>NC_073723.1:88393147-89018147 GCF_023634155.1 Falco peregrinus
TGACTGCTATAAGTGTGTTGAAATTTACATTAAGTACAAGAACTCCTTTGATCAAAACATCACATATATTTTACACATCAAGGGACTCCACAGTAAAAGTGTAAGCTTACCAAAGCAGCTGAAGGGATTTTGGGAGGAATTTGAGAGAGAACAGAGTGATGACGGTACTGTCACAGTTTCTGCAAAAAGCTGAGTTGATCTGATTAATCACAAAGAACCAGAACTGTGTAAAGACAAAATAATAAAAAAAAAAAAAGGAGTTTTTTCAATTCTTATGAATACTAAATGAAAATATAAGGATCGTGGGCTGGCTCAGAGCTGAGAGATAAGAAAGGCTGTGTCTTTACTGGGAAAGTCATCAAATGCGCTCCTGGAATGTAAGTACTGTGGCTCCAGTCCTGGCTTTCCCACAAGCTAGCCCCACGGATAATGCATACGCCTGAATACCCTCCATCTCTCTTGAGCCTTTCTGAGAAAAGCATGCAACACAGCTCAAGGCATCCAAATGGTAAAAAACTGCAGAAGGTAAGTCAAAGAATTCAAGTGTTTCCTAAATGTCCGTAAGAGCTACATCCCTTTATGCTGTTTGGTCTCAACAGAATGCAATTTTAAAACATATGGTTTGATTTTGCTTGGCTACAAGTTCTTCTGAAGGTTGGTTAGCAAAAAAAAAAAAAAAAAAAAAAAAAAAAAAGTTGATTTCTATCACGGAAGCCAAAATAAAATGAGTAGGGCTCCGTGTGAGAGCTCATTCAGACTCTTGTGTTTTTATACTGACAGGACAGACAGAGAATGAATCTCTCCTCTTCCCTTTTAATTTCCTTTTCTTACTTTTTTCTTACTTGGAACCAGTCTAAGCCAATGCGGGACTTTTTCTTTCTTTCTAGAAATCAAAGCTACCAGTCAGGATAGAGATTTTATTTGATTTTCTGGAAAGATAAATAAACTTCTGGATTCCGTGCTTCTATCTAGTTACCATGCTGAAATGCCAGGTAAGGTGGTCTACATTACCAATAGGGCAGCAATGCTGCAAACGCTTCAGAAAATGAAGAAGCAGTATTGGGGGTGGGGGGTGGGGGTCCCTTGCTGACATGTTTGGTTTTAACCAGTTATAGCCAGAAAAAAATAGTCTTGTTTTTGGTTTGGTTTGGTTTTTTTGTTTCCCACTGGGAAATCTGGGAGGTTATTACCCTGCTTCTAATTAACACATTAACATTTGCTTTGGAGGTCTTAGTTAATAACAGCAACTCATCAAGTGGGTCTCCCAGCTGGTAGGTAGTTTTTTCCACCTGAAAATTTCTTCCTGATCTTGCGCAATTTTGCCAATTTGTCTTGGAGCTTTTCTTAAGAATTTGTGGTTTGTTTTGTTTTTTAATAAATTAGAAAAACCTCCATTTGTGACTTTCCATTCCATTTCTACTCTAGGTGCTGCACAGAAATGCTAATATAATGGTTTGTCTTTCTTTTTTTTTTTAAATCCAGAGAGCAGCAGAGATGTGCATATCAAGATTATTTACATTTTGGTGCCCTTAATTGTTCAAGTCTGTAATTCTAGCCATGAGGCTGCATGTACCACTGGGGCTCTAACTGCTGTAACATGCATCCTCCATCTGTGTGGCATTATTCACTGTTAAATGTAGGTAGGACCTGGTCCCTCAAGGTAACCCATGCTGCTGACCCTACAAACTAAATATGAAAACTCTCACATCAGAAAAACTTGCACCATCAGGTTTGCAGCAGATTGTAACTCTGATATGACAGGCATTGTCATTTTATTTCTATCTACTTATCTGCTATATTAATTTCCTTACCAAGGTCAGAGTACTACGTAGACTCCTTACGAATGCACTTGAAGACTTCTTCATTTCAGGTTGATTTAGATGATTAAAAAAAAAAAAAAAAAGACATTTACACATTTCCTCTTACAATGAAGAATGTTACTGTGTATATTGTGAAATACTTAACATCTTGCCATTTTCTCCTTTTTTCCCAAATCCCTCTGCATTTCATTGTCACAGCTTGAAACAGCCCCACAGTTCAGAGCTACCTGTCTCTAATAAGCCTGATCACTTTGGTTGCTTTAATAAATATTTACCATCCTGCAGAAAAGCTGAAGATGCCAGACTGAAGCTGTTCTCCAAAATGCTGGAAAGAACTAGCTCTCATTAGAGCCATTTCCCCCAGCTCCATCACTTAATAAAAGGAAAGACAATACATGCTACACTATAATGAAGTCTCCTACCTTTTTGTCTATACCAATGCAGCACAGGTTTAATAATCACTGTAAATTAAATGAGATAATGGCATGGACTAGGCAAATAATACCATTAGTAATAAACTGAATGTCTTACCTCAATATTAATCATCTGGTAATAAATTATAGGGGATAGTCTTTTTTCCACTTACCAACAACTTCTGTGTAGACAGACATGGCAAGAAAACTTTAACTTTTTTAACTTTAACTTTTCTGCACAAGTTCTCAAGAATCAGAAGAAAACAAGAATCTTAGAAGACAAAGGTGCGAATCACAACTTATAAAAGTTCAGTGATGTAAAGATTTAGGCTAATTACCTAGGTTCTCCCTTAGACAGTTGAGAAAAATAGGGGTAATCAGAGAGCGATTCATGGTATTCTCAATAGGTAGGATGTATGAACTTCTAGAAGTATCTTTCTCAGAGGCAATTAGTTTGCATGGGGCCCTGAAGTTGGGGGAAGGGGGGGAGGGGCACGGGAATGGCAGAGATTTTAATCTGGATGCCTTATAGTCCATACAGAAGCCATGACTCTCATCCTACTTGAGTCTCATGAGTTTCTGCTAAAGCCATCATTTTGGATAATCATGTAACATTCCATCGGACAGCAACACAGCTCCCCTCTCCCAGCTGAGAGCTTGAATCATCAGCTTTTATGGAACTTCCTTTACATTTGACTAAAACCAAACTGCTTTCTGTAATATAAGAAAGATTTCCTTGCAAGTGTTTTATCAAAATCAGTCTGTTGCTGAAGGCAACAAGTATCTTGCTGATGAAAGTTCTTACAAGTATCTTGCTGATGAAAGAAAGTAACAAGAAATCAACAAAAAAATTTGTCACCAGGACCTGAAACAGACACTTCTCAGGAATTGCTACAAACCATCGATTTGATTTATCATTTTGGGTTTACCTTTATCCCATTAAAACCAATGGGTACATTCCCACAGACTACAGACAGCACACTTCTTTTCTGTATGAACAAGTGTAGCTATTAAAAGATTGAGCAAAAATATAAGAATCAGATTCACAGTTCTACCATTGCTGTAGCATTACTCTGTCTCCTCCATAAATTACCCATGTCTCTTATTAGTTTTTTCACCTCTAAAATGAAGAGAATTGGTTACACTGATGTTGCCCAGGGAACCTGAAGAGGACAGTTATAAACACACAGGAATAGTAATTATTTATTAAAGCAAGGACATTTGAAAAGATACCTGAAGAATGTTTATTAAACCTGTATATAAAATCAATAGGATATACTACACAAGACAGAAAGTAGGTATTGCTACTATCTTGTATGTGTAGGATGTAGCCCTGGAGAGGAGCTATTTGCTTTTAGGCCTGTTCATCAAGTGAATAATGTGTGAATTTGGCAACTCAAATACTGTCTCAGCTTTCCAGTACAAAAAATGAGGATAGCTGTCTTCTTCACAAGTTTGCTTAGAGGCTAGAGCACTTTGACATCTTTAGATGAAGGCTGAGACAAAGAAGAAATGATTCATAATTGGGATCAAATGCTTGGAAGGGTCATTTAGCGCAATTCCCTGCTACTGCTAAATACCATATAATAAAAATTTATGAAGCTCCATTTTCCCTTTCATTTTCTCTTTCCAGTATTTATGCCACCCCTTCCCTGTATATTAATCAGAAAATATACTCCTGTTTTACTCATGCATTTCCTTCCATTTTTACTATCTCAGTCCTCAAGAGCACTCAATTTTTCCTCTGTGTTCCTGTGAACATCCTCTTTATTGATGTCTCCCAACTTTCTGTCATCAGTAATTTTAATTAGCACATTTCTACCTTTTCTGGCAAGAGCATCAATAGTGATCCCAAGACCAATAATTATAAAATAACTGAAATCATTCTTCCTTCCTTCCTTCCTTCATTTCTGCATAGTGGTCCGGCTTCAGTAGAAAGAGTAGAGTGCATTTACTATTCCATCCAGCGTACACTGTGCGGCTTAAAGGACTCTCTCCTCTAATGGCCAAGCATTTTTCTATAAAAGATGCTTAGGATTACTGTACTGCTGTTAAAAAGAACATTTCTAGGACTTACTTTTGTACGGTGCTCAATGCATTTATATCCTGTTCAGAGCTTACCTGATGGATTGGCTCCTATAGGGGCCTGGGACATTTTAGGTGGGAATCACCTGAAAAACTGGATATACAATCTAGGTGCCTACTCGTTAACCATGGCTCCCTTGAGTGTCCTTATAGTACCTCTAAAACTAATAAATATAGGTAAGTTTAAGAGTGTGACATGTCCTACCTTAAACTACCCATATTTGATCAGATGAATCGCATCCCAAATGGCACTGCAGTGACTAGTTCTCTACCAACTATAAAGGCAGCCCAGCCAGCTAAGTCGGCTCCAGATACACGTAATCCAAAGTGAAATGCACCCTACCTCAGGTTTCCAGACACACTGGCAACTTCCAGAGGTGGAGGTTCAGGATCTGCTCAAGCTCAGGCTGCGTGGGGCATGCAGAGGAGCAAAAAGGGAGTCCAACTGCCACTAGAGGCAAGCGATGGTTTAATAGGGACTTTTAAAATGACCATTTCAGACCTAGGTTATTAAATATACTCAACGACTGACAAGCACGCAAACACTGAGGTCATACGTAAGTAAATATGCAAGTATTTTCTTGAAAGAATATCCTAGTCTTGAAACAAGAGAACAATTGTGCCAACCGGTGCCGCCGTGGCAATGAAGCAAGGCCAGAGGTCCCAGAACAAGCCAACAGAGCGAGTTTGTCTGAGGCGTCTTCATGCCTCCGGGCAGCTGGGACGCCCGGTCACAAATGAACAGGGAGACACCGAGGAGCCGAGCTTGAGAGCCGCCTCTGAGAAGCGGAGTGAGGACAAGGGGTTAAACCTCCCCTCTTCTCGAGCTAACACCCCCCACCCCCCCGGCCCCTCAGGATCCGCATTGCCTCGGGGAAGGAGGCAGGAAAGAGCCCCTTGAGGCCGGCGGAGGGAAGGGATGAGGCCGGCGGAGGGAAGGGATGCGCCCGGCCGCCATCACCACCGCCCCTGACAGGATTCCAGGCGGCGGCGGGGGACTAACGGCTCGCGCCACCTGAGGCCCGCACGCCGCGCCTGCGCAGGTGGGGCGGGGCGGGGCGCCTCCCCCCCCGCCCCCGGCTTGAGGGGCGGCAGCCCGCCCCCCCTCCATCCCCCGCAGCCATGTTAGTGTGGGGAGCGAGCCGGGCGGGGAGGGAGGGGGAGAGAGAGGGCAGCCGCGCATCCCATGGTGCAGCGCGCCGGGAGGGCGGGGGAGCGGCCTGGAGTGGCCGGGGCGGGCGGGCAGGCAGGCAGGCAGCTGCCCGCACCGCCGCGCAGACCCACCTAGAGCGAGCGGCAGCCGGGTGTCCACAGCAGCCGGCGCTCGGCGGGACAAGTTCGCTGCTTCTCGCCCCCAGCTCGCCGCGGCCCCTCCGCCCGCCCGCCGGCCGGAGGAGGCTGCTCGCAGCGCGGTGAGTGCTGGCGGCGGGGGCTGCCTGAGGGGAGGAGGAGGGGACGGAAGGGGCGAGGGGGACCCGCAGAATAAGGCGCAGCGGCCCCGATGGCCCTAACTTACGTAACGGGGAGGGAAGCGGTGGAAAGGGGTGTGGGGGGGGCAGCGGGTTCTCCTTTCGTGTGTGTCCCCCGTGTGTCCCCCCCCGGCTCGGGGTGCGACGGCGGCCCCGTCTCCTGAGGGGCAGAGCCGCCCGTTTCTTCTGTATTGCTCGGGAGGGGCTGCCTTGGACGCCGGGGAGGGGGCACAGGAGACACCCCATCCTCCCACGGGGTTTGCGTGAGCGCACACACGTACCTGCACCCACGAACCGCAGCCGTGGGTGCCCGCGGCCGGGGAAGCCTCCCGCGGCTGAGGGCGCCCCGTGGCCGCGGTGCAAGCGAGGTGCTGCAGCCGGCCGAGGGGGAAGGCGGATATGGGGCTGGGGGTCCGGGCAGCGCCGCTTCCCTTCCCTCGCCAGCGGCGCCTGCGGGGGAGCCGCGTTGGGCGGTGTTGGTGGGACGGGCAGGATGGGAAGGGAATGGGAGAAGAGGAGCCTGCGGGGAGAGGTCATCTGGTGTACCGCCTGCCTCCCCCGCTCCTCCCCGGGGCGAAGCCGGCCGGCCCCTCCGCCCTGCCCGCCCGCCCGGGGGGCTCGGCTGGCGGCCGGCCCTCCCTGCTCCCCGGGGCCGGGGCGGCCGCGCCGGTCCGGTCCCACCGGATGTGGCGAGAGGCGGCGAGGTGCTGGCGGCTCGGCGGTGGCGGGGCCGCGGCTCGGCGAGGCGGAGCGGGACGGTCCGTAAAGTAAACAAAGGGAAAGGGAAGGGAGGAGGGGGAGGAGAAGGTGTCCCCTCGCTGCCGGAGCCGGGCTTTGCCCCTTCCTCTCTCCGGGCGTGCTGGTAAATCTGTGGTTGCCTGTTAAAGCCTGGGTGGGAGCGCGGGGGAAGTGGTTAAGGTTTCTTCTCTTTGTGCGTTTTGGGGTTTTTGGGGGTTTGGTTCTGGTGTGGTGATTTCTTTTTTTTTTTTGTTGTTGTTGTTGTTATTGATTTATTCTGTTACTGAGCTCGCCGGAGAGTGGGGTTGTGTGATCCGAAGAGAAGCAGAGGCAGCTCTTTGGGCACAGACACGTTTTAGCGCGGCGAGAGCCTCTGAAATCTGTAGCAGGGAAGAGGAGCGAGTGTTCCTTAGTGGCTTTGGATCGACCTGGCTGGTACCACAGAAGTTGGATTGGATAGGGGAGCCTTTGTGTTTCTTGAGGAAATTGATATTTTCTTTCTTTTCGGTTGTAAACCTGCTTTTGTAGTATGGTGCAGATTGTACTTCTGCAGCTGTAACAGAGTATTTTTCTCGTCGAATCCCTGGGACTAATTTTGAAGCCTATGTTGTATATTGCCAGTTTTCACATTCATTCTCTTTCCCAACAGCCTTTACTCAGATGATGCTTTTTTTTTTAATAAGTTGTAGTCTTTCTCTTTGATTTCCCCCCTCCCCCCCTCCTTTTTTTTTCTGGCTGAAAGACTGTTCACTACATTGTTTCTGTGTTAGTTGACTTGTAGTCAGTCTTAAGTGCTTTGAAAGCAGAGTGTATCCTGTAGGCCCTAGCGTGGTAGCAGCGTCAGCCTGCAGCTCAGTTTTTGGCAGTTTGACTAGGATAATAGCAGTGCTGTAGTAAATGTGTTGCACAAAAAGTTCACTTGAAAGAAGAAACACTTGGGGATTCATATTGAAGTATTTAATGTGAATGTTAGCTTGGGAGTAAAGTGGTATTGCAGTGTCCCTTAAAAATTCAGACTCCTTTGGCCTTTGGTCATTTAATCTTTTCTTTTTTGCTTGTGTTAATGGGGAAAGTCCCACATTCCTCAAACCTAATCTGCCTTTATCATCTCTGATTCTATTAAACCTCAGTAAGGTCAAGTGCATAACTGGATTGAGGCCAGACAATATTAAATGTTACGTGTTTTTTTGGAAGAGCTTGTTATCTTACTGATGTCCAAAATTCCACCACTTCCTTTCTCTACCTGGCTCCTTTTTTGTTACCTTGGAAATCAGGTTGTTATCCTACCTCATATCTTTATTGGAACACCTTTGCCTGTATGGTGTGATTTGTGGATGGGGTCCACAGCCTTTCATTTTCTCAAAGCAAGGTTTATTTATGGCTGAGGTTCTGTAAAGAATATATATGTGTATGTTTGAGATCAGGGCCTGTGCAATAAATGTAATGGACCTAAAATTTGGGAGTGCTGTTAACAAAACAAAACAAACAAAAGAACCCAAACAAACCCAAAAGAGGGAAGAGACACTAGTTGCTGGCACACATTTTCACTCACAGGACTGTAAACTCTACAGGATATTCAACAAGAGAAAAACAGTTCTGAAATTAATTTGTCTTTGGTGCTATTATGTCTTAAATCCAGTTTTTGTACAACATGGCTTGGATTGATGTTTATGTTCGTTGACCTTTTGTGTGAAGGTTAAAATTACACATAAGAGGAAGATGGCATAATACCTATCTGTCAAAAGCTCCAAGCTTTATTCAGCCTCAGCCCTGGGTATTATTAAAAGTACTAAGCATATGTAGTTAACATAGTAGTGTGTTGGAGTACTTAATCAAGAAATGAATATTCTTAGAATAGCACTGGTGTCTTGAATGTGTAATTTGCTGAAATAGCTTTAAAAATGGTTACAACTTCTACATATGTAGTGATGTAACTTTGAAACAAAGTACTTTACATGCGGTTGAAAGGGCTTTTGCTTTTATTTTTTTTTTATATAATTTTTTACCACATGATGACTAATAGTTGAATGGGGGAATCTTGGTTTTGTAAGTTCCACCAAGCTAATAGATATTTGGTGGGGTGTATGATAGGAGCAGAGAAAAGCAGGAGTGCTTTTTGGAGGTTAAGTAGTAAAATGCATGACTTTGATGGTTTAGGAGTTGTCTTCTATTTTTTTATGCATGTATAAATGTGGTGGGGTTTTTTTTTCAGTAAGAGGGTAACTCAAGAAATAACTCATATTTTGTCATTTGTATAACAAAATGATTGGGTTTTTTCTTTCCCTGGTAGGCATTGCCTTGTGTAGCAGTACGGTCTTTTATATGATAAAACATTTATAGTAACAATACAGGCTATTTCCATTCCTTTTATATCTCTTAGGATTTGTGGAAAAGTCTTTCCTGCTGTAACAGAGAACTTTCTGTGTTCTCAAGGTACGGTTTTGTCAATGAAAGCTCAAGTGTGTGACTGATATTTGGCTCCATCAGATGCGGTTTCCAGACTAAATCTGTTCTTCCTCTCATCTCGTGTTAGTTCTGAAGTTTTAAGTACCATTGCTGAGTAACATGAAAACATGGACTTACTGACTAAATTTCTTGAAAGGACTTTAATTAGATGTTAGGGTTTTAAAAACTGCAGCAAACAACTCCTTACTGTATCACTTTGAACTCCTGTATGGAATGATAGCAGAAATTAGTTAGGAACACTGAAACTCTAATTCTGCATCTACTTATTTAGCATCTGAACCACAGTGATTCTTGTCTCCCTGAATGGCAACTTCTACAAGATAGTGGTTTTTGTACTGAAAGCAGTCTTTTATATTTTGAAGTGTTTAGAAAAAACCCTAGAAATTAATGCAGATTAATGCAAGTTTCAAGTTTATAAATTGTTATGAATTTCAAGTGAGTCTCTT
The DNA here is from genome assembly GCF_023634155.1 of Falco peregrinus. Taxonomy (NCBI): domain Eukaryota; kingdom Metazoa; phylum Chordata; class Aves; order Falconiformes; family Falconidae; genus Falco; species Falco peregrinus. The sequence continues at coordinate 88,402,585 of NC_073723.1, forward strand.
GATTTGTATATGACTGCTACTTAGGAACCTCAGAAGTCCAATGTGTTCTACCACAAGTGTTCAATGAATGTGGTTTATTGTATATATTAGGAAGACATGAAGTTGAAAGAATGGGAAATTAAATGGAAAATGTGATAGCCAGGTAGATATCTGGTTTTAAATAGTCTTTTTGGTGTAGGAGAGGAAGGACTTCTGTGGAGATGATGAAATAGATCTTTCTAATAGCTCTTGTTTTTCATGTCCAGCTCTCCATATTCAGGTAGTAGTTGATGGCTAATCAGATGAACTGTTGAAGAAAGTGGCTATTTAGGGACTGAACAGCTTGTAAAACCTGCAGGCTTTGTGTTTTAGGTTTAATTTTTTTAATTTTCCCTATTCTAATTTTTTGTAACTTTTTCTACCATGTGAGCTTCTGAAGGTAGGAGTTTGTTTCTTGCTCAGTGTTTAGTGATCCTGACACTGGAATATGCAAGTCTTGCAACTGGTGGGGACTTTTGAGTATTACGTCTTCATGAGTAGAAAGTGATTAAATAATAAAAAAATCACATGCAAAAAACCCCCGCCTACAATCAAACAACCAAAAGCACAAAAAACTTCAGCTGGCTTGATCTGATTTTCTCTATTTGTATAAAGCAGATACAGTCTCTAGACTGTTGTGATTACCCAGGTGTGTTATGCTGAAAGGTGTATGAACTGCTGAAATTTGCAAGGGCATGTTTTGAAAGCTTTGTCAGAGGGATGTGTCATTGGAGGTAGCTGACACAGGGAATCATGTCTATGGAAGAAATAGTTTCAGAGATGGCAGAAGAACCACAGAAACTGAATGCTGTCTGGCTCTGACAGTACTTGAAATCTGGAGATGCAGATTAGAGGTGGTGTCAGTGGTTCGTAGATTAAGAAGAAATTGGAGAATAGTTTCTGAAACCTGGTTTATAAGCTGTGAATGCAATTTCTGTCAAGTAAAAAATTGGAATGAAAGAGGTAAATAACGAAAGCTGAAGGCAACAGGCTTTGTTAGAGAGCATCTGATGATTTGCTTGCACCAGTGTTAATTGTGAGTTTGTGTAAATTTTCTTTAGGTCTGCAGCAGTCCACGGCTGGATAGGTAAAACTCTCCTGTATCGGATTTCCTTTGTCCCCTATGACTTCAAGACTGTTTCTTCCACCCTCTAATTCTCTGCGCTGGTCCTCTGCCCTTTTTTATTGTGTTCAGTGCAGAAAGGGCATATAGAAAAAGTTTTAGTAGTTTTTGTTAGCTTCCTATTGCATTGAAGTATTACTTTTTCTGGGAAGGGGAACTGACAAGTGTTCAACTTGGTTTCATTTTGCTGCAGGGTTCCAACTTCGTGGAGAGTAATATAGGTCAGTTTAGACCTTAATCCTTAAAGATTAATCTTGGCCCTTTCCCTGCCCATGGAACTGTAATTTAACTCATTTTAAGACCCTGGAGTAATTTCCTTCCTTTTGACCAGAAGTGTGTAAGCAAAACACGTGCATCAGTTGTCCTGGAGACAGTAATGGGAGATTACATGTTCCTTGTCACTGCTATCATTCTCGGTATGTTGATAAACAATAAATTTAGATGTGTTTAGACGGTGTGTATGTCAAGACTCCTTAAATGAGGCACTTTTCATTGCCTTTGCAGAGAGGATTGTGATAGAGCCGAAGCTGTTCTTGCTGTTTGGGATGGTAAGAAAGAGGTCAGAGGGTTCTACTGGCTGCTCCTGCTTCCTGCTGCCATGCTTGGGGGTTTTCATTGTTTACCCGTACATGAAAATGTGCAATTCCTGCTTTTGTTTTGTTTTGGGGGAGGGGAGGAGGAGCAGACCATCGGAGGCTATAAAGTATCCTTTGGAAGGCAGATAAAATTTTTCCTTTACTGGATTCAAGTTCATGGGAAGGATTCGAAGCAGCAGCTGGTGGGTTTTTTGTTGGTCTGTTTTGTGTTGTGGGGTTTTTTTGTGTGTGTGGTTTTTTTTCTTTTAATATGGGAAGCAGGAGCTGCTACTCTTCCCTGTTTTCTTGCTGCTAGGATAGCAAATAATTTGGTTGCAAGGGGGTGGCAGAAGCTCAAAATGAGCTAAATGCTGTATTTTGCAGATCTGAATGCACCCCTTTAACCAGGTACCTAGCTTTTTTACCCCAGATTGGTCTTAAATGCTGCGAGGAGTGTTTGCTGCTACAGTCCATGGGATGTGCGGTCCATGGGATGGACCGGGAGATGGAAGGTCTCCCGGTCCATCAACATTTGATACTTAATTTCCTAGCACTGCCTTCAACATTACTGCTGCTGAAAGTGCTAGTAAGAGACTTATAAATCCCAACGTCTGAGTTATACCCAGTGGTGGAGATTGATATCAATCAATACCTGTTTCATCCTGTCTGCTGTAGGTTTTACATTCAGCGTGAATGCTGAGGCAAGTTTGTCCTCAGTAATACTCTGTAGCACTGAGGTTCAGGATTTCTGTGATCTTAAAGAGAATTTCCTCTTACTGATTTTAGGTATTCTTTAAATTTCTTTTTCTATGAAAGACAGTGCGAAAGCATAAAAACTACTGACATTTTCTTATTTTCACACAGGTATCAGTTCTTGATTTCCGTTTTTGGACGAGGCAGTTGTAATCTTTTTCCTCTGAGGGAAAAATTGTCTTACATTGTGGTTTAGAATACTGGAGTTTTAATTGCCCACTCTTTTCAAGTAAAGACTACTACAGAAAGGAGAAAAATAAATTTAGTGTTTAAAAGTACATTTCCTTTCTATGTTGGTTAATTAACAAAGATGTTCACTAGCTGTTGGTCATTCTGTGTCCCATGTCATCCCTCCCCCCCATTTCTAATACCTTTCTTCAAGCAGAAATTACTTTTGCTGGGGGCTGCTCTTGTCATTCTTTTATGCCTGCTTATGCCTGAGGTTTTAGCGACTCCTCCTTCATCCCCTTTGCTTCTTTACTGATGCTTTTCTGTAGTAGATGCTGTTTAAAGGCAGAGATAATTCTTAAGTGATTTTACTGCTTAGGTAGTAGCACACAGAAGTGTAACAGGTACCTTCATAGTTCAGTTGCTTGAACTCTTTACAAAGAGAAGTTAAACTTTATACTTCTTTAATTTTGCATTAGTGCTTACCTTCCTTTCCCCCAGCAAGTTTCAGCACTTGAGCTATTTTTGTATTTTTGTCAGTGCCTAGGACCTCTTGTGCCTGATACCACTGTTTTTGTTAACCAGTGGTAGAAAGAGGCAGGAAACACTGGTACAGCCACAGTATTGGAAGTCAAGAGGCAAGAATTTTCTTTCTACCTCTTCTGTGGCTTATTTTTTTTCTCTTTTGATGACTGAACTAATTTAACTGCTGCGCTGTTGTTTTCCCTCTTAAAATAAGGATGGTGCTTTGCTCAGGTGTTGTCCACTGGCACAGGAACACATGACAATTCTGAAGTGCTTTTTGTAGAGGGGTTTGAAATGCCCTTCATGAGGAAAAGCAGAAACCATGATGTTAGATCAAAGTTGTTCATTTAAGGTGCCATCTTAGTGCTTGCAATGAACCTTGGCATGGTCGTTGCAATTAATTCACATTTGTCAGTGTACTTGTTAACCTTTCATGAGGTGTGACTCAGAACTGCATTTGCATTCACTGAATACAATGCACTTACATTTTATTTTATGAGTAGGGGGGAAACCTGGTTGATAATATGGATATAAAAATGTACATCCCAAGTGATGAGCCACAAGTTGGAGGGGTTTAATCTCTGGGTTGCATTTTTAATTGTATTGAAGACTTAAATTTAATTTTTTTTTTGTTTTTAACTAGTTTTCCATTGCCACCCTTCACCCAGGAAACCTTTACACAGTACTGACACGTAAGGGTCTCCTGCTTGCAGTGAAGCTTTTTGCAAATGTTACAAATTAGAGTTTCTGCTCTCACTCTTGTGTTAACAGCACTATTATTGGAATGCTGTTAATTAATGGCTAAAATAATTTGGAATTGTTATCAGCTCTCACTTTCTATTTCAGGCTTAAGCACTATATCCTAGAGGCTTCTAGATTCCAGTTGGTTTATTAATTATCTTGTCGTTTTCACTTTAGCTTGTATAAAGCTGGCTGTTTTCTGTACTTTTTCTGGTGCCTCTCAACTCAAGCTGCTCTTCCTACTCTGTTTAGTGCATTTTGAATTCTGTTGTTCAGATGTCTGCTTGAAGCATACTTTTCAAGTTCTGAAAGAGCTGAGTAAGCTGAGATGTGCACGTTATTGATTGATTGGTGCTCAGTTTGTGATTAACCTTGTTCTGCTGGTGCAGAAAAAAATGCTCTACTGTGGTGTAGCAAGGGAGTAAATACTTGGAGTAACTGTTCAACTGAATTCAGTACTGTTTAGTTAGAATACAGTGTTCAATTTTGGGTAGGGAAAGGGTTTTCATTTGTTCTGGATGCTTTCAGTAGAAGAAGATATCCAAGAATGACACACAAGAAATGAAAAAATAGAAATTTTAACTTTTTATCTCCTACAGTGTGGTCTTAAGTTATTCACATGCACTAGGCTTCAACAAGGATGAAGAAGATAAAGGGTTAGGGGAGCTAAACCAAGAAATAGTTGAGAAATAATAGGACTGAAGACTTGGGTTACTTGTGGAGGTAGACTTCTAATGCTAAGAGTAACAAACCATTAGAACAGATTAGGGAAGGGACTGTTGTCAATGACAGACTTTAACAAATTAGACATCTGTCAGAAAAGAGATGCTGTTTATCACCACCTCAGGAGTGGCAGATGGACAAGATGACCTCTTGAGTCCTGTCTGGCACTGATTTTAGTGATGCTAACAGGTAAAGAATGCGAGGTTATTATTTTCAGGTTTATGCCAATAGTCAAAAGGTAATTGATAGTAACCCCAGCAACTGATATTTTTCTCCAAGCTCTTGTACGCAGCTCCTTGCTGTGAACTTGTTAGCTATTGCCTGAGACTGTGCACCTTTGTAAATCTGTTGCAGGCAAAACATCATTTATTTTCTTTGTGGAATGCTGTTCTCACTTGTGGCTGTAAAGGTCATGGGGAGAAGATCTTTTCCATAAATTAAACTGTCGTGCTCTTCTATAGATGCAGATATTACCTAGACGTGACTTGAAAAACAGAATTGTAAACTGGTTGCTGATATTAGAACAATTAGCTTAGTTGCCTTTTTTGTGCACTTTACAAATTTCATGGAAGAAAACATGCAAGACTTTTAAACTGTGCAAACAAGTTAATAAAGTGGCCTTAGAGGATGACTGTTGTTGTTCCTTTGGGTATTGCTCTTTAATGACTTTATTTTATTACATGTTAATAAACTGAGCTTTGCTTTCAGAATTAATAGGAACTTCTGGTGAATCTATACTTTCTTTTTGTCTTTCACTCTTCAGTGTGATAGCTTGTATTTTGATGTTGCACCAGTAGGCTTCCTCTTAATTGTAGCTTGAATTAATCTGTTTTGAAGGAAGTCAAAATGTTTCTGAGCATTTTGTCATGGAAGGAATAAATCAGTACTGAGATCGGGGAAACAGAATTAAGTAATCTTCAGTGAAAATGTGTGTGAAGACAATGTGGTATGCATGGCTGTCTGTACTTGTACAGCCTCTGCTGGAAACTGATATTAATGACGCACCCAGCATTTGAGATGTTCCTTATGAAAGTAAAGAATAAACTCATTGATCTGAGAGCTTTTCAATCACTATGTTAAAATCAGAGGCAGAAGCTGCTGAAATTAACATTTTAGTGCTACATCTGAGTTTTCAGGGAGCCTTTAAGCTATAAGGTGAAGCTTAGAGTGTACATTTGTGGCATGTTATAGATTATTTTTGTTGTAAGCAGTTTGCTGTGGTCTGGGGAACTAAGGTCGTCTTAAAAAAAAAACCCACGTGTGTGATGTGGAGGCAAGGGGAAATCCTTTCCTCATCATTTGTATTAAATTCTGTTTAATCAGTTCTAAAAGTATGTAGTCAGACTAGATACTAAATTCTCGTTATTAGGATAATCTAATAATTTCAGATTTTTGTGAATTTCTTGTTTAGCATTGCCTTTTAAATTGTTTGATTTTTGGCCAGTGGCAGGGGGGACCTCCTCCAAGGAGGAGGATTGCCCCAAGGCATATAATAGCAATGCTTATGTACATAAATGGTTTTGGCCATACTAATTAATGGTGATCAGGAAAAATCAATGCATTTTCAGAGGTGAATAATATACCTTTTGTTTTGCCCATGTATTTTGATGGCATAGTTAAAGGATTGAAGCTTATAAGAGAAATAGGGGAAAAAACCTATATGGCGTGTGCTTATCCTGTGGGAATATTCTGTCTTTTCTTGAATGCTTTGTGAATGTTAGTTTGAGTTTATTACTTGTATTTCTCGGGTTGTGGACAGAAACAAAAATAGCATAGTCAGTGCCCCTGTAAAACTTAGTCAAAGAATGGAGTTGAAGGAGCAGGATACAAGGCCAAATACACCTTTACCCCAACTTCTGCCTGGAGTTTGCATCAGTATTTCATCTTTATAAGAAATTGGGTTTTATTACTCTGAATTTCATTCCCTTGTTGATGGAAATTTGTTACTTGTGTGAAATAAACCACAAGTGGATTTCTTCAGGAGATTAGGCACCTTTAGAAGAAGATGGTGTGCAGCATAGATGATTAATTCTCAGCTGGGGATTTAAATGAAGTGAAAGTCTAGTTGTGTCATAGGCTATAAGCCCCTGCTTATTCAACCTTAGTAGAAGCGGGAGAGTTTCTTTGTGTGGTGGCAGCACTGCTTGTCTCATGCTGTTTCACTGCTTTCAACAGCTAGTTTTATGCCTTGCTCTCCTTTCATCAGAAGGGAAGAGGGAATCTTAAAGACAGGAGTGTGTATCATTTGCTTCATTTTACAACTGAATCAGCTTTTTCTTCTCTTAAAGGCAAACAAAACCTTTAAACTGTTTCATAATCCGCGGAGAGTATTGAATACAGGAGCTTCCCTTCCTAGGAAACAAATTTTGGAGTTCTGTAACGTATTTATCTGTGTGGCTCTTTGGAGATAAATGGCACTTGCATTGAGGTTTTTTCTTTCAAAAGTCTTTGTTATTTCTGTTGAAATAGATATTGAATTCTCAAGTGGGAGCAGAACATTGGTCACATTATACCAAGCAAGAGATCACAGAATGGAAGTACAGGAACAGTGAGGACTGCAGTAAGTTGTGAAAATAAATGTGCACAAAGTATGCTTGGTTTAATACTTTTCCCTTATTTTACTACTTCTATCAAGAGTAGATTTTGTGGGTTGCTGAGTTGAGGTCAGCTTTGGATAGGCAAGATAAAAGTAGTGGCTCTTGAGAAAGGATTTGAAACGTAATCAAAATGAAATGGGGAGGGGGGAACTGTGGTGCCCATGTGCATATAATGTGAGTACTTAATGCACAGCTGTCACTTGAAATATGATAGTTTTTTGGACTGTCTCTGTTACAGCAGTTCTAAATGTTATGTTGGACTTCTGTTCTGCATTGTTAAATCTTCATCTTTATAGCTGATTTTGTGTGATTGCTCTTATGAATAGGAGGTAATAGTAAGTACAGACTCCTGTATTTTTTGTTTGTGTGTTTTTAATATGATATGGAATTGACCTTGCTGAAGCTTGCCCTTCTTCCCCCAATTGTTACAATGATCTGGTTAAAAGTTTCTGTAGAACTACTGGTGGTGAGGCTGACAGTGGCCATACAGGTATGCTTTGTGGTGACATGCTTGAATCTATGTTTGGGTCTAATGAACCTGTTCCAAATTCTGCTTTATGGACTACATTTTTCTGGTGTCCAAGCCACTAAGCAATGTTAAGATCAAATTAGTGCTTGTACACCAATTATGGTGAAACACTTAAGATTTCAAGACTACTAAATCTTCACAGCATTGTGTCCATGCAAATAGTGCCTTTGAGTTGGTCTAGATTTCAGTAACTGCCTTGACTGTTCTGGGACTTTCCTGAAGGCCATTTGTAGGTCATTTGTCAGTAGGCTGTACTCGGGGCTGTGTTGTACTGTTCTGCGTAGGTTTCTTCTTGGTCCTACTGCTCAAAATGCTCCAGGCAGGTCCATTACACTCATTGCTTGAAATGTAGAGGAGCTGTGTATATACAGTTGTTAAGGCAAGATACAGGAGAGTACCTAAAAAACTATGTGCACAGGAACAATAATACTGCAGAAAATTAGTTATTATGTTGTATCTCTGCTAAAGAAAATACTACTTGTGCCCAGAAATTGCTGTTCTTCCACTGCATTGGCAGAGCCCTTGAAGTCTTTCCTGTCTAGCTTGATCTTTTGTGGTGTTTTCCTGTTACTTGCTGTAGTGCCAATGGGGCATCACTAGAGACCAGATATGATCATGTTAAATGTTTTACAAGGATTAAAATGTTGCATCACACCAAATTGTTTTATTTGCTTTGCTTATGTGGATCAGAGGTAGAAGGAGAGGGAAGTGAAATGAGTAATGTTGATGTTTAGTGGTCCAGCTTCAGCTTTGTGAGGCTTGAGATGAGGAATTGCTGTATTGAAATGAAATGAAGGATTAGGAGAGGAATTTGTGAAGAGTGAATTAATGGAGTGATTAGAAAAGAGCAGAGGACAAATTTTTTTGAACATGTTCAAAGAGCTTTAAAAGTAGCAGAAAACATGTGGATGCTAAGGGATGAACTCCATGCGTAGAAGATATTTTAAGATTTTTATTCTTGAATGCTAGTAATTGGCTCATGTCTTCAGTGGTATGCTTGGTGAAGAAGTCAAACTGGAGAGGGAATGGAATGATGCTGGAAGATAAAACTTAAAATTTCAGAGTCTATATGGATGCTTAGATCTACAAGTATGCACTCTCTTTTATTTGAAAAAACAGGAAGGTATATGTGTGATTTTTAGGAAGAAAATAAGGTAAGACAGTGATAGGTAAAACTGAGTAAAAAAGATAAGGAAACATATAAAACTGGACCGATGGATGACTTTCAGCCAGTTGGATAAAGTCTAAAAAGGAATAGTTTTTCACAACAAAAGATGTGTTAAACTTAACATTTAAATATTGTCAGTTTATTGAAAACCTTTTCCTTGTGGAGAAAGGTAGAAAAAACTTCAAAAGCTATGAAAACCTCCTTCCCCACTCCCCACCAGATGTATTTTGGTTTTTTTTTACTTTAAACCATTTTATAAGGTACATAGGTTTTCTTATTTCTTTTTACAAAAGGTGGAAATAAAAGCACAATACTTTGCTTAACCCAAACCACTACTTCTGTTTAATCTCCTTTTGACCACTTTAGAAGCTTTCAGCATTTATCCCTATTAGAATGAGACTAATTGCTATTTTAAGAAGTGTTACAACTGGCCAAACTTGAGCATAGGAGAGTTCTTGCTACCACCTGCTTCCTAAGTAATTATTGAAGTAAACCTGCAAAAGCAAATCTTGGGAAAGTATGCCTGGAAACAGCTGCAAGTGTAATGGAGATGGTCCTCTATTTGGATTGTCTCTGACTGTGTTACTCTCCTAGTAGCTAATGATGAGAAGAGAGGCCCTTTATCTGTGCTCCAGGGTTGCCATCCAACATCAAATCACAGTAGCACGCGTTTGTACCCTGAGTTTTACACACATGGATAGTTCTATTGAAAATCAGGGGGATAACTTGTGTAGAAAATTTAACATGCTTCTGTTTGCATTATTGATGCCTAAGCAATTAAAATATTTTTCTATTATTTGTCTGGTGCATTTTTGATGTCGCATGTGAGCAAGTCCCATGGTATTACACACAATTATTTTAACAAATGCTTTAAGGGTGCTGTTGACGTAACTTCCTAGAGTGGGGAAAGGTCATTACTGTCGTCCTTGGAAATTAAAAGTAGCTTTTGCTGTATCAGAAAACATCTTTAATTGAATCAATAACTGCATGGTTTCTTAATCTGAGTGCCTTGTGAGCAATTTCCCTCTTCATAAAGGGTTTGTCATGATGTCATTCCCATTGTGTTAATCCTTGGTGTTTTCACAAATTGTCCCAAATCATGACTAATTTCATAAAAATATTCAGAGCAGACATGACTACCGAGAAAGCTGTTGTTGCTGCTCAGACTGCTAGAAATAATGGGACAGCAGGCTGATGTAACAGATTCTGTGTTAACTTTAGAATTAGTATTTTGAGGCAGTGCCATTCCTCTAATGTGCCACCATAAAAGCAGTTCAAGGTTTCAGTGATATTTTTTCTAATATTATGAATGTATGTTTTGCGTGAGTGTCTGTGACTACTGTGGCTTTCATGTAGAAATTCAAGTATTTTGGTTTTCTTACTTTTCTCAGTTTATTATAGCTTAGATGAACAGTTAAATTTCTCCACAGTTTTTTAACCTCTTCTGTTGTTCTATCTCATCAGGTTCTCTTCTGTTGTGGAAATCTTTTGGCCTTTGTGTGTGGGAAACACTTTAAGTAGCCAAGATGAAAAAGGTTCAGAAACAGTTCTTAAAAATCAAATTTTAAATGCTTAATATGCAAGCTTGGGCTTTTTACTGGTACTGCCTTTGTCCCTATAGTATATTGTTGTTCGAGAGGCAAAAGAGCGAAACCAACTAGCCAAGTAGCAACACTAACTGTAGATTACTGGATTCTGGAGTTCTTTCAGATCGATCCTTTCCTTAAAGGATAAAAACCCACAACTGTTTCTGGACAGTGTGTTACATGTGTGTGTTGAGCTATATCTGTATGTATTTGTTACTTTAGCTAAAAACTGGTGTGGCTGTCCTGTGATGCACGTACCCTGAGGAAATAAATGCTTTTCACTAGTTCCTCCCACACATTTTTTTTTTTTCTCCAGGGAAGCACTCTTTCTAATTCTAGATCTGGATGCTGCTAGCATTTTGAATCACTCAATAGGGTTTTCAGTACTCATTGAATTATTGCCATTAAATGTATGCTAGCTGTATTAAAGGTTCACTTAAGAATCCTTTAACCTTCCTTCTTCAAAATACCAAAACAATACAACTTGTGAGATTTGTAGCTTGCTTTAATGGGACCTACAGGTTTTCTGGCAACTTACTTTCTGAAGTATCTATTTTGAGTTCAAATGTAAGCCCCTGGCTTCTACTTCTAAGAACTTTTTTGTGTGTTTTCTTTTTTGTTTGTTTTTCTAGTTTTGGTGTTTGGTTTTTTATTTTTTTTCCCCTGAGGACTCCTAGCTAAATAATCTGCATTTGTAAAGTAGGGTATGTACTGGAGCTTGTTCCTTTGGAAGGTTATTTAGTCTTCATAATAAGAATATCAGCTACTTGCTGTTATGTTTGTTGGATATTTGACTGCCTTGATGTTAGGTCATGAAAACTTCCTAATCAATTCTAAATGTTTGTTTCAGATTTCATGTTTCATCCTGTATTGAGCACCTGCTGTTGAGAGCTGGAAAGTCTACTTAAGGTATGTAATGATTTCACTTTCACACAGGGTTTTAGTGATAAAACGGTTACAGTTGAAATTTTTTTTTTTTAAATAGTGGCTGTTAAACCAGAATTTCTTGGTTTCTCTTTTCCCCTGTGCCTCCTAGAACAGGCCTTTCTCTGACATCCCATTTATGGCCCTTTGATTCAGCCTGAGGGATACAGAGATGGGTGGACCTGGGCAGCAAATAATTTACTGTGCATGGGAGGAATTTGTAAGGTGTGTTTTCACCTACCAAACCTACTTAGTTGTAAGTTGTCTGACCCAACAGACATGTTGGGAGTGAAATGTTAATGAATTTCTGTTCTTATATTTTGCTTTTTTAATACATAAAAATCTGTGTTAAGCAAAATCTTCTCTGTAGGGGCACTTGGCCTAATCTTAAGTAGTCTAGCTATAAGTGGGAGTAAGGAAGTTGAATAGCCACGGTATTCTTTGTTTTACAGGAATCTGTTTCTAGTCTCCTATTTTTTGATTCTGGTTTTGATTCCTCTTCTTCCAGGGTGAATGATTGTATTTGCAAACTTGAGTTTTATTCCTCAGTATACTTGGTATTTCTGACTTCTGTTTTTATTGCTGTTGACATACGTGGATGTTTGGAATATTCTTACGTTTGAGGGTGGCCAGAATAATTTGTTGGATCCTCTTTCTTCCTTTTTTTCTTTTCTGGTTTGTGGGTTTTGTTGTTGGTTTTTTTTTTTTCTACAGCTTCCCTGTGGTTGGTGGTTTGGGAGCCTGTATTCTGTTACTTTTTTTTTCTTTTGCTTAGGCTTTGGCAGATAACAAAACTAATCTGCTACTTCAGGAGCACTTTCCCATCTAACTTGCTGATGCAGGGAGCCTTGTTTAAGACTTAATATATAACCTCTTTTAGATTACATTAATGTTTTCCTTGCCTGGGCTGTAATACACTTGAGAACAAACGAGGTGTGTCTGCTAGCATTTCACATGGACTAGGCCTTTCTACTGGGGCTTCATGCTGTTACCTTGCAGTTCAGCTTCAGAGTATTGCCTCTCCAGGATCTCTCTGTATTTTCACCTTCAGGAAACAGCAGAGGGTCACTTACATCTATCTAAATTTGCAGGGGTGGATGTTTTTTATTCTTCAGTAACTTTTTTGCTTAACTTCTTACTGAGTGGTCTGGGTATTAGTCAGCCCTTCTTAAACTCCAGTTTTCAAGTTTATGGTGATTAATTGCTTCTCCTTTCTACGTTCTCCCTTCCCTTTTCTGGTATGGGATGATGTTTGTTTGTATTATGTGATTAGCTTTTTCCAAGGAATTCTGTCTGCTTTCACTACTGCAAGGAATAAGTTGAGTAGTTTAAAAAAAATAGTAATCTTCAGTTTTGACACCTAAACTGGAAAAAACCCAAAGTACTTCAGTTTGAACAAAAAGCAACAGTACTGTTATCTTTACTAAGACTAAAACTTGCTGCCTTATGTGTTATGTTATTTCTGAATTAAGATTCAGATGGAAGCGCAGACATTTTAGAAATATTTTCTGAACATGGAAAACAGTGTGGGAAATGAAGAAAACAAGGTGTCGGGGGGTGGCAAAACAGGTCCCCCTCCTCAGTTTGTCATGTATAAAGGCCTGTGATTTTTGGGTTTTATTCTTATGCTTCCTTTCATTTTGTTTGACCTTTTAAAAGGAACAGCTATGACTGTTGTGATGTCATAGTCAAAAAAGCACTGAAGCCATTTGTTCTTCGGGAAACATGGTTTAAAGAAGGCTGAAGTGAGTCACAGTCTGGTAAACCCATGACAGCTAAGTACTTAGTTTGTTAGGTAAATATCCTGCAATACCTTCCTAGATAAGACTTTATAGAAAACCAGCCCTGTGAATAACAAGGCAGTGAAATGTAATGGCAAGTAGGAAGAAACAGCAAAAGATCTTAAATGTAAATTGCAAGTACTTCTGACTTTTCAGGTTTACATTGAAGTATGTGTATTATTTCTGGCTGGAGCTTTGGTAGGGGGAAGGCATTAGTGCTGCTCTACTCTTTGAAATCGGTATTACATATGCAAATAGTCAAAATGACAGAAAAATGTAAGGAATCCCTTGCTTACCCAGCTGCTTTATAAACTGTCATTTTAAGTCTTGTATTCATATTGCAAAAAGTTAAGCTCTTATGTGTATAACATTAGTGTCTTTGTTATGCTATCACATACTTTGCTCCACAGAACCAGTAACTTGTTTGGTACCAAAAATATACTTGTCTATTCACTGCACTCTTAAAGTCCTTTTCTTATAGGATGGATTTTTCCTGTTAAGTTTGCCATGGTAGTACTGGCCTTGTCCATTCACCTTACAGTATTATTAATATCTGTGTTGGAGTCACAGAACTTCGGATCAAAGGTTTAAATTTTGGGTCCCTGCTCAGATGTGCCATTTTTTTGTTGTGACACTTAAAATGTGCACTCAAATCAGAAATCTCACTGTTTTGAATAGGACCTGAAAGTACTTGACAGTTCTGTATTTAACCCTCCAGGTATCAAGCCATGTGTCCATGACAGAAAAGCATGGTGATTGCAGAAAAATTGACTAAATGACTCTGCTAACATTATCCAGAAACCCTGAATGCCTAAATTACACTTAATTGCTTCAACTCATAAAGGATTCTTTGTCTTCCTGATGCTAGTTATTTATTCTTTACCTGGTCAAAAGTGGTGTTTTGCAGGACTTGGTATTTGGGGCCGGTTATGTTTAATATCTTTATCAATGATGTAGACAAGGGAATGAAGTGCACCCCCAGGTGGTTTGTAGACACCGAGCTGGGCAAGAGCATTCATCTGCTTGAGGGTAGGAAATCTCGGAAAAGGGCTCTGGACAGGCTGGATGGATGGGCCAAGGCCAACTGTATGAGGTTCAACAAGGCTCAGTGCCGAGTCCTACACTTGGGTCAGAACAACGCCACGCAGCGCTAAAGGCTTGGGGAAGAGGGGCTGGAAAGCTGCCTGACGGAAAGGGACCTGGGGGGGCTGGTTGACAGCTGGCTGCACATGAGCCAGCAGTGTGCCCAGGTGGCCAGCAGCATCGGGGCTCGCATCAGAAATAGTGTGACCAGTAGGACTAGGGCAGTGATTGTCCCCCTGTACTTGGCACTGGTGAGGCCAGACCTTGAATCCTGGGTTCACTTCTGGGCCCCTCACTACAAGAAAGACATTGAGGTGCTGGAGCGTGTCCAGAGAAGGGCAACGGAGCTGGGGAAGGGTCTGGAGTACAAGTCTTGTGAGAAGCAGCTGAGGGACCTGGGGTTGTTTAGCCTGGAGAAAAGGAGGCTCGGGGGAGACGGACCTTATTGCTCTCTGCCATTATCTGAAAGGAGGTTGTGTCAAGGTGGGTGTCAGTCTCTCCTCCCAGGTGACAAGTGATGAGAACAAGACGAGGTGGCCTCAGGTTGCACCAGAGGATGTTTAGATTGGATATTGGGAAAAATGTCTTCCCTGCAAGGGTTGTCAGGCATTGGAACAGGCTGCCCAGGGAAGTGGTTGGGTCACCATCCCTGAAGATACTCAAAAGACAGCTAGATGTGGTGCTTAGGGACATGGTTTAGTGGTGGACTTGGCAGTGCTGGGTTAATAGTTGGACTTGATTGTAAAGTTCCTTTCCAACCCAATGATTATATGATTATTAGCAAATGCGTAAGACGGGTATCAATAGAGAGGTATTATGAGCAACATTTTTGTTTAGCTTTATAATTCTGACTTCCTCCCCAGGCCAGCCTTTATGCACTGAATTGGTACAGGGATTCTGTAAGTAAGAGTACATGTGATAGTATGGGTATTTACTGTGCTTGTGTTTTCAAAGATATTAGACAGCTGTTGACAGTAAGTCATGCTAGCACTTCCACCTAAGAAGCAGCTTCCAAAAGATGTTTTCCTGATCACATCCCTATTGCAAGTGACATCAGATACTTTCTGACTTTATGGTTTTATTTCTGTTGAAATTCACATAGTATTTGATGAGCAAGCTTGTTGTATCCAGCATAGCACTTGTTTAAGAACAGTATGGCAGATTGATAAATCAATGTTCCTTTTTATCTCTTACAGTAAGAAATGCTTCCCTAATGAAATCTTAAAGATCCGTGTTTTCTGTATATTTTGGACGTTATGCGTGTAATCTTGTGTTAATACTTGCAGAGCTTTTCCCTTCTTGTTGAAAAAAACTGTTTCAAAAGCTTTCAGTTTGAACTTGAAACGAAAGAAAAACCACTCTGTTCTCAAGTATCAAGATAATTAATGTACGTTGTTTCTTGCCAATAACACCTATGTGCTTATGGCTCCTCCTGGCTTCTGAAAGTGGAATTTTGCTTGGCTTGCTATCTGATACTCCAATGCCCCAAAGTCTACAGTAATGTAAGATGGACTTTTCCTCCAAGGTTATGGTAAACTTCAACTTCTTCTGAGCAAGCTGGGTTCACATGTGTGTGTGAGTTCACCAGTGGTTCAGTGTGGAACATGCTCTTCTCTCTGGCTGGATTCGTACTGTGAAGGGCTCTGTGCTCTATCTGAGTTGGCAGGCATCACCAGAGTTTTAAAAGCAGTGAACTTGGATGTAATAAACACAAACCATGCCACGTGGTGCCTAGTGCCTTTCTGAACTTTGTCCTGGCCTTTGCTCAGCATAGCTGTTGTTCCTCAGCCTCTTGCCCAGAGCAACTGTTGTCTTTTACATAGAAATAGGCTGAGGGTAATAAATTTCAGTGCTTGTAATATTCTTCCTAATTGTCTCATCCCTCAGTGGAGTTTAATAAAACCTCTGCCTGTGTGGACATATCTTGGAATATGTTACCAAAGTAGAGTGAAATAGGGTTTTAGTCTTCCTTCTGGAGGTACCAAAGGTCTTCTGTATACCAAAATTTTTTTTTTGGTTGCTAGCCCTTGTGGTAAGTGTCAGTAGGGCAGTATAAAGCAGAAAACAAAGTCTGAGTCTGTAAATAGTACTCCTTTGTAATACTACTTGGATGGATCTCTAGTAGTACATTCTGATGATGCCAGGAATAGCCCTGTAATGCTGCTGCTACCTTCCAGACTTTTTAAATTGCAGATTTCTGAATGATTGTCTCTAAATATCTATGAAGCTTTTCCCTATACATCAGGGCCTTAGTCTGTATGTTGCAGCATTGCTTCAGCTTGGAAAGGTTGAGACCTTTTCATAGAATATATTCTTGTCTAGGGGCAACTAACTTTTTGTCTTCATCCCAGCCCTGCAAATGCATACCTGTTCAAGTTTGTGCAACCTTGTTGATGTGTTCCAAATCACTAAGAGGAGTTTTTGTATCTGGAATCAAGCATGCCTGTACGTGTTTTAACTGTTATGGTGGTAGGCTCTTACTTATAGTTGTAATGAAGGTGGATGAAACCCATTTTATTGGTCTAAAAAGCAAAACTAACTCTGTTTCAATATGGCTATTCTGTTCCATCCCACTAAAGTATTTTCACTTCTCTAAAAATAGGCATAGAGCTTTTGGGAATGCAGGGCTGTATTTGCAATAAAGTTCACTGTAGCTCTGTTTCTGTGGAAACACTTCACTTGCTCACTCGTAATGTATAATCATCCTTTGATGCTGTATTTTGGCTAATGTATTAGGATCTGTACTACCTGTGATTTGCTGCAGGAAATGCATTAGACTGTTTTAAGACTGGCCTAGGAAAGTTTCTTAAAGCAGCAGGATATTCTGAATCATTCACGAAGACTCATTTTTATACAAAACAGTCATTGATAACGTGCTCCTTGCTGCTAGGTGGCTGACTTTTTAACTTTTCAGTACATCCAGATTTCAGACACTTAGTGAATCAACCATCAGCCTCGCACCTTGAAAAGTGTGTTACCTTCCTGCTTGTAAGAAGAAAACTTGAATTTTCTGGGAGCATCAAAAAGACCAAAATTTGAGCCAAACAGTCATCTTTTCAAGGCTTGAAAAGTTCATTTTTTACCTGTAAACAGAGTTAGATTTGCCAGGCTTCCTGTTATTCTCTGTGATGGTGTTTTTTATTGGTATATAGCCTCTTGAGTTGTACTTGTAGAGCAGGTTGTAACGAGCGTGCTTGTAAGAGGAAAACCAGTGGGTACAAACGTATTGACAAGTCATAAAATACTGTGCAAAACATAGTGGCCAGCCTCATAGGTGGCAGGACCAGCAAGTGAGAACCCAGGGAGTGGCCAAGGTTGGTTTGTGTATGCTGTAGTACAGGAATGTTCTGGGTTATTTCCTGGCAGACACTCAAGGAGAACTTCCTCTGAAGAGAAGCGGTCTCAAGTGCACTTCCTGAAATGTGTTCTAATTAGCAATGCCTGAGATGCAGGGAATTTCACTCCTCAGGAAATTCTGGGCTTATAAATATTGTGCTGTACTCCAAACAGGACCTGATGTTCCAGGTTAACCCTTATCAGCATTGTATAAAGTGAAAAGTTTACTTATGTCCATTATTTTTGGCACCCTGTGTTCAGAAGTCCCAACATAATACTGGTTTTTCATTTATTTTTCCCCTTATCTCTGTAGTCTCAATAGTTCCTGTTCACTTTTGATTTACTAAAACCTTGCAATTTTCTGTGGTGATACTGCCTTGCTAGTAAACTCATTTTGTCTATGCAAGGCTGGTTACTCTTACCTAGTTGTAAAGCTGTTGGGTGGGAAATCATGTGACACAGTGTTAAAGCCTCTGATACAACTTCTTTCCTTCTCATGTATTTCTAAGACACGTTACCAGTTCTATGTGAACAGTCAGTATAAATCCTTTCAAATTGGCCTGACTACCTCTTTATGCCTAGTTAATTTGTAGTCAATTGGTTTTGCTTACTGTTACTTCTTTAGGACGTTGAGTAGCGTACGTATTCCCAGTGCACCGTAATTCTTTAGATGGAAGTTTATTTTGAAAGTATTCTGTTTTGGAAATGCTGTGTTTTCATGTACTTGAATGTCATTAAATCAATTTACAGTAGGCAAGGACTAGCAGAAATAGTGGTTTATTTTTGATGATATTGTGTACTGTCCACACATACTGCTGTCTTGGGTATAGAGTAAATGACCATCAGAAGTGAAGTGATTTTCTTTTGTTTTTTAGTGATGGCTATGTATCAGGTTGTGGGGTTTCTTGTTGGGTGGGTTGTAGGTTTTTTCTTCTTGGTTTTTTTTGGTGTCTTTTTTTTTTTTTTCCCTGTGGCAAGAAGTAAAGCAGTTAACTTGAATTCCCTCAGTGAGATTCTGGACAAATGCAGCTTGGGAAGTGTTTTCTTCTTAAGGAGGATGAAGAGGACATGAGAAGGCAGTAAGTGTCATATCACTGCACCCATAAATGAATGCATTAAATGAGATACAATGCTCTGCACCAAGCAGGAGCCCTGATTGCCCAGCAGAAGTTACTAATAGCTGTTTTGGGTACCACTGAAATACTGCCCTTTAACAACGCTGGAAAGCATATTGTAACACAGTCTACTCACAGCTGTATTGTGGAAGGTGCAGTCTTTGAATTGCTTACTAAGATTCCCATTAAAAATGGTAAAATAGTATTTAGAGTGTAGAAAGGAAAAGGGCACTTAGTCATGGCTGTCAACAGAACCCCAAGCTTGGCATTCCAGGTTATTTTTGTATGTATTGTAAGCAGGTGGTTGTGTTGTCATTTCTCTCTTTCAGGATCAGTCTACTCAGTTTAACTTTCAGAGTAGGATGATAAAAGCTTGGCAGAATCATAGGAAGTGTTAAGGCCCAGAAGAGTTGGGGCAGCTGTAATCCTGGAGTTCTGCCTTTCAGCCTATTCTTTTATTCTAAATGATCTCTACAAGGGCAATATCGAAAATGAATGGTAGGCTTTTTCTAATAGTGTAATACTCATGTATTTAAACTTTCCTCTGTTTCTGGAAGTCTTTTCATGGTGTTTTGCTAGTAGTATTACTGAGAGTCTGAACCATATTGTATCCCAGTTATTTTAAGCAGAACTGTTTAGATTGTACTCTGCCTTGAATGTATACTGAATTTTATAAATTGCTTTACATGTAAATTTTAGTTGGACTCTTATTATGGTGAATGATTTACCTTAGAAGTCTCTGCATAATATTTCTTGGTTTTGAAAAACAAAGCTGCAAACGGGATCTTAAATTGCATCTCCTTTTTGCATGGTGTTCAGGGCTATGTATTAGCCCTTCTTTAATAACCTAAAATTCCTGAGCATAAGGTGTATTTGTATACAGCCTTGTGCTTCTAGCTCTGTGCTAAATCCTAAACAGATGGGACCCTAAATGAAGGTGGCAGTTAAACTATGGCCTCTACATCTTTTTTGGGGAAGGCTTTTATGAGTGACGTTTTCCATTTTATTTTGAGGCCTGCTTTCCCCAGGAGACCTTGTATGGGTGTAAGTAGTCAATAAAGAACAGGGCACCTGGTGCTGGTGGTGAAGCCTGGGCTTCAGTTCAGAGCTTTCCTGTTCATAAGGCTTGAAGAGAAGCCAAGCCAAAGCTACCTGGAAGTCTTGCTTGGGGTGTATGTGTATGGTGTGAAACTTTTACCAGTTACTCTTTCACTTTTTGAAGGAAAAGGTTAAGGGTTAGAGCTCTATACTAAATCCAGAGCTCAAGTGACATAAAAATTACTGAATTTTGTTGCTAATACAGGGACTTAATATTTTTTATGTTGCTTTTGATAATAAGCGCGTAGCTCTGGAGACAAACGCAAATGCAGCTCTTCTCCTGGAAGGGAGAAAGAATAACACAAGGAAAACAGTAAGTTACATTGCTTAATATACTGGTGGTCTGTGTATCCATAGTGATGATAGCACAAAAACCTGCACAGAATGCTGCTACCATCACTACAATAACTATACAAGCAGCACGAGTGATACAGGTCAGAAGATGATGTTTTAGCTTTTCTAACTAAAACTCCCACTTGAAAGTATGCTTATACAAAGAAAATTTGTGATGGCCATATTCAGAGGAGCATCACAGATTTGAGAAGTAGCTGAAATACACAAATACAGAGTTCTTTTAGCTTGTAATGCCTTTCTAACACAAGTTCTACATCCCCTAATTTTTAGTGGAAAAAGTGTGGAAGCACTAAAGTGGGGAGGAGAGAGGGTTGTGTTCAGTCAGTAGGCTATCTGTTGTTAAGTACATGAGGACATAATCCCTTCTTCATTCAAATTCCTTACCTGGTTGATATTTTTAAACAACATATTTAATCCCTGAATTTGCATCTGAATGGTAAAATACTTTTGGCAGGAAAAAACATGTTTGAGTGATTTGGATGGAGTTTAGTTTAAAATGTATTACTTTAGCATGAACTTTTTTCCCCCTTCCTTCCAAATAATTTTTCAAGAGAAATTAGTGGGAACTTGCAAACATTTGAAAAGCAGTTTGTAGGAAGGATACAAAGCTTGGTCTCACATCTAGAATTTCTGCTCTCATAGAGGTTATAGTTAATTGTAGAAGATTATAGAAACTGAACAAAAGACTTGTTGCTTTTGGGATGGTAGAACTATTCTCAGTTGTCTTAATTGGCAGCAATGCATAATTTCAGAAAATTGCCACATTTCAGTTAAATACTTGTTTTCATCTCTGCAGCATCCATATGTTCTATATAGCTGGTCTGATGACTTCATTGAGGTCAGAGGATCTGTTCAGGAAATCCTGGTATCTTTGCATTTTCTTATTTTTACTGTTCTCTTGTATCGTTACATTTGCCTAAAATGTGTTTTGAAGCAAGAACATGTCTTGATTTGTCTGCCATACCTCAAATTTCTAAAGAATGCAGAAATTTGAAGGAGGGAAGCAGGGACGTGAGCAATTCAAGGACAAGGAAAACTCTCCAAGCCTACTTTATTCTCTGTGGTAGAAAAAGAAATATGTGGGAAAAATGTGGTTTTGGACTTTTGGATTATGCAAATAGTGGCACATACATGCCATTTGTAGCTTAAATGGGGTGGTTGATAACAAATCTTTGTTAAAAGCAGGAGAGTTAAAAAAAACTACATTGAAATATTCGTAGTATGTATTTGAGGCTGTTGGTAGTGCACACTGGTATTTATTTGACTTTGTGGTTTATAATATATACACTAGGTAGATAACTTCTGTTACTTCTTTATCTCCTATGCTGACTGCAAATTAAGTACTGATTTGTGTATTGCTGGTCTTTAAGCTTGAAGGCCCTTCTGGGTTGTGATTAATTGATCTCCAGCTTAATACTTAAACACATGTGGTTCTGAAAACAAGGCATCGGAGTTACAAATTTCTGTATGTTTTACACATGTGGCTCCCATTTAACTGATTTCATGAACTTGAGGCTAGCTAGTTTTGCTGTGCAAGTTAATCTTGAAATGCTTGTAAATATGAAGGGGAAATAAGGACAGAACAAAACAAGAAATAAGCTACTGCCTATGTGCTTTCTAGTGTGAAAGTAACATTATTTGCATGTAAAATACTTGGAAATTCCTCACATTTGCTATTCATGCTGTCCATCTCATGGCATTCAGTTTTCAAAAAGGGCAGAAGTCAGACCTCAGTTTTCTGGGCCTTTCAGTCACAAATGTCAGTATTTAGCCAGTAATCAGGGCTGTAATTGTGTCCATGAATGTTCCCAACATAGGTTTCTGCTAGCTTTTTCTCACAATTTATAAATGTGAACTAAATTGCATCATCTGTCATGGTTTTCTTGAATGAGAGGATTTTGTCACTGAAAATATATTTTCATGGCTGTTGTATGAGGCCATAAGAGGTATGATTAAGTTTTTTATGATACTTAAAAACATTTGCATGCATATTCATTTAGTTCTTAATGTTACAATTGATTGCCTTTCATTTGAATAATGTGCCTATCTTTAAAGGGTGTTGTGGCAGAGGTCCGTCAGGTCTCTAGTCTTGGTCATAATGTGAAATTGAAAAGTCCACCAGCAACTGTTTCATAGAGGGCAGCTGTTGAGTTCAGCCCTTGAAAAGAGCTGCTTAATGCGTGGAAGTCTTGTCTTTAACTTCTAGCAGCTCATCATCATTGGTGTAACATAGTGGGATAGCCGTAAGTCGTAAGTCGGTTGTTCTTTTGTCTTTGAGATGTAATTGAAAAGCTGATCTTGGCCTTAGGACATGAGATGTAATATAGGTTGGCTCCATCGACCAGCAGTTTATAAGGAGACAAGGTGTCCATTGATGATCTGCATGGAAAGGACTGCAAGTCATTTTGTGGCAGAACTACTGTGTTTGCTTACCACAACTGTAAAAGCAACACATTTTGCATTTTTGAATGGCTTTAGTTTTAGGGTTTGGGATGGAGGCTGGGGAGATAGTGGAGAGTTAAGTCATGCAGGATTAAGTCTTGGAAGGATGAGGTCCATAGTTTCTCAGTGTAGCTTGGTATTTTTATACTTCAGGGAAGAGAGAGAGGAGCTAGAGCTTTATATTCTTTTGATATTAACTTCTTAGAAGCCAAACCAGATAATATTGTTCCTCAAAATTTTCAGAAAGAAATGTTCTGGATGCAGGACAGGTCAGGAAAGTAAAACTTTGTTCTTGCATTCATGTGAGTACTTGGGAAAGAGGTGTCAGGATGACTAACAACAAGTCACTGCTGTCACCCTCAAAACAAGTCACCCTCAAAACTGCACTTGATTTTTGGAACAGTGTATAATTAATTTGTCAACTTTAAATTTTAGAGCTGTATGTAATTGCCAAACCTGTTGACACTGGCTAGTGTCTGCAGACAGATGTGAAGATGTCCTAATTAAAAAAGTCTGTGTGTGTGGGAAAAAACCTGAAATCTTTTTAAAGTATTTTTTTCCTGAGTTGACCTAAATGAATTTTAGCAAGCATATTTTAATCATACACAAAAAGGCTTATCCTAATGATGTATGTTCTCTGTAAGAGGTAGTCTGGACCACATCATACCCTTCTTCCCTGCCCAGGAACTCCCTTGGACAGGATGAAACATAAGTCACCACCTCTGACATTACACTTTCTTCTCTATGGTCATGTTCTCAGTGACAGTGTTGTCTGTTGTTACCTGCTTTCCTGAATTAGACTTGAGCTGCATGCCACCTCTCTGTTATCCTTTCCCCCATGCTTTTTTGGCCACAAACTGGTTCCTTGCAAGCGCTGCATAGAGGCAGAAGCTTCGAAACACATCTGAATGGAGCTGCTGATGTTAGGCTGCTGACATCAGTGACACATGGTATCCCCCAAACTGGTAAGCCTGGAACTCTGAACCATCTGGAGTACTATGATACTTCTTGCCAGCTGATTGTAAGGAGGTGGGGTTGGGGCTCAGGGGTTAGCCAGAATGGCTGTCAGGAGGCAGGTAGCGGCAGGTCAGATCAGTTCCATGAAAGATTTGCTACTATACAAGTGCATTAGATAAACTGGTCACACTGATGGCTTTTTTGCTTTCTTCTTGTTCAGGGGTGTTCAGAGCACTGTGATGGTGTAGAATGTATGGGTGTGGGGTAAATAATGCTTTAATAAACTATTCAGAAAAGTTTCTTGATTTTTACATTTTTTAATTTGGTGTTTCAAAGCAATGTATATATTTTAATATTTTGAGAAGGTAAAATAGTGTTGGAAGTGTATAAAGTGGTCTTGTGTTTTTGGATATCCTATTAAGCACCATGCTGTGCCATTCATCTGCATCATAGTCTTGCTTTTTAAATTTGGAAGTTTTCTGGCATTGCTTTCCGTTTTCATTTGCACTGTAAAAAGTGAAGTGATCTTTACAGCTGCTGAGTTGAGGCTAAGTTTGAAAACTTAGAAAAACATCCTGTAAGGGGATGAGATTCATGTGGCTAAATGGGACAGCGGGAGGAATTAATCTTTTTCTGGAGTTCCAGTTTGAGAGAAACTCTCAGGAGGGGAAAGGCTTAGGACTGTGTACTTGAAGACCAGTACAAGATAGAGGTTTCCAGCTAATCCTCCAACTATGGAGAATTTGTTGTAGTGGGGTTTTTTGTTGTTTTTAACAGATTGATTGGGGAGACATGTAACTGCACTATGGAAAAAAATGAGTGTGCCCTAGAAGATTATGCATTTGCACAATATGTGCTTGCAGCCCAGAAAGCGAATTGTATCCT
Source organism: Falco peregrinus (assembly GCF_023634155.1). NCBI lineage: Eukaryota > Metazoa > Chordata > Aves > Falconiformes > Falconidae > Falco > Falco peregrinus. The sequence continues at coordinate 88,427,066 of NC_073723.1, forward strand.
GGGCTGCATGCTAAGAAGCGTGGCCAGCAGGTTGACAGAGGTGATTCTCCCCATTGGCTCTGGTAGAGACCCCACCTGGAGTATACATCCAGCTCTGGGGGCCCCAGTGCAAGACAGACATGGACTTCTTGGAGCTGGTCCAGAGGAGGGTCACAGAAGTGATCCGAGAGCTGGTGCACCTCCTATGAAGACAGGCTGAGAGAGTTGGTGGTGTTCAGCCTGGAGAAGAGGTGACTCTGGGAAGACCTTATTGTGGCATATTCAGTATAGAAAGGGGGCTTGTGAGAATCATAGAATTGTTTAGTTTGGAAAAGAAATTTAAGATTCAACTTAAAATTTAAGTCCAACTATTAACCCAGCACTGCCAAGTCCACCACTAAACCATGTCCCTAAGCACCACATCTAGCTGTCTTTTGAGTATCTTCAGGGATGGTGACCCAACCACTTCCCTGGGCAGCCTGTTCCAATGCCTGACAACCCTTGCAGGGAAGACATTTTTCCCAATATCCAATCTAAACATCCTCTGGTGCAACCTGAGGCCACCTCGTCTTGTTCTCATCACTTGTCACCTGGGAGGAGAGACTGACACCCACCTTGACACAACCTCCTTTCAGATAATGGCAGAGAGCAATAAGGTCCGTCTCCCCCGAGCCTCCTTTTCTCCAGGCTAAACAACCCCAGGTCCCTCAGCTGCTTCTCACAAGACTTGTACTCCAGACCCTTCCCCAGCTCCGTTGCCCTTCTCTGGACACGCTCCAGCACCTCAATGTCTTTCTTGTAGTGAGGGGCCCAGAAGTGAACCCAGGATTCAAGGTCTGGCCTCACCAGTGCCAAGTACAGGGGGACAATCACTGCCCTAGTCCTGCTGGTCACACTATTTCTGATGCGAGCCCGGATGCTGCTGGCCACCTGGGCACACTGCTGGCTCATGTGCAGCCAGCTGTCAACCAGCCCCCCCAGGTCCCTTTCCGTCAGGCAGCTTTCCAGCCCCTCTTCCCCAAGCCTTTAGCGCTGCGTGGCGTTGTTCTGACCCAAGTGTAGGACTCGGCACTGAGCCTTGTTGAACCTCATACAGTTGGCCTTGGCCCATCCATCCAGCCTGTCCAGAGCCCTTTTCCGAGATTTCCTACCCTCAAGCAGATGAATGCTCTTGCCCAGCTCGGTGTCTACAAACCACCTGGGGGTGCACTTCATTCCCTTGTCTACATCATTGATAAAGATACTAAGAAGAACTGGCTCCAATACTTAGCTCTGGGGACCTTGGGGAGCCAGCTGGATGTAACTCCATTCACCACCATTCTTGGGGCTTGGGCATCCAGCCAATTTTTTTGCCCAGCATAGAATACTCCCATTGAAGCCATGAGCAGCCAGTTTCTCCAGGAGAATGCTGTGGGAAACAGTGTCAAAGGCTTTACTAAAGTCTAGGTCTAAACAACATGCAAGCCTTTCCTTCATCCATTAAGCAAGTCACCTTGTCATAGAAGGAGGTTAGGTGAGCAGGACCTGCCTTTCATAAACCCGTGCTGGCTGGGTTTTTCATTTTTTTCATTTCCCCTTGGGTTATGTGGGCTTCGTTCTGCTCCCAGTTATGCAGCTCAGAATGCTGAAAAGAAAAACAGAGGGCCTGTAATGACGAGACAAGGGGTAATGGTTTCAGGTTTGAGAGAGGGTAAACTTAGGTTGGATATAAAGAAGAAATTTTTTACCATGAGGAAGATGAGACACTAGAAGAGCTGCCCAGAGAAGTTGGGGATGCCCCATTGCTGGAAGTGTTCAAGGTCAGGATGGTCCAGGTCTTTAAGCAATTTGGTCCAGTGAAAGATGTCCTTGCCCACAGCAGGTGGCGTTGGATTTAATTATCTTTATGGTCCCTCGTAATCCAGTCCAGTCTCAGATTCATTGATTCTAGCTTTGTGTTACTGGGGAATGCTTTAGGTCACCGACAGAACTAATCCAGCCAAATTGCTGCAGTGATAGGAAAAGTCACTGCTCTGCTTCTCTGGAGGCCAGAGTTGACCAGTTTACCCCAAATTTATCTAGAGGATTTCTGTGGTTTCCTTCTGGCCTTGTGACTTTTCTTAATTCCTGAATCACAGAGGAAAAGGGAGATAAAGGGGTGGACTTAAATTGTGTTCATGTTGCAACAGGGTTAACATCCTTGTCATTTAGGCTGAAAATTATTCTTTCATTCTTTAAGCTTCCTCTGGTTTGCTCTGAGCTTTCGGTATCCTGTTATTAAGAACTTGTCTGCTGCAGCCCCACTTAAGAAGAAATGCATGAATAGAAAGTAGAAATTACTTCAACTCCAATACCATGACATGTTGTTAGCATATGCGGCCTGAAATTCCTTTGTACTGTCACAAATGCTTAGTTTGCAGAATGATGAAATAAATATTAACTGTACCAGAGCTGACAGTGGAATAAGTACACACTGTAGTTCTTTAATTTGATCTTTCTGCATATCAGCAAAGATGTATGTGTTCAGAAGTTCTTGAAATACTGCCATCCTTATGCAGTAGCTGGATGATTTTGTGCCAAAATTACTTCAACGTCTTCGAGCAATTTTAAGTTCACATCCACTCTGAACCTGATAATATCTTGAACAGCTTCCACTGAAAATGAGTATCTTTGTAGTAATTACTGGAAATTTCAATAAGGTTTTTAATTTGGACCTTCAGCCATTTTATTTCTCATTTATGCTTCAAGCTTGAACTCAAATGATTTTTTTTTTTATTTTGATGGTGAGTTTTAGGATACCTTCACCAGCAATTCAGAGAGGGAAGACTGGGGAAAAGAGATCATGAACTTAATGCTATATTTTAATGTAATTTTTTTAATAAGCATTGTGTATGTATTATACACATTATAGGGTTGTAGAAATATTGTTACAATGTATTCTAAATAACTTGGTGTGCTGGTGGTACCTGACACTTCATACGTGATCTATTGAAAATTAGATCATAGTGTAATTAAAATTGTTCACTTTCATGTTACTGAGATTGAAAGTGTGTGAAACAGCTGTCAGTTCAGTTTTAGATAATTACTGTGACTGAGTTTCATTCTTTGTTCTTACTTTTATGGGGTTTGGTGGTATTTGACTTTGTCCAAGTTGGATCAGGAGCAGGGAGAGCTGGATAGCTTTTTTGCTGGTCTTTTATTCCTCCATGCTCATGCATGAATGATTAGAAAAGTGTTTTAGAGAATAGTCCACAAATAACTTACTCTTCTTTGAAATAATAAGAGGTGGGCTGGCACTGGCTTTTCAGTCATGCAGAATGGTGAGGTAACGAATAAATTATAATATCAGTGGAAAAAGTCAAAAAGCTTAGCAGTGTTTTTTCTTGGTTTAGGTTTTATTACTGTTGCTGTAATTTCCTAGAGATTATATTATCATACAAAAATCTTGTGTTTTATTGCTTTCTAGCATTCATTGCTGAGGCAGAAGCACACATTTCTTCTGTACACTTATTTGATCTTGAATTCTAACCTTTGTGCAGAAAATGTTTACTGAGTCCAATATACATAGGGTTGTACCAAATCTGCTTATATAATAGGATCTTTGTGGTCCTTTTTTGTTTATTCTTAAATGACTACATCATGATTTTATTTCTGCTAATGCATGTCACAGCTAACTTGGTTTGCTGAGGGATCATACATAGGCCACACATGTTTTCACCAGTAGTATTGCAGTTTATGTATCAGCAAAGCAAGTTCAAGTAAGATGTAATTGTACAAGCGTATATGCTCTATGATCCCTTTGCGTAAATGGAAAAAGCTGTTACTGAAATACTTGACTACATACTTTTCAAGTGAAAGAGCACTGCTTCTTATCAGCAGCAGAAATGGTGAATTTCAGACTTTTTTTTAAATAGTAAATGCTTTTTGCAATGGAAAAATATTTTTTTTCTCTAAGAAGTCATGTCTAGGTACAAAATCATGATAGAATAGACTGTAACACTCGGTAGTACTTACCAGTATGAGGTAAGTCAGAGTTACGATGGGGCTTAGTAATTTTTAGCTAAAAGTCAGTCGTGTGTGTTTTGTGAACAGTAGTCTGTCAGGATTCCTTTCACTGTTGCTGCCCTTAAAATTGGCTTGTTAGTTATTTATGAGGAAAATTGGTCTGACAGCCCTGAAGGCAGAAGTGTTTGTTTCACAGTACAAATAGTGCTGTCAGGCTGGCCCTGGGATGGCAGGAGATGCTTCTTGCAGAACCAGCTCTGGTCTTGCCCCAGGAGCATTGGGGTACCTCCAGCTCGGGGGCTGCTGGTAGAGCTGGCTACTGGATGTGTGTTAACTTCTAGCTTCAAGTCATTCTGTACGGACCTGCAAACGTTCACATATGGCAGCTTTCTGTCACTGTCTTTAGACATTCTGTGGATAAACAAATTAATTTAAATTGAACCTTGATAAATTTTGGGTAGGGCTGTAAGTTGCTTGTTACTTCCTCAGAAACAGCAGGGACCTGGGCCTAGAACGCATTCTGTTCTGACCTGTGCATTTATTTAACCTGGTTTTGACCAGGAACCTACACAGGAGATGTAAAGTATATGTAAATTGAGAGTTGTCTTTGCGGTCCTTGTTCTTTCTCCCTAGTGTCTGTGATTTGTCAGTACTATATGAAATATTTTTTGAGATTTGACTTTAAAAATCATAGTTGTGGCTTGTGTAGGAGGCACAGCTTCGGTTAGCTGCTGGGGAGGTAATTGTAGTGTTAACTAAAACCTACAGCTCTTGGACGCATTATTGAGTCTACAGACGATAGAGTTTATAGCATATCTAATGCTTATCTGCCACCTAACATGTAATGAATCTTAAATCTTTCTGCAGTATTTCTGGTGGTCTTAATCTGTTTCATGCCAGAGGCAGAGAGGAGTAATGCTTTCAATTTTGTCAAATTAAGTTTTTATTGTGCATTAAGTTGATTAAGTAGAGCAGCAGATTAAGGTGAAAAATACTATCTTAAATTGCAGTTCAGGACTGGTAAAATCTTAATGATGCCAAGCTGAAATTTTTCAGTGGGTTTGTGGATATGAGAATCTGTTAATCATATATGTTAGACTTCGTGTGCTGCTGTATTAGAAACAAACTATGACTCGCTTGCTTTGCTGATATGAGTAATGGCCGTGTTTGGAAGTCGCAGCAAACAGAATATGGAACTTGCCTGTGTGTTATGTTCTGTCGAGCCAACTGGGTCTCTTGTTTGATCATGTTCTTACAAAGAACAGACGTGTTGGGGGTTTTCCTTTTACACAAACGACACTGTCTTTTGAGAGTTGCTCTCCGATGGCTACATGACAGAACCAATTAGGAGAAGAAAGCCTGTCTCATGTTGTGTACTGAAATTCTGTGTCTGCAGTCTTGTTCCCCCATTATCCCCTCTTTTTCTTTTGTGATCTAGTTTTCGTCAGTCATTTCTTCTGGTTTCTCTGTCCTGCTGTATGTGTGTGTTTTTTGCTTTTGCTAGTTTTTTTTTCTGCTTGTGGTTCCATCCTACCTTCCTTGTCATCCTTTTTTGCTGTCTTAATTTGTCCTCTGTCTCTTTTCCATCTGGAAAACTGTATAGAAGGAGATAGAGGAGCAGAGGAGAAGCTAGGGAAAGGATTTGTCTCTATTTCTGTTGGTCCATCTCCCTGCAGGGGGGGAGGGGGAGCAACTTAAATACTGCTATCATGAAACAGCAAGAAAAATTAATTATGGGAATTTAGATGAATGCATAATCTATAACTCTATAATGAGACTTTTGCCTTTTCTTGGTTTCTTGTCTTTATTTCTCTTGCCCCTGAATTCCTATTTAAGACCCTGAGGTAGGCTTTGTGTCTTTTTGGCTTAAAAATAATTATATATGCTTGTGTAACAGTAGAAATAATAATGTTTGCTTTTATCTCCTTGCTAATTCTCATTGCCCTGTGTCTGCTCTGTTCTTTGACAAATAATTTACTTAGTCTAGATGGTTCTTGAAACAGTATTTCTTTGTGACCTAGGTTTTGGAAAGCTTTTTTGACCTCCCAAAAATCCCCACCAGAATCGTACTTTGCAGCATGTTGTGCCTCCAAACAGTACAGCAGTTGGAAGTGTTGTAATCTGCGTCCCTGGTAAGATCTGCAAGGCTGTAACAAGATTATGTTAAATGAGTTATCCCTGTGCCTGTGGTGATAAATATACTGGAAGTTTGTCTAGCACACCGAGCACGTTATACTTAGTTCTCTTTTATTTCTTACATAGTTAAGATCCAAAACTGTCACATCTCACTGGAGAGCTGATTTCAGACTCTGTAGCTCTGGCTGCAAATGCCCTAAGCCATATGCTTGTGCAAATACCCATTTGTTGTAAAGGGATGTTACGCTTCTCTTTGAGAACATGCTCTGACTGCAGCTAAATTTTTCTCCCTCCATAGTATCGCTGTTAGACTAGGAAAACACGAGTTCTTGTTAAAAATGGATTTCATCTGTTTATTGGGGCAGACTTCTGTATAGAACAAAAATTCTGCAGCTGCTGTCAAGCTCACTTTGAATACCTTGCAGTAATCCCATTGAGATCAATAAAACATTTTATTTTTTAGGCACTAAGTAAGTTGGTGGTCTTGTGCATGCAAGTGTTAGCTAGTAATTGCTCTTCTCCCCCTTACCTAAGTACAGTGTATGTGCAAAGGTGATAATCTTCTGTTAAACTTTTGACTAACTACTTTGTGTTTACTGGAAAGCTGTCATTCAGACTTTTTCCTCCCTTCCTCCTGGCTGCATTAATCATCTTCAACCTTCTTTCACTCATCTTGAATGTTTTGTAACTTCAAATGAAAAAAACGAAAAACTTTAATTCTAGTTTCTGAAACCGCTGTAACAATGGAATTCCGTGTGTGGTCCATAACCATGGAAACGGCATAATTTTACAGTGGTGGAACATGTAGGGAAATGACTCTCCCAACTTTCTAAGAATTGGTCTTAAAACCACTGAAAATCTTGTGAAATGTTGGTCTGGTATTCAAACTGTTACTCTAAATCTTTTTAACTAGTTATCCTTTTAAAAACAATGCTGCCCCCCACCCCTGTAAAAAAAATAAAACGCACCAATAAATTTTTGTGGTCCGGGTTGTTTAGCTCCATTTGAGTTATTTTTTAGTATTTCACGTGAAGTACTTCCTCCTGATTCTCTGCTGTTCTTAGCTGTGTCCTTGGTGTTCATTTCTGTACCTGGGAAAACATTTATTTTACTTTCTAAAACATCTCGATACTCTTGCTGAGTTCCTGTTGGAGTGCAAACCAGCTTCACTGGCATGCAGTGCTAATTCGTATGTGAGTACAGGAACTGTGAAATCCTGTCACTTTATGGAAACATGGGTGACTTGTGGTGTCATGTCACGAGTCCATCATGGAAAGGCAGATTCAGTGATAGCAAGCAATGTCAAGACAATGCCTTGTGAAAAAAAATATTCCACTAAACCTATCACTACTAAGAGCAAGCATGCTGTAGTACAAAGGGGGGTGGTGGTGGTGGTGGGTAGCTAGACATGTATAGAGGGGATGTCTAAAGCTTTCCCTAAGCTTGCCTGAGGGCCTGAATTGTTAGGTTCATAAAATGTCACAGTGTTTCCATCAGGAAATTTCTGCAGGTCACAGTGCTGGAGATATTCCTGATCTGAAACATTGCAAGCACACGTATGTCCCCCCTTAAACATCTTCAGTGGTGTTTAAGTTCCCTGGGCTTGTTCAGTTAAACATGTCTCCTTTTGTTATAAGCCATTAAAGGACAAGAACATTCCTATAATGTAGCTGACATATTCTTAAAACAGCACTTCTTGTTGAATAGGTATTCTTATAAGTTATATCTAAAGCTTGTGACTCTCCTACATTTTCACAGAGGGAGTTTGTGCTTTGCGAGATGGGAAGTTTAAGAATACAAGAATCAGAGTATCATTTAGGTTGGAAAAGACCTTTAATATTGAATCCAGCTCTTAACCCAGTATCGCCAAGTCCACCACTAAACCAAGTCCCTGAGTGCCACATCTACACATCTTTTCAATGCCTTCAGGGGTGGGGACTCCACCACTTCCCCAGGCAGCCTGTTCCAAGGCCTGACAACCCTTTCAGGGAAGAAATTTTTCCTAATATTCATTCTAAACCTCCCCTGGCACAACTTGAAGCAGTTTCCTCTTGTCCATATCACTTCTTACCTGGGACAAGAGACAGAGAGCCACCTACCTGCAGCCCCTTGCAGGTAGTTGTAGAGAGTGATAAGGTCTCTCTCCCCTGAGCCTCCTTTCCTCCAGGCTAAACACCCCCAGTTCTCTCAGCTGCTTCTCATAAGACTTGTTCTCCAGATCCTTCCCCAGCTCCATTGCCCGGCTCTGAACATGCTCCAGCACCTTAATGTCTTTCTTGTAGTGAGGGGCTCAAAACTGAACACAGGATTTGAGGTGCAGCCTCACCAGTGCTGAGTACAGGGGGACAGTCACTGCCCTGGTCCTGCTGGCCACTCTGTTTCTGCTACAAGCCGGGATGCTGGATGAGAGACCAGTGATCCTCCAGCCTAGTGGTACACATCAGTGGCAGCAGAAGGTGTTGTTTATGTAGTGTGCAGGCCTGGCCCTGTATTTCCTTGGCATCCCCATTGCATCAAGGATGCCAGGTGGTACCTTCCTGATGAGTCTTTGTCATCTTCCCTTGTAAACCTGCTGTGAATCTCACAACTGCCTTTGAACTTGCTGATGGTACCTGCTGCCACAACCTTCTCTAACAGGACTGCAAAAAGCTTGCTGCTGGCTGTGAAGCACCACTACTCATATAAAGCTAATCTCCAGTAGTTTCCTCAAATGCCTCCTACTACTCATACTGGTAGGATTTGATGATTGTACATCTGTACCATCTGTACAGCACTGGTAGGTGCTGCATTGATTTTCTTTTCCTTTTTTCTCTTTCCCTCCTGCTTCTGCTTGTAAGCTGTTGTCGTATTTTGTGAGCCTCGTGTCCTCCCAGCTATGAGGGGTCTCAGATCTTGTAGTCTGGCCTTATGTGGCAGCTGCTCCATCCCTTGATCGCTTCAGCTGTCCTGTTCTAGACATTCTTTTAACTCCAGTTTGTATTCCTTCTGGTGCAGAAATGAGAACTGTACACAAGATACACATACTTTGTTTCGTACAGTAATACGTACCATGTTTTCAATACCCTTCCTAAAGATAGGTAATGTTTTGTTGCCTTGTTTTGGTCTGCTACTGCACTTTGAGCTGGTGACTTCAGAGAAAACAGTGAGTCAGCCTTCCTCCCGCAGTTGGAACTGGGGAAAGTGGAAGTGTTAAGTGGTTGAAGAGCTATTGCTTGGAGTGTTTTTTCCCCTAGATGCATTACATCACATCTATGTGTTGGAGTGTATCTGCTGTCTTTTAGCAACTTGCTTCATTTTGTAAGATCCTTCTGGGTTCCCCCCCCTCCCCCGGCCCTTGGCGTGTTTTTGCCTATCCATAAGAGCTTAATGTCACCTACAGACTTGAAGATTTTGCTTACTCGTTTTGTGATGCTGACTAAAACCAATCCTTGGAGAGCCTAATCCAGTTTCTTCTCTATCCATACCTCTCTTCCCCATAAGCAAAAGGTGTATATATAGTACTTGTTTAGATAATAAAAGTAAATCCTTTATCAGAGTCAGATACTGCATGTACTGTAACTGAGTGTGTAATGAGATTGATCCCACCTGCCCTGTGTAATGATTAATTTCTCTTCTCTTCTCAATCTCCTTGTATGTAGCTTCCACCAGAACGTCTTCATTTGATATCTTACTGTTCAGTGTGCCTGGTCTGAAATTTGGCTACTAGTGGCTGGATAGGTAACTTTGTGGCCATGATCAGTGATGTGGTATAAATGAATCTGAAGTTTCCAGGTGCATGCCCTTTTAATTCAGGGCAGGGTTCAGCTGAGATGAAGGAAAATGCATGTGGTTTACTATCAGCATCTTAATCAGAGTCTGGATTTTTTCAGTTTCAAAAACTAGTATGTAAGAACCACAAGCAGAGTCATTTAGGAGGAGTTTGTGTCAGTGGGAGGGGAAACTGTAATTGGAAACTGTTGAAAGGTTGGGGTTTTTTTTGTAGGTGTTAAAAACTAAGGAGACTAAATACTGCTTTTTTTTTTAAATCATGGTGCGTGTGAAGCAGAAGGCAGGTATAAACAGAGGGTTGGGGCAGTGGAAAGACTGACAGTTAATGAGCCACTGGTTTGTCAGTTTGTCACTTAAGGAAGCAAATATAAACTGAACATGTTCAGGAGGTAGGGGACAAGTCAGCTGATGCTTGTACTGCTGTAATAACATTATACTTTTGCATGTTTGAAGCTATTTGAGGTATGTCAGATACTGTGGTGATCACATTGTAATCTATTTTGTCAAGCAAGCCTGGTACTTTGTCAACCAAACATACAATCTGAGCAAAAAACCAACCCCCTTTGTATTCTGTGCAGTACTGCAGTTGGTCCTCTGATATTTTGTGTTTCAGAAGCAGCAGCTTGCGTTAAAACTAATAATTGGTTAAACAGAACTCAAAAATGTAACATAGGCTGTGCACGTTTCCTGAGGTGGTGTCATAGCAGTTCATTCTTGGCTGCTTGCTAGTTAACCTTTTCAACAGACCTAAATGAAAGCGTTAAATCATTATTGCTGATATCTGCAGTTGAAGTAAAGATTTAAACAAAGATAGTAACGGAGTACAGCAGAACATGGATCTCCTATGAAATAGGGTTGTGAAGAAAAGATTTGCATGCTGAATTTCTTCTGATCTGGCCAAAGCACAAAAAAATGTTAGCAAGTTCTGTGAATGGAGGTGTCTGTCATATAATTGTTCCACTCCATCTCTCCCCATGGTAAGAGAGAAAAATTTGCAGTTAATGCTGGATGTTCAGCTACTGCTGTGCCTAAGGCAAACGTAATAAATATATCAATAGGGGGGCAAACCACCCCCCCCGGCCCCTCTAAGTAAGCAAATGATATTTTTTAATGCTGTTATGAGTGACATAGGGATTCTGTGTCAGGTATTGGTGTTTGCAAATTGGGGAAACTACTGAAAGCAAAAAAACAGTTTGAACATTTAAAGACTTGTAAGGATGATCAAAGGTTTAGAAAAATAAGCCTTTATAGTGTGCCACTTCTGCCTCTCATTCTACATGGCTGATAGAAGAAAAGATTTTGAGTCACTCTTTAAAATTGCCCTAAAAATGGGAAATGATATAATAAAGGACTGTTAACATTCAGCTCTGCAGCTTGTTAAATTAGAAGTAGGTTAGAAATAAGGGATGCACTTTTAATGATGAAGGAAAAAAAATGCATATATAGAACAATCTAATTGGTGGTTTATGCAATCTTTTAACCATATTGTAAAATGTTTTAACAGCTTTTCCTTAGTGGGTGTTCTGTCAGAATGAATTAATCGTATCTCCAAGGTCTTTGCTCAATAGATGAGATGATCATGGATAAATCCTTGAGTTTCTCAAATGTAATTTTACAAAGCAGTTTTTTGAAAGGTGACCTTTGTTTTCTGCCTACATATTGGCTTTTTTTAAAAAAAATTGACATAAATAATGAGATCTCAACTTCGTTAAAGATTAGAGGAACATCCAGCTGCCCTTCCAGCCTGCCAGAGAATAATAGGATGGGAGACTTCCAGGCTGTTGATTGCAGGCTCTGAGACAACATCCTTCAGCATCAGTTGTGCAAAGGCTAAAAGCTGAATACATGTGTGTATTCCCAAATGATTTTGATACTGGTAGATAAATAGTAAAACTGCATTTTATGTTGAGTCTGCGTTATTCCTCCTTCAGCTGGAAGGATTGTTGTCAAATGACATGCGCTACTCTGCTTTTTTGAGTCTGTGGTGTGTGGTTCATGTGTGCTGCAAGCCTTTACTCTTCAGTGGAATGAGATTGGCTCATCAACTGAATATCTGAATTCATTTAAAGGGAATCGTTTTAGGTTAGTCAGTCAGTTCCTGCTGCAGGAGAACAACATTAAATTTCTTGTGGTCTGCTGCTTACCACAGCTTGGGAAAGAGATCAGTGCTGCAGATGGGGTGAGAGTCTCGGCCTCTGTAGTTGTCCGTGGAGCCATGTTCTCATTCTACCTTGAGGTAGGAACATGAGGCTCACAAAATATTCCTGTGTTCGATGATTAGATGTTATTCTTGGAAAGAAGGTTTAAAGTTGCGGCTCCATTTCCACAAAGACATTTGAGAAAATTCTGCAAGGTAAAATGCAGTTTCATGAAAACAAAGGCAGCGTTGGAGACATCTGATACTCAAGGTATCCATAGATAGCAGAATAAAACCTATTTGTGATGGGATCCACAAAGCCTATTTGAGGGCTATACTGTCCCAAACAGTCTCAGCGCATATAGAAGTAAGAGTAGTGCTCTTTTGTTAATATACAGTCTTTTTTTTTGTTCCTCAGTGAATTCATATAGATGACGGGTTTACTTGGCACATGTTGTTTGGCTGAGGAACTTATTTTGTAATGACCTCTGATGTCATTACAGCTTCTTTTGTGTTATTGTCATCTTTGTGTGGTATTACAGAAACCTTGGTTGGAAAGGATCTCTTGACGCCATCTGCTCCATTCTCCCAATATCTCTTCGGAATTAAAACAGTTTTCCTTGAACTGGTTAACCTTTACTAGGTATGTAAAAGTTTGTAAAGAATATGGTCTGAAAATTATTTTTCTTTCTGTCTATTCAAACTGACAGTTTGCTCCTTACTTAGCAGCACAGTAAGACATGTGAGAATATAAATGCAGAACGTGACTGATCCCTTGAAAGTATCACTAGGAGTAGAAGCATGTGAAATCTGATTAATTTTTAATTTCACTTTGAAGAACTACTTTGGAGCAGATAAGAAATTAAGGTTGGTTCATGTTATACAGCTGGAAACGAGGTTTGTGTGCTGTAGGAGAAAAATCAGTCCAGACCTTTATTGCATGAGGGAATCCTTACCCTACAGGACAGCTCCCCCAGATACTCTCAAGTCTCCCCTCAATAGTCACAAATCAGGTTTGGAGCCTAATTTTTGGTTTGTTTTTTTTTATTTTCAAATCTGTGTTGAATTACTTCCTCCTCTATGGAGATCTGAATGTCTAAGGTGCTTCAAAAAGGGAAAGGTTTTGAACAGCAAAGAAGGCAAGTCCGTAAGTGTGATCAGAAGTGAGTAGCTACCTAAATGCGTAGTCTCAGTTTACTTCTCAGTGAACGAACTTATTAAAATGTTGCAGGAATCCACTAATATTTTCAGTATTAGATGCTAAATGAAAACCATATGTGGAGAATAAAGCTAAGGAGTTTTAGGCCAGAAAAGATGAGTGAGCTGGGGAGACAGGGTAATCCTAAGGGTAAGAAATATCAGAGTTCCTGATGTGAGTCTGATAGAAACACGTGAAGGTAATGAACACTTAACTTACACAAGCACATAAAATTGAAATAATTATGTTGATCTTTGGAATTGTGATACTGTTGGATTTATTTACGCTCTTACGAGTTATATCTCTGTAGTGGCTGGTGTTTGCCAGAATCAAGATGCATTAGCCTATTGAAGACCTTGTGCTTAATTAGAGATCTTTGAAAAATATGAGACAAGTAACTTTACTAAAAAGTGCATTTGTGCAATTTTGAGTAGACTGTTATGACCTTCACACTTCCATTTCTTTTGTCCTACTTGTTTTTAAAACTAGTGTGTGTCAATTAATTGTTGGAAACATTCTCTCTTACACTAAATTGTATTAGAAGAACATGTACTTGCAGGAAGCTGTTCAGTCAGTCTAGTTGTCCCAGAGCTGTAACATCTCTTCAGTTAACGTGCTTGTGGAGCTACTTTGTGGTGGAACATGGAAGTAAGAAATCATTACGCTGTTTGACTTTAATATAGTAACGATGCTGATCTTGTAGGTCTCCTGTTTAGAATAGGTCCCAGTGCAGTAATGTGATCTGTGTGAATGCTGGTGCCTGTGCAGGAGGAGATCACAGCAGAACCTGTGGCTCAGGTATTAGGGACAAACACTAGAATACGATGAAGTCGGTCTGAAGTTAAAGATATGTGCATGTCTTAGCTGCAGAGCTTTCCCTGGAGGTGTTAGAAATTGCATGGCTAACTAAGTTCCTGGAATGTAAATCAATGCATTCTGCCTATTCGTGTGTATAAGATGAGGTATTTTTCTAGTGGTTATGTTTACCGTTATTTTCTTAAAATCTGTTGTGTAGGCATACTTAATCAAATAGTCTGCTTCAAGAGTTAATAAGTGCTGTAATTAAAATTTTCTTCTAATTCTTGACGTATTAGAAATGTTTTATGTGGCTTGTATTTTTTGGTAGTAACTTGAATTTAAAGAACATTAAAAAATTTAACTTATAATTAAGGTTAGAAATTGCTTTATATCACTGTAGAAAAATTAAAATAAAATACTGTATTTTCTGCTCTGCCGTTTTAGTTGTTTCGCTTGGGTGGCTGCAGTTCATATTGTATGTCTTAGTGACAAGCAGGAATTTTTTTGCAACTTTATAGAAAGAGCACACAGAAACTATTAAACATATATAAACAGCCCAAAAAGTCTAACATTTCTATTTGTTAACTTTTCAAATTGATTGACACAGTGACATTTTTCTGCCAGAAGAAAGCTCCATTCCGTATGTGTTGATCTGGATGCTGTGCAGCAGCTGTTGCAGGAGGTGACTTCAGATTTTCCTTCCTGGCAGTTTATGCTGCTGCTTCTTGTCTGGGCTTCTTCTATCTCAAGGCATTTCTTCTTACGTAAGGCAGTTTTGTTCATAAGCAGGCAGCATCATGAGCATCTCTTAAATGTACCTTCTTATCTTTTTAAATTTTACTCCGTTCTACCAGAATAAAGGCTGCAATATTTTCTGTTTTGTGGTGTCCTGTTGCTGTTTTCATTTTGTGTTGTGTTTAAACTTTGTCTTGCCATTTCATTGTCTCCTTAGAGTCCTACAGTTCATCTTTTGAATTTAGTGGACTGCCTTTAAATTTCAGGTGCATTTCTTCGGTATTTGAGTTGTCATGTTGTGCAGCCACAAATGTGGATTGTAAATGAAAGCAAGCATGATGTTAAGAATCTGTTGGTGAGAGCAGGGCTAATAAATTTATTGAGCCTTGCTATTTCGTCTAATAGGTAGCAAAGCAGTGGCCATCTGCTTAGGTAATCTCTGAATCTGTTCCAGTTGCTACACCTGTGGTTAAAGTTCAGTTTCCACGTGGATTTTGTACCCAGTACAACAATTTTGTTACTCAACATTGCTGTCTCCTTTTAACCAAATAACTGTGTAGACCTTTTTCTTGGGTTCAGTTCAGTTTCTTACTCATTTGTTTTATTGATTCCCCTTTCTTTTGCCCCCATACTTGTATTTATTTCCGCTTCTGTTAACCCCTTGATGTGTGTCCCCAGTCCTTGTCCTTACAGACTTTGAGTAATTCTTGCTTGCTAGTTCTTTGTGGGTTCTAGTTTCTGTTCTGAACTCCGATTGGCGTCTCAAGTCCTAGTTACAATCATGTACTGAGCTGGCAAGTAGATATATGAAAAGCAGGCAGAAAAAAAATAATAATTCCTATAATTAACTAATTAGAAAAACTTAATGTATACACATTTATACCCATCTTCAGGAGTGTAGTTTTTAATATGATCTATTTTGACTCGGAGGCAGTGGTTCTTGTAAAGTTGACTGCAGTTTAAGACAGTTTTGGCATTTATTATAAAAATGTTCAGTAACCATATTTTGTATGCCTTAGTGACAAAAATCAGACTCCTTCATTTTAGTATTATTTCCTGCGTTCCATACTTAACCGTTTGTAAGCTTGGCTACCTCTTCTCTAAAGGTTTAAGAATAAAGAAAACCTACAGTGAGGTCCTCTTTGTATGCAAAGACTAACCCTGACACTTTCAGCTCTGAAATTATGTAGGTGATCATGGTGAAATCCATATGTAACACTTAATTTGTGAGTAGTGACCCGTATTCTGCTGTAGTAATTACACTCATTGCCTAGCAGTATAATCTTTGTCCTGCAGTTAGGTGGGCAAAATGTAATCTTGTTAATGAACAGGGTGAGACAAGGAAAATGCTCTTGATTTGCATGTGGCATGCCTAGTAGCTAGCAAATTGCTTCAGATAATGTGCTGCTTTAAACAAGTACAGCCTTGCAGAAAAATTATTAGGCCAATTGAGTTTTAGAGCTATTTTTTCTTCTGTTGCTAAATTTATTTCTTTATTGTTACAGATATTTGAAGACTTTCCTTGCCCGCAGGTAAGTTCTCTTCTTGCGTTTATGTCTTGATGTGACAGTAGGCAGCTTTTAAGGAGTTGCTTTGCAATATAGTCATGCTTTTATGTAATCAGAATACTGGTTCTTATTGACACTGTCATGGTGCTTAGTCATGTTGGAATCTGAGGTCAGAACAAAACCTGTTGAGGTACAGATATTTTTTTTACATTTAAATAACGTATTTTGTCAAGGGGAGGAGGTAACTGAGATATATTTATGTGCAGTTGTTAAATGTGTGTGATATAATTAATGCTTAAAACGACTCAGCACAGCATGTGATACATCTGTCAAGAACAGATTAGGAACAGCCATAAATAATGTTAGTGGTGAATCAGAGGGACAGTGTGCAAGAAAATGTGGATGAGTGGTTTATGGGTGGAAGGGATCTCCCCAGGTGGTAGTAGGGAAGGTGACAGACACATTCACTTGGCTGGGGTCACAGGTGACTTGTGCTGGAGCTAGAACTATCCCTCATCTCTGTTGGTCTCTGTCTTTTCTATCAGTGGTGGTTGAAAACAGAAAAAAAACCCCCACAAAACAATGACAACAAAAAACAATGAAAAAAATCAATCCCACCAACCTGGTCTTTAAAAGGAGCATTTTTTTTTGTTTGTTTACTGTTTGATAAACTTGGTCTTTAACCAAGTATTGTTGTATAAATTCACTTGGGCTGTAGGCTTAAGTTGTGATGTAGAGGTCAGGATGAAGATGTCTTCTGTTTCCTAGCGTTTTGTCCATCTATTCACTATTTGTAATGTGAATTCTAGAATCATAACTGTAGTGTGCTTTTACTTGTGGTTGAGCAAGGGACTGGATGTTTTATCAGGTCTGCTGCCTTTTGCTCTTACTCTGCATTGGTGATTTTGCTTATGTATCTGTTCTGTTATTTCTTCTTACTGAAATGTGCTTCATCTCCACAAAGTGTCTTTTTGCAAGTGAATATCTAAAGTGTAATGGTACGTAGTCAATATGAATCTGCTCTGGAGGTAGTTGCTTTTTGCCATTTGAATCAAATGGCAACTTCAATTAAAAGCCTCATAGCTGATAGTTGTAGTCTTTCCACAGGAGCTTTAGAGTGGCTGTTCTGGAAAAAAAACCCCAACCCATGTTTGCTTGAAGCAGTGAAGAGAAGTCTACATGTGGAAGAAGTTTTCTTTTAAGGAAGACTTTTAAAATGATTTTGAGTGTTGAGAGCAGTTGTCAGGCAGGCAAGTACTTGTGGAGAATACTGGAAAAATAAATGCCTGGTGTTTAGGTCAGGCAGACAGGACAATAAGGGTGGTTGTGGGGTTTTTTCTGCAGCTTCTAAAACAAGGATGTGTGGTGAATCTTCTTCCCAGTTTCCATTTGGGACTAGAAGAATTTGTGCTGTAAACCTGAGTCATGCCGACATGGTTCTTTCCAGTTTGGGTATGGGTGTGGGAGTGTCCTAATTGTACTCTTCAGCTTTGTCATTGAAGTATTGATAGAGGGCAAAAATTTGCCCAAGTTTTTGAAATGGTAACCTTTTTCTATGGTATGGTAAGAGGCCTTTATAGAGGTGATGTATAGCTTTTATACCAACTTGCCTGCAGCAGAGATTTGACAGTATGCAACGGAGAAGCAAATATAAAACCTGGTTTTAACACACTTAAAATATTGTCAAAAGAGAAGGATGTTTCAAATGGAGTCCCACAGAGGTCTGACGTGTCCGCTGATATTTTCATTAATGGCCATGATGAGGAACTCTATGTGCCTGTTTAGTCTGCCAGTAACACCAATACAAAAAGATATAGGAGCACATTGGATAATGGGGTTAAAATTCAAAGAATTTGGCACATTAGAAAACTGCCAGGATAAAATCTGTAACGCATTTGAATAAAGATGAGGTTTGACGTTGAGATAGGAAGTTTTATTCATCAGAACTCCTATTTAAATAACAGTATGTTTTTATTTCAGGTTTTGAAGAACATTTTTTTTCTGGGTGCCACTTTTAGCAGTGAACAATAGATGTCACTAGAAATGCTCTCACTTTTGCCACCTGGTTTTAGTACTCTAAATTTGCATCATAACATGGGGAGAGGCCTTTTGCAATGTTTGAGAGCTTTGCAGTAGGGAGGTCTTTTATTGTCGGGTCTTGTTTGAGGTTGTATTATGTGTAAATTCTTTCCAGTCAGTGGTACACCAAGGTCATCCAGAATGCTTCCTTTTTGCTTTGATTTCCTAGCAAAATCTTCTTGTAAAGAAGGATTGTTTGTGTGCTGTTGAATGCTTTACTTGATTAGGTGGTTAGATAAATTGTAACTCAGGAGAGTTATCCTGCATGAATTTGTATCACTGCTTTGAAGTCTGTGGCTAATGAGTTTTTTTTTTACTACCTTGTACTTGAGGCCATGGATATAAGCGTAGAGAATTTTAGGAATGCAAACCAGTAGAGGCTTGGAGGGCAACTTGCTAATATATCATAATTTCAAACCCAGATAAAGAACGCAGTATTCCTGTCTATATGTGAAGTTATCTTGGAACATGAGTGTGTTCACAGTATGCCTGGAGAAATGAAAGACTAGTTTCCTCTGGTAAATGCAGTTAAACTTTCCCTGTTGGCACTGTTGGGATGAAAAAAAATCCCTTCTGGATTTTGTTTTATATTCAGAGGGCAATAAGTATAACATCTTTAGATTTGGTCCTTTGTTCTTGATCAAGTGCAAGTAAGCATTTATTACTGGAATCAAGAAATAATAGTAATGAAGAGAAAAGCTATGCCAAAAAATACATAAGATAGGTAGAGGAGAATAAAGACAAATGTAAGAAATAAGCATATATTGGGCTTTCAGTTAAAAATGGAACAAAACATTCTCCCAGAATGGAATCTTAGGTACAGATGTTGGTTCTTTATGACTCTCGTCCAGAAAACATCTGAGTCAAGTAAAATCTTGTAGTCTCCTAGCATAAGGTATTGAAAAATTAATAGGAAATGAGCATCCTTTGTAGTTTAATTCCAGATATGCAGCATATTTGAAGTCTAGTTCTGTGTGCGTTTTTTCATGTATAGCGTACCGTTTAGGTAAGCACTATCCACACATAGTTGTTACTGTGAAATATTAAATGGCTTTGGAACTAGTTTTAGTTTCAAGTGCGCATTAGGGACCAAAAAAAGAAGTGTAAACAGTTTCAGCTCAACCTGAAGAAGTTCTTTCTGAATTAGAAACATGTTCTTGTTGGGTGTATGGCCATGCTGCTTACATAAGGCCTGCTAGTGATCCATTTAATTAAACCAGATTCATCTCCTGGCACCTTCCACAGAAGTACACTGCCTTGAAGCAGCCTGCTGCTGCTTTCTCTTACCCACCGGATATGAGGTGGGGGTCTTTTAATGCTACGCTGTGTAATTAGATCTTCCTTATCCTAAACCTGCACCTGCCTGTGTGGTGAACCTAAATACAGCAACTTGAAATGTAATGCAGACTACAATTAAAAAAACTCTCAACAATGGCATGGATATTTTCAACGGTGTTAAAAGATGAAAAATTAAAAACCAGTTGAAGAATTGCCAGATGAAGTTGCAGTAGCAAGAATGACAGAATAGAGGATATGCAGAATTCTTACAATAAATGTTCACAGGTGTTACAGGGGATAACAAATTATGCAGCAATTATTCATACAGCTGAGAACAAATTCAGTAAAATGAGCAGAGAACTGTTGTTAATGTCCCTGCTTAAAGGGGGGGGGGGGAAATGCAACTGCATAGTCAAAAGTAAAAAAGTACAAAATGGTGGCTTTTTGATTTGTCACTTCAGTTTTAAATAAGAACTTAATACAAACCGCACTAAGACTGTAAACAGTTCCTCTCACATCAGAATGCCTGACATGGTGCTTAAGGGATTACACGGGGAAACCTGCACTTTCTTTTTCACTAAAAGTAGTATTTGCAGTAATCCCTTTGAAAATCAGGAAGTTTTTTTTCTTCTAGGAATCTTTGCAGATTTTATCAAGAATTCTGATTTTTATCCAACAGTAAACTCGATTTTCATATATTTGTAATGGTTTTGGTTGTAATGTTTTTAATTTGCACTTAAATTATGAGGTACTTCTACAAATGAAAAGAGTATGGAACTGAAAACTCAGTTTATGAAATGTTAGTGCTATCATCTTAGCCCCTTATAGTTGAGAAGATGTGAGAAGGCTTTCCTTTTGATGCAAGTATGCCTTATAGTTTTAATTCTTTCCACTGGCGGTGAGATGAGTGCTATTTGTACATTTCCAAATACTGTATCACAAAACATCTATTACTACTGGACGAGACTATTGCTGGCAAAGTTAAATGTCACTTTGAGGAAGTTTCCCTTGCTATTTGTGTGTTAAATCTTCCTATTTGAAAATTGTATTGAGTAGTTTTAGTGATCTAATTATCTCTACCTCCTAAATGCATTTTCCCATTGTTATATACCTCTGATATACTTGGAAAAGCGATACATTTATCCTTTGTAAGCTATCACTGTTAGTATCTAGGGTTTTGGAGAGGTGGGGAGATGACAACTGAGATCTTGACATGAAATCTGTCTATTTACAAGCCTTTCTACTGAAACTTTTTTGCTTACTTTGACTGTGCTTTTGATACTGCCCTCTTTGTACTCCCATCTGTATTTTATAGCTAATGTCTGCCCAGGTCAATAGCAACAGCATGGTTTGCTAAGAAAAAGGTTAACATTTTTATCAATGAGCCGGACTTATGTAGATGAGACATATTAAACACCTCACTAAAATTCAGATAACCTAGAATGTGGTCTTTTTCAAACTTCAGAAACTGACGTTCCTACTAATCTTTTATTTGTAGTGCCTGGCCTTCACCTGGACTTTAAGCTGCTGATCACAACCCTTTGAGCCTGACAGTCCAGACTGTTTCCATGTCATCTTACGTTCCATTTATTTAGTCCGTACTTCATCGGTTTGTCTATAAGAATGTTGTCGTTGGAGACAGCGTTGAAAGCCTTGCTCAAGTAAAGAGAAACAACATTCCCTTGACTACCAAGCTAGTACTTTCAGTGTAGGAGTCCATTAGGTTGGTCAGGCATGATGTCCCCTTCATATATCCAAACTGACTACTTCTGATCACCTTCCCCTGGTGTGTTTAGAAATGTCTACCAGGATATTCTTCATCACCTTGTCAGGAATGGAGGGTCTAGTTGTCCTGACCCTCCCTCCTTGCCTCCCTTGAGGACAAGAGTTAAGTTTGCTTTCTTCCAGCTGTCAGGAACCTCCTCCATTTGCCGTGAGAGGCTGTGAAATAGTTTATAGTTAAGTCTGCAGCCAGGGCAAATTTCTTATTTTTCTGGGAGTATGTATAGGGATAGAGGAAAAAGGAGGACATGGGAGGTAGAAGGAAAGTAGTTTCAATATAGAGTATTGACAGTAGGATTAAAAAAACCCTCAGGACCTAAATCAGGAGCACTGGGAATGATGTGATACCCCTAGTAACTGCTTTAGTCTGTTTTGATGCTCAAGAAGGTGAGATGTGATATGTTTATCACTTAATAGGACTATGACTCAATTGCATGAGGAAGTAGGGAGTAGGAGTTGATGACATGAAGGGTCCTTTGAGTCCTATGCCCGATGTTCCTATCAATGTTAACAAGCTGGGTTAATAGTCTTAAGAGTTTAGAACAAATACAAAGGCAGCAGTTCAGCACACTTCATTTGTTTTCTGTCTGTAGTTCTGGCTCCCAAGGTTCTGGGGACATATGTACTACTGTGAGGATTGTTCATGCTTACTCCTGTGTGATCATTGTTTAAGTGGAAGAATTCCAGTAGGCGGGTGCATCATACACAAATTGTATTGCTTGACTATATAGACATGTTCATAGCTACTTTAGGACAAATTGGTCATTTATCTGCTTCCTTAGAAATTAATATTACAAATGATGTCTTTAGAACAGGAATTTTGCAGTTTGGAGGGATAAGGATACTCCTCCTAGGGAAAATTGTTCAACTTCCTTTTGCAAGTGACAGAAGAAGGTGTGGGTGAGATCCAGTGTGAAACAACACTGGTTAACTCAAAATATCCTGATTCCAGTTATGTAGTCTAGCTTTGAATTAAGTCATCTGCGCATTTTCTCTATTCCTCTAGATAGCATGCTTAATTTTATTCCTAGCTTGGGAAGTTTATTTTAGAAATATTCTCTCACTGAGATTGATGGAGAAGAAGCCTGAGCTTCAGTGTGATATAGGCACCTATTGACATACTCCTCGTGCAAGTTTTGCAGGGAGAGGTTTGTTAGACTTCCATTTGAGAGATGGGTAATTCATATCTTGATAGTTAGGGGTGTAGGGAAGGAGGATCATCCAATACTTTATTTTAAGCATAATAAGAATTGGCATTCTTAAAAAAAAAAGGCAAGATTTTGACAGTTTTTGGACAAAATAACAGAATTAATGAAAATTCTTTAATTCTTTTTGAATTCTTTGGAGGGAAAAAAAACCTACCTAGGACAGAAGCGATTGAATTTTATGGATTTTTGTCAGTAGTGATACCAGAGGAATTGCAGCAGGGCTTAGAACTCTGTATTACGTGCTGTGAAAAATTAAATAACTTGTAATATTTTGCTTAGAACAGGATGCTTCTTTGCTATGAGTAGACATTTCCCTGTTTTGGAGTTGAAGGAATACAGGCTGAGAATGGTTATTTGTGGGTTCTGTACCACTAAATATTCTTCATTCTGTTGAAACAAAACTGGTGTCTAGGAACTGGCAGTTCAAATTCAGCTAAGGCAGTCTGTAAGGGAAGAAGTTCATTCCAACACTTGACACCCACCTGTATGTCCTTGCTGGCGAACTGGCTGGCAATGATAGTGTGGAAAAAGCTGAAGGGGCATTGATAAGGGTTAGTATATATTTGATCTGGATCTAAAGTAGAATTTTGTCTGGATTCCACCAAGTTTACAGAAATGGAACATCTCTCATGTTTCTGCAGGAGGAACTCGGAGGTCTCTGGGAGCAGGTGTACAAGTGGTGGTTGCTGCTGACTTGCAGTAGAGGTGGAGCTGGTGCACCTACTTTTGTGGGTACCTTTGTAAAAAAGACCTGACGGAGTGTCCCTGTTCTAACTCGGTGTCACAAACCTTGCTGGAATGAGACATCCTGATAGTAGCAGAATATGCATAAAATGTTTTCTGTTTTGTACTCTGTGCAAACAGTGAGCTAATTTCCAGTGCTGTAGTCAAACATCAGCAGGAGAGAGTTGCTTTTATATTGCAAGACTGGCTGTACTAGTTCTGAGCAGTTACCTGCTCGGTTACCACGGGATGTTGTATGGTTGCAAATTTTAGAACTTTTAAAAGGGTATTTGGTAAGGGGTTAGGAACTTACAGGATTATTTAATTTTTGGGTAGTGTGGGTTTTTTTAGTTAATGAAAATTTTTGTGTAGGCAAGGTAGGGGGTGTGGGTATCTGCCAAGAGGACTGGAAAATTAATCTGTCTTTCGGTGGGGGTGGGGTGCGGAATCCATGAGCAGTGTCAGCCTCCCAAATGGAGGACAGTGAGCTGTAATCAGGGCATCAAGATATTGCGAAAGGGAGGTTCTGTTGCTGCATTATAACACACAATCTTCCATGACAGTCACCAGAATTTCTTAAGGAAAAGACATTTTGAAAACAGAAGAAATCGATACTTATGGTACATAAATGTTCTTTACTATCCTGTGAGTGGTATCCTGCTTATGCCTGTGATGCATTTGCTATTTTTATAAGACTACTGCACAGAAAGTACAGTTTCTGTGATTTTTTGTAACTCCTTCAACTCTTGCAGTTCTTTCAACTTAAAGTTAATTGTGTTATGCATCTGCAGGAGTTTAAACCCACACATCCTGTTAGTCTCCTGTCCAGTTATATTTACATCCCATATCGTAGCCTCCTACTGTGGAAGCAACAGAAATGACTGAGCAATAACTGAGCATTTGTAAGTTTTTCAAGATGGGGTGTGTGTGGGGTTTTTTGGTTTTGTTGTGTTTTATCAGCAGGGAGAAACAAAAGTCATTGGAAAGGAAGGTTGTCCCCATCCCTCCATCTTGTCAAGAATTTAATACTAAGGGAATTGGGCACAATTAGCGGTAGGTTTTGATGAGACCTGAAGCTTTCTTGGATGAGTGCATTGGAGATGCTTGCTGTAGTGTCAGAGTATGTTAGTACCTAATGTTTTCATAGCAGCAGCTATTAAGTAAAGGAAGGGTGGGTTTCACAGTGTTACTGGAAGTCTGAAAATCAGGCTGGATCTTGTGTAGTTGGTTTACATAAAATGTTAGTAGTTAGAGTGTGTTTTTTGTTCTGTGGGACCTGGGTTGGGAGTGGATTGGGATCTTCTCCCAAAATACACATAAGCTTGTTTGAAGTAGAACATCATGGGCTACAGTGAACCAAGAGGAAAAACATTGCACGGCTGAACTTGTCAACTACTTTGTTATAAGTTACGCCTAAAGTGACCATAAATAAAGGGTTATACGAGCTTTCCTTTCATTTATTTTTACATCCTTAATGTATAGCTCCACTGCTCTGCTTGTGCAGTTGGTGAACAACTTTTTTTGTGCAATTTTTTTTTTCTTGCTCAGCAGAAGACTGGAAAAAGGCAGTAGTAAGAAAAATTGTAGATACTGTACCTATGACTTCTCCCCCCCTTCCTGTTTTATTTTCAGAAAGTAGATAATAGAATACATTTAAGAAAATAGCCAGACAGCTTATGATAGCTGTAATGTTTCCTGCAGGCCTTTTTCCTGGAGAACAATAATTTGAATATGAAAAACTGCAGAAGTTAGTCAGGCATAAAGCTTATGTTCCTCAGGTTTTCATATGGAAGGGTCAAACTTTACAACAACAACAAAAAGACTGTTCTTGCAGCAGACTTTTTTTTTTTCTTCAGGACTTTATTTTGACAAGGGGTCAGAATAACAGAAGTGGAGTGTTAAATGCTTGTGCTTCCACTGGTAGGCTGGAATTACAGTTAAGATGGATGTGAAACTTCTTAAGAAATTGTTTAACTCTGGCACAAACATGTTTTCCAGATTATATCTTCATTCACGAATTACCCCTTTAAAAAGATCTTTAACAACTAAAGTTTCTGCTTAGTCTCCATTTAGATTAGTTGCTGGAATGGTGTCACATGCTTTGCTATCTTTAGTTTTATTTTTTTTTTACAGCAATATGTGATAACTCTGTGAAAGGCTCAATGTAGAGAAGTATTTGAACTGTATTTCCAGGATTAGTAGACTCAGTTGTGATTCAGAATTACCTGCTTTTTAACTAAATCTATAAAGGTTGGTGGGCCAGGGTGTAAGCACACATGGTTGTGGTGTTTTTTCTGCTTATCCTACAGATACTTTACAAACAGCTCCAGCAAAATGGATCTGTCTCTTAGTGGAGCAAACTTCTGTGGACCTGAATAGCAGCTGAACTGCTAATGAAAACTTAGAATGCAACTAAGGCTCTTAGTCCCTGTAAGACAGGGGTCCTCAAACTACGGCCCGCGGGCCTGATACAGCCCCCCAGGGTCCTCAGTCCGGCCCCCGGTATTTACAGACCCCCCTGCCCCCCCCGCCGGGGGTTGGGGGGGGAAACCAAGCAGCTGCAGATGACTGCCTGCCACTTCATCCACGCGCTGCCCCCCTGCTTAAAAAGTTTGAGGACCCCTGCTAAGACATTATTGGTTTGCATTGAAATTGCTGCTGACTGTCTGGTGAACTATGCGTCCTCCAAGAGTGGAAGGTGTTACTAAAACCTGAGGACTTTATAGAGAAAGGTAGGGGAGCCAAATAATAGTGAGATGTTGGAGGTAGTAATGATCATTGAGGGTCTGGAAACATCAGTATATAGTTTTATATAGAATTTCTTAAAGAAGGGTTTTAAGTAGAAAGTTGAAGGACAGTGGTTAGGTTTTGTTTCATGACCTGCGTCCTTCAACTCCAAGACAGAACTTGTCTTAAGTCATCCTTTGAAGATATTTAACCTATTAAGATGGCAGTTTCATAGCTCCTTCTGCAGTTAAAAATTCTTACTATGCTTTCATTTCAGGATACTTGAATCTCTCAGCTACCAGTTTAAGTTGACTTTGTTCTCCATGTATGAGTGGCAGGACAAGGCTTATAGTCTTCCTCTGTTTATGCATTCACTGATTTTTTTATTATTATTTTTTTTGTCCCAGTCTCTTGGTCTCTTAAAAGCTTTAGTACTGTGTCTTGGTTGAAATGCATCAAATGGGATTGAGGAGAGCAACAAGACAAGTTCTTTGGTAGTGGTGCTTGATAGCTCAGAACTACACAAGAGATGAACTCTTGGCCATGTCAGATGCTGTTCTGTGCCCAGTGTTGTTCCTATGATGTTTGGTAATGTAGGTCATTCAGGCTGCATCAGTAATAGGGTTTTTTGCTACATTTTTTCTTTCTTTTTACTGTTTGAAGACATAGGATACTTAACATCCCTTCCCCTTGATCTGAAGAAGGGCTGTGCCCAGAAAGTTGGCTCTTTTCCAGCTGTATGGGTTGGTCTTTGTAGATCTTGGTCTTGTCTACTTTATTTTTTTTAACAGCATTCTTGAATGTGTTTTCAGCTTCACCAAAACCCTGCCTTTCATGCTGAAGTCGTCCTTGAGTCAATGGATAAAAGTTTATTACACTTAAAGTTCAGATGAACTTGGAGCTACAAACAAGAGGCTTTATTGGTCTGCTCATCAATTTTTGTATTATAAAAGGATGCAGACTGGGCATGTTTTCTGTCTTTGAAATACTGAGGGCTGTTTCATCTAGTGTCACAGCTGCTTTGCTAAACGAACCTGAACTTTATTTGGTGGTGAGCTCCTGGAAGCCTTTTTAACTAAGTAGCACATTCTTGTGTTTTCTGAGCACTTTGATACCACCTTGCAGGTATTTTTTTGTAGGTAAATATAACTTGTTTGACAGAATTGTGCTGACGACAAGCTGTCTTGTGTAATTAGAGGAACAAATGAGGCTATTTTAAGGTGGTGGATTTTGCATCGAATGAAAAGTTCTGTGTTAGCTAAAGATGACCTTTGATTCTCTGTAACAGAGCATAAAATGACTGCCTGGCAAACTGCTGCTTGAGAGTTTATTGCTGCTCTCATGAAGCAATGAGATAGGTGAAAGCTCTTGTAAAGTGAATGTCCCTTCTTGGTATAAAATTGGGTGAGGGGTTGATATAAAGGGAAAAGGAATAGAATTTTCTGTGGTTTAGAGGCTCAGCTACACCCGGGCCCTACTAGAGGTTCTCCTAAACAAAACATCGAAGTGGAATTTGTTGGGATTTCTCATGTAACAGTTTTGAATCCAAATTATGCTAATTGGAGTCGGAAAGGGGAATTTGTCTCTAACAATATTTTCTTGTTTTTTAAATACACTAGTCTTGCTTGGTAGGTTAAGGCACAGAATCTGTTTGATTAATAGAGCAGCCTTAATGTTTGTGTTACACAACATTTTTTAGAGTTTTGTAAATTTTTTTTTTTAGATTTGAAGGACATCAACACCGGCTTGTTGATTGTTCCTTAATACTGGCACTTTAAAGTTAGATAGCTATCTGTCTTAGCCTGTGTTTTTGTATACATAGGGGTTTTATGCTATGCATATCCTTCACTAAGAAATACAATGTTAACTGTTCCAACAGTGTGTTTTTAAATATAAATGGAATAGTACTGCATTATTGTGAGCTCATGGATTAATTTTGTTCAGTTTGTAATCACATTTGATGGTTTGGAAGTCTGAGGAATCGCTGATGTTATGTTTTGTGTTTTATGTAATGCTGAAAGTCTTTGAAAATTACATACTTCTGAGGTGTAGTGATACATAATTCAGGTACAACTCTTTGTTGTAACATCTTTTTAGCACAAAGTCTTTTGGTAAGCTGTTGTTCTAACTTCATATTTAGCATACAGAGGAAGAGCAGTACAAGGGACACATGTCCAGACTACATAATTTCTGGTAAATTAATTGGACTCTCTGTGGCTGCACAGCTTTCTTACTTTCTTCTGTGTAACGGGTTATTAGATGAGAGAGAAAGCAGCCCAGATATAAACAGGCACTGAAGAGACTTGCTGACCCATAAGCAACTTTCCTATATCCTTCTTAGAAGATGTGACTAATTATTTCTAGGTTACCCTTGAATGAATGAAGAGTTTTAAGAAGCATCTGTAAGGTCAACTGATCCACTCATGGATCCCTTCCACAGAACAAAAGTAATCCTTACAGAATGCATTTCCTTTAAACAGCATCAAAGAGGTGGGGTCCTCCCCCTTCAGCTACCTTCTGCTGTGTTTACCTCATAAACAGAACGTTTTCTGCAGAAACAGAGGAAGCTTTATAAAGTCAAAAAAGGTTCTGTTGACCATTCAGTATAACTTTGTCTCACCTCTCATCTTTCTCCCATCCAAGAAGGTTGATGAGAAGCAGTACAAACTGGTAAGTACAGTGATCCTGTCAAAGAGCAAAATTATCAGACTGTTTTGCAGTAAACAAGGAGAAGGATGTGTAGGGTTCACTCTTTCTTCTCTTAGTTTTCCAGGTCTCCATGAAGCAGGTGTTTGCTTTAAGCACTGGAACTGTGAAGGAACTTCTCAAAGATGTCTCGAGGATAGGAATTGTTGGGTGGGTTTTTAGTTTGTTTTGTTTTGGAGTTTGGTGGTTTTTTTTTTGTAAATAACCTAGAACATGAAGAGACAGAAGATTGGAATCGGTGCCCTAAGGAGGGAGTAATTTTAAACCATTCTCAGCTTTCATGGTGCTGACTTTATACTTCTCTACAGTAAGCCTTCAAAAAGTACATTGAAGGAAGTGGGAGCATATGAGTGGGTTAGTCTACCCACAAGAAAATCTGCTACAACTTCAATGCCTGAAAATTATTACTACCCATATGGGTTTAAAAAGTGGCTAGTCTTTATTTATGAAATAATAAAAATAAATTTAAACTTAGTGGTCCTTCTAATGTCTGTTGTCTTATCAGCATGGGCTTGGAGGCTGCATGCTGTAGGCTCTGCTGCTCAACATCAGAGGATCCTTTGGGAAGGGGAAGCATGGCAAACGTCATTAATACTCCGTTCCTCCTGCTCTCTCCCAATGTGCTGCTGTTTCCTTTCCCCGTCTCACTGCTACCAGTAGGCTGAGATTGTAAAACAAAAGTAGTGAATTCTGTTAACTGTTTTCAAAATGTAATTCAAAGGGTAGTAAGGCTAATCCGATGACTGTGGCCCAGATGGTGATAACAGTGTTGGTTTAAAACTGCACTTTTCAGGAATACCCTAGATATATTCTACTATAAAACTCACCAAATAGAGGAAGGTAACAATAAATTCAGTACTGCATTGAATTTCTGCCAGAAGAATGTCTTCAGCAGAGATCCAAAGCAGTTTATATTCTAGAATGAGTTTAGAATACTGACATAGTCTTCTGGTCGACTGAAGTGCTGTAGTGTGAAACTTGCAGTGTATTTTCTTTTCCTGGCTATTGACTGCTCCAGGTTGAAGCTGGGAAGTGTGAGCTTCACTCTCTTGTACTCGTTCAAATCTCGAGCATTCTCAGAGTAAGAAGTCTTAAAGCAGGTACCACTAGAAGTTCAAAATGAAGACTAAAGTCCCAAATCTAAATTAAAAATTTGTTTGATAGGAACCTCACAAAAGAGCACTCAGCTTTACAGGCAATGGATGTTACTAGTAGTTTGCATATTTTTTTTAATTGGTTCTCTAAGGTTTATTTAAGTCCTTTTTGTTTTTCCTTCAGGAATAAAAAAATGCTTAATCTAATCTGGAGCATGGAATTAGTTTGTCCGCATTGCAAAGAGTCAAATGAATTTATGGAGACAACGTTGCCTTCTCAGTTGTGCTGAATTATTTCTGTCAGATGACTGGGCTTGGATTTTGACACTCAAATGTCATTTGTCTTTCAGTTTTATCTGTCAGAATACCCACAGTTAAATAAGAAGGAACATTTGTGATGGCAGTACAATGAGGACTGAGCTGCTCAGTCTTCAGAGATCCTTTGAGTTTATGAAATTTGTCGTCCTTGTTCTCTGTTGTGCCCTTTGGCAAATGGCATTCAGGAGAAGACTATGTTAGAGAAGATGTGAGTGGAGGGTCAGGGGCTTCATAGTGGGTAAGGATGATAAAGACCAGGTAATCCAAGGCAGATTTCCAGGACAGCCTTAGTAAACTTGAGCTTAGTGTAAGGTAGACTTCACGAGCTGTAAGTCCCCATTTGATATAATGCACCATTTTTCAGTAGTCCCTGTGAACAAAGGAGAAGATACTTGTTTGGCTCTGGCTAAAGGGAACTTTAGGGCAGATAATCCTTTCCACTTTTAAATAATACACACATGCACACAAAATAATTATAGTAATTAAGAAAAACCTAAGGAACAGGCTTCAGAGAATGAAGATAAATGAAGATTGCAGCACAGTTTCAATGCTTGGGAGAGCATGTTTGCCAAATTCTGGATACAAAGATGGAAAAGCAAATGAATTAGGATGCAGAAGATTGTCATATGAGCAATAAACATGCTTTAATTTTTAGAACAGTCATCAGGCACTCTTAACTTTGCAGGCTGTTCTGCAGTTGTTTCAGTAAAATGCGTTTGTGGGTTTACAAAAAAAAATTCTCCACTTTTGCTGAGGACAAGCTTGGTTTGGGAGCTCTCATTTTTTATTAGCAAAATGAATGCAACGAAGGTGTGTTTCTTCTTCCATCCCTTACATTAATATGCAGACTTTCTTAAAATAAATGACTTTGTTCAGCTTCTAGTAACTACTAGAGGGATAAACAGTAGCCCATGAAGTGGCTAAGACTATGAATGATCAAGTCCAAAATAATAGTAGTGATGATGTGATTGCTATGCTCTAGGCTGTGGCTCTTCATTTTTGTCTTAAAAAGATCTC
This sequence comes from Falco peregrinus, assembly GCF_023634155.1. Taxonomy (NCBI): domain Eukaryota; kingdom Metazoa; phylum Chordata; class Aves; order Falconiformes; family Falconidae; genus Falco; species Falco peregrinus. The sequence goes on from NC_073723.1 coordinate 88,458,241, forward strand.
TGTTGCTGGTATGCTCATCTGGTAGCAGAGATACTGCAGAAGAGGAACTGGAAAAAAAATCTTCATTCTGCTGTCAAACACTGCGTTGATTCAGATCTGACTGCTTTCTTCCCAAAGCTTCTGAATACTGAGCTTAGTTTCTCAGGGTAATGGAACTCAGGCAAGTATTGTCTATTTGGTCCTGTCCTGTTTCCTTTCCCAACAGTGCTCGAACTTCCCAGCCAGTTTGATCAAAATTTGATGACTAGAGATATTAACTGATGTGAAAATAATTGGTTGAATAGCAAAGAGATCCTAATGATGCTCTTCACTGAGGGAGAAACTGTAGTTAGCACTCTGCTGATTTAGGTATGAGACACCCCACAGGAGCTCAGTCTCTAGGTATAACCCTAGAGAAAGCCAAGCTTTGCCAGTTCATCCGACAGGCGTTTTAGATTTTTATTTTTGTATGAATAAGCTTGAGTGAAAAAAATTATACAACCTTTTATGTGCCTCCCAATTGTACAAAACTGCTGTTTAACCCTTTATTCCACAAGGCTTTGTTATTTTTGCAGTTGACTTCACTAGGAGACAGCATCAACCCTGCAGGCAAAATTAAAACAAAACCTAAATGCTTTGATACAATTCAAAAGCTTTTGACTTTCCCCCTCCCTGCTTTCAAAAAGCTGATGCTGACATGCAGTAGTCTCTAAAACCAGGCTGAAATTGAGCAACCAAAGTCACAGTCAGTAGAAAAGTCTTGACTTCAATTTCCTTGGAGGCAAAATGCCATTTCTTAGCTGAGGACCTTGGCCTGTCTGTTGTTACTGGGGTAGTCTGAGTTTTTTCTGGTTAGAATGTGTTTTTTAGGAAAATGGACAGTGCTTCTGTGTGGTTTTACTATGAACTGATGTTAATTTTTTAAAATTAGAGTTTTCTTTGATATCTCTTAGTGTAATTGCTTACACAGTGAGTACTATGCAGATACTATCAGCGTATGTCAGCATATGCGTCTTGCACAACAAGAATGAATGTTCCTGTTCCACAGTCCTAATTTCTGACAGATGTTCCTTACCTCGGTAAATGTTGTAATCTGATTGGCATTACTTAAAAGAGATTATTTTACATAAATGGTACTCAGATACCTACTTGATGTGCAGTATTTATAAAATGTTGCAAATCCTTGGTATTAAGTATACTAGAGATGTAGTTAACTTTCCCAGTTTGGGGGGTGGTGGGGGTGATGTTAGTCTGCCTTGTCTTCTGTTCTATCCCTGCTGCCCTCCTGCCTGAAAGTTTGGGGTTTCTGACTTTCTGCAGAACATAGAATGTTATTTGAAAGGTGAGAATGAGCATATGTCTGCTGGTTACTGAATTTCTATTTGTTATTCTAAGGAGTAATTTTTGGTTTTAAAAATCAAGGAAGCGCTTGGTTTCTTTTGAAAAGTATATGGTCAGAGTGTAAAATATTGGATAACTTGTAAAATTGAATAAAGAATTTCTCGTGCTACATAGTACCTTTTCACCTTCATTTTGTAGTCTTAATATTACAAGAAACTATGTCCTTGAGGAGAATGATTGTAATAGTTGTATCATCAATAAGGATAGCCGTAACAGCAGATAGTGTCTCCTGACACTTGGATTGATAATCTGTATTAGTCTCATCTGTTAAAAGTATAAAGAAAAATGTGAGTCCACATAATCTGTTTATTAAAATTCTCCTTGGTAGTGCACTCACCAGTTGATATTTAAAGGGTTGGTGGTTTGGGGTTTTTTTCCCCCCATGAATAAAACTTAATTCAGGCCATACCATTTTTACCTTTTACATGTATTTTTTTTTTTTAGTTTTCTGCAAAACATTTTTATGGAAGAAACACGGAGTTTGTTTATTTTTTATTTTACACCCTAAAGCACAAACCAACTTAGGGAAAACTAGAGAACTATCTGCAGCTTTCTGTTTTGTAATGAAACAAGACTGACTGGCTCAAGGTCATCAAGGAAGCCCATGGCAGAGCTGGATGCATAATGGCAGCTTTCCTGTGCTGTGAGCTGCAGCTTGAACCCAAAAGGCGCCTATCCTCTGCCTCTGCACCTTCGCTAGGCATGCCAATACAATAATTTGTGTTTTAAATACTACTATAATGTGGTTTGCTTTATTATGGAAGGTAAATACAATCGACCTTGTTGCCAAAAGTATTTGGCTGGCTGTGTAGAACTTTTTTTTGGGGGGGGGGGAAGGGGGTGGGCAGGAGGGCATGCAGGCATGTCTTCAGTTCTCTTTGGCTTTCTTCAGCCCCAGAAAGAGCTTTGTGCCTGAGCAGTGATGCAGAACATCTGATGGGCCTGGTTGTGGCCTAATCTAACTTTTTTTCCCCCCTTTTTTTCCCCAGTGAATATTTATTTTTCTCTTTTAAATAGAGAAGAAAGCAATACTTACATGCAGTTGCTGCATTTTTTTTATGAAGAGTTTAACAGACACCACCGTAGTTCTGCATAGCCAGTGCATTGACAAATGAAGATTGCAGTATTATAGGTAAAGAAAGGTAATTAAACGTATGCTGTAGATGAGTGTGATGAGTACGTGCCGCTACAAGTAGGCAGATAGGCTGCTAGCTTTAGATTAATTCCCTTTTGGTTATAGTCTTGGATAAGCCTTATGCCTTACTGCTGAGGGCTGGGAGCGAGAAAAGATTACAGTGTAATATATGTAATATATAAAGGGCTTTAATGACCAATGTGAATCTGTTGTTCCTGTTGATTTATTATTTTTAATGCATATTTTAGCTGAATCAGTTCATAATTTTTGTGGAATCTTTTGCTAGGAATAAAATGAATATTTTATTTCTCCATACATACGCTGTGTTGATAAAAATGCTTTTGCATGAGTTTATACTCACTTTCTTTAAAAAAAAAAATAATTATCATAAGCAGTTTTGATGTGGCATGCTGCTAAGTTAAGGAGAAACGTTCTGGCCGGGGTGACCTTCACCTTCTGCTGAGCAGCGGGTGCAGCAGCCCAGGTTTCGGAGGGCCGGCCGTGGGGCTGTGGCTGCTGCTGCTGCTGCCCTGCCCTGGGCTCCTTGCTCTGTAAGGCACGGGAACGCTCTCGGGCTTCTGCCATCGGGAACCTTGTGCTTGTCAAGGCTGGCAGGTGGTGATGCAGGGTCTCCTCCAGAAACTTCAGCAGGAATTAGGGTTAGTTACTGCACACTTCTAGAGGGTGTAGGGGGGTCTTTTTTTTTTTTGTTTTTCCCCTCTTCCTATTTTATTTTTTTTTCAGTCCAGCCGGTATACAAGCATAGATGGAAAATACCTAAAAGCGCTGCCCCACCGCCGAGGGGGCTGGGGCCGCACCGGCAGCGCCGGGAACGGGCGGGGGAAGCACCGCGCCGCCGGCCGGGCCCGCTTTGCGGCTCAGCCGCTCCCGGGGCCGGCTGGCAGGTCGGTAAACAGGCGGCTGCCGGCTGCCTGGAACAGAAGGGGGAGATTAGCATATTAATGTGGCGCTTGCTAATCGCCTCCCCTCCTCCCTCCCCGCCTCCCTGCTGAATGAAGGCAGGAGTACGGGCACCCACGCTCACTCTGCTGCCTGCTTACGCCCTCCTCGGTCGCTCACCCGCGGGAAGGGATGGTTCGGGCTTGCCATCGCCGAGGCGGGAGAAGATGAAGCCGCGGCGCGGTGCCCCCCTGCCGCCGGAGCCGGAGCGCGCTGCCCCGGGTGCGCTGAGGGGCCGCGCCGCCGCCGCCGCTCCCGCCGCCAGGTGAAGCCAGCGCAGCACGGCCGGGAAAAGGGGCAGCGGTTCTCCTGCCTCGCTGGTGGGTCGAGTACTTAGAAGCGGCTCCCAGCCTTCCTCCCGCCCCCCCTCCCCCCCCTCGCAGGACCACATACCGCTGGAGCACTGAATTGGGACATTGTATGCCGGAGCCTGGCTTGAATCTCTATACGGTCGGGTGTATGTGGTTGCTGGAAGTGGCAGGCCAGCAGGCCCCGAAGCGAGCAGGTGCTAGCTATATGGAGAAAAGCGGCTGTAGCCCATTCCCGATATGCTGGGCTAAAGGTACACATACCTTCTTTTATATGTTTTCTCTTTTCCTTTTTATCCTCTGCTAATTTTATATATTACCACCTGTGGGTCTGCAAGGTTTTTCTCCTATCAAGGAAAAAAGCAAAGCTAGAAAACAGTATTTTTATTTGGGTCATGTGCTTGTAATGCAGAGGAGTCCTTAGGATCTTCTTTCACCTGACAGCTGTAATGTTTCAATTTTTCTCTCTTTGCTTTTCAGAATTATTTGAAATGGAATAGCGCTTGAGCTGTTTGGTTTTTACTTCCACTGATGTGAGGATCTAACGGCTTTGTTTTTGATCTTTGTATTTTTGGAACCACTGCGAGTGTAATTCTGCTTTTGCTTACCTTTTGGAAGAAGTAGATTTCAAGTGGCTGATTATTGTAGGTAGCATTTTCGGTTGAAGACTAACGTATTTTTGTGTGATATCTGAGAAGTTGCCACCCCTGTTATTCACCCCCAAGGGACAATAACTAGCCACAAAGCATGCATTTATTACAATGAGAGGGTTTGACTTAACATTGAGGCTGAACAGTGATTAGATGGACATGTGAAACTCATTCGCATGATTATCTTAATCTACATCCCCTAGACAATAATATTCACCCTATTATAATCTAGAAGGTATTTGTATGTTGATGTTGTGGGTGGGGGTGTGTAGATGAAGATACAGTACAGGGATTAAGCTTGAAATTTTGCTGGTAGCCAAAGAATCAAGTCTTCCTTAGATGGAGAACAACTGTAAAAGGTTGAGTGTTGCTGATTGTAAGCATAACTTTCCTCGTGTTCACTTTCATTTCAGTGCACTTTCTTTTTTGGAAGAGAAACTGGCAGTGAAGTATTGCGTCACTGTAATCTTGGATCACAGACACAGGCAGTTACTCCAGAAGTTCAGGGGAAACATATCTGAACTAAGGATTTGGTAGGAGTAGATGATAATTAGTTGTCTTGGAAAAAATAACAGGAAATTTATTTATAACTTTTATTGTCTCATTTTTTGGAGGACATACAAAGGAGCATTTGAAAGAGTCTTTGTCTTGCATGCTTTCTGCACCTTGCTGAACTGCCTAGGCTAAACTAGCATTTGCCACATACTGACATGTTGTAGTAGCGCATATGGTAAAATTAAGTTAAAAAGAAATCACAGAACTTGGAACACCACATCCTGGTAGCGTCTTATAAGTACAGAATCTGTCAGCTCACTGGGGAATAATAATAAAACGGTGGGTAATGGTAGCTGCTGGCAACAAAGCTAAAATGAAGCGTGCTTTGCTTTTAGTAAAACTTATCATGAAAGGGTAACAGCAGTGCCTACTCCTGTGTGTCATAAATTGGGTAACAAAAGTGTTAGATGAAATCAGGATTCACCTCCTTGAACTATTGTGAGGGTCAGAATGAAGGTACTTCCCCAGAGAGTAATTTTCAAAAGCGGGAAAGAAAAAATGTTTTCAAAGATGAAGCAGGTTGTTACCATCTGTTGTTAAGGCTGGTTAGTATTGGGGATACTGGTTTTCTCCTTCCTGAGCCAGCACCAGAGGATGACTACGGCAGGGCTAGCTGCTTCTTGCAGAAGATGGCTGCATTGGGCCATGATAAAAGGTATAGATTCCCCCCCACCCACTCACAACTAAAATGAATGAAAAACGATCCCTCCTCCTTCCCCTGGTTGCCTGTGAAGTATTCTCCGAACATAATTTAAGGGGAGATGGCTTATCCGGCCTCCTCTGCCCCGAGATAGAGAACAGCCATGTAATCTCTTCTTATTCCTGTTTGGGGGGAGAAGGGGGATGCCAGGAGTTGCATAAGAGGACCAAGGCAACAGAGTCTTTGCAGCTGCCAATTGTGATGATTTCTGGAAAAAGTTATATCTCAGCCTCCGTGAAAAATAGGACAGATGAGAAATAGCTTGTGCTATATTTGTCGCTGAAGGGTGGCTGTTCCTTAACTGATGAATACTCTGTATACTGCTCACCAGCTTAACCTTAGGGAAATGAAACGGATCTGGCCTACTTTGATGAGGGCTGTGAGATATCTACAGTCAAAGAAAGGTAATCTATTAACGAGAGAAACATTTCGTTTCAATAGCTTTTTTTCTGTCTCTTTGGCTTTTCTGTTAAAGCATCAGGTTACCTGCAGCAAAAATTGATAAAACTTTTAGAAGTATTTTATAAAGTCTTAAAATGTAACCTTGATGTATGTATTTTATTATCCATAACTTCTTTCTAAATGATCCGTTCTCTTCTTGAATGTGACAGATTAAGCTTTCAGTGTGTTAGGTGTGATCTCGTAGCAAACATTCGTTCCTTGGAAATACCTTGAAATATTTAAGGGAGTCTGTGTTCATACTGAGTGTGCTTCTACCTTTTTTTTTTCCCCAGTGTTCTTAAATCTAAATTCTTCAATCTTCTTAGCAATACTGCGTGATGACCTAATTGCAGTCAATACTGTGTGCTCTGTAGGACTGCATCAAAGAATAAGATGCTTTCTTTATAAAGTATTCGTGTAATCTGTTTTGCCTACTCAGTCCAATCCTGAGTAGTGTTACTGAATTCAGTGATTTAGTTTGGATCTGCATACTCCAGATTTGAGAATATTGTGGTTGGTAAATGAAGAGAAACTGTGTGTTTTGTTTACTGGCATATTTCTTGTCAGCAAGCAAGTCTGTATTACTTTGTTATTGGTAGAAGAAAGATGTTTTTGGCCACTCTCCATCCCCCTCCTCCCCACACACCCCCTTCTCTTATTAAGTAATTTGAAACTTAAAATCTCTGCTCTTGTGGAATAAACAGCCTCAAGCTCGGTTGCAGCTTCTGGGGATGCTGAAGTGGGTGTCTTGGTCCCTGAGAAGGCAGTAGTTCTTTTCCAGCTAAGTACTGAAAATTTGTGCTGGTATCATGCAGGGATGTCATCTTTCGGACTGTAACAGTAGACTAGAAAGTAGTCATGGATCATTAAAAACTTTTCACTAATATCTCTAATCTTAGGTAAGATTAGTAATTGTATAATAAATATATTGTACCTTGGTTTAGATGCTTTTGCTAGTGGTCTTTCCCTGAGTTTCATGTGGCATGCCATTTTAAGCTTAAAAATTGCTCAGTGAAAGAAATGTAAGTGTAACAGTTAAGGATCGTTCTGCTGTGTAGCTGTAAGTTATCCACCCCAAGAAGGAGGAAACTTCTTGAATATCTTGCATGTGAAAAGCTGTTTAATAATTTATGAACAATAAAATAACATGATGTTGTTAAGTGTATGTCATGTGAGTAGTTAATGAAGGGTGATCACAGTTCTTGAGTTCAACTGTTTCTATACTGCTTAAGACAATCAATCCCAATTCAGTCAAATCCTTGTCCTGATATTAAAAAAAAAAAAATCAAAAATTTAAGATAGCTATGTTGTGAAATATATTTGATCAGCTGGGAATGCATTTTACCCTGTTTATTGCAATCTGTTAATGTTGCAATCTTTTTTTTTAAGTGATAAGCAATTCCAAGTTAAATGATGGGGTTTTTTTGTTGGGTTTTGGGTTGTGTTTTTTTTTCCCTGATGTTTCAGGATGTGTGTTCAGATGGAGCCTGTTGGTGATCTCTTTGAGTATAAGCAAGATAGATACATAAAAAGTTCAATGCTGTTTCTCCTTCATCTCCATCTCATAAGTCTCTGCTGTTTGGCTAACAGAAAGTACTTGGGTGATAATTTTTGGTCCAACAGACTCTTAGATTTTTAGGTGGTAAGTACTCAATAGAAGGGGCAGGGTGGTAGGAACAGCATAAGGAAAGTTGCCAATACCACTAAGGGAGGCAGATTTCTTACCTTTTTTGATACAGACGCTGTATATATAACATAGAAATATAATGGGTATTGTGTATTAGGAAATAAAGAAAGCCCTTCTGTTAGTATGAATGTTCTGCTGCATCTTCACAGTGAGTTTCAGTTGAGGTGACCGGAGGGAAGCACCCACTCTTGCACTTTTGTGAATCTGTAAGTGTAGTTCAGGAATGCCATGAAGTGCTTTTCCCTTGGTTTCCGAGGGCCTAACAACTGGGAAAAGAGCCTAGTCTGTCACTTGACAGTCTGTCGTTGACTTACTAGAGTGGCTTACATCAGACGCTTCCTTCCAAACCATAAATTTACCTAAACTTTTGTTAAATTTTATTAACTTAGTGGCTTCTTAATTGTGAGACTTTCACACTGTTAAAGCATCTCTTCTTTCAATTCGTGTGTGTGCCTAGGGTTTTTTTTTTTTTTTTGTTGGAAATCGTTGTGTGTATATCTATAAAAGGTTAATTTCATTAATCAACTAATTTTCAAAGGCATTTATGACTGTGTATTTTTAAAAGTGGAAAATAGTCTGGAAAACCCGAGGGATTTCTTTCCTTCAGTGTTACAGTACAGGGTGGGGTAGCATTGATGTTCTTCAAAACGTATGGGAAGTATGCAGCTGTGAGAGTACTGATGCGTTTCCATTAGAGTGATTTGTTTCTTATTCAAAGACTACTGGAATAGAAGATGGAGCTTGAGATATTTTTACAAAAAAGGAAAGTGATTGTTTCAAACACTGGGGGAGCATTTGGTGCCCTGTGTAATGGAGATGTATGATCTTATCAGTTGTAGCACCTAGTAATGACCTGGTGAACCGGCATGGAATTAACTGCTGATTTGCCTGGGAAAAACTAAAACTTAATGCAAGGAAAACAAAATGGTTTAGAATAACCTTTCGAAGATGCATTAGAAAAAGGCTGCAGAGCAAATTCTGGAATTCACCATTTAAGAGAATGGTCCGTTGATTGAAATGATGCATTTTTGCTGAAAAGTTAAACAGGCGTTCGTGGCCTTAATAGCTTTCTTACTCAGTTTGTATTTGAATTCTTTCATCACAAGTCACATTGGTTTATATATTTTTATTTTCTATATGGCACAGATATATGTGCACACACACACTGACTCAGCATCATTTTTCTTACCCATTTAGCCTGGCAATAGTTGTGATATTTTGAAATCGGTATCCTTAGATACTGAAGATGATCTTTTTACCTGTTTTTGTGTTTTTAGCAAACACAATTCATTGGACAACTGATCTTCATGCACAGCCTTTATTGGAAGGACTGTTGTAATGAAATATGCTTTTCTGACTGGTGTTTGTTTTGTAAGAAATGCATCAGCTTGTCGCAATCCTTCTACTTGCTGAAGTGTTGCTCAAACAGAATAGTTGCAAATTCATGTCTTGTAAAAATTTTGGTATGCCAGCAAAGAGTATGTAGTTTTCCATTAACTATTAGTCTGACACACGCACAGATATATATATTTATATATGTATATAAAAATATTACAGTATCTGTAAATTCGTGACCTGACATGGATTTGTTCATGATATTTTATTAAAAACAGGAGACTAATTAATTTATACTATCACGTTACAGTAGGCAAGCCCATACAAGCTGCTGGGTTCTATAAATTAGCACAGCAAACAAAAGACAGATATAAGGAAATGTCTTTGTAACAGTTATATTAAAACAAGCTTAAGTACAGTACATCATAAATGTTTTTGATTATAGCATATACAAAAATACTGTAGCATTTGTGAAGATTTAATCATCTTGCAAAGTAAATGAGATCACTGCAATATCTGTTGTTGAATCCATGTTGAGAAATACTGATGCCAGTGTTTCTGGACAGGTTGTAAAGGAAAGGGATTGCTGAGGTTATGGAATTAACTGGTGGTTGCTCAGCACTTGTGTGATGCTTTATTTACCAGGATATAGGAAGAGGATTGGATTTTCCTTGCCTGATACTGCATGTAGTTTAGTAAAGATATTATGAAAAATATTTCTGGGTGGAATTCAGTCTTGCTGAGTCATTTCATTGAAAATAATCTGTATTGAAAATAAACAAACTGCATTTGTGGTTTTTTTTTTTTTTTTTTTTTTTTTTTTTGTTTATTTATTTGATAACCAAGGTTTGTTTCTTTGCCCGGAGAGAGATTGCTTATTACTTTCCCAAGCACCATCACCACTTTCCAAAATAGTGTTTCCCCAGCCAGTGATTTTTCAGATCCATAAAACTAAGCACTAGGGGTTTGGTTTGTCTTTTTTTTATTTAAATTGGACTCACTCTGCAAATTTTCCTCTCTTGCTTAACTGAGGAAATTTCTAAGGAAAAAAGCTTTTTTTTCATGGCTTGAGTCTCCTCATCTTGAGTAAGTACAGGAAGAAAATCATTGTGTGACCTTCAGTTCTGCCATTGCTTGCTACAACTGCTCCCAGCAACTGAAAATACTTCAGTGAAGAGCTGTAGAGGGTGTCATGTCAATAGACGAAGAGCATAATAAACTGAATTGTAGCATTTTGAGACTGAAAGCTAAACTTCGATTTCAATTTGTACTGTAGAACTAAAGGTCTCTTTTTGTCAGACGAAAATTGAGTAGTCTCCACTTCTCCTCTGCATCCAGTGTTTGATGGTTCGACTTACATTAGCTGAATGGGCCCTCAGCAATGTGGCAGTTTCCTTTCAGAATTGGAAGAGGTATGGATGTAATAATTTTAAATGTTTCCAAAATAGCGATGGAAGGCTTTTGCTTCTCAACCTTGTAGAAGATACAGATAGTCTTCACTGTTGTGTTATTTATAGTATGTGACACCCTGATGTTGTCTGACTCAAAACTGAAAAATGGTAGTGTCTTCCTTTCATTGCATGCTTTTTTTCTAGTTCCTGTAAGAATTTGCCCAAAGCTGATTCTACTTACAGTTGTCAGTAAACCCAGACTTTTCTTTGCTTGAACGGAACAGTACTACTTCTTGATGAAGGTAGACTAATTACTTTATTGCCAGTATTTGGTCATGGATTCCCATAATGGTTGAGAAATCTCCTTTAGTAAGCATCTAAATGTTGTAGCAAAGAAGTTTTTCATCACAAGTAGTTGCATGATGAGTATTGGTCTGCAGTCCTGTTAAATCTTTATTTCTAGGGAGGAGATGGGAAGGAACTGGATGTATTCCTGCAGCTTCTCAGCTGGCTTCTGATGATAAGGGGCAGTAAGATTTAAGCTCTTCTCATGGGCTTTGTGCTGTTACGTGTGCAACTTGGCAGTAATCTGTTGTCTTTGCTGTTAGGGGGAGATACTAGTAGAAATCGTATTCCTGAAATCCTGGTGTTTTCAACAAAAAGGGGCTTTTGTCTAGTCTGTGACATGATGGTTGGTCAAGATAAACTGAAGAACTGCAACAAAGATACTTCAGAGTAAAGCAGCCTTTTCAATTTGATTGTAACACCTGATTCCCATACAACAACTTGCATTACCAGTCAGCTTGAACAGAAGCTTTTTGTCCATTCAGGTGTTAGATTGCAATGGTCTGGAATCATACTGGCAGAATTAAAAGGCTGCATTAAAAGGTCTCTGATTTATGGTTATATATAACTGTACCTGTCAAAAGGGAAGCATACATGTGCTGTAGATGCCCATCCCAACCCTTTACCGCAGGGTAAAAGTACCACTCATATGGCAAGGGGTTGTGCATCGGTGGTTCATCCAAAGGTGCTGGCAGTGCAGTGCTAATTAGTACACTGCTTTTATCACATGAGTGGCAAAGAAACTGATGATTTGCACCCTAAGCTGTTGTTGATCTGCCTGAGCACAGTGTCCTCTTGCAAAGCGGTGAGATGGGCATATAGCAGTGGTGCCTGTCAGTTCAATTTGTTGATGTTGTACCAACTACCTAGGTTTTAGCAGAAGGTAGGCTTTTCTGTATATGTTTCTATATCTATGTGTTCTAATACTAAGGGGGTTTTGCTCATGTTATGAGGGGAGGACTTAATGCCTGGGGTTTTCTGCAGAGGTAGGAGAATGTCATTGCAGTGTTGCAGTTCTGCCCTTGAAATGAGGGATTTGTACTTTTGCTGCTGAGTTCCTTCAGCCACATTGCTTTTACTTTTATATCTTCATATATATACACATACTTATAGAATATATGATATAAAATATGTAATATTTAGTACATAAATAATACATATAAACTAAATGAATAGATAACAAGGCATTATCAGTGCTTGAATACACCAAGATCCATTAGTTGTTCTTTCTTCCAGTTATTCTGGGAGCTGTATACATTGTGGTTTCATCTGATGGTGAACAAACTTCTTGCTGGTTTTGGATGCGGTGATCTAGTTTTACTGAAATAAGCTGTGTGACCTTCATTGGCCAGTAGCATTGGATGTGATGTTTGCAGTACCAAGTTTGCATGTCTAAACATAATTTAAATGTATTTTGTCAGGCTGGAGATGCAGTAAGAATTCCTTTGGAATGTTACTCCTATCTGTCACATCTCACTTCTTTTCAGAACTCTGGATGTGATAGCGTACTCAAACTGTACAAACAGCACACAGTGATGAAGAACAAGGTATTAAAGTAGGAACAGCAGCATTTCCTATGGCTGCGGCTACCTAAAGACTTCTGTGATGAACCATGCTTCAGGTCATTTTCTGAACTCAGAATTATGAATTTCTTATTGTAATATGCTGAAATGAAACTCTGGAGTATATTTCATCCAAAATCACTCATTTCTAAAATTTGAAGGGAAAGTAGTTATGGTGTTGTTGTGTCCAGTCTGTTCTGCAAGGGAGCAGTGACTGTTAAGAGATACGAGTGGGGACAAGCTGGTAATAAGGATTATCTGAAATCAGGAACAAGCACATGTTAGATACACCTGGATGCACAAAGAGGTCATGTTGGTTATTCCCATTTCATATAGGAAAAGCCGAGCAAGCTCCTTGGTTTGGCTGGAGGTGCGATTAAACTGCATGACACCTTGTGACTTGTGGGAAGCAGTGGGCCAGGCTGTGTATCGATCAGTGGTGCTGCTGTTTGTCTGAGCAGGGCTGTATTTTGCCCTTTCTAGCAAAGGGGAAAGAGAAAGGCTGTGGATGTTGTCTGCCTGGTCTTAGTAAAAAGCCTCTGGTGCCATTTCCCACAGCATTCTGGAGCAACTGGCTGCTCATGTTTTGACAGGGGTACTCTATGCTGGGCAAAAAACTGGCTGAATGGATGAGCCCAAAAAGTAGTTCTAAATGGAGTTACATCCAGCTGGCAGCTGGTCACAAGTGGTGTTACCCAGAGTTTGGTGCTGGGGCCTGTTCTGGTTAATATCTTTATCAATGGTCTGGACAAGGGAATGGGGTGCACCCCCAGGAAGTTTGCAGACACCAAACTGGGCAAGAGTGTTGATCTGCCTGAGGGCAGGAAGGCTCTGCAGAGGGATCTGGACAGGCTGGACCGATGGGCTGAGGCCGGTTGTACGAGCTTCCATAAGGCTCGGTGCCGGGTCCTGCGTTTGGGTCGCAACAGCCCCACACAGTGCTATAGGCTTGGGGCAGAGTGGCCAGAAAGCTGCCCAGGGGAAAACGGCCTGGAGTTACTGGACAACAGCCAGCTGAATGTGAGCCAGCAGTGTGCCCGGTTGGCCAAGAAGGCCAACAGCATCCTGGCTTGTATCAGAAATAGTGTGGCCACCAGGACCAGGGCAGTGATTGTCCCCTTGTACTTGACACTGGTGAGGCCAAACCTCAACCACTGTCTTCAGTTTTGGGCCTCTCACTTCAAGAGGGACATAGAGGTGCTGGAGTGTGTCCAGAAAAGGGCAACGGAGCTGGTGAAGGGTCTGGAGCACAAGTCTTGTGAGAAGCAGCTGAGGGACCTGGGGTTGTTTAGCCTGGAGAAAAGGAGGCTCGGGGGAGATGGACCTTATTGCTCTCTGCCATTATCTGAAAGGAGGTTGTGTCAAGGTGGGTGTCAGTCTCTCCTCCCAGGTGACAAGTGATGAGAACAAGACGAGGTGGCCTCAGGTTGCACCAGAGGATGTTTAGATTGGATATTGGGAAAAATGTCTTCCCTGCAAGGGTTGTCAGGCGTTGGAACAGGCTGCCCAGGGAAGTGGGTGGGTCACCATCCCTGAAGATACTCAAAAGACAGCTAGATGTGGTGCTTAGGGACATGGTTTAGTGGTGGACTTGGCAGTGCTGGGTAATGGTTGGATTTGATGATCTTGCAGGTCTTTCCAACTGAAATGATTCTATGTTTCTATGAAATTTTTTTCTACAAGAGAGGAAAGGAGGAAAGTACTGTATATTTACTGTTTCTGTAAATAAAGTCCATCTAATGTGAATGTTTTATTCTTAGCACTTTTTTTTATTTTGTTGTCTTTATTTTTTTTTTACTTCAAGATTTCCTCTAATTTCTGTTGTTGTTCCTCTAGTCTAGGTAACAACCATCTTGCTTACTAAAAATAAGTACTAAGAAGCACTACTACATAAAATAAAGTCTTTCCTAAGTGTAAACATTTAATTTTTATGTCTCCTGTTTCGATGCTGAATAGAAAATAGTTTTAGTTGCTAAACATTGACTGAAAAGTAGCAGTAGATTTGGAAAAGTTGATACTGTGTTGCAGAGCAATGATGAAAATAGTTGTAAGCATCTGCTCCATACTTCTTGCAGGGCATTTGTTCAACAATTTAAGGAAAAGCCTAACAGGTTCCTTAAAGAAGAATGAGGAAAGAGTGAAAACTATAGTTAAGTGCTTCAGTAATGCTGTCATTAGACACCAGCTTCATTTAAGTAATGAATGTCATACAGTGGCATAAAGCACTGGCGATCACAGCCCATACCTCTTCCCTGCCAAGTCCTGCCCACCTTACCTGGTGTATGATACCCCCCAGCCCACTTCCACTTAAAATACTGAAGTAGAGAATTGATTTTTTGAAAGATAGTTTGGCAATTAAAGAGAAAGCAAAACCGAGAATGTACCAATCGCCGACCCAGAGTGAGGATTTTTACAATTGGATATCTGCTTATTGAGCTGATAGAAAGGAATTTGAGGACTTGTTGCACAGAAAGTTTGCAGTAACTTAAATACACAGGTATCTTTATTGTCAGGTATTCAAATCTGCCGTTCTCCTGGAAGTCCATAGGTATGGTCATCCCTTTGCAAAACTAAGGCCATACCGATGAAGGGTGGATCCTGCACACTTTGTGTTGATGATTTGTTAGTTATGGCATATGTGTTCTTTGACTTGGTGGTACAGTGTAATTTGGCACTGAATTTTTAGATGGCGTATTATTTCTGGCTTTGAATACAACTTCTACATGTTCTTTTCCCTTTCCTCACGCTCCTTTCAGGCTGGAGAGATACTGTTTGTTTTATTGCTGTGAACTGTTTTGTTTAGCATGTAAGAGTAGATTATATAAATGTTATAATAACTTGATTTATAAGTTCAGAGCTTTCTGTCGAAACAACATCTTCATAGGAATATTCCCAATGTAATTTGTTATATCTTTCTTTAATCTTAATTTTGTTGCATTAAAACAAACAAGAAATTTAAGTCTCTTATGTCCTGGAAGAATTGACAAACCCTATCCAAAAGGTTTTCTTTGTAAATACCTTAGTTGGTGTATACCTTTGTTAAATGCCTTATAAATCAAAACATCAAGGTAAATCGGTAAGTTTAAGATGGAATATATGCTGCGTAGCAACATACTCCTCTTTTTAAATTAAACTCCAAAAGAACAAATCCATTTCTAAAATACAGTTTACATTTGAAAAATGAGGAATAAAGGATTATTTTTTTTCTGGACATTTATCTGATTTATAAAAGCAACAATTCTTAATTTCAGGTATTTTATGTCAAGTATTTTGCAGGTGATAGAAAATTGAACAGTTAAAGGCAGGCATACCAGTGAAATAGTTGTTTAATTTTTTTTTAAAGTCCTCTCCTTTTACATACTGTTAAAATGACTGAATTGCTATGCGCAAGGGAAAATGGATAAGAGATGTTTATAACAAATAACCTAGTAAATGTTAAAAACACCATAAGTGTGCAGTAAATAGAAACTGAAACAAGTTTTTGTTTAATTCTGGTATCAGTTATCTTCTCTGAAATTTTTGAACTGCGAGTTTCTTTTGATTAATTAAAAATTAAAAAAAAAAATGAAAAATCTTCAGTTGCCTAATGT
Organism: Falco peregrinus; assembly: GCF_023634155.1. Lineage (NCBI taxonomy): Eukaryota > Metazoa > Chordata > Aves > Falconiformes > Falconidae > Falco > Falco peregrinus. Next base: position 88,474,280 of record NC_073723.1, read on the forward strand.
AAAAAATTATTGAGCACAGATTGGGGGTGAGGAACTTCTTCCACAGTTCGAGATGGCCATAGAAACCTCAACTCCAATGAAGAAATCTTGACAGAAGTGCAGCTTTCTGATCTTCAGTAGGAGTGTGTTAAGGGATAGTTAAAATAAGGGAGTCAATGTAGCCTGGGCTGCTGCTTTTGCAGTGAAGAAACATGCCAGTATCTGTTCCTGAAGGGTTTTTTTCTTACAGCAACACCCTTTCCTGTGTACCTTATGAAGTATAGCAGTGAGGCAGGCTGTGCAGCTGAAGTTTTTTGCAGAGAAAAATAGATTTTTCACAAGAAGAGCGGAATGGGGATGATTTCAGTCTCTTTATTCACTGACACCTTAAATGAGGAAATAGTGTTGCACATTAATGAATCAGAATTCGCTCTTAAAACTTTCTAAATGTGTAGTGTTGCAGTTAGTGAAAGGTGGTGCTTGAGGGTGTTTGTTTATGGGTGTGGTCAGTTCTTGTTTATTTTTTGTTGAGTTTTTTTTTGTTTGGTTTTTTGTTACATGAAGGGGTAGACTAAACCATGAAGTCTCATCAAGTTTGCTGCTCTGCACTGTTCTTCATATTAGCCAAATATTTCTTCTATTTGCCTCTTAAAGTGGGAAAACTAATTTCCTTCTGGAGTGTGAAAATAATTTGCAGCTTATTTCTTTGCAGCAAATCTTATTAACGCTTAATGTCTTGAATTTTACATTTGTGTAGAAGGAGTGTAGGTGCTACACCTCCCAAACCCTGGCAGCAGAGCAGTATGTACACCTTGTCCCACAAGGACAGTTCTGTTGTCCAGGTGGAACAAAAATGTTCTCGAAGCCTGACAAGCTCTGCTTTTGGCTCTTTGCTTCTCTCATCACCTCTTTTTGGTGTCTGTCGTTCTTCTGAGTAGTGTTGTTATTAACAGAAGAATATAGCTGCATTTTGAGTGAGCTTTTCTCTTTGAATGCCTGTCATCTGTGAAACTCCCTTCACTTGATCAGTGAAATATTCTGCAGCTGACTAAAATGTAATGGAAACCTGTTTCAGGCAAATGCTGAACATTTTTACAAAACATACTTTGACATATACAAAATATTGGGAAATAATTAGAGGTTAGGTGTGCTTATCCTGCCATTGCCTGTGCCAAGTGCATTTCAAATAAACTTTTTTCCTTTACACTTCATTGTAGTCATTGTCATGTGTTCAAATGGTCTCTGGCCGAAAAACTACTTTTAACGGGTAATGTGGAGCTTCTACCATCTCTTTGAATTCTGATCCCTGGCTGAAGATCTGTAGATGGTGCAGTGATAGTTAATTACCAGATGCTTTGTTGATTTTGGTGCAAATTACAGATGCTCATCACCTTGTCTGCCCTGTATGCAAACAAGCCTTACCTGTCTGTCCTGTTCCCCAGGAATTTCATCAACTGCTGTCTGTGTCCAAATTTAGGAATTAAAAATTTCATTGTTGTAAGAATGTATAAAATTATAAAACCTACTCTAGTACCAGAACTACTGTCTCATCTAGTAGTAAACACTCTGCTCCTAAAAAAAAAAAAAAAAAGGAAATTGTAATTGTTTTCAGTAAACAGGTAATTGGACTATTTTTTTCCTTAACTTTTAATAGTAAAAGTTCCTACAGATAGGAAGTTCTGATATACTTTTACGAATGTGTTCAGTATTTCACAAATATACTTTCCATGCCTTGTTATTCTTCATTTGTGTGTATTTAATAATACCATCAAAGTGCATGTTGCAAAACATAGCATCAGATTGATTATTTATTTTTAGAAGATGGTTGTATGTCAGAAGAACATGATACTAGAGCAGTTGTAATTGTCCAGTTTACAAACACTTCAGAAAATCACTGTAAGTTTCTGTGTGGCTCTACTGTTAGGAAATGCAAGAATAATCATAAATTAATGTATGCCTGAGGCCTTACATTTAGTCTGTTATATACAGACTGAAGTCTGTTACAGAAACAAAACTTCTAAATGTCAGCAAAACCATTACTGTAAAAACCTTGTTTTTCTTTATTAAGATGCAACATATCTTCCATTTCCATGCTTTTTCTTTATTTAGTATGCCAGGTCCAAAATAGAGATTACATAGGTCTGTTGGTGACCTAAAGAACTGCTTATGTTTGTTATTAGGGAGCTGTACATAGGAGCTTTGTAGATCAGCAGGATCCTCCGTGGTGAGGTAGGTAAGCCACTGGAATGGTGAGGGTTAGCTCAACCAGGAAGCTGGACCCTCTTTTTTGAACCTGCTGCTGAACACCATGAGAGTTCAGGCACTCTGACTTGAAGGTGTCACTTTCTTCTTCTCCTCCCTGTTCTGTCTTCACATTTGTTCCTTTTTCTCTCCGCTCTGACGCTTACTCAATATTTCTCTGTGCCATTTCAGTACATTATTATTAAATGTTCTTTGTCTCTTTTAAAATCTGCCCATTTCGTTTGTCAAACTCATCTGGGTATCAGCAAATAGTTGATAAATGACTTCAATGGAAAAGGGGAAAATATATGATGGAAGTTGAAAATGAGACTTGAATTTTTTAAACTGGTATTTTAACCAAATTATTTTTGCCTTCTTTAATCATTACAGTGGAGGAGTTCCTCTTCCTCTCCTACCAGTGCTCTGTCCTCCTTCTCCCCTCTTCACCCTCTCTTGACCAGGTCTTGAAAATCAATGCATGCTATTTAATAGTTTAGCATTGGAGGCTCAGACCTGTCAGATTTGGACCGCAAATGATTCGTGCGGGCACACTGAGAAAAACAAATCTCACCAATACAAAGCTCACTCATTTCTCCAATCCTTTTGTGAGTGCAGAGAAGATGATTTCTGCCTCCCATTCATGTATTATTCCCCCCCACTGCCCCTCAAATGTAGTCCAAGAGCAGGAGCTGACATACCCACTTGCAGCTGCCAAAAATGGGAAGCCTCCTCCTCCCTACTGCTGGCCATGTGCTTTTGCTATTGACTTTGTGCTGGCTCCAGAGCTTTTAAAAGCTCTTCTTGACCCACTTGACCTTGTTTAAATGGACCTCCCCCCCGCTCCCCCCCCCCCCCCCCCCAAAAAAAAAAACAAACAAACAAAACAAAACTAAACCCCCACCAAAACCTGAAAAAAAAAAAAGCCTGAACGGATTTCTTCCGTCTTAGTAAGTAAAAGCAGCTCAGAATCTGTTTGAGAAGCAGCAGGAGGCCACAGAAGGGAGTGAGGGCTGCGTAGTTGGGAAGAGAGGATGAGGAAACACTTGGCAGGGAGGAAAAGGGGTAGCAAGTTCTGCAGCTTTGGCAGCAGCAAGGACAAATTGGTTGTATTAAGTTGGTTCAGTAGCCTGTGGTGACAACTTACTTGCTTTTGAAAAATTAACTCGGACTTACATAGAAATATATTATTCAGAAGCAATGGTATGTCAGTTCTGTAGCTTCTTACATGGGTAGAGTTGAGAAGCCAGACTTAAATTCCTTTAATGATATTTGAACATTAAATTGCACATAAGAACTTGAACTGTGTGCAAGAAAATATTTGACAACTTCTAAAAAAGCTCTGAAAATGTTACGTGAGTGATGGGCCATCTGTAGGTGTTTTGGGGGTTTTTTTAGACATACCTATATAAACCCTTATAAGGATCAAAATATATGATCTAGACTTTCCTGATGCATTCATAGATGTGCTTTTTTCAGGGATTGTTTAATTTTCTGATTTGTTCTATCCAAGAAAATAATAATGTTATTTAGCTTCTTTCGGTTTTCAGACTTGATGTCAATCTTTTCCAAGCCTGGAAATCATCATCTTGCACTGGCAACTATTGATTTGATAAATGTAGTCTATAAAACATCAGGCGTGAGAAAACTTGCAAAGCTGGTGTATCTGTATTTTCATCTGAACCTTCTGGAGGCACTAAGGGTCACATTTCAGCTTCAACAGTAGAAGCGAGAGGTTAAACTTCTATGTATGTACTTAATGTAAAAAAAAAAAAGGCATCACATCACTGGTGCACTTCCTTTGATATCATCTTCCATTTGTGACTATTTCATGAGACCATGTGAGCATGGCTGTTGTCTGCAGTCCATCCTTGTGCTTCTTCAACATCCACTGCATTAGAGACTTTTGGAGAGTCTTTTTAATACCCGTTCCTGTGTCTGTTGTCCATACCTGTCTGAATTTGCTGCTACCATCTGCCTCAACAGTCTGCTGTCCACTACCTCCTGTTTAGAAAAGATCTTTTGACTGAAACTAATCAGGGGTTTAATTTTAGGGTTCTGCTTATCCATCATTGTGGATTTTGCAAATACTGATCAAGTTCTCTGCTGGAGTCCCAGCTTTTTTAGGTTCTCATGTGGCTGCTGCTCTGCCCCTTAATCATTTTAGTTGTACTTATGTGGACTTCCTGGGCGGTACTCAAGATGTGGTGGAAATTGCATTGAATTTTCTACTCTGTTGCACCTTGGGGTTAAAATAGAATAAACTTAATCTGTAGTTCTCTGCTGGCATGGGATATAATGCTGAAGATACTAGACACCCACCCCTTGCCTTTAGTAAGCACTGACAGAACGGCTTCCAAATCATAAAGATCCTGAAGACCCAGTTTCAGGCTAAAATTAATAGTGCAAAGAAATATTTATCTTTTGATTGAAATGCTTAATACTATTTTATCTGTGTTGTTTTTCCTAATGCTAGCTACTGTACCAGTATGCATAGGGGTTTGAGTGATGGTAGGTACCTCTGACCTGTGAAATACTGCTGCATGGAAAAAAAATCAATTTTTAATGTGGAGGGTGTAATACCTTGGTTTTGTGCAAAAATGCATGTATTTTTATACTCCTTGTTGAAACAGATTGTTTTCTTATTTTTCTCACTAGCTACTGTGAAGTGTACTTAATGTTACATATTAAGAGCACAGATTGCAAATATATAAAAAGATATTTGCTTCCTGAAGCTCATGTGCAAAGGTGTTTTAATTACCGAATTCTCTTGTAAGAGATTATGTTTTCAGGCCAGGAACAACTCAGTATTTAAAAAACTGCATGTTTAAGTAGCTCCCCCAAGTTAATATTTCTGTATGTTCTAATAGGGGCTGAAGGAAGATTGGATTGATAGCTCTGTGTATATTGTTGGCTTATGGAGGTGTCTTGTTTGTGTAACACCAACTTAATTTATTACCACCTGCTGTTTCTGCAAATGGTCAGATTGTTGTACACAAATAGCGTTTTTCATCATTATGATATGGTGAGGAATTGATGTATTGTTTCCAGGGAAATAACTGAATAGAACAAAAATGAATATAAAGTAACAGTTTCATCTTTTTGAGTCTTCTTAATGCCTGTCCATGACCAAATACATTATAAAAGATGCAGTACATTGTGTGGAGGTAGTGAAACCTGCTTACTTGATTTCTTCAGGTTTGCCCTAGTTTCTTGACTGTGAAGCTGTTACACCAATCATCCTTCATCGCCTTTGGTACCCTCCTGTGATGAGGGACAGCATACACTGGTGCTTCTGGACCTGAGCAAGTGCTGATAATCTGTCATGTTTGTGCTCCTTAGCCAGCTGATGGGCTGTCAAGGAATGCGCAAAGATGAATTTACTACTGATTGTTTTTTTTTTTCCAAAATGTGCAGCAATTGAATTACCTGGTATTTCTTGACCCCTTTCCAAGTTGTTTGAAATTAGATAACTGTCAGTAACCAACAAATACCCGGATTTGTTCAGGTGGGATGAGATGAGCTAAACGAAACAACACAGACAGTTGCTTTAATGGAACAGGCTGAAGCTCATTGTGGCTCAGGCTGTTGTGTTTATTGCCCACACATTGCAAAGCACGATGTAGTTTTGACCCAGGATGCTCCTTGTCCTGGGAAGATGCAGGGGAGAGGAAAACAGTGCCACATGTACCGTGATAGAGTGTTCTTGAGATGTTCCTGCATGATTTCTTCCACAATTTGAAATGACAAAACTGATGAAGCTTAATGGTAACAAAACTTGTCATGCTGTAGGGGACTGAGCCCTGCTCTTGCGAGTTCCAATGAATTTTTCTACTACAGACCAATATGTTACCCTTTGAAGTATTAAGTTTCTCTTTCAGAGACCTTTGTTGAAGGAAGCCCTAATGTCAGCATATTTAAACGGGCTAATAACTAGTTTAGGAATGGCTTTTATTTTCCTTGTTTAAAAACTTTAGGAAGTAGCTGAGTTGGAAATAGAATGGTCTAATTGCAGCTGTTACAGTCTTCAACTTGGAAGTCTTAACCTTTTGATATCTTGAATCTTATGTGAAACTAAGTCTCTGTCTGATCTGGCATACATACTGAAGGTGGTTATAGAAAAAAAACCTAAAGCAGTTTTTCTAAAATCATTTGTTTGCTAAGCAGTTGTCTGTTCTGTCCCCTTTTACTGCACATTGAGGAAACCCCCATTCTGAACCCACTTGCTATCTTAAGTTACCTTGATCAAGTGACAGCTCTTCCTTAAAATTATGAATTCCTTATTTCCCAATAAAATGCAAATGTTGAACCTCAGGACCTTTACTATATTAAACATGCTTTAATTAATCTAAACTCAAGGAGAGTTCAGTAGTCCCATGTTCGTAGGTTGGAGGTAAAAGACTGTAAAATGCCTTCTTCAGTGGGGTCCAAAGGTTTCTTGGATGATACAGGTGTTCGGAGCTTTTCAGTGTTGGTGGTTCTATTCAAAGACTTAATGGAGCATTCACTGGAAAAATCTGCAAGTATCATCAGTAGCATAAACCTCGTTGGTACTGAAAAGAACAACGATGGCGAATGCCCCTCCCAGTACACGTGCAGTGCACAGTACAGAAGTCCCTAGTTTGTAGAGAGAGTGTGGGTACAAGGGACTGTGTCCATGGAGAATTCCAGCTGCAATGAGATAGTGTTCTGGGTTTAGAGTCAGCCCTACACAGTATGTCAAGAGGATCCACCTGGAGTGAAAGCACTGGTGGAGAATCCATAAATGTTACTCTGCCTCAAAGCAGTATGGAATCATTGGTATTGATTCCAGGAGTCTGGAGGGGCCCTGATGTACTGCTTCAGGTGGACTAAGTGTGTTAATCATTTTTAAGGCGGGGTGGTGGTGATGGAGAATATGTTGGCATTCTCTTGTTGTTTAAGTGGAGTTTTTTGGGCCTTTGTTGTTTTTAAAGAAAAATCTTGAAATGGGCCATACAGAGTATATATATCTGTTCCTAGCTTGACTTAACCAGAGTACAGAGACTTACTAGTCATGTTAGCAGAGGCTTCAATTCGTGCCAGTTTCATGATAAGGTCAGTACGTGAATCCTGGAGGCCACCAACTGATTTCTTACTAGGCATTATGCCTTCGACTTGACTGTTAAATCAAATGCCACATTTGAGGAAGTATTACGTCTCTTCTTTGAGTGATTAAGCTAGTTCTGCTTACTTGGCTGTCTTTGGGTGCAGTGGATGGGGACTGGAGGAGAGACGGAGAAGGAGAAGCAAATGTCTAGTTAAAGACTGATGTGGCTGGTGTTTAGGTCCTCAAACATAGCATACAGTCTTGAGAAGCCAAGAGCTTTGATTCCTAAGAGGATCCGAGGGACTATCACAATTTATTCTGCTGTTCAAGATCTTTTGTGAGGATGCAAGGAGACACCTGGTACGTGCCCAGTTCCAAGAACTGCAACTGTGAGAATCACTCATTTTGTGTGTGTGTGGAGATAGAGAAGTTAATCTCAAAAAAGCTTGTAATTAGGAGAATTATGATCAGCCTACACAACTTCATTTAATCACTTGAATAAAACCCACTTTATTCTTAATTTCTACCTATGTACCAGAGACTGTAATTACTGGCTTTGGAAAACACTTGAGCTGGAATAGGCTTAAGTAAAACTTTTTACAGGTCATTGAATTTTATGTAATAGGCCATTGTCATGCTGGTGACATGCTCCGTTCCTCTTGAGTGCTTAAGTGCCCTCTATCTGATGTGTGCTTCTGGTTAAAACTGTGTTAAGGTGGGTTAAAAATTTAAAGCCTATACAGCTGAATGTTTTGAAATGTAGAACTGGGACGGTATAGTTCAGTAATGTCAAACTAGGAAAGGCAGGCTTAAAGTCAAATGGTAGCCAAAGCCAAGTGTGTTACGCTGTGATAGTGCATAGCCAGAATACCCTACTACTTTCCTCCGCTGCCTCTAGTTTCAGGCACTTCCAGTTTTTCATTTCTGAGAACCACACACTTGCATTATCACTAACTCTGTAATTAGTTTTTACTAGTCTAGAAAGACAGTGAACTCTCACTGCTTTGGTTTATTTCTAAAGCTGTTTAGAAGAAGAGCTTGTGCTACATAGGGCCTCCACAGACCAGTATTTCAGCAAGTAGTATTAGAAAAGATTGCTTGAAATCATATGGCTTCATTCTCTTGTTTTGATGTTCATAGGAAGGGCTGCTGCCAGCCAGTAGTGCAGCTTCAAAATAGGTAGAATCGTGTTTTAACCTTTATTTTAAAAATCCAGAATTCTTCCTTCCTCATTTCTGTGGTGCCCTTTTTAAGAAAACTGCACCTCTGTAATTCTTTACAACTTGCTAGAGAAATTAAAAATATCAACAACAGAAGATGTAAGGGGAGATTAGCGTCTACTTGGATTTCAGTGGTGCCGAAGGACCACAGTGAAGGTTCAGAGTGCTGTTGAGAAATTGGGCAAGTATCTAGCTGGGTATCTTGTTCTAATTAAGACATATACAGACACTGGTTTTCTTGTATTCCCAACACAACTGATGTTTCCTCATTATTAATTTTTTTATATTAAAAATAGAAATTGGTGCCAACTCCAAAGGGAATTGCTGATAGTGCAGATTATGCAATGTTACAATAAAATTGGGTTAAACCAAATTGTTTAAGGTATGTCAGGACTTAATCCTGTGGGTTTCTACCGAGAAGGATGGGTACTGTTTTGAATGCCGATGGACAGTGGAAGACATCTTGGTAATTTGAGTTGCTGCAAATAGTTCAGCTGATTGTCAGTACCCTGAAACTTTTTCTTTTCATCTCAAGGTGCAGTGCTACCCAAGTAACAGTCTACTGCTGCTGTAGCGCTACTAAGCTCTTACGATCTATAAGCTGCTAAGATCTTATGATTAAAAAAATATAAATATTTATATGATGTATATCAGGAGATGGCATATCAAAAGTCAGCAATGTGCTGACTCTTAGCACAGACTCCTGAAAATACAAGTGACTTACAGTCCTTAAGACAGCTGGCATCAATAGCAGCTGTTACATGGAATATGTCCTTGTTTCAGTTAGTTTAGGTGATACATGTATGTATTAATAGATTTTTTTTTTTCAGAGATATGCTTGCCTTGTGTTTAAGAGGCCCAAAGTTGTCAGATTGCTTTGGTTCTTAAGCGTCTTGTAGCTCTGAATTCCTCCTTCCTGTTCCCCTGAATATTTAACCTGCTAAAACACTGATGTAATTGAAATAGTTTTTTTCCACGTTGGCAACTTGCGTTGCTAAACTTGTTTTGACTTTGGTCTGTATTATCTTTCATGTTGATTTACTGATGTATTTCTAAAATACCAAAGACAGAAATCTGTACATTTCTGCTTTAAACTGTATTGAGACATAGAGTTAGTAACTCTTGGGTAGTGTTTTTGGGAATGGGTGGGGTGGGTGGGGAAGTGTTTGGAGGAGTTGGCTGTACCAGGCCATTCTTCCATTTCATTTCAATATAGTGAAATACTCGGTGTGTCAATTCAGACTAAAATAGATATTTAGAGCTCAATTTTCAGATTGATTTAATGTGGCTGGCCGGGCTGCTTTATACTTTGACCTGTGAGAGCCTTCATAAATGTTTCTGACTGCAAACAATGTAATGTACTTAAAAATACATACGTATCTGGAGGAGTGAGGAGACAGCAGTGGCCAGGAGAGGATCAGAGAAGAGGCAGCAAGAGAAATAAAAGCGTTCTTGGATGTAGTCATAGCAAATACTACCAAGAGGAGTGAATATAGCTGAAGCTTGTCTAAAGTGGAATAAAGGATTACTGCTTTTTTCTTTTGCTTTTGAACCATCAGCATTAGCTGAAAGAAAGAGAACAAGAAAAATAAACTCAGTAGGAAACAAACAGGCACTTTCCAGTGTGATTTATAGAAATAGCTGAAATTATTGACTCTTTCTGAAGGCAGAAGGGATGATAATAGGAAAAAATACCCTTTCTTTTCTCTTTCTGTGCTTATCCCTTATTTGAAATCACAAACCTAATGCTTTTCTTAAAGTTTCATCCTTAAGTGTGGAACAAGATGTTAACATTGGGTAAATAATAAAAAAAAACCAAACAAGTTGCACACCTAGCATGCTTGCTGCTGCTTTCCTGTGGCATGTATGTGTTTTGGGGGTGCTGCTTTGACCAGGTTACTTTTTCTGCTTTTCCACTCTGTCTGGTCTTCTGGGAAAGGGACTATTGTCATAGTCAGGCACTCCAAGCGTGCGACCATGCCACATGACTGACAATCAGCATGTAGTTGAATACACTATGACTGTTTTCTTAGAAGAAACGTGTCTTTTAAGTTCTTCTGAGAAGGATTTTAGCGAGTCATGCGCTTCATGTCCAGCAGCAAACATAAAAAACAGATCTTATGATTAAAAAAATTAAATAAATGATATCTATCAGGAGATGGCATATCAAAAGTCAGCAATGTGCCGACTCTTAACACAGACTCCTGAAAATACAAGCTTTGTCATGGAGTACATAGTTAAAATTGTATTTAAAATCTTTACTTTCTGTGAGGTTGAGATAATTGAGTTAGTCTTTGCAAGGTGGGCTACAGCAGGATTCAATACAAGCTGTGAAAATGGATTGAGCTCAAAATTCATGAGGTGTGTACTGTCTGAAGTGAGATGTATTATGGATAATTCTAAGGAATTTAGAGTGTGAAAGAAATTCTTAAGTTAGTCTTAATCACAAAATCACAGATGTTGGAAAGTACCTGTGGAGATAGTTTGATCCAATGCCCCTGCTCAGAGCAGGGCCAGCTACAGGTGGTAGCTTCAGGGCTGTGTCCAGTCGTGATTTGAATGGATAGAGACTCCACAACCTCACTGGGCAACCTGTTGTAGTGTTCACCCACCTGTGTAGTGCAGAAGCTCTCATCACTTTATGTTCATTGCCTCGTGCTCTCACTGGGCATTCCTGGGAACAGTCTGGCTCCATCTTTACTGGATGATCCCCCTGAGCCTTCTCTTCTCCAGGCCAAATCATCCCAGCTCTCTTAGCTTTTTGTATGACAGATGCTCAAGTCCCTGAATTGTCTTTGTGATCCTTCATTGGACTGTCTCCATTTTATGTCCATGTCCCATATTGTGGAGCGCAGCACTCCCAATACCCCTCACCAGTGCTGAAGAAGGGGAAGGATCACCTCCCTCCTGTCCCAGCTGGCCATGGTCTGCCAAACACAGCCCAGGAGGCTGGTGGCTGCCTTTGCTGCAAGGGTCCGTTGCTGGCTCATGCTTGGCTTGTTATCCACCGAGACCTCCAGGTCCTTCTCTGTAAAGCTGCTTTCCAGCCAGTCGGTCTGGTAAAACAGCATTATTTATTGAGGATGCAAGTAACCTGAAGGCTTTTATTTCTTTTAATAAACTTAATATGTTATAGTATTTTAAGTCTTGTAGAATTACTACACCAGGACCAGAGAAAGAAATGCACTCTGAATTTTTATTGTATTTTTTTATAGATTCTTACAGGTTTTATAGGTTTGAATTGAGATGGGCCAAGTTATTTTGCAGAAATGCTATTTGGAAGGGGCTTTAGCTCATAGGTGTTGATGCCTTCAAGCCCAAGATGGGGATCCAAATATGGAGGCTGAGCAGCATTGTGAAATTTCGTGGTATCTACAAAGGACAACATGAAGTCACAGTGTGAATAATTACAGCTTGGTTCCTTGTAAAATGAACTTGTTAATGCTGCGTTGTTGGCCATCTGCCAGTACTACTATGAGGAACAGTTTTGTTTATTTTTCTTTATTATTTTTTAATGTATTATCAAACTGCTAATGTTGAAGACATTATTGGCATTTAAATAATTTCCCTTATGAGACTACTTTGACTTTTCTATCCGTTTATTAATAGATTTTTAGTCAATTGATGTTAAATATTTTTTATGATTTTTGACTGTCTCATTAGTGGAAATGATTTAGTTTCTAAGTGTTGGGAGCTGGTAGTGAAATACGACTTTGAACTTTGTGCTCCTGGAACTTGTAATATCGACTTTGTGCCCAGTGTTGTTAGCAAATGTGCAGAATGTTCAGTGCTCTTCAGATGTGTCAGCAGGAGTCACATTGAGCAGCAAATGACTTCTGGAAGGATTCAGTTAGTTCTCACCATTGTGTGCTTTTTGAGAAAATAAACTTTTTTTTTATACTTCCCTATTATAACTGCTAAGTAATGAAAATTGCAGGTATTCAAAACAAATTGTATTGAAACAGAAAGAAGCACAAAAAAGATAAATGGTGCTTTCTTGTAATTGATTTGAGAAACGCAGTGTTGCTGGGTTTTTTTTGTTTTTCTGAAAAGCTCGATCTTCTAATCTTGTTTAACTGTCTCCCATACGCTTTCCTAAACCTCAGGTGCTCCACCACAGTAGAGGAGATCATCTCAATAACATGCATCATGGTGGTGTAACAACTGCAGCATCTCAGCAGACCCACTAAGTATCACCAGACCAGGATCATATTGCTTCAGTTCTCTCCCCAGCTTGGAATAAGTCTTCACAGTACTGAGAAATAGAGGTGCTTTTTCTAAAGCGCAAGCATTGGGAGAACAATAGTCCTTGCTCTTGGAAGCTCAAAGGGATAGCTGGTACATGACTTTGCATACAAACAAGTTTGACTACCCTTCATTTAAGACCATTAGTCTGGACGTGCTCCAGCTCTTTTTTCACCACAACATCCAATGAAATACAGCAGAGTCAAGTCTCCATACACAATGTAGAACTGTACAATGATTTGGATTGAGAGGGATCTGTAAAGATCACTTGGTCCAACCTCCCTGCCATGGGCCGGGACATCTTTGCTAGATCAGGTTGCCCTGTCCAACCTTGAATACTTTCAGTGATGGAGCATTCACAGATGCAACCTGTCCCAGTGTCTCACCACCCTCATTGTACAAAATTTCTTATATCTAATCTTTATCTACATTCTTTTAGCCTTCTTTTCGTTGGCTCTAGCTTGTTTCTGCTCCATCATAGCATACCACTTGTCTATTTAATGCCAAGAGGAGTAAAGCTGCTCTTTGAAACTGAGATGTGTCATGGAAGGATTACAAACCAGTCTGATCTGAATTTAGAAGAGCCCTAACAAGCATCCTAGTTTTGTAATCTTAGCTTTCTTTGTATCATTAAACAACCAAGCATATCTTGTGAAATAGTTGTTTAACTATCCTTGCATCAAGAGCAGCTATGTTTTACAGAGTTTTGGCCTGGGGCAGTTTTACGGTCACATTACAAAGTCAAACCCAGGGGCTGGTTTTAATGGGAATGTTAATAGGTCCATAAGCAGGGATACAGCATTCTGTTCTGTACCTTGAGCAATCAAATTTATTGCCCTTTTGGTACCTTATAAAGTAAGCATTAGGATTTTTTTAAAGAAGTTGTAAGGAACCCAGTGATGTTCAGATTCTGAAGGAAAACTATTTTTCTAATTTTGCTTGGAAGGATGATTCACCTTTAAAAACCTCTATCCCATAAAACCTTGTGAAAACTGACAATACCTTGTACCAGTACAGTCAGTCTGACGCTTGATTCCACATTTCCCCCTCAATGTAATGAACATGAAAAAAATTGTAATAATGTTTTGCCTGTCCATTGAAGTTATGCTGCCTGTGCATTTCTCTACGTAGAAACTGATGTCTTTCATTCCTTTTCTGTTTATTGCTCCCCAGGGATGTAGATTGTCTATATTGAGTCTGTGGTCATACATCTTCTAAATGCTCGTTTCGGTATTTTTTCCCAAATAAAACTTGATGAGTGCATATGTTCAGTGGATGAAATATGGCAAATTAATAGTAAAGCATGCTTTCTTTTAGTTCTCCTTTACTTTAAAAATTGCTCTCCTTCCTTTGGTTTGTAGGAAATTTTCCTGCTTTTTGCATACATGCGCTTGAAATACAGTTTAACATTTTTACTAGTGACTTTGAGGTAGGGTAGCTTCTTCTGAAGGAGGCAGAACATAATGCAGAAGTTAAGCAGCCCATGTCTGAGCCTGAAAACTGCCTTTTCATGCCTAGCAGTTGCACTGTTAAAGGGCTTCATCTGCATGAATTTGTCCTGATGAAACTCCCCACCCTGCAGACACAGAGTTTCATGATGGCTATTTTAATCTTAGAGGAGAGGAGCCCTGCAGTTAGGAGCACGTACGATCATGTCATCTTGGTGTTAGTCTGCCACAGGGGAGATACTTATACCTGCTTCAGCTTTCAAGTCAAGGTTTATATGAAAACAACTCACAACCTCCTTTGGGGAGGATAAGTCAGGAGCAGCGTTGCAGAGAGGTTCCTGGCATTTTCCGATCTGTATGTTGGTGTAGGGTGGATAGGAGTAAAGGTTTTAATGTGGCATAAGGTTGGGTTAATACATTTGTATTGATTGCCAAAACAGAGAATTATAAAGCAAGGTACAAAAGCTATAATGGTTTCTTGAGTTTTCAGATAAGAGGCAACAGGGATATGAAACTAAGCTAGCACTTGGCAGGTGGGGGAGTCCTTCAGGGATCAGAGGCTGGGGGAATGTCTGGGATAAGCCTCTCCTTGGCTTGCTCTCACCATCTTCCCTGAGGGCAGGACATTGGAGGCCTTTTGTCTGACACAATACTGCTCTAACTTTAAGTTCTTCAGAGTTCTGTTGGATGAATGCAATTCAACCATTTATTCAAGAGGTAAAGACATACTGTTTCCTCCCAACCTTGCGGGTCTGAATTAAGGTAGGCACTTCAGATCGTTGTGTTAAACTTCAAGTCCTGTTTCAGCCACTAGCAAATGTTATCTGAAGATTTCAAATCTTCGTATTGCTGGTGCTGGGTTCCTGTTAGCTGAGCTCCTGGTGTGATTTGATGTTACTGGTGAATGGTGGCTTGCTGCTGCTGGAGGGGAGATAGTCTCCCCTCCTGCCCCCAACCACTGGCTGCTTCTGCTTCTCTTCCTGTGTGCTTATCTTAACATCTGTGGCACCTTGTGCATCTGTGGTGTAAAACTAAGCCAACCCTGAAAACCAAACTGCCTTTTCTTTTTTTCCAGTAGTTTCCTGAACCAGGTGTCGGGAAGGTCAGCAGAGCACCATGGCGGGTGGCACATTGATGGCTGAAGCTCTGTTGAGGGGCAGCCAGGTGTTATAGGAGCTTAGCTAGAAACATGGGTCCCTTCTGCCTCACAGTGAAGTAAACTAAGGCTCAGGCATTCAGTAGCAGTGCTGAGGCAGTTTCACTCCTCCAGCCCCCTTTTGCAGGCCAGCTTTACTACCAGAAAGGCATTTGGAGTACCATGCCAAAAAGATCAAGTTTATTTTATTTTTAACATCTCCAGATTTCCAAAACTGCCTCCCCACTGGCTGCTCGCTGTGAGGAGGAGGTACAGAAAGCTCTGTGCACTTGCCCAAGCCCTGGAGCAAAGCCCTGCAGTTCTTTGCTCTTTCCAGCCAGCAGACTGGGATGATGCTTGAGACTGTCAGGCGAGGCAGGAGGTATTGTTTGCTCTTTTTCTTTTCTACTGCATTTATTTCTTAGACACCATCTGCTTGTGGCTGACTAATTTGCAGCAGTAGCCAAGAGGCAATTTTTTCTTTTTTTTTCTTTGAGATGCAGACTTGTACCATGGTCCATGTGTTTTGCCACCAGACTTGGAAATTGCTTGGAAACCGGGCTAATTGATGATAAAACTTAGCCATTTATTTAGTAGCTGATGAGAAGAGAAACGGTGGTGTTCTTAGTGGTTCCTCGGGGAATAATGAATTTGGCTGTGGATGGTTTTGAGTCCCACTGGTTCCCAAAATAGCATGAAACAAGTGATGTGACATTGTCTTAGCATTAAACAGGAGAGCCTGGTGTTGGTGTGAGGCTTCCTAGTAGAGCCCCCCAGTTCGGTGACTGCTCTGTCAGGGTTTCCTTACGCTGATCTTTAGAGACTTGTTGCAAGACCAGACTTGATAGATTTTAGGGATAGGAACTCCTGTTGAAACTGGATGTCGCTATTTGGTCTTGAAAGTTTTGGTGGGGCCTGGGTTAAGTCACTGAGAAAGTAAAGGAAGGAGTCTTGCTAAAGATGCTGCTTTCGTTAATGATTGTGGTGTTCAAATTCAGATCACTTGCTCCAAGGGGCTTGTAGTTTCTCTGGTAGTCATCTGGGTGGGTTTTATATGTTTGTAGCGGTATAGTTTGTTTAGGAGGGGACTCCAAAAAAGTCAACTAAATGTCTTTAAAAATGAGTCTTTAATGTATTTCCAGTAGATGCTTTGTGTATGATTCAGTGTAAGATTCAGATATAACTAAACTTAATTTATTTTTTGTTTCCCTTTCCTAGAATATGACAGATACCTAGCATCCAGCAAAACCATGGCAGCAGCTTACCTTGATCCAAACTTGAATCATACACCAAGTTCAAGTGCAAAGACGCACCTCAGTACTGGGATGGAGCGTTCCCCGGGGGCCATGGAACGAGTCTTAAAGGTTTTTCACTACTTTGAAAATAGCAGTGAACCAACAACATGGGCCAGCATTATCCGTCATGGAGATGCAACTGATGTCCGAGTAAGTCTCTCTTCAGCATTTTTGTGCCATCTTTAGGTTAAGTGTTAACTGCATGCTCAAAAAATGGGAGGTAGAAGTCTGGAAGCAAACAAACACAGAAGTTTTGTGGTTTATTTTAAAAGCGTCTTTAACTGTTTTATATCACGAGTAACAAGAACAGAAAAATTTGATGTATGATTGTATTATCTTAAAGAAATGAGAACTCTCCCTGTTTTTGCAGAATTGAAATTTGAAATTCAGAACAGTGGTTATCAGTCTAGATACCAATATTGACATATGTCGATTGACCTTTACCACTTTTACTCCTCAAAAGTCTGTGTGACACCTCATGGCAGGATGGCAGGAATGAGACCTGGGATGAAGGTGACATTAAATGACATTTTTCATATTTAAGCGAAAATTAATAATTTTTTACATGTTTAAATGTAAGATGTGTGTATTTACGTGTTTAAAATATTTAAACGTAATGTGTACATGATTTTAAAAAAAAAAAAGTCTTGGTTGGAAATTCATTCTCCCAGAGTGCTGGGAAACTGAGCTGAAGAGTCCTTCCTCCTCTCAAGTCCCTCTGTTTTCTTCTCCTCTGGTAGTGTGACCTGCTGCTTGTATTTTTACAATGTTGTCCTTCAATTAGTCTATGCAAAAAAACCTCAAAGGTTGGGATATTTTAAAGAATAACTCTAAGTATCTGTAATCTTTGAGCTATGTAGAAATGTTATGTATGCATGAAAAAACGGTGTTTATTCTAAAGCATACACTGTCTTTAATGCTGAGACCTTTACTTACCATTTGCTACGCTTACTCTTTCAATTTTTGAGGTGTTGTGGTATTTAAATTGAAATAAATTTCAATTTAACGTGTCTAATGCTTTTAAAACTTGGTTTGCTTGGTTTTTCATTTTCCTCCAAAAGCAGAATCTTGCATGGTGGTAGGTGGTGTGTGGGGTTGTTTTCTTCTGTAAGGTTCTTACTGTAGAAGCAGGTTCCCATCTGCTCATTCCTTCCAATGTTTGTATTCTCCATATAATAATTCAAATTCCAGTACAAGGCCTTATTCTAATCTGCTGAAGGGAGAGAGTTGTCAGAGTTAAGGAGACCTGTTGTCTCCTCCTGCCCACTGTTAAGTTTCCTTTGTGCAAAAGAAAATAAAGTAAAAAAAAACTTCAAATGTTTTGAATGTTTTCTCTTCTTTCCCTACGTTTTCATTTCTAGCATGGCTGCGTATGAAAAGCCATTCCTCAGTGAAGTAGACCTTGTGACTGTGATAGGATTTTCATTGGTGATCAAGAAAATCTGTCCTGCCAATTTAATAAGCTCATACCTGTGTTTGGGGATGACTTGGTGAGCGGACAGATTAGAGGTGCAACACTGGGAATTGTTATCCTCAATAGTATACACTTACTTTAAATGGAATAGGGGTTTTTGGGTGCCACGTGAAACCTCTTTGCTGCATCACTTATGTCTAATATAATTGGTTTGTTTCATAAAGTGCGTTACTTGGTACGAGGGAAGAAAAACTATGTCTCAGTATGTTTTTAACCTTGCACGCCTCTACTGTGGACGAATGTTTAGGGTTCTTTATGTGGTACTTGAAATTGAGGTTATCTTTCCAAAGTATGTAGAAACTTGAAAAACAGAAGCAGAGATTACATCTCTGGTTTCTTCAGTTCAGAAATACCTGTGGTTATGGGCTTTAAGGATCCAAAACTTTCAGTCCCTGTTAAGAAGTTCAGTGCTGAGTTCAATTTGCAGTTATGCATCCTTATTTTAAGCAAAAATGTGACATCTTTTTTTGTAAAAGCAGGATCAAAACAATAGGCAAGTAGCAGTTTCTTGAAGCTTGCCTTAATTTTCAGTTTTCTTAGATGCACATTTAATTGGATGGTTGTTTCTAAATGTAGTGGGATTTTTGTATTGTTCTTTCCTGATGAGGAAGAATATGATGGGTAGCTGTTAAACTTTGTTGTTTTAACAAATGTGGTTCTTTTTTTTTTTTTTTTTTTTATTTTGTTAAACTGGGGCAATGGCTGTTGAATGTGCAGGTACTCTGTAGTAAAGATCTACTGTCCTGACATTTATTTTAGAAACAGTAAACTGCTGTTGGAGTACAAGCCTACATTCCATTAGAATGACTGCTGTTTGACCAAGCTGAATAATTTAAGATTCCATTTCTTCTGAATTACAAACTGAGGAGACTAGTGCTGAGTTTGGCCTTTGGCTTGTTTCAGAAGAGCTCTGTAAGAATATTCAGAGGTGAATGTCTTTGAGACACCTCCACTATTAAAAGGAAAATTAAAAAAAAAAAAGATTTTTCAAGACTACTCCCTGGTTAGCACAGCTTCTGGGATGATAGCTGAGGAACCCTTCCAGCAGTCGAAAGAAGTCAGACTTGGTCTGAAATCTCCAGAAAAGCCAATTAAAACGATTTCTGCTGGTAAAGCAGAGGAGATTTTGCAATGTACTGCTATCAAGGGAAAGTAAGGGTGGAGTTTTCTTTCCTGATTTGTGATTTCTAACATCTTCTGTTTCTAACAGTCTTTGTCAATGGAAAGCATGTGTTTGACAGTCAGAGAAGTGAGGAAAGGCCCTTTTCCCTTTTAAAAGAAAAAAAAAAAGTTTATGACTTCCTAAAAGTAGAGTGGAAACAGTGCTTTAGCTGTATGCATCCTTATGATGAAGGGAAACCCTTTTCATTAAAAAAAACTCATGGTGTTAACCTGAGATGAACAGAACTTGGATGTCTGTAAGAGTCTCTTTAAGTGGCTGGAGTAAAGATGATTTCCTTGCTATTGGACTTGACGTATCCAACCAAGACAATAGCGTGGCTATATGTAGGCTTTGCCTTGAGGGGAACTTCTGGCTGTGGACCTCAGCTTGCTCTGGATGGATTTAGTCCCTCAAA
This sequence comes from Falco peregrinus, assembly GCF_023634155.1. Lineage (NCBI taxonomy): Eukaryota > Metazoa > Chordata > Aves > Falconiformes > Falconidae > Falco > Falco peregrinus. Next base: position 88,493,959 of record NC_073723.1, read on the forward strand.
GGCAGCTGTTTCCTCTGAGTGATGAGTCTGTATTCTGCAGTGGATTCAAGGGCAGCTTTTCAGGTCTTAGAAATGCTTTCATGAGTGTCAAAGAACTGGTGTGCTCTGTTTACCCTTTTTTCCTTGGTAATGTATGAAAGATATTACCAAAAGAACAAAAAAGGCTTTTATGAATGTGCAAACAGTGGTCTCCTGCTGCAAATGCATATATAGCTATGCATTTCCCAAAGAAAGGTTGTTTATCTTGGTATGGCTGCCTACGTGCATATTCACGGAGAGGGTTTTCCAGGCTTTGGGGTTGGAGAGGATGCAGGGCCTGCTCTGCCCTGTTCACAGCCTCAGGTGTGGCATGCAAGTAGGTGGGTGTTGCTGAGATGGAATTTCTTTGGTCTCAAGTGCGCCCTGAAAGTAAACACTGCTACCGCATCTTGATCAGCAGTTACAAGTAAATCACTTTTCTTGTTTCAGAAGATGCAATTGAGGCAGAATTGTAACCATATTTGATAGAGAAATGAGTGCACTACATTTAGCAGATTGAGGGTGTAGGGAAGAGTTGGGTTTTTTAGAAAACAGACATTTGGAAGCCTTGTGTGAGCCCTTATAGATGAGGTGCAGTTCTGCTCCGTGGTCTGTATTCCCACCCCAGGGGTGCCCAGCTTGCATCCTTTACACCTTCTTTTAAACTTCCAGCCCTTAAAGCTTATTCTTGGCTCTTGAATAGTAGTGAGAAGTAAAGATGGCATTATTTATGTGGAAATAACAACCAGAAATCTGAAGCAACTAGGTTATTGCCAGACATGCATCACACCTTGATTCTCATACAGATTCATTCTCTTAAAATTTTGTAAGACTTTCTAAAACAAGAATGGGATAGAGATAACATTAAAACTTCTAGCTGTCAGCTTTTTTCTTATTTCTGGAGCTAGGGAGAAGCATAGTTAGAAGTCTTTGACAAATAAAGATACGGTGTCCAGGGCTCTCTTAACCTGTTCATCATTCAGATGTCTTTTTCTGGTTTCTATGCAGTACCACCCTGAAATGTCAGCTTCTTTAATGTTGACACAATAAGAACTCAAAAAGCTCAAAAAAAAGGGGAACATAATCCTTAGTGAGGGATAAAGATATATCTAACTTTAAAAAATTTGAAATCAAGGGGCATGCCTTGGCTGTCTCCCATGCTTACATCATGGAAAAAGCCCAAAGCAAATTCATCAGCTTCCCTACCCATCTGCAGAATCTTATTTTTCATAGGTGGGAGGCATGGGTGCATTGTATATTCCAGTCAGTTCCTTAATTTGAATTTTTTAGGAGGAGAAGGGCAGAAACACATTCAGCCAGAACATCATTATAATAGTTTATTACACTGCATTACTGTGTTAGTATTTGCTGCTTACTTTTCTCCTGTTTGTCTCTCCCATTCAATCTGTATCATGTTGCTGTACCCAGTAGTACAGGAGACCTGCGTATTTGATGGGAGATCCAGCTTGTGGTGGTGGAGTGGAAAAAGCCTCCAGTGCGAAGGTCTACAACTCAATTGATATCCTAGTTAGACAAGCATTTCTTCTGGCAGCTGTGCTAGCTTCCTTGCTGTTTTGTTTTCTAACTCTACCACCTTAGTTGTGCTGGCATAGGTGTTGTGACTGACTGGCAAACTCAGTCCAAGTTAAAATGAATGACGGTTTTAGTGTCGTTTTTAACCCACATCAGTTCTGCAGCTTTGTTAGCTGCATCGTCTTGCAGACTAACACAACTTAGAAGACCGGGGGAAGAAAGGAAATGACTGTGCTGGCACTGCAGTGTTACTGCACCACCAGGGAATAGCATATTAAAGCCTTATTTATGAGCATCCCTCATCATCCACTGCAGCATTCCTGGTTTCCAGACATTTGTTAAGAACGATATTGCATGTCTTGGAAAAGGGCAAGGGACTTCTCAGTCTAACAGCAGTCGCTGAGATGACTAACTTGTAGCCATGATTCCACCCATTCACCTTCATCTCTGTCCTCCAGGTCTCTTCCCCTTTTTCAGACCCTCCTTATTTTGACCCAGTATCTGGATGAAAGGTAGCTGTGGCCAGTCTGGAGTGAAGCTGGTCTACATGATACTGATTCTGACTATCAGAAGTTGAACCCACTGCTTTCCAACTGTTGAATGGGCCAGATAAGCTTTATTGCTTCTTGGGTTCCTCCTAAACCAAGCAGATAGGTTGAATACTTATAGGGGAATGGGTATGTGGTAGGGCTGTTCCTAATGTATCTACTGCTATCTGTAAAGGAGAATGCAAATGTATTATACAGGAAACTTCTTTTATCTACTGGGTTTTTCTTTTAAAATAGGTTCTTATGATGGTATAATACAGTGGTAGCAGGTTGGTCACACAAATTCTGTGGAAGGAGTTTGTGAGCAGGACTCAAAACCATGCCAAGTAAATATTTTTGGTGTTATAGGAGTCTGCTTTATACCGCAATGGTTACATATCCAAATCTAATTTCTACATGTATACAGTAATATATGTGCTTTGAGGCAGTGAAACTTTTTGATATATAGAAGCAGACTGGAGTGCGCTGATTTCTAACATCAATTAGATAAATGTAGAAATGTATAAAATCATGCCTGATCTAGTGATAGAGCTGGAAAATAAGTACCATTTACCTTCCCCCCCACTTCCTTTCCTCTGCTGCATGCCTACATGCATTGTAGCAGGTGACAAGCCATAATTTTTTTGTTAGTTAGTATGTGCCTCCCTTCTGAGAACTTGCAGAAAGTACCAAGAACTCAAAACTAAGGACCTGCAAATGTAAGCAGTATAAGAAAGAAGGTATATGGTACTGTGGTAATCAGACTAATTATAGCAGGCAAAAAATGCTTGATTGATGCCTGTTTTACTTGTGCAAAATACTCTTTATATCCTTGGATGACACACACATACGAAATAACATTTAAAAAACAATATGAATAACCCTTTGACATCTTCCTGAAAACACCTAGATCTATAGATGGCTTCAAGTCAACAGCACATCCTGCATTAGTGTTTAACCATACAAGTACTGGATCCAAGGAAGCTCTTAGACTTTGCAAGTGCAACTGAGGATAGGGGATCGTGAGTCCTGGATGTTAAGCTTCTGAAAAACTAAACATTGCCAACATTTAAAATACTGTTAAGTTTCTTTGGGAAGTGTACAGTAGGATCAGAAAATTGCTGATTCAACCAAGGAGACCGGAAAGCACAGCTGTACCAGCTCTGCTCTGACAGTACTGTCAGCATGCGCTTGGAGGTTCCCAGTGGAATTACGTGTGGGTGCGGAGAGGGGCTCTGGGTGGCAGATCTGTGTATGGCTTAAGTGTGAAAGATGCTGAGGCACTTCCGTGAATGTGTTGCTTGAGTTGATGGTATTTCTGGGCTTGCAAGGTGACTAAATCCTAGGCACCAGAATAATGTGTTTTCAGGCAATAGTTTCAAGACATACTTGTTGCTGGGCTTCAGCGGCAGAGTTCGCGTTCAGCTGAATTAGTTCCCCAATCTAGTTGATCATGTGAAGTACAAATGTGCTTGCTGGGTCAGTGCAGGAGAGAGAAAGTAGCATGCTAATGAGAAAAAGAGGGATGTGGGCTTTTCTCTTTCAATGTCAGGTGTAGTGTCATCAGAGGACAACCCACATTTTGATGTTGTAGCGGCATTCTAGAATTTTCCTTTATGAAAGTTGTACATTGATTTGCATCAGAGCTTTGTAGTTTACTTTTGTTCAGCTTTTCATTTAAGCTCCCCATATAAATATCTCATTAGGAGTTATAAAACTTGATCTATAAATAACGTTTGACATATTTGAAGTGCTTCACAAACATTAACACAGTGTCCTTATGTCAGAGGTGCTACTGAAATGAGTTTTTTCTAGTGCAAGACACTTTCTCCTTCCTACTAAATAGGGAAATTAGGTTTGTAGTCACACTGGGAGTGTATTTTTTCAACTTCCATTTATTCATAGTAGCACATCAGCTTTGTTAATTTACAAGCAAGCAATTCATTTTCACTCATTTACAGAAACACAGGATATTATTGATATATACTGGGAGAGCCTAGGGTATCCTGTGCCTTTCTGCCTTTCTCTGGTCTGTGTTGATTTTTCAACAGCCTCCTAAATACATTGTACTGTAAATTCTGTTTCTGGACACATTCTCCTAATTTAGGACAACCTTTAATCTATTTTTCAAAATAGCTGGGTTGAATATCTGTGGGTTCTTTAGACAGATGAGTAAAAATGAGTGCTATCCCGCTTTCTAGCTGTTGAAAAAACTTTTTCCCTGCCTTCCCTCTGGGTTAAAGGGAGGGAAAGGTGACCTACCACTTACCTGTTACTGATAGGAACTTCCTCTAAGGGCTTCCCATTCTCTTTTGCTCAGCTGTGCTAGCCTATTTTATGTTTGGGTTGTAAATGTTAGCTCTGGAAACCAAATTAAGGTCATTGTGATTATAGTAAACAGTATCCAACTGGCATATGGTTGTGTGACTTTCTTACAGTTGTAGGATATTTATGGGAATAACAATAGACACATGAAAACTCTTCACAGAAATTTATATTCCTGTAGGTATCCTGTGTACAGCCAAACACACTTTTTTTACACAAAGTGAAATCTTGTTCTGAAGTAGGTTACTGCTGGAGTCAAGCTCTCCTATGAGTTTTTCTAGCTGTGATTAATTTGAGGTCACAAGCTTGTAAGTAGTTCAGGTTGAAACTTCAGTGTTCTTTGCCTGTTTATTTTCCAGTCAAGAATGCATCTGAGGAGCTTCCTGAGCTAAAAGGCTGGTTGTAGTAGAGTCTGGAGAGATTTCAGATTTCTTTGGCTTGCTTCCAGTTAAAAGATCGTCCTGACATCTCAGCAGGATATCTTCGTCATTATTGTGCAGTGGTTAAGCAGATAAATTGTTTGTCTGGAAACTTCTGATTAAGCATTCTGATCACTACCACAAAGAACATCAGGCATGCTTCTGGCAAGGCTCCTAACTTTGTGACCATGAAAGACAGAGAAGCTGTCGCCCATCCTGGAGTGATGGCAGTGGCTTTGTTTGACACTCCAAGCATCTCCACTTGGTCTGTGGAGGCTGTCCAGGACCTGAGGAGACTCAACATGTTGTTTACTACCCCACTGGAGTTAAATACACTGACCTGGTTATGGCTGTGGTGCCAGTGCAAGTCTTGGAGACTAACCTTGTACCGTTTGGAAATAGCAGCCTAATAAAACAAACCGTGTCCTAGTGTGTGGGAACTTACTATATACTGTTTATATGCTCTGCTTCTTCTGGTACGTGTTTGTGTTGCTGCATGAACCACACTGTTGTGGTGCTGGTTTATTTTGATAGAAGGTGTGGCTCTAAATGTCTTAAAATCCAATTTCTCTGGTTTCTTAGTAAAAAAATAAATAAGCAAACAGATGTTTTGCTTGAGAGGCTTCCTCTGCAGACCAGCCATTTTGCATGTCTTAATCACTGCATTTCTGTATTTCTTCATTTTTTGATCCTGGCTATGGTCTGTTAGCATCTGGAATGAGCTCCGCAGCATTCCTAAACAAAAGAGAAGCCACTTAACGTTTGTTTTGCATAAAGCATCACTTCTTTTTTCGGTGTACATAAGTTTTTAGAATGTATTTTCAAATACTTGCACTTGACGTCCATTGCACCAAGGCTGTTACCACCTTAATGTTGAAGTTGACTTTTTCTTGAGTTGCAGTATGTAGTAATTGTTGCTAATAATTATCTTGGGGTGATACCAACTACCTGGCCAGAGCAGGTGGGATACCTTTCTTACATGATTTAGAAAATAAATTTACTTTTTTATTATTATTTACTTTTGGTTCCGTGATAGGTTTAGAATTGATCGGTGATATAGGAAGGATAGAGGCTTAAAAATCTCACTCGCTTTTGGTGGGAATTAAGGCATAGGATTTCTTCAGTTCTTTTGAAACCCCAGCCTGAATATTAAAGAGGCTCTGAGATGCCTGGCTTGATTCTTTCCTGAGTCAATACTAATGGTTTCAGCTGAGCCTTATACATCAGTTTTCTTGGTAGTTCATGGTCGTAGATAATTTTTGGCATAATATTTTTTCTTTTCAAAGCCATGTCTTAACACAGCATCTTAACCATCGATTAAGAACATGCACCCCCATTTTCATTATCAACTGACAGTGTCAGAGACACGGAAAAGGGTGGATTTCCAAAAACAAACACTGCATGTTATGTACTCTGTGCAGAGTGCAGGAAGAGATGAAAATGAATTAATCTCTTCTGTTTGCATGCACATAGAAAAGCTGGCAGTGTTCACTTCAGAGCAGAGCGTGACTGCCAGAATGTTAGGCTTTACTAAGCAGAGATTGTCCTTTGGGTAAAGGAGAGGTTAAATGTGCCTCTGTCACTTCTGAGAGTACTTCGTGGTTGTTATGTGTTTCCTGGGATACAGGCAACTGTACTCCTTTGCAGTATTTGATACAAAGACCCTTAAATACAGGCAAGAAACAAACAAGCAGTTTTTATAAGCTGTGCTCAATATGTTTAATTAAAATTTAAAAGCATTCACTGACCTGACAATAGACCTTTGGAACTTGCTGGGGAAGGTTGCAAAAACTTAACTGTTTTAAGAGGAGACAGGATGAGTACCTGGAAGAGTTTCATTGAAGGTTGACTAGTGACAGAAACAATGCTTGGGTCAGGAAATATAATTGGATAAAAATAGAGGCTAGGAGAGCACGTAGGGGAAGTGTCGCATGGGGAAAGTGTCACATGTGCTTGCCTGGTGGTGTCTCTTTGCGTGGTGTCACATTTTGCCCAGTATCCATCTGTGACCACTGTAGTTTTTCCTTCAGTTGTTTTACCAACATACCTGCAGGGAGATTTGCATCAGATATTTGTCCCAGCCACTTGAGTGCCTTCTGGTTGTCAGGACTCAGCTGTTGCTGGTTATTCTGTGTGGTGCTGCCAGCTGGTAGTGCCACTTGAAAACTTTGATTTGCCAGTGTGTTTTGAAGTCTCCCTCCCACATGCTAGTCCTCCGCAAGCATCCTGCATGCTTTGTTGTTTGTGTCCATTGTACTTCAAGTTTGGGCTTGCCATCCACTTAGCAGTGCAGGGCCAACTCCTGGGCATGGAAGAAGATGAGGGTATTGGGAGACACTACTGGTACTGAAGCATATGATGCTCCTGAGGAGGTTCATGCCACTGCTGTTGGAGACAGGCTGCTGGGCTTGATGGAACCTCTTCTGACTCAGACTCCATGAACTTAACAGGGCTTGTGTTATCCTCTTGTAGGCTTGAAAGGTTTTGTTTGGGTTTTTGTTTGTTTTATTATATTTATTTTTTTTTATTTTTCACCATGCACTGTATTGCTTCTGGAGGATTATTTAAAGGTTGCAGTTCGGTAAGATATGTGAGCTGAGCTAACAGCTCAGTATCACCTCACCAAAAGCATGATTCCACTCCCACACGTGTCAGCTTCCCCCTCTATTCAAATTCAGTGCTTCCATAATTCTCGTTCTGCAGTTAGTTTTTTTTCTTGCTTAATTTACAGAATCAGGGTCTTACATGATTTCTCGGGGATATAAAACAATAAATTTTGGGAAAACAATGTCATCCTGTAAAAAAAACTTTTGCTCTGGCTCCTGTAGTACTTACCACTGGCTATGTGTTGATGTTTTCTGAAATTCTGAGCAAGAATTGGCAGCTTGTGCTTCTGTGTGTGTATATATGTGCATGTGTATGTATATATATCTATATGCACACTCACACACGAGCATTTTCAGTAGGAAACTTTCAGACCATTGCAGGATCAGAAGCGAAGGACTATGAATTCCTGAAAGAAGTGTCTGGGAGCAGAGATAGCCCATGCTCCTGCTGAGCATTAAACTCTACCGGCAGGCATCTGCTGCCTTGCAGAGACAAGCCTTCCCTTCTACCCGGTTGTGAGGCAGCAACTCTGATCTCCTGCTGACTTTCTAATCTGGATAAGAGCAGGACAGCCTGGCACACTGCGCCTGAAAGGTTGCTAATCTGTGATCTACTAACACATTTGAATTCTAGTTACCGCCCGTTAGACTTTCCTAACATGTAATGTGGAAGGGAAATGGCAGTCTGTTCTGGTTTTTTTGAAAAGTTCTTTTCTTCGTTAAGAGATGCTCAGACTGAAATTTACCTCAAGACAAACAAGCAGACATTTGTTTTGTTTGAGAATCTTCCCAAATAATTGTCTCTTGACTCATTTATAAGGGATCTGTGTTGAATCTCAGGAGAGAATGAGTGGGGGGGAGAGGGGGAAGGAAACCAAGAAGTTGTGACTGTGACCTACCAAATCCTGGCTGTTGGGGCACTAAATCGGATAAAAGTCTAAGATGATTTTCCAGTTGTAGATGAAGAGTGACATTTAAAGTCTGCTAGTGTTTTCATTTTGTTGGGTGTTTGGGGTGTGTGGTGGTTTTTTTTTTAAAAAAAATAGCAAATTGCTTTCATCCACTAATAACGCTTTTTATATTTTGGCTTTTATGTTACTCTGTTTTACATAGAGGAAAGAGTGGCTTAATTCTGGCAAGGTGCATGGAGATGCATTTACTGATGTTTTGTGAAGCCGTGCTAGTAAAACTTCAGAAGTTGTAAATGATTAAAATATAGCTTACAATTGAACGTGTTTAGTATTCTTAATAAAAGTGATACCTGATTTATTGCTTAGTATTTTATGTAGGGTATTATAATATTTTAAATATATATATGTTGTATTTTACGGCTTGTAAGGAGTGTATGTTTCTCTGTTTTAGGGCATAATTCAGAAGATTGTGGACAGTCATAAAGTGAAAAATGTGGCCTGCTATGGGTTACGGCTCAGTCATCTGCAGTCTGAGGAGGTTCACTGGCTACACCTGGACATGGGGGTGTCCAATGTGAGAGAGAAATTTGAACTAGCCCACCCTCCAGAAGAATGGAAGTAAGAGTGTAAATCTATTCAGTGTGAAAATAGTCATACAAGTCTTTTTGCCTTGTCTTTAAAAATGCCTTTACGAAGGAAGATCGTCTTGTGGTGGAACAGAGGTGATGAAATGGCGTGGGAGGGGGGAAACAACCACAAAACTTTTCACAAAGAGCTGTAAGCGGTGTTTGTTTTTGCTTTAAGGTTTTTTTGGTGTAAGGGGTTTCCTGCAAACTGAAGAGAACAGACATGTGTAACCTGGGATGTAGAGGAGGCACAAAACAGGAGCAGAAATCTCCTATTTGTTTGTCCTGAAAATATGCAATACTTGTGGTATGCCTAGTAAACCAGCACCATCTCAGGTTTTCTCATCCTTAAAAGTTTTAGGACAGGAATGCTATTCCTATTTGTGGTATAATCACACTGCTGCAATTTTAAAAGGATAAATCTTGTTATTTAAATAAAACCAAGAAGACATTGTTAAGTCCTGGCGGTATTTTAAAATAGACTAGGTAGGAGAGAGGTGATTTGGAAAGAGTGAAATGCAGTGAATAGATCAGTTTATCCCTCTGTTGTTGTAAAAATTTTCAGTTGTAAAACTATATTGGGTAATGAATTGAGGGCCAGAGTGACAAGTGACACTTGCCTTTCTTCTAACTGGGATCTTTTCCAGTTGTACTAGGAGAAATGAACAATAGAAAGGTAACCGGAGAATTTTGGGGTTGTTTTTGTAGCCTAGGTGCATTTGCTGAGATATTTTTATGATACCAGTTAGCTGGCTGAAAGTAGCGGTATGACCTACGTTCTGATGAAGGTTGAGTTTTCTTCAGCTTTTTAGCAGAGTAAGCTGATGTTGTATGCTTAGGAGAGGATGTGAGCTGGAGAGGAGTGAGGGAAAGACTGTCCATTTCCCTGGTGGGGAAGACACGAGGAAACTAACATTTATTAGTAGAAAGACACAGTAGTCTACTAGAGAAGATGCGGAGCTCAGTGTTTTCAAATTTCATTAAACTAAGTATAGTACTAAAGTCGTGTGGGAACACAAAACAGTAGATTACTGTGATTACTAGTTCATTACAGGGGGTTTGTGCATGTCTTTTTACGGTTTATATTCGTAACAGCAATTTGTGCAGAAGTTGCTAGGTATTTTAAAGGCTATACATATCTTCTGCAAAATTATTGTAAATATATTTAATTTCTTGCAAATGGAGTTGTGACATACTAGCAAATGCCAAGTTGGCAATCTTCAGTTTATAAATTTTATTTAGGGACCTGATTTTAACAAATGCAACAAATTCAAACAAATTAGGAATGTTTAAAACTTAAGTTTCAGAAATGTTGCACATTCTCTTCTATGCATGTTACCTTTTAGTGTTTCTAGGATGTGCATCAATATTTTCGCTTTTGTATGTCACATAAAATTTTTCATCGACAATACTGTGAAATCACAGTTTAGGAAGTAGGGGTTTCCTGAATCTTCTCCATGATAGTAGTGCTGCATATAAGATGTGAATAATTGATGCTGTGGAAATTTGTTACATAGTATACAAGTGTCAGTTCAGTTTTTATTAGGTGGTACAACTTGCACTGTACATATTGCAGAACAAAGTTAATTAGTTTTAAAAGCAGAAGTAGATACTGTTTTGAAGTTTGTGGAAAGGAATTGTATAAAATACCCATGGAAGAGCTATGATAAGATGTAAATTATTCAATACCTTTCCAGAGTGTCATTTAATGTTTTATTGAATACATGCTGCCTGACATACCTTTTAAACCCATAGAGATTTGCTATGCATAATCAAAACGCTGCTGTCATACTTGTAATACCATAACACAAAGTGTTTAAGATCACATGACAGTACTTGTAAAAATATTTAGATTAGTAAAGCGGGAGAAGTCTTGGAGTGGTTCTTAAATTAAAAGCTTCCTATAGTGTTAATAAACCAGTAATTGCCTCTCATTTGATTAATTTTATTTTAATCATCTAAATTGAAAGGGCTGTATGTCCACAGTGTTCAGAAATTAGATCTCAGATGTTTTCCTGGACTAATCCAGATACTAGAAGTTACATTGATTGTCAGTAGGTTAGACGCAAAAGTTACCAGAATAAAGTCAGTCTCCTGTATATGCAGCCTTTGTTTGGTGCTGTACTTGTTTATAATCCTGCAGAGAAAGTGCTAGTGAAGGGGAGAAATAGGGCTATGACTCTGGTCAGATGGTATAGCTGCAGTTAGAGCTTAGGAAGGATGAATAATAGTGGACTTCAGGGCAAGGTCACCCAAAATTCTGTCACTTCAAATTTTCTTCCCAGCAGTTCAGTTGCAGGAGACACACAGTTTAGCTTTGCCAAACTGCCAGTGGATAACTTCAGTTATGTTGCAGAAGATGAACAGGAAATCATTGTTTACTGGAAGTCTTTTTCTCATCCTCACATTTGCTTTTATATAGTTCCCTGACCACCTTCTTGTGATAAAAAGCTTTGTATTTTGCATGAGATAGCAGAAGGTTTGAACTATCTCCTGGTGGTTTTGCTTGTTTGTTTTAAATAAAAATCAGTAAAGACCTAATACTCTGTTTTTTTTCCTACAAAGTAAAATTGATGCTAAAGGTCAGATAGAAGCCTTGTATTGACTGTGCCTGTATCTTCACTGTACGTTTACTTTAAGAACATTCATGCTAGTTAACTCTATCAAATCAAATATCCTTTTTCCATTTTATTTTATTGTCTGGCAATGAAGATAATTCCTTCCAGCACCAGAAAATTCCAAATGCGTCTAAATCATGGTGCCAAAAGTGATCAGAGTTGTAATTACTGGAACTGCTTGCTTATTTGTAGTAGATTGTTCAGGAAATAAGTATTTTAGTCTGCTGTGGTTTATGTCATGTTGGGTAATACAGTCTTATTTCTTTGAGTTACGCAGGATTTAGCACTACGAAAGCATTGTATAATTTGAGTGTAATTCCATGCAGTTGTTTTGGAATAACTGTAGTCTTCCAAATGCAGTCTGAGAGCTTTATTCATTACTGAATTCCAGTAACACTGCTGCTGTTAGATTTATCTTACAGTAGCATAAATTGTTAATTGTTCCTTAAGGATTTACCTGGGCATGGGAGATGATCCCAGATGGCAGGTGAAATACAAACAAACAAAATCCTAGGGCTTTTTAATGGGAAGGCAATAAAGACTGGAGTGGATTTGTTTGCATCCGGTTTCTTGGGGTTTATGCTAGCAAGGCATATGTTTAAACTTACTTTTTAATGAAGAAATTCCTCTTGACTTTTAGTAGTATTATTAGTTTTAGTGTATGGATGTTTCCAAGGGCATGAAGGAGAAAGGTGAAGGAGCCTTCCTCCCTTAACCTTCATCTTTACCTCTGTTACAGCTAGGTGAACTAGGGTTAGCAGGATGTGGGACTCTTAAATCACAGATAGCATCAACCCTCATCATTTTTTGTTACACTGAGCTTTAAACAGCAGTCAACAGCAGCTATACTTTCTGTCTCTAAAAGTGGTATGTGTCAAAGCACTGTTCCGTTTGCCGGTCTTTTTTGTCCCACAAGGGAAATACCAAGAGGTTCAAGTAACAAACTGTATGTGTTGGAACACACTGTTCCCAACAGGGTACACACCTTCTGGTGTTATAGTTAAGGTTTGTAGGTAAAGCAGGTCCTTGTAACCAGGTGTCATTTATGCTTTGGCACTAACAGGTAGAAGATGCCCCAAAGGAAGCTGCAGTTCTTAGTGGTTCTGTACTATAAGTTTTGATATGTGCAATACAAATGCCTTGGTACTGACACAAAGCCCAGACCACCTGTAGAATGACTTAATGAGTTGACTAAGTTGATCTAATGGCTCTGTACCTCTCCTCTCCAGTGTCTGTCATCTCCCCTCTTGCTTCGTTATCCAGTCCTTTTCCTTTTTTTTCTGTGAGCCTTAATGCTTATCTAATCCTTCAGTAAGCTGATTCAGTTCATTAAATTCATACAAGGCTCCTCCTTTGTCTGCCCTTTTTGTTCCCATTTTCTCCTTTCTGGTTATTTATTTTTTGATCTGAACTGAATCAGAACATTTTGGAAGCCACCTGTGGGTGGGACTGGTGAGGGAGGTTATTTCTTTCAGTGCGACAAAACGTTAAGGAGTAGATCATCCTTGCTTTTTTTGGCTCCAACAACTGCCCAGGTAGTGCCTGTTACTCATAAGAAACCTCCTAGAACAGCTCAGTAGTGTATGCAACGCTGTGGACAGTCACTTCACCGTACAGCTTGTTAACTGTTAATGCCCACCTCTCTGCAGATCTGAGTGGAGACCCATAGTGTCTGTTAGAGTGCTTCTGTACCCCAGTATAGCTGCAGACTCAAAGTATAGAATAGTGGTGTTCCAGGTGATCGTCAGCTGGGATACTTGCTCTGAAAGCAGACCTTGTTCGTGAGAAAGAGACTCATCCTTATCTGTGATTCTGTGATCAGATGGCTGCATTCCAAAGACAGTAGATATAGAGGATATTGAAAATGAAGCCCGTCCTAGAGTTGGCCTTTGGAAGTCAGCTTCTTCGTTCCCCTAGGCGTAGTCGGAGATTAGGTTATAAATAGGTAATGAAGGTCACTCTCAGTCACTGTCCCAGCCAAGCTGTTTTGCCTTACCTGATTTTCTTATAAGATCCTATTACAAAAAGCAATACTTCTCATGGCTTCTCAGTTAAGAAGACAAGTCCCTGTAAAATAGAGGTTGGTTTTTTTTTTTTCTTTTTTTTTTAATCTCAGTGAGTAAAGGTGGTCTACATCTTAGAATCACGTGATCATAGAATCATTTAGGTTGGAAAAGACCTTTAAGATCATTGAGTCAAACTGTAAACCTAGCAGTGCAAAGTCCACCACTAAACCATGTCCCTAAGCACCACATCTGCACAATCTTTTCAATACCTCCAGGGATGGTCACACAACTGCTTCCCTGAGCAGCCTGTTCCAATGCTTGACAGCCCTTTTGGTGAAGAAATGTTTCCTAATTCCCCTGGCACAACTTGAGGCCGTTTCCTGTTGTTCTTATCACTTGTTACCTGGGCAAAGAGACCGTCACCCACATCACTACAACCTCCTTTCAAGTAGTTGTAAAGAGCAACAAGGTGTGTGTCATCGTCCCCCTCCTCATCCCTTCTCTCCAGCCTCCTTTTCTCCAGGCTAAACAACCCCAGCTCCCTCAGCGGCTCCTCATAGGACTTGTTCTCTAGACCCTTCACCAGTTTCATTGCCCTTCTTTGGACGTGCTGCAGCACCTCAGTGTCCCTCTTGTAGTGAGGGGTACAAACTATTTGAGTAGTTCAAGTATATCTTGGCCTAGCTCAAGGTGAGACAGTATGTATGCTGCTGAATGAGGGTCTGAAATCAGTTCCATACACATTTTTTTCAGGCCTGAATGTCTCTGATTTTGGCTTGTAGGGTGACTTAAAACATAGGAGAAGAAGGGGTGTGGAGTGACTACCAGTAGTTAGACAATATTTGTTTATAATTTGTATAGTGTGAAAATTCAACCCCATCTTCAGTATCTGTTTTTAAAATAAGATGTCTTAACCATCTGAATTGAATCATAACATTTCTCTTCCAGGATTTAGAAGGTCCCCTTGGTCAGGTACTTGATACCCCTGTGGTGGGTTGACTTTGGCTGGCTGCCAGACCCCCACCCAGCCCCTCTCCTATTCCTTTTCCTCAACAGGACAGAGGGAGAAAATGGGATGAGAAAACTTGTGTATCAACGACAAAGACAGATCACTTACCAAGTATGGTCACAGGCAAAACACCCAATGAATGAACATAAACTTAATGTATTGCGAGCTAAAGTAGATTCAGGTAGTGAGAGAAAAATACAAACATTAAAAAAGACACCTTTTTCCTCAGCTTCTTCCCGGATCCCAGCTGCCCCCCCGGCTCCCGGCCCCTCTGCCCCCGCGGGCCGTGCCGTGCCGTGCCGTGTGTCAGCCCGTGCCGGCCCCTCAGCCCCGCTCCCGCCTCCTGCCCCGTCTCCCTGCGCCAGCGCGGGCCCTGCCCCGGGCTGCGGCCCTTCAGGGACCCGCTGCTCCCGCCGGGGCTCGCCAGGGCCGCAGCTCCTGCAGGACAGAGGCCCCCAGCTGCGGCCTGGGGCCCTCCCCGGGCTGCAGGCTGGGGCTCTGCCCCGGCGGGGGCTCGCCAGGGCTGCAGGGGAGCCCTGCTCCGGGCCTGCGGCACCTCCTGCCCTCCTCCTGCTGCGGGCTGGGGCTGCCGCTGCTGCCGCTGCCCCCTGGGCTGCCTCCTCCTCGGCCTGGGCCGCCCCGTGGCCCTTGGGGAAACCTGTGTCCCCGCTCCCCGGCGCCCCCGGCTTGGCTGAGGGGCTCAGCTGTGCCCTGCGGGGGGGCGCTGGGGCCGGACCGGGGCAGCCCTGGCCCGCAGAGGCCACCCTGCTGCCGGGGCACGGGCACCCAGTACAGCAGGTACACTCAGTCTTCTTTGCTTTGAAATCACTGAAAACATATTGTCCATTACGTGTCCTTAGAAGCACTGTGGGCTGGTATTGTGTCTTGTACACAAATCATGTATGTAGACGTTCATTCAGGTAAGGCTGTAGCTTTGCACCCAAGAAAGTGAGTGTGGCCTGTGTTGGTTTGCAAGAATACAAACTTTCCTTGGTTGACTTAACTGTCTTGGTTTATAAATTCTTATTTGTGCTGCTAATACCCTTGAGTTGCATGTCAGCTTCTGCTATGTGTTTGCCAGTCCCTTGGAAAGATTAATGAGAACAATAATAAAAAAGGTGCCATATTTTGTATTAACAGCCAGTGATCTGACAAAGTGCAGCTCCAATGGGAAAGGATGAAATTGTGTTTTAATTAGCTAGGGGATACTGCAATGTGGATAATCAGTTACCCAGTCACCTTCAAGTGTCATGTCAGTCAACTTTTTCTTGCTCGAAGGTCCGATCTTCACTTTTTAATAATAGTTTTATTTTTTAAAAATTTTTTTTTCTTCCTGCTTACTGTTTCATGCAGCAAGGCTTAGAACTTGCTGCCACAGAGGAATCTGGATAGAAACAGATAAAGAATGAGGGGAGAATAGCAGGAGAAAGTGCATCTGGGAAATGATGAGGAATCAATAAGAACAGCTCAGAGAACAGAGGTGGTTTTAATCTTAAAATGCAGAAAGACAACTAAAATGCACTGTGTTATATTGCCCCAAACACTGCAAACAAGTAATTTTTTTACACAGACTTGTCTTATTCCTTATCAGTCTCTGCAGTGGTGTTCAGCAGTAGATTTGAGGGCATATGGCAGAAGCAGGCAATAGGGCAGGCTTTGCTTTTCTGCTTCTGGGCAGTGTGCTCACCCTGCATTCTCGCCTTTGCACTTAACACCTGCAGGTACTATTTGGCTTATATCTAAAATTTTACTGAAAAACTAGATAAATGCTATATATCATTAAATGTAAATGATGAACAGCAACAGAAGGTGACTGTGCCTTCCCAAATTAGATTTTTTGAGAGTTTATCTTAATTGTGACTTTGTATATTTTTTTGTATACCTACCTGTCTGTGTCATTGTATCAGAGAAAGTTTGGGTTAGGAAAGACCTTTAGGGATCATGTAGTCCAAGCCCCCTTCCATGAGCGGGGGCATCTTCCACCAGATCAGGTTGCTCAAGCTCCATCCAACCCTGACCTTGAACACTGCCAGGGATGTGGCATCCACAGCTTCTCCTGGCAACCTCTTCCAGTGTCTCACCACCCTCATGGTAACAAATTTCTTCCGTATGTCCAATTTGAATCTACGCTCCTTCAGGTGTTCTTCACCTCTCTTTTATATTCTACAGTCTGAAAACTCTTCTGAGGTTAAGAACATACTTTTGTGAACAAGAAGACTGAGCATACATTTTCCTTCATGAAATAAACTTCCCATACCATGAAAAATCTTCATTCCAAGTACTCCTAGTTTGTATACAGTGTGTGTGTGTGTTTACAGTTTCTAAATGTTTTCCTTACTTTAATGATTTCTAATGGGACAACGTATTTTCAATGATTTCAAAGCAAAGAATACTGCAACTTATGTTTGCAGTGGTATTGTAAGCAGGACTCCTAGTACCTTTTATAAAATCCCTGTATAAAACTTGTTATAGGTAGCCAGATCACTTGCTAAAAAGTTCTTGTCCTGCTGAAACCAACAGATTGAAATGTTGCAATATTTGTTGTTACTATCATGAGTAGATTGTTAAATATACTTTATTTGGGGAAGGGCTGTCAAGTGTTTTATACTTAGGATACAACGCTGTTGGCACACCCAAAGGGATGAGGGCATTTATTATCAGAATTTCAGTGCAGGAATGTGTTAGAGGAGGAAGCATGCAGTGTGTGTCAAATATTGTGGGCTGTTGCCCCAGGAAAAGCAGTAATACAGAATTTAGGGATTGGAAGCAGAAGTTCAGGGATTTAGAAGAGATAGACATTTGATGTAGGTCATCAATCAAAGCTAGTTCTGAACGTGGTGTACTGTTGACTTGAAAAATATGAATGTCACATTGAAAACTGTTTCATTCAGCTTTTGCATACATCTTGATGAAGAATAAGGAAGTAGGAAACCTTTTTACAGAGAAATCCCTTCAAACCGATTCAGAGGCGAATAGTACAGCACTTGATCAGAGAAGCAGTCGTGTTCCTTGACTAAGCTGTTGTTTTGTCTGCAGGATGTGGCTTCCTGGTGGGTAATACTGGTTGCCACTCTTACTTGAAGCAGTGGGATCTGTGTTTTTAAATGCCATACTTGTGATAACCAAAGATAAAAGCTGTTGCTGGGGGTCATGTCAGTGGTTAGGGCAGATCATCTGCTGTCATCACCTGAGTGGGGCTTCCCTTCTGATGGATCTGGACCTGATAGCTTACCTGCTCCAAATCTTGATGCTTCAGTCCTCACTGAAGCTTTAAGAAGGCATTGCATTTGCTTCCATTACAAAGGTCTTTGGTAAACATCTTTATTCCAGTTTAGTTCTCTGGGTAGTCAAAAGAGGAAATTTTCCCTTAATTTTCTAGGTTTGTTTTGATTTTATCCTTATTTTAAGAATGCTTGAAGATGTCTTATATTGGTGAGGAAATCTTGATTATTCTTTTTGTCTCACCGGCTCACTTGTCTCTTTTTCTTGCTTTTCAGATATGAATTGAGAATTCGGTATTTGCCAAAAGGATTTCTAAACCAGTTCACTGAGGACAAGCCAACTCTAAATTTTTTCTATCAACAGGTATGTTCAGTGCTACTACCTTTGCTGAATTTTCTGCATTTTGCATTTTTGCTGTTCTTGCTGAATTTGGAAACTTGTGAATTTGTTTATGCAAATAGCGTATTACAGCAGAAACAGAAATTAGTAAAATTTAAGGCTGCATGTATAAAGCAGAAAGGGCATGAAGCCCGTGGCATCTTTCTCCTTGATAATTGGTGAGGAATATTTTCCAAAGACGAGGTAATTCTGTGGTTGTCATCTTAACTTGGATAAAATTTACTATTGTTCAGCTGGCTTCTTGTAGTTACTTCACATATAATTAAATATCTGGATTTCTGTATTTTTGCATGCACAAATTTCACTACAACCATGGAATGTTTTTTCCACTTGTCATTTTCTGGATTTCAGTTTCTCTTACTGTTTAGCAAAACTGCCTAATAGTAAAAGTTTCTATAAGTTAAGCACCTAAATCTTCATTTTGTTCACTTAAATAATTTTAATCTGCTTGTAGACTGGCAAGGTGAAAGTAAAAATTCATGGGGATATCTTTTAGAGGTATCTGGACCAGAATGGTTATCATATCCCCTAAGAATCTATGCATCTGTGAAAATTAAACCCTGGAGTTATTTGCTGTATTCGGTGGGTCTTTTTCAGTGTCTGTATGGTACGTTGTTTATGTTCATAAACTGAAATATTGTTAGTGCTTAACAAACAGTTTGTGTTACTAATAGTGACAAATTGGTGAGCCAGGTATGTTTTTATGTTAAGTTTGAAGAAATACTTTATACTACTATATAGAGGATTAGTTTTAATCTAGATTAGAGGAGTCATTTTATGGAGTATTGTCATGATAGAGGTGGAATAAGGTAGGAGTGAGATAAGGAGGAGAGTGCTTGTGAAGTCAGCTGAAATGGCAGAGCTCAAGAACTGCATCATGAAAGCTCTGGAGTTTTGTTTTGAAATAGGAAAATTTTTTTACCTGATGCATTTTGTTATGTCAAAGAAACAACAATATGAAGTGCTGATAAAGTTACTCAAACCCCAAAGGCTTCTACCAGACAAAACTATTCCCATGGACTACTGTTGTTTTTATGTATCTGCCATATTCAAAAATATCCTTATCTTAGGTTGCTTGCTTGAGGCATACCATAATCCTTGAGCAACATCCCCTAAAATTAGGATATTACTGAGCTGGTCCAAAGCATGGCACACTTCTGCCCTTGTGAGCAGACACATTTGCAGATGAAGAAGCAGGAAATAGTAATTCAGATTAAATTTTCTTTTTGAGTTTCTAAAAAGAGGAAAAGATAATACTCCCCTCTGTTCAATACTTCATCCAAACCAATATAGTATTAACATACTTGTTCTCATTTCTTAAATGTCTTCTATCCTTTATTGTATATGCACACATTCCTGTCTTAGGTAAATAACTTAATTTTTTTTAATACATGATGAATTTTTTGTATTGATACATGATGGAGTTGACTTCTGAGAAGACAGTTCTAGTGTAGCACTGATCCGTGCAGTATGCTTGCTTCAGCTTAAAAATGTCTGGATTTTGGTGACTTTTTAGTACTGCCAGGGTATTTTGTAGCAACAGCAAAATCATTTTCCTTTTTACTTTAGCGGCAAGTGACTGTTTGTACTGGCTTTAAACTTAGAAGATTTGTGTTTCCCATGATGCAAAAGTGGATGGTGAGCTCCAAAATAATTTCCAGAACTCCATCATTTACCTATTCAACAGCTGGGAAGTCTACAGTGCCCCCTCATTTGTGCCTCAGAGAAATATTTATTACAAGCAAGGAATTTAAAATGCTAGTGAAATATTTTTAGCAATTTCTGGGAAACACGTTTTTACTAAATTTGGGGAAACAGAAAAATATACAGATGGCTCAGAATAGCAAGAAGGTTTATGAAGGTCATCAGGAACTGATATGCAAAGATTACAGTTGCGTGTATCTGACAATGCTCTGAATCCTAGTTCAGTTCTAATATGAAAATCAGACGTTCTTGTCTCCTTGCTCAGCACACCATACCTTTTTTTTTTTTTTCCCTCTTCCCATTTCTTCTCCACTTTATGGTGAGGTATTTCTAAACCCAGTGCTTCAAAAGTCACAGTTCTTTGTTCTGGGATGCTGCAAGGTATTTGGATCTCCATTGTCATGGAAATACGGTGCACACCTTTCCAGAGCTGTCATTCTTTGTCCATGATTCTGTTTTGCTCTGTAAGTCTCACTTGGCCTCTTGAATAAATTAGGACAATTAGTTTTATCTCTGAGAGTGTTAACACAACCCCACTGACTTAGGAAAAGAAGGCAGGGAAAGAATTTGAGTAGTAACACTGCATCATAAAACAGAGCTACAACAGAGGAGGGTATGGAAAACCAAGGAAGGATGATTTTTCACAGTCTGTTCCTCTCTCATTGTCATTCCTGCAATATTTTACCATCCTCTTACTAAGCACAGCTCTCAGACACATTATGTTGTATATAGGCAAGAACAACAGAATGTACATAAATCGTGCATGCATACATAGATATCTTCAGCTTTCTGCACAGAAATAACTATGTTGGGAATAATGAACATAGGACCCACTTTAGTTTTTAAAAATATAACAGAATAATGCTTCTGTAATCAAACTGGTTTTTATGGATATGAAAGTCAAATACATTGTTGTCTGGTGTGTTATAAATGAGAAAAAAAATAATTTTGAGGACCAGATGCTGCCCGTGACTAAATCCTTCTTTTCAGGATGAGGTTGAGAACCTGTTACTAACTTGCTAACATCTAAGCACATGTTGTCTGACTTATTAAAAATGTAAAACATCAAATTAAAAAATTCACAGAGAAGGAAAAGAAATATGGTGACCTCAGTCACCCATGAATTGTCCCTGAATTTTAGAAAATATGATTATTTTCTTGACTTGAGTTGCAGAGCAGCATTATTGTTGAAAAAGAAGCTGAAAATTTGAGTAAGAAGCTGAATCCTCAAGTGATTGTAATCTTCCAGAAAAACACAGAACATTTGTAAGGATAACAAAATGTTACCTTAATCGCTGTCAACAGACACAGTTTATTCATACAGTTAACCCAAGCCACAATTACCAGGCTGTTAAACTGAAAACTGGCACACGTTTGTAACTTCACATGCATGACTACTCCCATTCACTTCAATGAGTGCATTGCCCTGTATAAATTGGTGCAAGCATTTAAGTCTTCTCAGCTTGGACTTAATATGTGAAATCTTTTGGATTTGTTCCTTTTTTTTTTTCCTCCTTGATTTTGCTATTTTAAGGATGCTGTGACATTTCTTTGTTTTGGATATATTTTTTTTTAAGAGTATTGAACAAATCAAGAACCTATGACCAGAACTGTTTGTAGCTTGACATGCAGCCGTTTGTAATCGGTGCCGGTCATTCTGCCATCTGCAGTGGGCGTAAGCTGTCCTAATTGGAAGCAGGGCACTTAAAGAGACTTTTCATAGAAGTGCCCCTGGTTTACAATCTGTAGAGCAAAGGATTAAAATCAGTGTGTGTGTGAGGGGGGGACACCATGCAACTTGTTAGTAACATCTGAATTATTTATACTAATAGTGATACCACGGGGTTCGTTCAAAATATCTTATGTTTAGGGCTGTGCTTCAGGTTTGAGACTTGAGGTGGGGTAGAGCCTGATGCTTAGGCCATTCCTCTTGACCGGAGGAGTTGTGTGTTCAAGACATGTCATTTTACATCCCAGTTGAGAGCTGTGATCAACAGATTAATGTTAGAATTCTGTCTTTTATTACTTACCTGTTTGGAAGGTGTCAAAGGTAGCAGACGAGACAGGTCTTCAGAGGTGTCTCCTCTTCCCCCCCCCCCCATGAAGTGGAGCATTTAGGTGGTAATGCTGCATTGACTGCATTATTCCCTTGGGCCCAACTGTTTACAATTTCAGACAGATTAGGCAAATTGGATCCCACCCAGTGCTGTTTGAATTGTGAGGTTAAAGTATTCAGAAATGGGGAAATGCTCGATTTATGGTTGTCTGCACAGTTGGCAGATGCTTGCCTCATAGGTTTTATGTGCCAGCCTTCAGTTGTGTCCCCTGTTATTGTATACCCAAATCTGAACCAAAGTGAACTCTAATCCTGCCTGCAAAGCCTTAAACATGAAGTACACAGGATTGCTGAGTAAAAGTACTGTAATCTAATTTTTATCAATAAGTAACCTCTTTTTTTTTTTCTTCTTTCTGTTGACTGTTTTGTGAATCTCAGAAGAATAAAGATCTGTCTCGTCTGAATTTTTACCATTTTTTAAGAAAACTTCTGAGCAAACAAGCTTAAAGGTATGAAAGGAGGAATAAAAATTAGGTTTTTGAGTAATGAAAATTAGATTTCACATTTTTCTTGTACTTTCTCAGAGCATTTCCAGTTGCTTTGAATAAGTGTTGGTAAAATTCATGGCAAATGTCTTCCTTTCCTTCTGTTCCAGTGACATAGCTGTTCGGAGGTGGAAATAAAGGGGACAGGCTTCTCTCTTGCCTTAATAGCTGAGCGAGGAAGGAAAGACATATCTCACATCAAGATAGAATACAGGTTTTAAAAAGATTCATATAATGAGAATCAGACGTAAGCTACTTGAATTGCCTTCCTTTTATTGTGGGACAAGAGCCTGCACACATTTATCCTTGAATAACATGTTAGCCTCCAGTAATTGGAGATGGTTTATCCCTTGATGAAAAGGGAGTAAGCATCTGTATGGGGGGTGGGGGGGAACCAGCTCTCAGTCATCAGTTGTTTCATTGTTGCTGTCCTTGTGCTTCAAACAGAAGACTTTTTAAAGTAACTTTTGGGTTCTTTTTGAGATCCCAAAGAACAAGAAAAGGTTGTTTTTATCAGTGTAGAATTTTTCTCTCTGCTGCCTTTAGCCTGCAGTGTGGAGCTGCCTTGGAGGTATAGATACATATATAAAAAATAAAGGAGACCATGGGACTGGACCATGTTTTGGATTTGCTTTTTAAAATGAGCTGAAGTTTGTGTAATGCACAAGGGAAGGAATTGTAAGCAAAGGGGATGATCTCAAAGTTAGGGCAGATAAATGATGTTCTGCAAAAATTGAGTGAATTCTATGCCACAGAAATCCTGTGTTTCACCAGACAAGTACAATGCAGGACCACTTTCATAAGAAGAGTGGTCTTGAAAAGAAAAGAGAAAAAAGTGTTACTTGTTTTCTTCTGGGGAAAAAAAAAATCTTTAAAGAAAGAGGAGGCAGTTTCTTATAGACAAATAACACTTTTTCTCTGTGTCTCTGTAGAGTCTGTAAAGATAATATTTACACTTAAAATGTATTTTTTAAAATGAAAATTCTGTTTTATATTGTAGCAGATGAGTGCATCATGCAAATTAAATTATTTTCATAACACTGTCCCCAACATGTAGGAAATTTTAAGTCCAGGCAATTACTGTAGCAACTTAATGATTAAGTTTTTATAAGGCTTAGGTGCATGAGATATAATTTGAAGTGCAGGCTGGGAATTAGACTCTTTAACCTAATTATTAGGGTATAAGAGATGTTGTTATTTAAAAATAGGAGACCTAAAGCAAATGACTTTGACAGGAAAAGCTTTGAAGAAAATCAAGGACATAGGGAGAAAAGCTGGCAGTGTTCCCAATATTGGCAGCCTGTTTAAAACAAAAAATAAAACAAAAAAAAGATATTTCAGGAAGAATTAATGGTTGACACATAAGCTGTGCCTTACAGGGAAGTGGTAATAAATGTAAGAATTGCAGTTGCTTAGAAAGATATTAAAAAAATATTTTTTAAAAAATTATACATAGAACTGAACATCACCTGTCTGCTCCTCATGGCTTGAAAAAGTAATTATGAGATACCCTTTACAGGGGTCGGGTTCTTGAAATTCCTGAAATTTGCAATATACTCATATTTGCAAATCTCACAAAGTAATAATTTTTTTAACTATAGAAGTTGATTTACACACTCAACACTATGCTGACATTCTTGTTGTAGATCTTGCTGTTTGTATAGTTGTGTAGCTGCTTCGGTTTCTTCCAAATCTTGTGTGTCAGATGTGTGTTTTATGTTAGCAGCGCTGTATGATAGGAATGTAAAACTTACTATTTAAGAGGTATTTATGAATACAAGTCAGCCAAGCTCAGTCCAGACAAAAATGGCTGCTTTGATTTAATATTTCCACCTGTCATCCTGAGTGGTGAAAACAGTGTTTGTTGGCTTTCTTGCAGTCATATGTGAATTACTCTTAATTCAAGATGATAAATTTTAAATGCTCAGGACAGGTTTCCATGTACTGATGCATGGATATGTCATAGTAATCTTGAACAAAATGCTACTCCGATTAGTGTATCTGGTAGTATATAACATTCATGAGGCAAAAAAAAAAAAAAAAAAAAGTTGACTTACATTGATACTTGGACTCATTTGTTCTGGAAAAGCAAAATTCTTTGTCAAAGAGAAGTATAAAATTAGCTGTTAGCAAGGCATGCTCAGTAGGTTGACTACTAGATGGCTCCCAAGAGTATAGTCCTATTTTATTGAAGATCTGAGAGGCAGCAGTGTCTGTTGCAGTGACATCTGGAGATCAGCCCACTCGGACAGAAGGGAACATTTTTAGCCATTCTGTCCCTAACAAAGCCGCGTCAGAAGTTGATTCCCCCCACCCTATCTCTAATGCCCTTATTATTAACAGAGGAGCTTCCAAAATTAGTTAGAGATGTCAAAGATCACCTCTAGATAATATAGAGACTGTGACCTTGGAAGACGAAGAGGAGGAGCAGCTGAGGGCAGGTGGCAAATGAATGTTATCCTGATAGTGAATCTGTGCTTTTAACTCCACTAGAAGAGGCCAAAGCCTTAATTTTCCCTAATGTAGACTTATCTTCTGTAGTTCTAATATTATCAGATGGGTAAACAGGGCTGGAAACACATATGCGTTTTCCCTCCTGAGCATATTAAAACCCCCTACTATTACAATCATTAAGGTGACTCCTAAAAATACTGATGACATTAGAAGCGTGCTTTGGGCTGTTGTGCATATGGTACTTCATTCAAAGCAGATGAGGCAGAAATCTTGAAAGGTTGATTTTGCGTAAGGTTTCTGAAGCTGTTGTAGGGTGGATCGGGACCTTATTCTTTCAGGCTGATTATTTTGATTCTGTAGTGAAGAAAATTCAGTGTCCTACAGGCACCTGCTGTTGGTAGATGAGGGTGGGCTCCGCTGTGAAAAGACGGAGCCATTTCCTTGGCAGTTTGGTGATAACAGATATAAGCAATTATATTGGGTGACTGTTCTGCATTCATCTGATGATGTGTCTGCCCCAGAGTACACTACAGCATTTCTGTGGTGAATTTTAACGCTACCCAGAAAGATTACAGTGGAAGCCGCACAGTATTTGAGATAATTATGTCTGATAGGGTACCATGGAAGAGCTGTGCTGTGGCTCACGGTGGACTTCCATGCGGTACCTGCTGCAAGTGTGGAACAAAACGCAGTCTGAACAGGAGTACTCTGGACACAGGAACATTCTGCATTTTGAATGTGAAATTGTTGGGAAAACAAATGCGGTACATGGTTCAATCATTGTCATGGTCACATAGGTAGTTGCTGAAGATCAGCTTTTCCGATGGATGTACTAAGGTATTCTGGACTTTCATGTTACAGAAGCTGGAATTTGAGAGTTGGTAGATTACGGGAAAAATTTCACTGGGCTTTCGTAGGACCAATGTAACCAGAAGCATTGTGCGTGAGTATAAAATGAAGATCCTGATTGAGCAGTTCTGTGGTGGCCAAGTGGGCTATTAAAAAAAAAAACCACCACAAGACAAACAAACTAAAAAAACCCCAACCCAACACCAAAATACCTTCAGGTATTAGAAACTTGAATGTTTAAAAGCAGGTACTAAACCACATGTCAGCTGTTAAAAAGGAGAATAAGTAAATAATTATTGCAGATACAGGAAGGTTGTATTTGTTAATATAAATGCCACTAATTAAACTCAAGTACATAATTTCTTAACATAAAAACCACCAGCTAAAAATACCTGGCTAGAATAAATGAATAAGGATAAAATGATGTAATGTGAATCTTTGTTTTCCATGCTTTGTTAAATTATTGTAAGTACAATTCTTACACTGCTTACTAAATGGAGTACGGAAGACATTTTGTTTCTTTGTTTGTTTATCTAAATATCTTATATGTTGTGGTGGTGATGTAGTTGGTTATGCAGTTAACTCTTTAAGGGGGCACTTAACCACTGAAGTGCTGTTTAAATGCAGTTTTCAAAGCAGTGCCAATTCAAAATAAAGAAATAAAAAAGGACTAAGTTGTGTAAGTAGGTCATGCGCATTGAAAGTAAACCAGGAGAAATAGATTGCTTATTTTTAAACTGTCCTTCTGAAAAATTGGAGATTATCCGGTGGGAAATTTCTTGGTAACGTTATATGAGCTAGGAAAGACAGCATAGTGGCTAATTACTGGTATTCACGATTTTTAAGACATGATTTGATAGTACTGTTGCTAAAGAATTTCCACCATAGTTGTGCTTGAAAAGAAAACTCAGGAGAAAGTCTGATAATTTTATTTATTAGTTTCTAAGGATATAAGCAGATTTAAACCTAAAATATATTTTTAAGGCACAGAATGTATGGTTCTTTTTAAATCCCTGAACTCCTGGAAAGCATTCAGTACTAAGTTCAGAATGATTTTGCTCATGTTCCTAATAAAAAAAATTAATTCCAGCGTGGTGTTTTTATGAACTGCACTGGCAAGATGGCTTGTCAGCCTGAGTGAACATTTTTCTGAAATACTGCAGCTGCATAAAAAAATTGTGTGCAGAAAAGTGAAGCAGATGGCTTTTGAAAGTAGCAGCTGGTATATAAAATACGAGGCCTGTGATAGATTTCTTCTTAAGTCATGTGTGCTAGCGTAGGGCTATTCTCTAATTTCTCTATCTTCACAAACATGGGCTTTCCTCTGTTTCTGGTATTTGTTTTAAATTACACCAGCTGGAATTTGTTAGCCATCTATATAGCTAGGAAAGTGCCCATTATTTCCTACTAAATTTTGAGAAATCTAGAAGTTGCACTGTCAGTAATTTGCCCATTCAAGTAAAAGAACAAATGTTTTCGAAGTCAGACATCAGAAATGAAACTGGGCTTTTGTTCACGTGCCTGTCTTCCTTGTGGAAAAAGCTTGTTAGTTCATGGTTCAGTGTTCACCTCCTGTCTTTTGTTATGATTCAAGAGTATTTTTGAACTTTTAGTGTTTAAAAGACTAGAGAAATGAGAGATTTTTCTTCTGGCTAACCAATGAAGAACAGTGATGAAAGCAATATTCAGAAAATATTGGTGAGAAGTAAACAAGCAAAGTGATTTTTTGCTGAATATCAGGACATTAATATGTCAGGAAATATGTGATGGCATAGGATTATCTTGGACTTCTAAAGTCTTGTTTGCTTTAAATACTAGTGCCCTTTCTAAACATGTATTTATTGAGCAGGGGTAGTGTATGTTGGGGGGGGCAGAGTGACAGTTTTGTTTCACTTTTTGTTTTATCAGAACATGTAAAAGACTACTTTTTTGTACCTCTGAGAGGTGCATTTATGCTTGGCATTCATGTTTTACACCCCAGCAAGTTAACTACTAATTTGAAGCATAAGTCACACTTTAATTATTGTTTGCCAGCCTGTGAATGAGCAAATGCAAGTACAGTTACATCTTCTAACACGGACATTATACTAGCGCTCACTAGAAGCCTGAAATAGTTCGCATTTCCATTATACCATGTTTAATGGAACTTAAACTAATCCTTCCCCTCCCAAGCATACACCTGCTTGACTGTAAATGTGATTTAAACTTGTTAGAAAACGTACCCCCCCCCAAAAAAAAAAAAAAAAAAAAAATTCCTAGGGAAAAGGTGCTTGAAATCAGTACCACAGTTTGCATCAAGAAATTATTTTTATCTCTGTCTTCTTTAAACTGTTTTTCCAATATGTTTTTCTCTGCAAGTTCAGATAAGCACATTCTGCTAGAGTGGAAGCAAGTGTGTTGCAAGCAACATAAACCAAAGTTAATTCACTTTAGGCATAATATTTTGTGGGTTTGATTGTAACCAAATAAAAAGTATATAGGCTTTTGGTAGTATAACATTTAATTCCTAATCCTAGTGTTTGCCTAATCTGTTTGCCTTGTTAATCTTTATGCATTTTTATTGCTAAAATGTCGTGACCATGAAGTATTTGACGTGACTATGGGCTTCACTTAGTCTTATCATTGCCAGAGCATCTGGTCTTTAGTATGTGGTGTAGCTGAAGTAATGCCACTCAGTTAGCAGGAGTACTTCAAAGGCTTCATTGGACTGGGGGAAATCGATACAGGTTGCTGCTTTGCTGTTTCTTGTTTAGCTAGTTGGTTTTTGGGGGTGGCTTTTTCAAAACCAGGCTTGTGTGACAGGTTTCTATAAGTTGCTGTTCTCTTTAAAACTATGTAAAATTAATGTATATTAAATAACATACTACAATATTTTCTGGTTTAGCCTTTGGAAAGATCCCATTCTGAACAACTGAAATGGGGAGCAGAACAACAGCAGTGGTACTTGAACTTCTTCAAGAATATATAGAACTTGATGATGTGCTCTTCAGCCTTCTTCTAGGTGTTGCATACAGTTAAATGAACTTGCAAGCTGTAAGTAAAGGTTCGCACATACCCCCAAGGAGGGCAGTTCTGCAGGTGTAACAGGAGTATGCAGATAACAGTATCTCCAAAACCCACAGATGAAGATTCATCCTCCCTCTTAATGTACTTACTCTGAAGTTGTAGTAAACAGAAAAAAATGGTAGAATTCTTCAGATTTGTCAGGGTTTCATTTTTGTGCCTTTGTATATAGCCTTTATGCTCTTAAAGACAGGGCCTTTTTTTCTCTTAAACATAGGAAAAATACTCTCATTTATCTCATTTAAGTACATTAACAACAATAATAATGAAAGTAATAATTGAGAAAACACAAAAGACTTCTAGGAAAACTATTCAATTGCCCCATGGCAGTGCACTTAATTACCATTAAATTATCTCTTGCGTCTCTCCCATTTAATATTTCTTCAGTCTTTTTCCTTAGGAGGTTATGCAGCTTGTGCTGAACCTCTTGAAAAATTCTTATCTAATATTTGCACGAGCATTAGTTCATGCATTGATCTAATGCCATCTCAAAGCAAGCAGTCAAGAAAAATTAAAGGTGATAAGAGAAGTTCTCATTAGTATTCTGGGACTAGAAATTGAATCTGCCTCCCACTCCCTCAGACTTACTGAAATTTAAAGAAGAATGTGTGCGGACAAGTTTCTGAAAAAAGCAAGATAAAATTAATTCCTTCTATCAATTTATTACCTTTGCGATCCATAGTAAGACACTGCTCAATCTAATTAGACCACAAGATTATGGCCATAGGCTTCCTGAAGCCTATAATCTCTTTGTATACCTTCCAAAAATTAAACACAAAAATAAAAAAGGTGTGTATAACCTATATGCAGTGTTTTATGGTAATGAGGTGCAGCTATTTATTTTGATGAGAGGGTGTCATGACTGATTCTGTGAACACTGCTGGTTAGTCATTTCTGGACATTGGAGGGGGGATATTTTTTCTGTTTTCATCTCATTTCTTGGATGGATAAAGGCATTTTTATCCCACTTCTCTGGCTGAACCATATAATGTAGTTATTATGAAAGACTTGAAACTCCACCTTACTGTACCAAGGAACTTCAGAAGCAACACCCACATATGCACATACCCCACACAATAAATCAGCAGGGGAGAGTAGAGTCTTTGTTGGCTGAAATCTGATGTCGAAGGAATGTATGTAATTTACTCCACCTTTATGAAATAGCATGTTTGTCCATCTCTTCTGGATTGGGGTCTGCAAAAAAATCCCCTTTTATTTCTGCTTGTCACACTAACAAAATGATGCATTCCAGTATATCACTGTCTACTTGCAGCATTATGGTGAAAATGTCTCACTTTTGTCTTGCAAAGAAGCTGAGAATTTTCACAATGCTTATTTTTTTCTTCCAAATTTTTTGGATGGGTTGCTTTTTAAGAATTTTCTTAGTCAAGTTCTGGTGCCTGTACTTACAGAGTCAAACTGGGAAAACATGACTGGAATTTGTGAAAGCTCACAAGCCAGAGGGCAAGAGGAAAGAAACCCTGAACTTTTAAATGTTTGGGTAATGTTGCTTATTTATTTATGGAACAGTAGTTACTTGAGGCTAGCAGCATTTTAAAACATGTTTGCATGAAACTGAAGATGTTCTTAAGCTGTTTAGTTTAACAAATGAAGTACTTCAGCGCTGGGATCTACAAGGCAATGAGTTGTGAAGATAAATGAATGCATATTTGATCAGGTTGTACTAGTAGCCTCAAATTAGCATAGTCTCTGCAAGGGCAAGTTTTATATGCCAGGACTGAAAAAATACTTCACTACAGCCAGTTCTTTTTGGTGTCTGAATACCTCAAGGAATAGGTGGATAACATCTCTGACATTTCCTGGTGATGCAAAATTGTTGCAGTGGCTCCAAAAATTGAATGCTCAGTTTCTTTTTAAAAAAAGTTTTATTAAAGATAAGTGAACTAGCCAATGGATATTTGATTTGTGTGGATGTAAGGCAGGCTAGTTAATGCATTTTGTAAACAGGTATGTCAGCTTTTTAGGCGAAGTCACTTGGCCTGTACATAAAGGTGAATTCTCAGAAAAAGGGTAGGAGAATGAAATAAAAGCTTTTCTTTAAAGTACAATTGAAGTTCATTAAACCTCAGTATGGGTAATATAAACAAGAAGTAAATTGAGTATAGTTTCTTTTAACTTGATACATTTCTTTATACAGGCATCCATATGAGAACTGAACTCATGTAGAGTTTGCATCTTCAGTTTGTTTCTTCAAATATCTACATGTAGACCTGTGGACGAGGAGTACAGTTCTGTTGTTTGCCACCTATGTGTACCGCAGAGGTCATTTATGGTAGTAACACTGGTGTTTGGAAACTACATTCCTGATTTAACTGCTCTGAGATGGGGTCTGACTGTTTTAATGCAGGACAGGTTTTGTGTCTGTACTGATGAACAGAAGTTCTAATTTAATTTTCTGTTTATTATGTTTTGCCATTTATGATGGCATCTAGGTGGCAGTTCTGATTTAAAGTTAAACAAAACCCTGGTTATAGGAGATTTTCTTTTAGGGAAATACTATGCCATTACTAACAGGTGCAGTTCTGCAGTAGAATGAAGAGTGATTGTAAATGGATGCTAGTTGAGAAAAGATATGACTCAAAATCTCAGCATTTTTTGTATTGTTTCCAGAAGCGTCCTTCCAGGGAAACTTCTTCCCATGTTGGCGCTTGACGATACTAAGCACTACAGGCTGGTCAGAAATGCCCAGCCTTCTGAATTGCCAAATTTCTTGAAAACGCCTTCAGGCATTATAGCAACTTTGAGTACAAGGAGGATCAAGCTTCTGCAGAGAGTCCAGTGAAGGGCCATGAAGGTGATAAAGGGCCTGGAGCGTGTCCTATGAGGAAAGGTTGCGAGCTGGGACTGTTCAGCCAGAAGAGAAGGCTTGGTATGGGGGGGTCTTATCAATGCCTATAAATACTTTAAGGGAGAGGGCAAAGAGGATGGAGCCAGGCTCTTTTCAGTGGTGCCCAGTGCCAGAACCAGAGGCAATGGGCACAAACTAAAACACAGGGAGTTCCCTCTGATCATTAGGAAACATTTTTGTTCTTTTTACTGTGAGGGTGACTAAGCACTGGCACATGTTGTCCTGGTAGGTTCTGGAGCCTCCATCTTTGGAGATACTCTAAAGCTGTCTCGTCATGGTCCTAGGCAAGTGGGTCTAGGTGGCCCTGCTTGACTAGATGGCCTCCACAGGTTCCTTCCCAGTGTGATTCTGGGTAATTCATATGGGAGACCTCTTCAGCCATTTCATAACATTAGGCAGTGTGTTACACCTGATGCTGAAGAACAGGACCTTAAGTTCCCCCTACAGAAACTATTTCTGCAATGCCTTCTTCGCCCAGTCTTTCAGATGAATGGAATGTGTCTTCTGTATCTTATAAATAAATAGATAACATGATAATTTCATTTAATTTAGGTTGGAAAAGACCTTTAAGATAAATTGAGTCCAACTGTAAACCTAACACTGCCAGGTCCACCACTAAACCATGTCCCTAAGCACTACATCTACCTGTCTTTTCAATACCTCCAGGGATGGTGACTCAACTACTTCCCTGGGCAGCCTGTTGGAATGCCTGACAATTATTTTGTTGAAGAAATTTTTCCTAATAGACAGTCTAAACCTCCCCTGGTGCAACTTGAGGCCATTTCTTCTTGTTCACAAATTGTCACTTGTTACCTGGGGGAAGAGACTGACAACCACCTCACTACAACCTCCGTTCAGGTAATTGCAGAGAGCAGTAAGGTCTCTCTCCCCTGAGCCTTCTTTTCTCCAGGCTGCAGGACTCCAGGTTCCTCATCCGCACAAGACTTGTGCTCTGGACCTTTCACCAGCTCCGTTGCCCTTCTCTGGACGCACTTCAGCGCTTCAATGTCTTTCTTGTAGTGAGGGGCCCAAAACTGAACCCAGGATTCAAGGTGCAGCCTCACCAGTGCCATGTACAGGGGGACAATCACTGCCCTGGTCCTGCTGGCCATGCTATTTCTGATGCAAGCCTGGATGCCATTGGCGTTCTTGGCCACCTGGGCACACTGCCAACTCATACTAAGCTAGCTGTTGACCAACAGCCCCAGGTCCTTTTCTGCCAGGCAGCTTTCCAGGTGCTCTTCCCTAGGCCTGTAGCATTTCATGGGGTTGTTGTTTTCCAAGTGTAGGACCCAGCACTGAGCCTTGTTTGAACCTCATACGGTTGGCCTCGGCCTATAGATCCATATCCATGCTATGTACTGTAGATACACACGATATGTGTGGCCATATGACTGACAGTTCTGTCTAATTTATATATGGTTGTCGGTACATGATTTCATAAATTAGAAGATATTTCGTCTGTTAGAGCAATGACTGTTTACTTGGTGAACACATAGGTCTATGTACTACGGGACCTTTGTGGTTCCAAATGAAGATACAGAATCAAAACACCTTGATTTCCTGGAAAACGTTCCCACTTTATATTACTTACAGCCATTGTAATTACCAGATATATAGAGTCTGTGGCTTTAGGGGGGCTCCCCCCACCTCCAATCTTTAATTGGATAAATCTTTCTAAGTGTTATCAGAAAAACCCAAGTAGAATGCTGTTTCACATGAGAAGTTTGTTGTGGTTTTTTTTTTTTTTTAATTGTAAGCATAATGAAGAAAATGACATTAATTCTACATATTTTTTGTAGTACTAACATGGGAGTAGAGAATTAATATTTCCCTGTGTGTATACAAATAACAAACTGCATGATGCTGAAGGACAATTATGTCGTCTTCTGTCGCTTTCATTATTTGGAAGAGTTGAATTGAGAAAAAAGCTTGTTTTGTCATGTTGAGTACCTCTGAGAGTTAAAATGAAGGCTTTCTCCTGATGTTGCAGCTATTGTAAGAATTCATATTCTCACTCTTGCACAGTTTTATCATATTTCTTCTTTCACATCTTTCAATAAGAAATCAACATTTTTCATGCATTTTGTAAGTGAGAAGGTCTTATGTATTTGTTGCTTTGTAGTCTAGGGCTGGATCCAGCTGTGGCATTGGTGGTGAGGGAATGCTGTGGTGATTGTGTGTTACTGGGAAGATGCTGACTGGAGAGGACCTTCAGCTGTTAAATGTGCTGCTGTACTTCTTTATCTTCTAAATTATTAATTCCATAATAGTAGCAGTGTGAAATAGTTTTTCTTACAACTTGTCATCCCTCAGAAAAATATTTTGTGAAGTGCATTGCTTTCATAATGTATAATCTCCTCTTTGATCTGCAAGTCAGTCGTGTAGATTTTTGTGATATTTCAGGACTTTTTGCAACTTTAGGGTCATAGGTTTTAGGATCTCAACAGCAAGTTTATGATTTCCTAAGATAGAGGATAACATGAGCCATTAAAGAAAAATTGCACTTCTGTAGAGATATGTTACTTGTAAAAAATGCTGTTGCACAGAAGATGTGATGTGCAGAGTTAAGTTCTTCAGCACTTGTTCGATTCTTGCTGTCTTTTTGTTGTTGTTGTTACTAACTGTATGAATTACTTACTCCAATGTGGTGAAAGTATTACTTAAAAAGTAGGCCTTCTGCCTACCTACATCATGTACATGTGATGTACAGGACATGTGATGAAGCTTTGAACCTTGGTAGTTATCGTAATGAGTACTTAGCATGCTCTGTGGTACAAGCTTTTGCACAAGCCACTTCAGCATTCTTCCAGACTGTGCCCAAGCAGAGCTGGTGGACAATGAATGCCAGCAGTGGTCCAAGTATGCTGTTTTGGCCCAGCCATCCTCTTCAGGCAAGGTGGCCTTTGGCCATAGCATTTGGCCTCCTCCAGGTTAGAGCCTACTCCTTGGTCCGTTTTATTTCCTACTGTAGGTTGTAACCATCAAGTTTCACTCTTGGTGCTGCTTCTTGCTGGTTCAATCATTTGAAGTCAGTACGCAGTATGCTTTTCAAATACTATTCTTTTTGTTTGCTGCTGGTGTTATTTTCACAGTAACGCATGAACATTTGTCTGTTTTATATGCATGATTAGATGCATCTACAAAATTAAAACTTGTTGACCAAGGTGGTTCAAGAATACAGCATACATTCACATAACTTGAATGCAGGTGCAACCATCTGCTCAGCCTCCTGTGAAGGTTTTGATTATATCTACTAAAACATAGGTAATTTTGTTGTAGATAAAGAATTTTTTTATCGAGTTCATTGCAATCAGGAGGATTCTTTTCCAAAAGTGCAGTTTATTTGTGGAGAATATGAGCATCACTTCTTTTTTCTCTTCATAACACTATGTGTCGTAATTACAAAAAATTACACTTGGGACTCTTACTCTAAAGTTGTTCGGGCAGTATTTTAGTCTGTATTGGCACTGAATTGATCTTTCTGTGATGCATACCTACTTCTTTTGCTGTAGGTGAAAAACGACTATATGTTAGAAATAGCAGATCAAGTGGACCAAGAAATTGCTTTGAAACTAGGTTGCCTTGAAATCCGGTAAGCTGAAAATTTCATTTATTATTCAACATGTTTCTGATAGAATATATACATTAATTTTGAAACTGCTTATAATTCATCGATTTCTGAACAGTATAGTTGAATAAAAAATCATAAGATTTTTTTTGCTACAAAGTAGTTTGAAGAAAAACTGAACAGATTGTATTTTAACCAATTTCTAGTGATTTTAAAATTAACATTAATTTTAAATTTTTAATTAATTACATCTTGATACTGCCTTTTGGGTGAATTCTTCATCTGAATAATTCAAAGGCCTGTAGACTACAGTGAAGTATACTTGAAAAAAAATGCATCTGTGGTGTTATTTAGCAAGTAGTCTTATCATTGTGCATATATAAATCCTACAGCTAAAGAATATAATTAAAGATAAACGCTGCTACCTTTCCTTTCTGCTTCTACTCAATTTTTAATGTTCTATTTTCAAATTATTAAATCATAAGGATTCTTTTGGGTGGTTTTGGTGTTCTTGTCAACTGTATAGACAGCTGGAAAATAAAAATAAATTTATCAGATTAAGAGTTCCCAGCACAGCTTTTGAAATGCATGTTTTGGTTTTTTCTAATTTATGGAGAGTTTCCAGCCTGAAACATTTGCTTTTAGTTAAGCTGTTGTCTCGCACAGGGAGATTAGGGAAGAAGTAAAATTGATAAGAAAGTAATGGCAAATGTAAACTTGTTAACACAGAAGAAAAGTGTCCTTTGAACAGTACTTTCCAAAATAAAACAAAATTTAGAATTATGAAATTTCCTAGGTGTCTATCATAGGAGAGCCTGATGTCTTTGCTGTGAGTTTTGCTGGTAGCCCCAAGGAAAACAAAAATTCTTTGTGTAACTGCAAACTCCTTATGCACTGACAAAATTGTTGGTGCCTTATTTCAAAATATGTAATGAGTATAATAATCCGTGATTATTTTGTCAGCCAAGTCCTGCTTTTCGTGGTTCTCATGCTGTGGCTCTTCAGAGCATTTTAATGTATTTCTAATAGATGACTACTAAGACTGTCCTACTCATAAGTATTACTGGTCGACTTTCTCAGTGAAGACAATGATCCCAGCTCTCTGATAACAACAGCCACTCATTCTTGATTTTTTTTTTTAATACACACACGCACACACACACACACACACACACACACGCCCACACCCCCACACACACACCCCCACCCACCCACCCCCACACACACATACACATATATATATATATATATAAAAAACATGCCTGGATTGAAACTGTTAGTTTTCATCATTCCCTGCTTCCTCTGGTTCTTCCTGATACAGGCACAGATGCAAGTGGTGTTAAAAAGGAAGGAAATACTGCTGGAGGTAGAAAGATGCTGCTGAAGGGCAGGTTAGATCACTTCTTTTGGTAGCAGTGTAGTTAAGCTGGTTTAAAGTGGTTCTGGAAGTGCAGTGCTCCTGTCATTCTCTGTAATGTTCCTTACATGGGAATTATTTTTTTAAATAAAAATCAGATCTGTTGAGGTAGGAGGATAATATACCAATATTTATATTTGAATGCATTCTGCCAATGTTTTCTAATGATAAGTCTAAAAGATTTGACTACATTGATGTTGTAGATTTAGGCTGGATCATCCAATAATTGTTGCTTTTAAATATTTTTCGACTTCAGGAGATCCTACGGAGAGATGAGAGGCAATGCATTAGAAAAGAAGTCCAACTATGAAGTGTTAGAGTAAGTATTGTGTCCTAGCTTGAGGTTTGAACTGTTTCTTCATTGGGGAACATTAGATTCAGTTTAATAACATTAAGTTTGTTGAGATCTTCAGTGCTTTAATATAAGAAATGGATGATGAAACCTACCTAGGTGTAGAAGTAGGAAGAATACCTTTAGCTGTGGTCCAGGGAATTCCAACAGAGTTGGAATTGTTTAAACTTGATTAGGAGGTTTATTACAATTTCTTGCAATTTTGCTAATGGTTATGGGTTCATCAAGTCTAGTTCTAAGGTGATTTTGTTTCTAAATGTCTCTCTGTGCATAGTTGCATTTTTCATTGTGACTCATCTGTGGTAAAGTTTGAGTTACTTGAAAATCTTTGTGGTACAGTTTGGAGGTTTTTTTCTCTTTGCTCAGTATGTAGATTTCCTGAATTGTGACCTTGCAATTAGCGAGTTTGTTGTGTATCTGTGTCACAAATTTTAAGCAGCATCCTTAGACTGAAAGTGTTTTGGTTACTTAATCATGTAGAGTAGGTGGCTTCGATCCAAAGCCCTTTGGAAGCGTCAGGGATTTAAAACTGGTTTTATTTGTGTTAATTAACAAGTTTCATACATACCTACACCAATGAGCTACTCTTCACTACTAATTATCTTTGTGAAAAGATGATGTACAGTTTAACATAAAATTGGGATAAAAGGTTGGTGTAGCTGTGAAGTCAGTGTTTTTGTTGTTTTTTTTTTTTTTTTTAATAAAATGTGCTAACTTCTAGAGGTGTGAAATTAAGAGAATGGAAGAAAAGATTTTTCACCACAGTGCACAAGTTCACAAGGATTTTTGGGGAAACTATGATTTCAATAGGTCAAAATAACTTTAATAATTTCCTGATTGTTTATATAGTACCTGCTATTTATATAGTGTTCCTCTATATATGTGGAATTTTTAAAGCTGTGCTTTTGGTTGAATTAGGGTGTTCGTGTTTGTTTTGAAGGACTTCAGTTTTCTGTTTGTAGTCACTAGCAGAAATATCCTGGTTGAGGATACACATAACAAAATGAGGAAGGACTAATAAGGATGAACATGAGTAGATAGACATGGCTAAGAAGATGATATAAAAAAGATTTGAAAGTGCTGTGAGTTACAGTGGTTGCAGTTTACATATGTTCCAACAACTTGAGAAAGGTATTTTTAAGTCAGTTATTTGGCAACTCATAAGCTAAAACGTTAGTGATTAGGTGAACAACTTTGGAAATAATGAAACAAAGGAAACAAGGGTCATAACAGATGACAGGAAGTATTAAGAATTCTAACAGGTGGGAGTTCCTGGAGGACTCAATATGGGGCTGCTTCCAGTTTAACAGTGACTTGTTTCTTTCAGTGCATTTGTTTTCCAAGCAGTACCTGTTTTGATAGGAAATAACTAACTGCTGCTGTGAAAGACAAAGCAAAACTCCGCTATGCAAGAACTAACAGTTTAATGCCATGCAAATTTGAAATGTAGAATTCTCTTCAAGATTATTTGTAATTTTTTTTTTCCTTTGGGAAGCAAAATGTATTTTGCATGGGATTTAGCTGGGAGAGATGAAGGATAAAAGCACCTTAAAGTGGCTATAGATAATTGTAAGCTAGTAAGAATCTACAGAAAGTACCAGTGATCCCCAAAATGTACTCATTCAGTCCTACCACCTTAATAGCCTATAAAGGTTTATCTACACAAGTAATATTTATTTCTCAAGTGAGGCATTTTGTTTGGTGGGTTTTTTTGCTAGTTTTAGTACATCATGAGGCACTTAACCAGCTGAGTGCAATTTTTAAACGGCACTTTTTTGCATTTGGTGTGATTGCTTCTTGCCTGTCTTTGTCAGATGTCTATTTGATGTATATTTGTCTTTGATCAGATTTTCATACAAGACCAAATCTGGATGGGAAATGGTAGATAGAATCAATCTGTTAAGTAGCCTTTAATAGTTGTGCCTTCATGTAATGAAAGAATTTTTTCATAATAAATGTGAAGCCTGTTAGCATAGAACAGGGATAATTACAAGTACAAAAATGGGAGCTATATGAAGGAACAGCTGCAGCCACAGTTTTGTAAAAAGCATGTTAGTCTATTATGTTAATCTAACATTACTTTTTTGTTGTAACTTCAATTGAGATGAAAAATAGAAATAAAGATATATGTTGCCTAAAGCTGCTTATCATTGTATGACAAGCAGTATCATCCATCTGTAGTTGGTGTTTTATTAATCCTATTGAAGTTTATACACAAAAAATAAATTTACATTTAAGCCCACAAGTAGGATGGAGTAGATGAGGTTAAGTAGAAAGCTGTAGTAGAATTGTATGAAGGGGGATCTTGCTGCTAATTATCTCTTACCGGCAATCAGAAAACAGATGTCAGAGTTCTTAATCTGGAGGACTGAGTCGGGTGTGTATCCTGAGTTGGCCAATTTACCCCCACGCAGTACAGCTGAGGAGGAAAGGGAAGGAGTTTGTAGGGTTGTGTGTTTAAAACTGTTTGTATGTTCCAATTCCCGATGCTTATTATCTTGTGTATCGATAACCACAGTTTGTTATTGACCATGGCATTACATCTGCATGCTTCTTATGTTAAAATCTCCTCCAGTAAATATGCCATCTCAGTTAAACACAGGTTATGCTTTATTAACACATTTTATTAATAGTTGTGTTTTGCTGTATTCTGCATAGAATTTGTTCTGAATTTGTTATGTACAGATTTGCAATAAAGGCTACTTACAAATCTTTTTAATAACGAATTGAATCAGGTTGTCACAGCCATGTGCTGCAGTACTGTTAACATGAGTAATACTGGAGTGTTGTAGGGTGCTTCATTTTTGAGAACACCATTTCTCTCTCAAATACTTAATGTTACACTAATATATTCCTTGTCAAAATGTCATTGCATGTTATTTAGATGGTAATAGTGTGTTAGATTTATTTAACTGTGTGGGATGATAAACTGCACATAATTTGCATTTGAGAAGAAATGCATCAAAGGAATTAACATTTATGAAAATTGTATAATCTTTCAGCTTACTGTCATTGCACAGATGCTAGTGTTTGCTGCTGCACATGAATGCGCTGTTCCTCTTATTTGAGGACGTGTTTAGTATGTTTTTTGAAATTGTAAACTATTTGTCTTTGGAGAGCTTTAAAAATACCCTGTTTCAGTATTTCAAGTAAGCTTTTTGTATTGACTTTAACATTGGCTTTCTTGCGCCGTTAGGTAGCAGTAAATATATTCTGTATATCTCAGGCTCACTAACAGCTTGGCTTTGCTTTGCTAAATGTGGGAATTCCAGATGTATTTCTGTTTATGTTCAAAACATGTGGTCATGGAAAGCTTTCTTTCATACTTATTTCAGAAGCAGATAAGACTGTGTGTTTGAAAGAGATTGTAACCTCTTAAAGGAAAGCAGTAACACCTTTGAGAGGCAAGGATACAAGTCCTTTTCCTATCTACGTTTTTCTTTTAGATTTTCATTTTTCTCATGCAGATTTTCAGCTAATACTACAAAAGTAGTTCATGGTCATGCAGCATTTGTTTTACCTGGTTGTACAATGATCTTCTGCACTAGCGTATCTCTGGCAACTTCTCAGGCATCTTCCTTGAAGCTAATGTTCAGTTGTAGTGATGCATACAGGTCAGACATAAGCTAGGTGCACACATTTGAGCTACAAAAATATTTAATCCATATGGCTGTGTGTTTCAAACCAGGGCTGCAACCCTAATAATAAGTTTGAACATGAGCTTGATGTAATTCAGTGTGCAGAATCCAGGCTCATGGATGGAATTAGGATCTTGATTTACAAACGCAAGAAGTGAGATTACTTGCAAGAAAAAGCTAGGAATTTTAACATTAGATGCTCAATATGAGGAAAAAGTGACAGCAGAAATATAAAAAAACACATTAATTATAGTGGTGCAAATGGTAAAACAGTAGTGGAAGTGAACATGCTTACTTAGGTGATCTCATGAGAAGTCCTTTCCTTTGTGTTGTATCTCCTACTCCATTCTAATAGATGTTTATTAGAATTTGCCATTTTCATGTTGTTCCCTTCTCACCTGATCACATGCTGTAAGAATATTTTCTCAATATTCTTTGCATTATTAAAACATGTACAAAAACCAGGTTTTATTCTCAAAACTTCTCTGTGCCCAAGCCAACGTTTCAAATAATACACTTTCCACGCCAGGTACCTGTTGTAAATGCAATATCCTTTTGAATTTGGACTAGAAGATACTGCTATCTCACATTTGCTGTGGAGCAACTGTGATTAGCATTTTAACAGGACTGTGTTTGTTGAGCTGAGCTTGTCAAAGACCTTACTATGAAAATCATTTATTATATAGCATGTGCTAGCTGAAAAAGAAAACAAACAAAAAAACAGACCCAAAGCACCACCCTGGAAAAGAACAATATAATGTTGCACAATCTTTTTTATATTAATGCTCTGTGTGTTTTTGTTTCAGGAAAGATGTTGGTTTAAGACGTTTTTTTCCGAAGAGTTTACTAGATTCGGTGAAGGTAATTATAGTTCCAGTCCATTGTATACAACTTTAGGAAAAATAAGTGTCAGAAATCTGAAAATTGTGTTAGCATTTTACCTGTATAGCTGTAAAGGAATTACTGTGCAGTTATGTTGTCTTGGTGAAAAAATATCAAAGCTGTTGATCAGATTGGTAGGATATAAATCCCATACTACAGGTGTGCAACTGGCAGAACTAAGATAGTAATGATTCAACGTGGCTTTGCTGAGCTACTGTGAGAGAATTACACCTCTGCTTCTCAAACCTTATGGACAAAAGTTCAAAACAAGTCCTCAGATCCTCTAGTATCAACTGACTTTTTTTTTT
The DNA here is from genome assembly GCF_023634155.1 of Falco peregrinus. Classification (NCBI taxonomy): domain Eukaryota; kingdom Metazoa; phylum Chordata; class Aves; order Falconiformes; family Falconidae; genus Falco; species Falco peregrinus. The sequence goes on from NC_073723.1 coordinate 88,535,886, forward strand.
TTTTGTTCGTTTTCTCCTCTAAATGAGATATCGGAAGAAAGAGGAAGGAGACATGTAAGAAAACAGCATATTTTCAGTGGCAACTTGATAAACCATATTCTGCCTCCCTTCATCAAGACTCTGTCCCACTCATTCAAGGGAGATTTCAAGTAATTTCTACATTTGTTAATCCTAGTTAAGACTGTAAATGGTAGTTGAATCTCACTTCCATTGAAGTCCATATGGTCCCAGAGTAAAAAATAAATTTTTTTCTCAAAAGAGGGATTAAGAATAGTCACCAAGTATTTTTATAGCTATATCCATCTTGATATAAATGTCTTGGTAAAATACCTCTTACCGTTCATATGTGAAAGTATAAATCATAAATCAGTATTTTAGAGCTGGGTTTGGTAAGCAGTGATGGTTTTGTATAAATAATAGAGTTTAACTTCAGATTTAGAAAGCTTCTACATTGTGATTTAAATAGATAAACAGAAAAGGTCTGTCATCAAGGGGGTTTGTTTCAAAAGACTTTTGAAAATCAAAAGCTAATGAAGTCAAGTGGATTTGAGTAATCCCTCTGCATGTTAATTTAAGCAATTATCTGAAACTGTATTTTCTACTAACAGGAGAAACTGTGGTGAAATGCTCGAGACAAAAAAGAATGAATAACTGTCTCAAAAATTGTATTATGGAGTCAGAAAACTGACCAACAAAGAAAACTGGTCTTTAGAAATCATGAAATTGAGAGAACAGCAGAAAGAAGTACTAAGAATTGCCAGAAGGTGAAGCTGAATAGGACCTTGTAAAGACATAAAAAAAGTATTGGACTTACAAAGAGGAAAAACAAGGGGAGGAAGAAGAGATCTGCTTTTTAATGAAAATTAAATCCCTATTAAAAATAATCTAGGATTGATTCAGTGATTAAATGACTCTTTGACATTGTGAAAACCAATGATTTTGTACTGGCAGGCAAAGGAAGGCTCCTGATGGCCATGTAAAATAATACATATTATTTTACATGGATATATAAATATCCATATATTAAAGATATTGTAAATACATTTACAATAAAGAAAATTATTTCTCTCTGTTAGTGAGGTAAAGCTTGGACTGTATTACAGTGGTAATCGATGTTGTTGATGTTACACATTTAGGAGATGCCAGCTATACAGAGGGTGTCACTCTATGTATGGGAAGACCAGAAGGCTGGAAAAATGAAAATCACAATATTTAGCAGTTGAAAGTATGAAGTGATATACAGGGATTTAAAAACAGAACGTTCAGCTTTATTTGAGGAGCTCATTAAATACATTTTAAAAGTCAGGAGTTTAAAGACATTGTGTATTAGCTGATCACAGAGTGTCTGTATGACATAATGTTGTAAAAGAAAGCGAGTGCTGTCTTAGGAGATATCTAGGGAGGTTTCTCCAGGAGGAAACACTAAAGACATTGAAAAATGCATTCTCTCTCATATGTTCTGTTTATCCATGTTCAAGAAAGAGTAAGTCTGAATAATTCCAAATACATAGGAAAAGTCGCTGAGTCAGCAGGCCTTCCATTTTCATTGCTTCACTAAGAGAAGAATAAGAAACCTTCCTGTGTTTAGCTTAGTAAATGGTGCCTCAGTGATGCCATAACCACTAAGCCATGTTCTAACTAGCTGTATTAAGTATGCCAAACACCATGGGGGGAAAAAATATCTACTTAAACTAAACCAGCAGCTGGAGGGCAGGGGGTGGTGCAGGGAAATGGACGCAAGCCAGATTATCTTTAGTTTGTGAATTAGGAGTCTTCACTTCCACTCTAGAGCATGCCTTGGGCAAAAGCAGAAAAATAAAATGTTCTTAGGAAATATTTAAGAGCAAATTTTCACTGCATTTCCCTTGAAGTTGTCATTTGCAGATACTTCTCATAAATGGTGCTCTTCTGTTACGGAAGAGGTGTGTTTCTCTAACTGACTTTCTATGTTTACACCTTACTAATGATCTCAAAGTGAAGAGTAAGTCATCTTGGTGGACTTAAAGAGCCAAATAACATATACCATTACACATGGAAGTCAAGATGATGCTGAAACAGGCCAGGGGAACAAACCATGGGCAGAATAAAGTACCTTTTAACAACTGAGTGGTTGAAATACTTGGGACGACTGGAGCTAGCGGAGTTTTTTTCTTTTTGTAGTGTCTTGCTCCTGGTTTTTCCCAGGTGTTTAGTTAAAGCTAAAGTCTTCAATTCCCTTAACATCTGTTTTCTCTCTAAAAAGGATGGTAAAAGACAGGTCCAGTATAGTGTATCTTGAGTCCTAACAAAGTCTTAGGCAGCTCTCGGTGCAGTTGGGAGGTCTCCTGACTGCCAGATGCTTTCTTTATCCTACCCAAGCATCCACAGCCTGTTTAAGAGTAGTGATCCACCTGATAGTTGGTAAAAGGTTCTCCTAAAGTGACACAGTAATTTAAAATTACAATAAAATGGCAGGTGTCTGTGTAAACTTTATAACCTAAAGTTTATGTGCTGAGCTAAAGTTTTTTTTCCAACCTGTATGTGTTGGAAAACTGATTTTGTATGTGAATATACAACACCCTTCAATCACTGCTATTAGAGTGACTCTTTTCTAAACAGTCCTTTTAAAAAGCTCTGGCAATTTGGAGTTCTGAATGTTCTTCAAAGGCTTACTAAAAATGAATGCCTAGTCTGACTGGAAGTGCTAAAGACAAAAGGAAGTTTCTATTTGCGTAGTGCCCGGAGCAGTTAACAGGCGATGCGAAAGAATGAGGAGTTTTGATGCTGTTACAGTAGGACACTCAGATATTGTTTGGTAGAGGAGCAATGGTAATTCCTGTCAACCTTGACATACTGCAAAAATAATCACTATTTTACCTTCTGTAGTTGTTAATTGGAAGATATATTAGAAATAGGTATTACTTAGGTTTTTTAAACACATTCAGTTACTTTAGACATGGGTCAAGCTTGGTAAAAGGAAAAATAATAGATGTGTCTGTGGTTTTCATGTTTTGGCACTACATGATGTAAAGAGTAGGTTGCCTGGCCCTACATTACTCACAGAGCACCCATGTACTCGTAGATCTTTTCCAACCTAAATGGCTCTGTGATTCTTAGGATTAGGGCAGATGAAGAGAAGACACTGCACTTTTGTCTAGATGAATTCTAGTGTTCAGAAAGAGATGTTTTTATTCAGGATTCTTGATTGCTTGTTCAGTTTTGGGGCGTGGTAAAGAAATTGCTTCTCAGATTCAGTTTTTATACAGGCAGATACTTCGCTTTTGACAAGTTGTAGATTAGGAGTTTTGTTTGTGGTGGTTTTTTTTTATTATTTTATTTTATTAAATGCAGTTGTTTGAAAGCCTGCATGTATCCTTTATATGCTTGCTTTTTCAGGGTACATTATTAGGTGTCTTGCTCTGTCCCACTGTCCCAGATGCTGGGAGGATTTTTGATGCTCTTTCTATGTGGTTATTTCTACCCTGAAAACAATTAATTAAATGATATGTGATATAGTTAAACAGTTTGTTCAGTTACTTTTTACATTAATTTTGAATTTATTATTTAAATTTTATTTTTTTATATGGAAGTTATTTTGCATATTTTCAGACTTGAAGAATCCACTGTTGTGCACAGAGATTCAGATACTGCTACAGCTGAGTTGTTATTACCAGATAAGAAAATGATGATTTAATTTTGAAGTTTTAAAACCTACTATGAAGGTTTAAAACCTCGTATGAACCTATGGTGCTGTGGTTTTGTACTGGTACATAGTTAAAAAGTTGGGAGAAATGAGTAGTCCAGAATAGTTCCTGCAAAGGTTAACATGTCTTTTATTATAATTTATTCAAAAAATTATTAGTTAGATATTCTCTCTATAATATATAGCAGTAGGAATTTTGTTCCCAGGCAGAAGTTAGAAGACACAACTGTTACTTATATTTTGAAGCTTCTTTTTTTTTCTTGAGAATTCTCTGCATCTCATTGATAAAGAAATGGTTAGTGATACTGACTGAAACTCTTCAAATGCACTGTCACTGATTAAATTAATATCATTGATCTTTAAACACTTTATACACAGGCCAAAACACTACGAAAATTAATCCAACAAACATTTCGACAATTTGCCAACCTTAATAGAGAAGAAAGTATTCTGAAATTCTTTGAGATCCTCTCTCCAGTGTACAGATTTGACAAGGAATGCTTCAAGTGTGCTCTCGGTGTAAGTAGGGGGATGTGACAGTCACTAGAATACATGCTGTAGTTATGAGTTGTGTTGGATTTGTTTAATTCTGCAACTAATTGCTTGCTTAGTTCCTGTTTTGATGTAAAGACATTGATTTAATTATCAACAAAATATATTTATTGATTTTATTTAGAACTTTTTCAGTTGACTGTTTAAAAGGTACCATTCATTAGGTAGGGTAAGAATTGTACATTTAAAATTATTTTTATTGGTGATTTGTTGTGAAAGTCAAGCAATTTTTAACCTGGTTTTGTAAGGGGGTGAGACTTCTTGGCTTCTTCTGTTTGTAAATTTTCCTCTAATGCCTTTTAATCTACTAATTTCAAGCAAATTTTGAGAAAAGGCCGTAAGCCTGCAAGCTTTGTGAAAATAGACAAGTAGAAATTAGAACATGCACATCAATGTCCATGAGAATAGAAGAGGAAATACGGGAAATACAGTGTTCTCATGTAGACGTAAGATAAAACACATGGAAATGCATTTTTGAGTAGCAGGGATCCGCAGGAAACCAGTCATGAGGAGTTTTGCTACTTATAAAATTACTTGATTTTAATACATTTTAAATTGTTTTAAGAGTTTAAAAGCTTCTAGAGTTTAATTACTAAAAACTGCAATTATAACATTGGAGGATAGTGTTTCCATAGCAAGGTCTTGTCTTACTATTGAAATTTTGCCCTGTCTTTCTCCTTTGATTCTGAAGTCAAGCTGGATTATTTCAGTGGAACTGGCAATTGGCCCAGAAGAAGGAATCAGTTACCTTACAGACAAGGGTGCAAATGTAAGTCTACTTCTGTTTTGTTTTGGTGTTTTTTTGTGGTTTTTTTTTCTCAATTACTGTCTTAACAACCATGACCTATTGTGAACTGAACTTCAAAAAAAGGGGAATGACAAGTCTTATCTTTGAGTTAAACACAGAAGGGCTGGGAGATCCAGTATATACAGCTGTTGCTCAGATCTTAACTCATGATTTGGAACTGGAGAAAATGCGGTTGGGTGAAGCTGAGAGACCCTGTCAGCCATAGCACTGAGCTTGTTGGCTTTTGTACCCAATGAAGTGCTCACTTGCAGAATTTGAAGTGTTAGTTATGACTTCTTAACAATGAAACATGCAAATTATTCTATTCTTTCTTAGGAATGTGAAAATCCAGAGCTTGCTTAATCAGTTAGTATTTAGCTTTTTTGCAGCCATTGCTGGCATATTTGCTTTACTTCAGACCCTTAATAGCCTTTTCATTACCTGATGTGCATTGCATTACAGTATTTTCTGTATGTCTCCCTGATGCAAGGAAGTTATTCAGACAGGTTCTTATAGCAAAATATGTGGGACCTTCACAATCACGGCTTAAGTTAAGCCCATGTCCAACTTCTATTGAAATAAATTCAAAGGTAATGAAAAGGTTTGGAGATTAAGAATACATAGCTATCTAGGAACATACCTTTTACAGCAGTCTGGAGGAACGTTGTGTGTACTGTGAGTGCAGGTTCCCTGTGATTAACCTGTTAAGTTTTCTGTCTTAACTTCCAAGAGGTTGTTTCTACTATGTAGATCAGCGTATGCCTGGAGTTACTCAACAGCGACCTCTGTAGGCAGACGTGGTGCTTGGTTTCATTTTGCGAATACTGTGGCTATTTGTGTCTGTTAGCCAGAGCCTAACAGAACCGTAGAAAGAAACAGAGGAACAGATTTCGGCAAGTGTGGTTTGGAGATCAAAGTCTACACCTGCTTTTGCAACATCAGGAATAAAGGCAAAGTATTTTGCTGGAATTTTGAAATTTTCCCCACTTTTTCCATTGCCTTTCTGCAGCCAACTCATCTAGCAGACTTTAATCAAGTGCAAACTATTCAGTATTCAAACAGTGAAGACAAGGACAGAAAAGGCATGTTGCAGCTCAAGATAGCAGGTGCACCTGAGGTATGATACTGACAGTTGTGATTAACTTACCAACTTTGGTTTTCCTGGGAAGGGGTGGAGGTCAGTATGCTCTGAATGAAAGATATCCTGTATATTGTACTTGTGTTCTGATCTGTAACTTCATTCTGGATTTTTCTACTGTCAGCATAATTATGATATACTAAATGTATACTTCACTTCTGTACATGCATGTTTAAACTGAGGACTGCCTATCTTTGTATGTGTGTAAAGACTTCAGTTACTGTTAAACTCTCTTGCTCCTCCTGCAGTTACAGCCAGCGTGTTTTATGTTAACATTTTACATTCTAGGCATTCTGCAGTTCTTAGATTTTTCTTGTTCTTTAAGGGGAAAGGGAAGTCAAGTGTGACTAGTCATCATACTAGTCAGGTATTTTTGTTTTTAAAATAGATTTAGAACACATTGCATGTTTTAGGTTTTGCATCTGGTGCTTGTAGATTTTGACATTTGTAAAAGAAGGTTAATTTAAAAATGCTAGCCCTGAAGTGCGACTTAATAGTTAGTAGCGCATACGTATATGATGCTCGGTCCTAAAGAGGAAACTGAGTAATTTCACTTTTCTGAAAAGGGGAAATAGGAAAAAGGGGAAATTTGTTCCCTCATATTACAGGGAGGCAGACTGGAAATGAGATCAAATCTTTTTCTTGGTCCAGTGCACTGGAAAGCAGTCACTGTGGTAGAGGAGGATTGAGGGCAAGTTGGCAAATCTGCACAGAGGGTGATGAATGTTGGCAATATATTAAAATTAATAGCTTGTCCGTATGTGTCTCATCTTTTTTTCCACTGTCCATGGTTTTATTTTTATCTTTTTTGAAGATGGGGGGGGTGTTACCTTTTAGGGAAAGAAATAAATTGCTGCAAAAGGGTAGAAAAAGATAGCACCTGTAAGAACTTTAAGGAACAAGCAGCTTCTTCAGAATTATAATTATTGCCATAAAAGTCATAGCAGTTGTAATGAACAGTGGTTGGTTGGCTGAACGTTTAGCTAGCAGCCACTTACTAAACCCAGATTAGTATTAAATTTGGGTGGAAAGTTTTGCCAGCTGTGCTTTCTGAACCTCATGTTTTGAATTTGCTACATAAAAGGTAAAGCAAGAATCTGGTAGTTCTTTGCTCATCCATGTTCTGCTGTTTACTGTTTGCAAATGTGTGTAAAGTTCTGATGCAATGACACAGCTGTTCTGCTCAGTGTTTGCATCTACAATAATACCTCTTTGTTGGTGCCTTGTTTTTTCCTTCTTTAGCCTCTGACAGTGACAGCACCATCCTTAACCATTGCAGAGAATATGGCTGACTTGATAGACGGATATTGCCGACTGGTGAATGGAGCTACGCAATCTTTTATTATCAGGCCACAGAAAGGTAAGGACACGTTTCATTCTGGTAGCTGCTATACTCCTGTCTATTGAGAGGTTATTTTGCACATGAATAGAAGACACAAGGTAGCAGCAAACCCCTCATTTTGAAGCTTTTGTCTTTCAGGGGAGGAGCCATGAGGTATTTTTGTTATGAGGCATGCCAGCAGTAAATGTCACTCCATCAAAAATGATTTAATGGCTGATAATTTAGACTGATTTTCAGTAATCAGTGCTTTACACTATTCTAAACTTAACTAGCAGAAGTAAATTGTAATTAAAGGCGCTCCTAACAAGGACGTGTTATCTTGAAATGTGATTCCTTAATATATAAGTGGAAATTCAGAGAGGTTGGTTAGAATGCATTTGGATAAGGTTCTGACTAGTGATAATTTTTTTTAAATTTCTGCATTCCTCCTAGATACTCAGAACATCTCAGTTAAAAAAATAGAAAGTTTGAGAGAAGTCTCCTGAGCTTTTCTCATAAAATAGAACTAAAGCAGAGATGCGTTTTGTAGTGTTGTTGGTTTTGTAGCAACCCACAAACTGGGAGCAGTGAGACAAGGGTGCAGGTACACCTCGCTTTAAAGAGAGAATTTGAATTAAATTTCATTAGATTGTTTTCTCATTTCAGCCAGCTTTAATTATTGAAAACATCCAAGCAAAGCTACTTAAAGATGGAAATTTCTGTCCTCCTGTACTAATCTTTATCTGTGAAAACCCATCCAAATTTTTGGTTTCTAAAAAAATAAACTATTTCCATCTTCCCTGTTTATAATACAAGGAAGTACACAAACTATCCCAGCAGCTCACCAATCTGAAGCTGAGTCCCTTTTTAACCATGTTTTTGCTTTTTTGTTTGGTTTTCCCTGGTTTGTAACTGTTCAAATGAATATTAGTAACATAGTTCAGGTCTCTCCCAGGTCCATATATAGCATCCTGCCTGCGCACAGCACAAAATCCCCAACAAACTGAAACTTGGTCATTGAGTAGTGAAGAAGTGTGATTATAGTGTGTTAGATACTTTGACAGCAATTAGTAATTGTTCAGATTATTCTTAAACTTGCATGTTTGTTAATTCTGACCCTTAGCGTGTGTGAGTGACCTCTAGCTCCAACACAAACAGCTTTGTTAGAGTTTGCGTTAGTCATGCAACCTTACCTCCATACAAAGGAGAATCTTCCCAGCACACAAACTCATCTCTTCTAGCCATCTTGGTGCGCAGCTCAGTGATGATGAACCATTGACACCAAAATTCATCACCAAAAGGATAAGCGTCAGTGATAATGGTAGTTTGTTGTTCTAAAAATGAAACAGGCATCACAACCCAATTTTTTCATTTCACTAGGCTAGTCAATACCTGTAAGCAATTGTCTTTTGTGCCTCCTTTCTGAAAAATGGGTGACGTTTGTTACAATCCTTAGTACTCTGTTCCAAAACTTCCCTTCTGATACCCAGTGGGTTGGCTGTTTTTCAGCCTGAAGTTACAGTAGCCAAAGTTGAGGTTTTAAAACTTCTCCTGATCTTAACACATTTCCTCTCCCCACTTCTCAACCATACTATGGGTAGCTCTGAGACTGTCCTCCACTTTTTCTGTAGAATACGTCCCAATTCTTGCCACTTTGGCACTGGTGGTATTTCAGCAGTTTGGTCCATCCAGTCGACATTGCCAGTGCTATTATCAGCTTGATCCTCTGCCACTAGAATGGCTTTTCGTTTCTTACCTGTACACAAAGGCTCTTCACAAAATACCACTGCCTGATGGTTTCAAATTCTGTCATTCACAACAGCAACTGCAGGCAGTCATGGCCTTCATCGAGTCTTACCTCTGTTCATCCAGTGTGCAAGCTTCCAGTGCTGTGTATTGTGGCGCTGATTGTGCTCCAGTCACATGCACTTCCATTTCTCAGCCAAACCCTGCTCTGCTGTTCTTGCCCAGGCAAGAGAGCAGCTCCCAGTCAAAATCTCTACAGGATTTACTGTGTCCTCTCCAATGCTTACTTGCTTCACGATGCATACAAGCAGCTGCCATCTAAGATTTGCAGGGCATGTGGGGTCCTGACTATAGGTGGTGACAATATAAATTGACTCACTGCATTTGCACTTTTTCTTTCTAATTTTTGTCTTCCTCTGATCTGACTTGCTTATCATTCAGCTGTTACATCTTCTAGACTCACTAAGCTCGGTGAAGGACATGATCTCAGATTTTTCTGTTGCAGAACTGTGTTGCACTGTGGTTTGCTGGTAGGCATGAGTGCAAAATAAATCAGTGCATCTAATGGACTGTGTTTGTGTGATACTCTTATTGGTGTATTTTAACATAAAGCAAATGAGCAGTGATTGAGTTAAAGGAGCATTATATAGCACTTGGGAACACTCCTCTTTATGCAAACATGAAGAGAATCCCTCCAGTTAAAATAAATTGTGGGGTTCTTTTGTCTGAGGGTTATGTTGGTGGGTTTTTTTTAAGTTCATAGCAAAACTCAAGATAATAATTAAACATTTCATAGGAGCTGTCCCTGCCATGATCTGCATTCCCAGAGCCCTTCCACAGTGAGCTCTGATTGTATAAGGCACATCAGAAACAAATCATGTAACAACTCTTGATCCAACAGATGTGTTTTCTCCCCTCTTTGAACTTTCTCATCCCCTCTGTTGTAAATTTACATGTTTATTGCAAGTCTCCTCATAAATTATCTTCTTGATTACTAAAAGAATCTGTGTTTTTGTGATATTATCAGTCTTGATATCTGTTAATAACCCAGTTTCTCTTCATTTGGTGAGAGCACTTAGTAACATTTAAGATCTGGAAAGCATTTGGCGTATTTCCATTCAGTTTGTTTAATTTTTCATAAACATTTTAGTATTTCTATTATTCCTTTAGACTGATGTGGAAACTTTAAACTTAATATTTGTGTTTCCATTATCACACTTAACTTTTACAAGCAAAGAGCCCAAATGAAGCCACTGATAAAAACTTAAACTGATACTAAGTGGCCGTGTACTGGTTGGGCTATGCACAAAGTAGCATTCCTGTGATCTTAAGTCTAGTGGCTGAGTTTTGTATCTATTAATCACTTTAAACAAGCTTTACAGGTAATGCAAAATCGTCAATTGTCAACACTCTTATAAAAGGCCAAAAAGACTCTGGGGAATAAAAACACCTGAGCAACTGAAATGGTTATCTGATTGTCATTCCTTCATAGCAGAACTCACCTTTACATTGGAACATTCCCTTTGAATCTAAAAAGATTACAGCTAAATGAAAACTGAGAATTTTGAGTTTCAAAATACCAAAATTAAATAATCCATTAAGTTCTCTAAATAAGTTTTTTCTGTTTTCACACAAATTAACCGCAAGCACCGTTTTCACTTTAATGGAATGACAGTGTTTAATAAATCTCATGATACTGTTACCAATTTGACTAGTTTGACATCTCACTGATTTTGCTTTTACAATAATTTCAGTTAGATGAGGGCAGTTTATGTTGTGATGAACCAAAATACTTGAGAGTTCTTTTCATGTCTCCTGGAGCCAGGGGGTGGTAGGAATGGATCTAAGGTATCATCACCTAAAAAGAAAAAAAACCCACAACAGTATATGCACAGTAAAACTCTTCTCCTTATTGCCACTTTACGACAACATATTCCCAACACCAGCATACAAGCTCCCGTATTTATTCCCCTCTCTGCTGTTCTCCAGCCTGACTTTCAGCCACCACCTTTTCAATTACTGTTGCTGCCTTGAACTCCTGAAGCTCCACATGGGGCACCAAAAAGGTGGGTTGGCCAGCAGCCAGCCTCAGCTGCTTGCTCACCCCCTCCTCAGCAGGGCAGGGGGACAGAGTAGGATGAGAAAATTCAGCTGTTGAGAGGAAGGCAGGGAGATCACTTACCAGTTGCCAACATGGGCAAAGCAGACTTGACTGGAGGAAAATCAATTTATTACCAATTTAAATGTATTTGGGTTGTGAGAAGCAAGACAAACATTAAAAAAAAAAGCTTCTCTGTCAACTTTTACCCGGATCCCAGCTGCCCCCCGGCTCCCGGCCCCTCTGCCCCCGCGGGCCGTGCCGTGCCGTGCCGTGTGTCAGCCCGTGCCAGCCCCTCAGCCCCGCTCCCGCCTCCTGCCCCGTCTCCCTGCGCCAGCGCGGGCCCTGCCCCGGGCTGCGGCCCTTCAGGGACCCGCTGCTCCCGCCGGGGCTCGCCAGGGCCGCAGCTCCTGCAGGACAGAGGCCCCCAGCTGCGGCCTGGGGCCCTCCCCGGGCTGCAGGCTGGGGCTCTGCCCCGGCGGGGGCTCGCCAGGGCTGCAGGGGAGCCCTGCTCCGGGCCTGCGGCACCTCCTGCCCTCCTCCTGCTGCGGGCTGGGGCTGCCGCTGCTGCCGCTGCCCCCTGGGCTGCCTCCTCCTCGGCCTGGGCCGCCCGTGGCCCTTGGGGAAACCTGTGTCCCCGCGCCCCGGCGCCCCCGGCTTGGCTGAGGGGCTCAGCTGTGCCCTGCGGGGGGGCGCTGGGGCCGGCTGGGGCCGGACCGGGGCAGCCCCGGCCTCCCCTCACAGAGGCTGTGCTGCAGCTCCTGCTGCCAGCGCCTGGGCACGGGCATGCCAATACAATCATGCATATCCCGATTTCTAACTGGATATAGAATTCGGCAAAACATTGTGGGTTTCAACTTGTGAAAAACAACATATGCTTTTACCGTGATGCTGTTAGTAACAAATTTTGACTTTAGACCTCCAAGGGTACTAATTAATGTTTCGTATTTTATTTGGGATATAAGCTGTAAACAAGTGAGCACCAACTTGGGAAATGCTGCCTGAAGTGAGCAGTGTGTATCCAGCAAGCATGTAGGTGTCTATAAGATACGCTTTGAACTGCCATTTCAACAGTAGTTCCATGTGAATGAATTTTCCTTGAATTTTCTCCAGTGAAAGGGGAGGCATCTCTAATACTGTGTAATAGTAGTTTTTCATTTCTGGTTGCCTCTTTTTTTTTTCCTACACATACACTTGCTTACTTCCCATTTCCCCTCTCCATATCTGGCTCCCCACTTGACAGGTATCTCCAGCAGCCAAAATGGGAATGTTGTCCATGAGGGCGGTCAATGCATACATCAGATGGTGGCTTAAGAGCAGTGCTGTGTGTTCCTTCCTTCTCCCCAGGGCTGAGTGTGCATTGCCCACCTCTCCTACCCCCATCAACCCAGAGGACGAGGGCCCAGTTCCATTCAGTGCATGACAGTGGATTGTTCTGGTACTAATGAGAACAATATATATATCAGTCATGCCTCGTGGAAATTGCCCAAGGACAGTGAAAAGGAAGATGATCAGATATAACAGGAGTTTAGCTATGTTGAACCCATGCATGCTGCTTGTTTTTCCAACCAATCTGGAAACAAGCAAACATTTAACTTGTGTTAGAGTCTGCTTTTCTTTGTCTGCCCATCTCATTTCCTCTCACAGTTTTCCAGCCATCTTCAATTCCTTTCACCTTTGTCACACTCTACTTGTTAACTACATCATACTACTTCTCAACCAATTACGTAATACCACTTCTAGTCACGATCTCCTTACCTCACAAAATGTGTAGAATGAGTTTACTGTGAAGATGGAATCAGGATTTTATTGTGAAAGTGATCTTTTACTATCATTCTTGCTTTGTATTTTGCACTGACAGGAAGCTGTTCAGTAAGTCAGTCATGCAGACTTGCAGGAACAGAACAGGGTTCTCATTGTTAAGGAAATTTAATACTGCACTGGAAAGATAGATTCTATCTTTATCTCTCTCAGATCCTTTTTGATAGGTAGTAATTGACTTAAGCATACACTAGCAGTTGCCATGTCTGGTATTTCTCACTTTCTTAAGAGGTTGGGGCTACATTTGCAGGAGAGAGAACCTGATCTCTGCAGCTGAGGTCAGTACTTTAAACATATGAAGCATTCTGGCCCTCCAAGTGTTACAAAATCGTTCGCTGACTTTCTGAAGTCCCCAAATACGATACTGATGTGCTCCTCCCCCCCCAAAAAAACCTGGAGGAAATTAAAATTCCATCTCTAGAATACAGTTTTAGTAGTATGCAGTTAATATGCAATGGAGCTACATATTTAAGAGCAAGACTTTTGAATAGCTGCTTACTAATTGTGCATCCATTATCTTGATTTAAAAACATGGAATGATGAAGTTAACTGTGCAGTTTAATAAAGCTCTTTTAATACGGAAGTTTGTATCACATTCTAAACCTTTAAAAACAACAGACTGCAAGTATGTTTCACCAGTAAGACCTGTGATTCATCAGCAACATCTAAACCATTAAATCCGCTGCCAAATGTAGGAGCAGTGTTGGAATGACTAGCAGTAGCAGCATAGCTTGGTGTAAACTACAACACAGGGTGCTTTCACAAATAATGGGTGACAGCTGATGTAGGTATCAAATGGAATTTAAGATCCTTTTGAGTGTTGTTCACAACCCTAGGGAGGTCTGCATAGTAGCAGGCATGACTCTTCTACCTGTTTCTCCAATCTTGATGTCTTTTGCTCAGTTCCATCCAGTGTGAAGCCTCTAGTGCCCATTACAGTCTCCTTTTTGGGCACCTAGCCTCCAGTCTTCTATTGCCAGGCTGCCACCTTCATGCCTTTGACCTCATACTTGTCACTCCACCCTACTTCTAAGGATCTCTGCCTTTTGTTTCCGTCCCCCAAAGGTATCATTTACCCTAAACTATTACAATACCTTTATCTCCCACCTCATGCTTCTTGTATAATCTTGCTGTTCCTCATTCGGCCTCCAGTTTCAAGTGCTTGCTGTAGTGACTTTGCCGAGCTGCTCTAGGTCATCTTCCAAATCACAACTTCCTGTTTGCCACCTTTCCTGCATCATCTTTTTCAACAGCCCCTGTCAGACAGATCAAAACAGAGTTAGGTTGATGAGCCAAATAATGATGTTCTACCTTCAGACAGCAAAAGAATTGTAAGGAAATACTGTAGTTTGCCATGTTGAGCATGGCGTCTGGGAATTGGGCACATCTTGGTGTGCACAAAGGTGAGACTGTAGTTTACTTGTATGATGTCTGGAAGTTTCAGAAATTTTAACATGTGCTAAAAACAAACTAGAATTTACATGATTTTCTATAAACAGAAAATGGTGACATATACTAGAAGTGTGGCTATCCAGTTTTCTCTCAGGTCACTTTGTCAGTACTAAGTGATTTAGAGAGTGAAGCCCATTTTAATTGCCTACCTCCTGTCCTTCCCTGCATACTTCAATCTTTTGTAAATTGTTGGTGTTTTAGTAAAGGATTAGTAACTTTTCCATCATCCCTCCCCACAGGTATATCAGGTGTCTCATCAAAGCCAATAAGGGACAAAACCCCCTTGAATATGTACATCCAAGCTTTTATACACCATACCATTATCAAAGAAAAGACTGTCAAGGATTGGAAATAGTTCACAAAAAGCTAATTTCATCTCTGGATACTACGTGTTACTGTTGTGTATTCTCAACCAAATGTGAAATCAATATGATAAGTTACCTGCGTTAATGATTTATGTTAGTTGTCTTACTTGGAAGTCAAGTTGGCTGCAATTGTTTTATTTATATGTTAGCACTTAGCACATCTTGGAGATAAAAGCATTTCTTACTAGAGAGATGAGATACTGTCATACCTTCTGCAGGTGATTTATTAGAGTTATTTGTTAAGAGTAAAAAACTTTTATATTCCATATACATTGTTTTCTCAGATAAGAGTTTGCCAAAAGGTCTTTATCACTGGTTAGAAGGAGTTGTGTTGATATGCTGCTCTTAATATATGTATAGAGCAGTCTTTTGAATCAGCATAAGTTTCCCTAGAGATTGTGATGATTATTGTTTTAGGGATGTACATATTGCACATTGAGAGAGGTTATTTGGAGACTTGAAAAAGTTTTAATCCTGTTTTCCTCTTGTTTACACAGAAGGTGAAAGAGCTTTACCATCAATACCAAAGTAAGTTTTATGTTTTCTTACATATTTAAAAATGCTTTGAAAAATAGTTTTGCTTAAGTGACACTTTAGGACTTTTTATATGTGCTTGATTTTTATTTTTGCTTTTGGATTCTAGGACAAATAGCAGGTGGTGATTTGGGACCAAGGGGCATAAATGACTGACAGCAGTATTAAACTATAAGGATACCAGAAATAAAACCTGAGGAAAAAAAGTGCATAATGCATCCATCATATTTGACAGTAACAAAAGAAGGATGTTTTGGAAAAGACTTGACTGGGATTCAGGCTATTTGTTTTGAGTCCATGAATAAATTTAAGTATATGCGTGATGCTAAACAGTTTTTGAATTGTGGTTTCAGTCTGTGCTCTTGTTTTTCTTATTTGTCCCTTTTTCTGCTATGTGAAATACAGAAAATACTTTTTTTTCCCCCTTATATCATGAATCTGTTGTGTCACCTTTTGTTAATAAAATTTCCATAATGGGGCCAGTCTAAGTTGGGATCTCTAGGTTCAGTGTAATAAAGAATACCATTTACATGGCAAATAATTTTAAATCTTTTTTTTTTTTAATATAGTAATGTAAAAATATTCTTCTTTGATAGTAATTGTGGATTTGTAAAATTGCTAATCTATATTGGGCAAACAGATTTGCTTTTTTTTTCCCCTCTGGCTGGTTTTATGGCTGGTTTTATGGTGATACTGTATCAAAGGTATGCTGAGACTTTCTGTCTGCATCTAATAATTCTTATAAAGTATTCTAAGATATATCTGCATTTTTCTTCTTTCCAAGCTTTAAGGTAAATAATAAAAGATTTCTCATTAACTATGTTTGAACTAAGAATACATCTTACGTTGTTTGGGAGTTGGTTGGGAGTCCATAATGCAGTGGTAGGCAAGCCTGTTAATTCTGCCTGCTGATTCTCTACACTCCTGGTGTCAGTAGCTACATCGCCATCCTGTCGGACAGTTTGTGATGGTTCTCTCCCCTTTCCACAGACAGTTCATTATTGCAGCCTCCTGAACTTCAGTTTACCAAGCCACTTTTTTTATTTTGCTTGTTTGTAATCTGACTGCTTCCTCAATAGCCACATTCAGAGCCATTTTAAAGTCACTTATCATCAGATTGTTCTCTTTGAACCTTATCAGGCAGTATCACCAGTATCCCAGTAGTGGGAGATAACTGTTGAAAGTCCAAATGAATATCAGCAGTTTATAGCGCCTTATCTATTCCTTTTTCTTCTGGGACACAGGGACTGTGCCTACTTTGACCCAGGCACCTCATTCTGTTTTTTCTCTTGATTCCTGGAAAGAGTCCAGAGTTGGTGTTACTACTTTTTTAACTATGGGGTGGAGTATGGAACACAATTTGTTCCTGAAACTGCAAGAAACCAGCCACTTGGATACTGCTGCTTGCTCTTCCTATGCAGGGTCCTGCTGCAGCCCTTGGTAGCCAGGTAGCTTTCTCATGGTGCAGAAGGAGAGGAGTTAAAATGCAGGGAGGAAAAGGAAATTAGAGGCAAGGCTGGAAGCAGTAAAATTGGTAAACTTAGCGTGCATTCATATGGAAGAGGAAATTTGTTTTTACTTAAATAGATACAACTGAGAAATGCAAAACAACTTTCTAATTGCATAAAGTGTATCCTTTTTTTATTTGTAGGGATTTCTAATAAAGTTTGAAGGAAAAGCCTCTCCCTATTTTGGGGGCAGTTTGCCAAACCTGAATTTGTATGCTTGAGTCTGCTTAAAGAAGGGCACCACATACACTTTTAGTCTTAGCAGCAGAGGAATGAACTCTCTTCAAATACATGAAACTACTAGCCAACAGCATCTTACATCTGGAAAGATTTGCCCTTGCCAGATGAAATTCCAGATTTATGAAAGCATGAAGTGCAGTTCTCTCTTACCATTGAAATTGTGTTGATATATGTATGTGAAAAAAATTTAGAAGAATTCATTGAAATTTCTGATTCTAGTGAACATTTATACCTAACTACGTTTAAATGTAATTGTTTTTCTTCATGTACTTGACATGTATATTAATTTGAAATTGTTGCACAGGATAAGTCATCTGACACACAAAAACTCAATTCGTATTTTATTTCCAATAGATAACACAGAAAGTAGAAGCACCATCAGAATTCCATACATTGACAAACATGCATGGCTTAATCTTAAAAGTTTGTAAAACTTAGGTTTTGGTTTTTCTTTTAAATGTGCTCTGTTGTGGTGAATCAATATGCTAATTAAAATGGTAACGCATTCTCTCCACTCTTACTCCCTCAGATGGGTTTGAAATGGTAGATTCCCTTCTGACTTTTCTCCCCCTCAAAATCTGTCACTGTGGGAAATGGATTGGCCCTGCTAATTACAGTAGGTGCCCTGTTAGGATGAATTCCCAGTGTATGTGACTCTGAAGAATGTACAGCATTCAGCGATTCCAACCTCTGTTTTACAGGCTGGCCAACAATGAGAAGCAAGGAGTAAGGTCACACACAGTCTCTGTGTCAGGTAAGGCTCATAAAAAAAAAAAAAAAAGCAAGTTTATTTGTAAAGCTAGCAGATGCTTAGGCAGATTTTTCACTCGCAGTTAGCTCACTTCTTGCTACATGGCTATTGACTTTCCCAAGAGTGTGTAGCTGTGCTGCCTTTGTAGTTCAGTTTCTAAAGAGAAACTTTTTGCAGCTGTCCTACGTAGTGTCGCTTGTGAGCGCAGCCATATCTGTGCAGTAACGCGGGGCCAGAATACTTCAAAGCAAGGCTGCTTGTCCATATTTTCACTTAGCTTTGTAATGAAGTAGAACATCGTGGGCTAGAAAGGAAATTACCTGAGTGTGTGTTAATTATGAAGGAGCAGCTTTGAAAAGTGAAAATAGGCAATTAAGTATTAATCATTGCTGTTCAGAAAGAAAAAACTTAATAGTTATTTTTTTGTAGGTGCTGTTTAGATCAAAGCAGTTAATTTTGCTTTTGAAAATCACAAGTTAATTGAAGGATGAGCATGTGAGGTAATACATGTTGTTTCTATAGCTTACAGGCTTTTAAGATTTCTGTTAGTTACTGTGGGGTTTTTTAAGCTTTTATACTTGAGAGAAAACTTTTTTCTTTTACAGAATCTTAAAATAAATACTTTTAAGGGATTAATTCAGTGTCTTAGTAGAAAATACATTTCTAAATCCTTACACATAGTATTTATTAAGGAGATTTTCAATGCAGAAGTGTATTAATATTATGATATGTTCCTATAGATTTCTAGTATTTGGCCATGAGCTTCAGGAACCAGTACTGTGACCCAGTGGAGTGTCCACCCCGACTTATAGGGAGGCTACAACCCCACTTTAATAAGTATGTGAGCACTTAGTGGCACATATTCAAAAAACCAACATATTTCATAGAAGAAGGAAAGATACGTAGATGTTTGATTGATTTCCTACTTTCCAGATTCCTTTCCCCATCCGTAACCTTTTTTTTAAAGATGTTTGAGATTCACGCCTTGATATAGGAAGCCCAAGTAAACAGACCTTGTGCAAGAGAATAGATGCGAGGATCTGGAATTAAAATGTGTATCAAGCTGCAGAGGTGTAATAGAGCTTCATCAGTTACTGTTACTGCTCAGAGTCAAATAGCAGCTCTTCTTCCTTCAGTACCTATCAAGCAAGCATGGTAGATAAGGTAGATAAGCATGAAGCATGGTCAGCATGTTTTCTTTTGATTACCTGTGTGGCTCATTTTGGCTGTTAGAAAAAGTTGAAATTTCTTAAGGGATTAGTGCTGTGCTTTTCAGTCACTCCACTCACATAAAACCAGCTAATCTTTGGGACAAAAAGGTCGTATTCCCCTGCCACCTCAAATTTTCACCATTTCAATTTTTCTAAGAATGCTGATACACTTCTGCTATTAAAAGCAGTAATAAATGTTTACTTCATGATCCTTTATTGCTGTCACTTTGACTTTGCAAATTGAGGTATCTTTTGCTTGATGCGTTACATCTGAAGTACTCTTGTGTCTCGGAGCACAAACCTGCTGCTTCTCTACTCTTTTGAAGGAGTGTTTTGATATTAATGTAGGGAAGTTAGTTGTAAGACCACATTACTCTGGCATTGAGGGCATCACGTAAAGGTGAAGGATGGGCAAACGAGAGCTTTGTTGTTCCACCACAGAAGAAACAGAAGTAGCAGCGCTGGAGATGAGCTGGTTGTTTTAAGTGAATGTCAAGGAAGCTGTAAGGCACAAAGCTGGCGTCTGATGCCATAAGCAAAACAATAAAATTAAACCAGAAATGTCCTTGTCTTTCTAATACCAAAATCATAACCAATTAGGATTTTTCTTGTATCATAGTAAGGTTTTATATCTTTCCACAGTTAAATCATTGTGCTTGATCCTTGCTTTTTATACCATGTTCCAAACCACTGGAAACACTGACAAAATACTGGAATGATTTGAGCCATTTCATTTATTATTCAGTCTCAAGGGTACACAGAACACAGACATACTGGTTTTGTTGCTGGGGGGTTTTGCCCCAAAATTATTTGAAATGCATTGAGTGTGGCATGGTTGTCAGTATATTAGATATAAACCACAGACAGATTGTTAAGATGATATTGCATTATAAGGGTTTTTCCTCAGGAGGTGCTTTCCATAAGAATCTCTATGAGTACCCAGAGGAATCAACTTGTTATAAATGAAGTAATACTTCATGTAAATGTGAAGAAGTGTCACTACTGTTGTCACATGTAACTGATCCAACAGTACGGAGCAACGAAGACAACAGATGTACATAATGTTCAGTTAACCCGAGAGTTACAGGTCAGCAAAGTCTGACAGCTGACAGCATCCAGTGCAAAGCCAGCTGTGGGTGATGCTATCTTGGTTTTCAGAATAAGAGCTTTTCTCTGGTGACATTTAAATGACTTAGAGCTAAGGGCTTCAAATAAGATGAGCTTTTATAACTTACTGACAGCTGTAACATCCTTCATGCCTTCAATAGTTTAAATCATAAATTAAGTCTGCTCTTTGTTTGCAGTGAGATTGCTCCCATTTGTTTAGACCTTTCCTGATCCTAAAGCTAAATAGTAAAAATCTGAGACGGGCATTTGGCAGGAAAATGTAAGTGGTCAGACATATTTATGGTACTAACATCCTTAGTTCTAAAGGAAGGTTTCACAGTGAGTTCCCCACCACAATTTGGGAAAACTAGCAATAGCCAAAAACCAGCGTGGAACACGATTTGGTGGGCTAAAAGTTCAGTTTGTCTGAAGTTTTATAGGTTTAAAACCGAACCTGTTAATGAAAGACACCTTGTCTTTCTTTTTGAAATATTTATTAACATACCTTGAAATATTTCTGGTCTAGAGAAATGAAAACTTGTTCTTTCCAAGTGTTTCAATATTCCAAAGCATACAAAGATAGAAGATTTTTAAATACTTTTTCTTTTTTGCTCTAAATAAAGGCCTTTTCAAACTAGTGAAGGGTGAAGTTGGTTTCAGGAATCCAAAGCAGCAGATTGCTGGACCTGGGAGCCAAGAAGTGTTCTCTTACGGCTGTGTGTCACTGAATCAGGTTTCACCACACACCTCTTACTGCATGCTTCTGTTTCTATTTCTTCGGGTATTATTTGTCTGCCTTGCTTCTTCAAATGATATGTTCCTTGCAGTGGGCACTGTCTTTCACTGTGTGCAATTAAGATGCCTGCAAGATTCCCCTTGGTTTTTAAAGCATAGTAATAATTTTATCCTTCAAATTTTACATTTGTGTGTGTATAGGATTATAAATAAATGTAAGAAGCCCAATTAAATGAGTTGGATTTTAGATTTCTTTGGTATACATCTGATGTTTTTGGTTTAAGTTACTGTGAATCAGCAGAGGCAATGAGTGTTTTAACTGGTAGATAGTTCCAACTTTTATCTCCTTCTCACTCTACTTCTGTCTTTACATTAAAAAAGAATTCTTTGTATTTAGCCAAGAGTGTGCACTCAGGAAGCAGTAAGGCTGAACTATTTGTTCTGTGCAAATAGTATATCACATTTATAAGGAGCAGCTTACCAGTTTACTGTTATTTTATTGCCTAGATTTCCTGCTGTTTTGCTTGGAGTCACCTTATTAAAATGTTCTACTCTAGTCTACAGGAACTTATTTTGGCCAGCAGTTTGTTTTGAAATAGCAGACATTAGTAAGGTGATGCATATATTTCCTGATACATGTATTTCCAAAAATAATTGACCTAGTCAATTATATATTATAAAAAGTTCTTCATAAAATTAAGTCAGTAAAGCCATAGTTTGCTTGCTCCCTTTTTCCATAAATTCTGACACAGAGTTCTTTGGTTTCTTCTGCCCCATCGTCACTTACATAACTATGACTAGGAAGAATAAATATGCTTTTGCATCTCTTGGCTAATCGCTGTGTCTTCTTTGCACCAGAGAACACTGTGGATGTAAATTTTTTTAATTGTAGCTCAAGTGTTACTTGACATGCAGTGCTACAGAGTATGACATTTCAGGCCCACTTCTTTCAGTGAGTATTGAACAAGCAGAGTATTGAACAAGTCTTGGCAGTGTTAGGTTCCTGGCAGCGTTAGGTTTACAGTTGGATTCAATGATCTTAAGGGTCTTTTCCAACTTAAATGACTCTGTGATTCTCAGCAGTCACTCTTGGCATTTGGATATTCAGGTACTGCTGAATATAATAACATTTTTGTGGGGAGGGAGCTGTAACAGGAAAGATGACAGTGAGGACGATGAGCCATTCTGCAGGAGCCAGCAAAAGGGGTGTGTCTGAACGGGCACAGGGTTGGTCCTGGTTCAAAATGGGTGCTGGTTTTGCAGCTTTAGTCAGTGCTTATTTGGTGAAGGAAATTGGAAGTTGTTTAAAAATGTGATCACTGTTTCAGATGTTAAAGCAGGCTGTTCAAGTCATCTAAGTAACAAACCCCAGGGCACATACCTTTAATAGGGAAATAGGTATCTTAAAGAGAAATTTGTTTGTTGTCTTGTTCCTTAGCTGGTGCAGCTGCTGTGACTAACACAGGTAGCTTTTTAAAGTCAAATGGAGTGTAACTGCTAAGTGTATGGTAATATGAGGGCATAAGTTTCTAATTAATGCTGGTGTGCCATTGCCTCTCTGTAGAGGAAAAAAAGAAACCGGTTTGCTTGGAGGGACTCTGTAAGAAATTACTACTACATCCTGTGGTTTACATATAGCTGGTATCATGCCCTGCAAAGGAAAAATCCCATCTCTTGGAGCAAGCTTCCTTATAGGAACTGAAGGATTTTAGCATCCTTAAAAGGGGGCTTCTCAGCAAGTTTCCAGGTTCTGCCTTAGAGTCACAGATTTATAGTATAATATCCTGACACCTAAATTCACATACTGTGGTTAACTCCTGATCCATGGCAGTGATGTGGCATGAGAGTTCTTCTCTCCGGTGAAACTTAGGAGCAGATCCTGTTTGAAGTAGTTGCCAATTTAGTCGTACCAATTATCTGAAAGTTCAATTTGAATTTAAAAATTTCTCCTTTTGAAAGAGATAAGCATTATTTGAGATTTTAGCATGCAGAAAAAAATGATATGGTATAACTTGTCTGTGAGAGGCTTCCAGTAGGTTACCTAGAACAAACTGAAATACAGCAGGAGCCAAATACCAAAGCACAACAAACAAGAGAAAAAAATAATAAATCTATTCACCTGATTTCAGTATTATAACACTTTAAAGTTTCTTAAAGAAGGATATATCAACATATGGGAAGACCTGAACGTACACAAGCTAATCACAAGCAAAGCTGTGAGCAGGCATGGAAAGACAAATACAATTTTAGTGAATCATTTCTGCTTGCAGAGCACAGTGCACGCTCTGTTTCATGATTTCTTGTGCTCAGAATGAAGGTCTGCCCTGTGCCTAACTCTGAAAGAGTTTCTTGTGTAGGACTTGTATTTCCTAGTTCCATTTGAATTAGTTGGTAGGGGTAAAAGGTGTTCTTTTCTTGAGTTTGTAAAGTTGTGGGGTTTTTTTGTGGCCATTTTCTCAAGTCGCTCCAAAGACACAATACTGAAAAGTTCAAGTGATTTTTTTAAGGTGAAAAATTGTATTCTGAGTGCTTATGGCTGCGTCTGCTGGGTCAGTTATGTCATGCTCTAAAGCTTGTTTCTTGTGGGGAAAAAGAACCCAACTTGACAGTCTTAGCATAAATTACATAGTTATATGTTCACATTATTAAGTAATTAGCTGAGAGGATAGTTTTAAAATAGACATTAGGAATAAATTCTTTACTGTGAGGGTGGTGAGACACTGGAGCAGGCTGCCCAGAGAAGCTGTGGATGCCCCATCCCTGGAGATCTTCAAGGCCAGGCTGGATGGGGCTTTGAGCAACCTGGTCTAGTGGAAGGTGTCCCTGCCTGTGGCAGGGGGTTGGAACTATAGATTATTTTTAAGGTCCCTTCCAACCCAAACCATTCTGTGATTTTATGAATATAAAGGCTTTGCACAGCTGTAGCTCTGCCACATGGTCACAGGACTGGGAGACATTCAAGTGTAAGGTTTACTGCAGATTAATTTTACAAACCTTGAGCAAGTCATTAGGCTCCAAGTTCATGGAAGTACTTGCTTCTTAACTTACCCAGCTATTCCACTGATTAATAAGATAATATAGTTAAAAATAAAGCATTATCTTTTTGTATTTTAGACTGACTAAAATGCTTCCTTTTGTACATTAAAATACTAGAATAAACTGTGGTGACAGTCTAAACAGCTTTTCTCCATATCAGTGCTTATGTTATGCGTTGATTTCATCAGTCTGTGTTGTTGGTTGAAGAGCTCTTAACCTCCTACACTCCTTTGTGATCCATTCATTTGATTTGAGCAGCACTTTCGCCTTGGTAGTAGTAACACTGTAGTATGACTGAAGAAATGTTCCATGCAGTATTAGGCTTGGGGGTTTGTTTATGTATTAACATACTTGATGTGACAGCTGCATAGTGCTCATTTTATTTCAAAACCTTGAAAACAAATAGATTTATTCCTTCTACAGATTTTTTTCCCCAGGGTTTTTTTTTTCAAACTGGTTCAGGAATGTATATCTAGAAGAGTGGGACATTATCAGTTTCAGTCTTTTTTTTTTTATAAAAAAATCTTATGTTAGCTGTTTACCTAAATAAACCTTATTTTGTAGCTAGACTTGAAGATATGGTAGGTTTAAGACAAAGCAGTCTTCCATTTTGTCTGGGAGAATAGTTGAACAAACTTTAGATGGTAAATCATAAAGGCAAAGTTTGAAATGCAGAAGATACATCAGGACGTGTACATGATGAATTAACAACACCTTTGTCATTTCAATGTGCTCTTCAATGAAATAGGTTAGTCAGGTTTCAGTCAGCTTTTGCTACACAAGTATCAATGCAAGAGTGAACAGCGTTTCAGCATTTCAGGCTTAAATTAGCTTTGTAGCCTGAGCCCACAGGTCAGAAGGTGAAATCTCTCTTCTTTTAGATAGCTTGCATTGCTTCCAGTGACTCTACCTCTCCTTCTGTTTCAGTAGGGAGTATTGGATTCCTTTAGTCTCATTTCAGTACCTTTTCAGTAGTGTCTTAAAATAGCTGTAGTATTTGTTTCTTTTCTTTCATACTATGTCTGAAGCTTTTCATGAATGTTACCTCAGGTTTGTGTTAGGATGATAATGCTGAAAACTGTGCTATGTGATGTTGGGAAGATAAGTCCCTAGGATTGCAGTAATGTGGTATACACAGAAATACTAATGCACTCATTCAATAATTTTGCCCAGTCCTTGCACCTCTTTTAGTTCTTAGCATTGAATCTGATTAATGTTCTGTTACTTCCAATGACACGTACATTTTCACAATTGAGAGATGACATCTGTTTGTTTAATTACCCCAGCAGTTTTTAGAATGGTGGTTTTTGTTGTTTAGGATATAATGATAAAACTCACCCAGTTGTTTTAACTTTGGATTAAAATTGCCATCTTAGCAAAGAATGGGTTGTATATGATAGTCTGTTACCCATTAGATTTGTGTGCGTGAAATTCAACATGCAGCCTCCAGATTGGATGGTGATTAAACATACTTAGTACACCTCTTAAAAAATTCTGCACATTATCCCTCAAAATCTGGCCGCTAAAAACTGCACAACTGTGTATAAGATGGTGCTTTTGTGTAAGTATAGCTCCTTAGGTTTCCAGAATCTATGAAAAACATGAAATTATTTTTACTAAAGGGTGTTTCTCCTTTTCTGCCCTTCCTGTACTCTTGCCACCGCTGACTAGTATGCTGTTCCAGTATGTTGCTTCTGTGGTACTGGGCTTCTCCTCTAACACCTGTACCTCCAGCCTGTGTAACTCACGGTGGCTGGACCTCACCTTTTGAGTTTTGACTGTGAAGGACTGTCAGCCACAAGATGTGGGTTTTTAGTTAATGGACTTTTTAAACCACCTCTCAAATTTCCTGAGATAGAGGAGAGAGAGAAAAGAGGCCAGCAGAGAGAGGAGCGAACAGGTAACAAGAGAAATAAAAGGAGCAGCTATCTTCAGGTTCTTAGTGTTGTCTTGTTGTCCTTCTTTCTCACCTTGTGAAATCAGTTTTGGCTTCTTTGTATTTTCTCCTACTCAGAAATCTTTTTCTTCAGTAAGTGCTTTGCTGGTTAAATGCGGTAGGGTGACTAGGGAAGGGGACACTGAGGATAGCACCATGGGGCATTTGTCCGGAGATCCTTGGAAAGCTAGAAGATCAATTGGCAAGACCAGCTCTGCACTGGCTATAAAACTCCAGTGGCAGATTTCAGATCATAAAATATGTCAGTTTTGTATTTCAGTGGACAGAGAAACTGTCTTTTTCCTTGTTCTATGTAACCCTGCTATGTGAAATACTTGTTTTGTGTTAAGTTTTTTGAAGGGTCCAGAAAGTCAATACATCCATGTTGTAAGTCTGATGACTGCCACTTAAATCAGAATTTAGGTATAGCACGGTCTAGTAGAACTTAGGTGGGGAGGTTGCAAAAGCAGGTTATGCTTCTGGGATAGACAGTGCTCTCTGCGTTGCCAAAGGATGGTATATATAGTTGGTGAAAGCTGACTTTTTAATAGACTCTAGTCTCACTTTTAAAAATTGAACTGAGAATAACTTTGCTGGAGAAAGGAATTTGAAGGAAAATACCAAACATGCTTTAGAGTTTCAACAACATTGGTATATCCATTTGCATATACAGAATTGTAATGTAAACCTTTACTTTTATGTTCATTCATTGTAGATGTTCTCTCCAGTCTCTTTTCTTTTATTTCCAAATAATTTGTTTCTGTTTTTCTCTTTCCTTTTCTTGCCTCTTTGTAAAGGAGTCAGTCACTGTCAGCATAAAGTAAAGAAAGCTAGACGCTTTCTCCCTTTCGTCTTCTGTTCCCATGAGTCGCCGCCTAAGGGTACTGCACTGCTCTTTGTATAGGCTGCCTTATTAACCCAAAAGCTGAATATACTAACTCGGTTACTGTTTTTAAACTACTTTAGTCCCAGATAAACAGAGTTCCAAGAATAATTTCATTACATTTCTGCTAGCCCTTTCCTCCTATTGAATTGGATTTTCACAGTGTCACAAGCTTGCTGGTCCCCATTTTTATGTGGGACTTGTTTTTAAGCATCTTACTAATAAAAACATATGAATGATTTCATTTGTATAGCTACTCAGCCCCTGTCTACCATGGGTTTTTTGTTAATATATTATGACTTCATTCTTGGACCCCTGATACAGCATGCTTATGAATGAAATAGAATAGCAACAATAAGCATCAGCTGAGATCACTTTGAATTAAATATTGAATACAGCGATGCTTTTGGCTGCTTACTGACTGGTTCAGCACTTGGTCTGGACCAGTTTGGCTTTGTTAGGGGTAAGAAGAATTGGAGTAATAAGTGCATTACTTTTATAACATCAATGCACATTTTCCTTTTATTTATAGTTCGTGTCTAAAGTGCATCGGCTTGTGCTGTGGGTATTGGTGTGCAATAGGGCCGCTACAGTACGTGCAGAATACGGTGCTCATTTGAACATCTTCCTAGTAGAGTTGCTCCGTTTGCCACTTGTTTAAATTTCAGCTTTGTATAACTGGGATATGCTCTGTATAATTAATACTTAGATGGTTCCATTTCTTACTGATGTCTTCATGACAGCACAGGAGTGCATTTCCTTTGAAAGGGTCACACCAACTCTATGTTATCCAAAGTCATAAGCGTATGTGCAAAGTGAAATTGAACTGACTCATCTGGCTGCAGGGTATCTATTTTGTAGTTAAGTATTGAATAAAACCAGAAAATGGCGTTTCTTAATAATGCATTAAAATAACTAGTTCCACTCCCAAATTTAATTTTTGTTTACATTTGTGTTTGAAAGTCATTAACTCTGTTTCATCATACAAGCTTCTTAGATTGTATCTTTGTCCCTTGGGTTTTAGGTGAGAAGTCTTAAATTCTGCTTTTTTTCTGGTTTCTCTTGAGTCAGGTATATAAGATAACTACAGTCTGAATACTTTTGGATTACTCATGAATTTAATAGTATATTTTCCCCTCCCCCTTCTCTGTCCCTTCTCTCTCCCCCTCTGTTTTTCTCTCTCCTTGCATGCCACCTGGATCTGCAGATGAAATTAGTGGGGACGGTAATATGTTTTCTAGTCTGTGTGTTAACTAACGTGCAATATGCAACTCTTATATCCATACACCACTTAATGCACATTTCAGTAATAAATTTTATACAGCTTTTAGTATTAAAAAGCAGTGTGCTTTGGACATTAGCCAATAAATACTACACTTTACAGGCTGTGCAACTAACACTTATGCTGAACTGGAATTGAAAAATTAAAAACTATTTCAGACATACAGGGATGGGGTATTGCATGTGTTTGCAATGAGACTTCGGGCATGATGCAAAGGTTTATTAGGTTTGCAAGAGTGTCCATTCAGTTTGATTGAAATGGTGATATCACAGAATTTTTTTGGTCAGTGAGTGGGATTGATGGATGTAACCTGTGAGAAATGACTCTACTAAGTAATGCTTTATAGGCATGGTAGCATCAAAGTGCTTTGTAGTCCACTACTGCTCCTTGCATAAAAAGAAGCCGTACAAGACAATGTAGATTAAATACATGAAATAACCAGGCTTTAGCTACTCAAACTACTAATTTTAGATACAGATTTTAATGTTTTTCTTCAAAATTTTTAAATCTACTTTGAAATATTTAACTTCTCCAGACTTCGTAAGTGGATTTTTTTCCTCGAAAGTACTGTCTTGCTATCCTGCGAAAACAAGTTGGGGTTTGGTTTTATTTTTTTTTAAAGAGATTTTTAGCAATTTCTCTAAAGGATTCCATCTGATGTTGAAAAAAAATACACTATGAGTAGTAGCAGTTCATGGCTTTTATTCTTACAAGTAGGAGGTACTGAAACAGCATAAAAAGCAGTATAATGTCTTGTGGCCTTCCGTTCAGTAAAATGTAAAGGGGGTGTCTAGCTTTTCATCTCATTTCTCTCCTTCAAATATAAATCAAAGATAATAGTACCCCAATTTTCTCTCTTTTCTTAAACATGAAAAACTCAAAGGACATTTGTACTGTCCTAAATTCAGAAGTTGTATTTCAGATACAAACCCTCTACATCTTTTTATTAATGCTTGCCTTCTTTTATAAATTGTGGGTGCTGATAAATGGGAAAAAAAATCATGAAAAGGGAAATTTTGAACAGGTGATTAACATCATGGATTAGCTATTACGGATGTAATATTCTTGGATGTGTTTTCCTACTGTTTAATAAATGCATTCAGATTTAGTAAAGCTCAAATTGGCTCAGTCACCTGTACCACCAACAGTTTTCTTTTGGAAAAGTGACCTATTTGTTTTTCCATCTAGAAGAATCTGGGGTTGACCCAACAGGTGAAGAGGTTCATTGCTGGTTTTAAAATGTGTGAGAGAGCAGCAGTAATGAGCCCCATTTTTAAATCTTAGTTTTTCCAGACTTGTCAAGGGCCTCAGAGATAGACCGTCTCCTGGAATTGCTGCTTTGTTGTGAGTGTTTAGCTCTTGAGACATATTATTCCTTGTAAAGCAGCCTGGAGAGCCTTGTCTAGCTGAGTCTTGCTTTAGACTCCACATAGGTTCTGAACTCTCTCTTAGCATACATAGTTGCTCTTAGCAGACTTGGTAATAGTCTCACAGTATGTGACTCTATAGTCATGATGTAAGGACTGCTCGTGAGAGAGGTCAGTTACCTTTGTTGCAGAATGCTTGGAGCAAGTCAGTGTTAATGCCTTCACTGAATTTTCCTCTAATTCCCAGAAACAATACCAGGCATGTATAGGAGTTATTTTCTGAATTCTTATTATATATTCCTGTCCAGAGTGTTAAATGTGTAACAAGAAGTACTTCTTTAGCTAAGTGCATACATGTAATGTATTTGAATTGGCTACTGAAGACCCTTTTGGTTTCAGGACTGTTTAGGGCGATGTATCAAAACCATGTAAAGTGCTCTGCAGTGTTCTGATACTGCTTTTATTATGAATTAACTTCATTAATTTAAAATAGAGAGATGAACAAGCCCAGCCGTTTATCACATTTCATAAGCACTGTTCAATAATCTAGTGTGACAGGTGTTTTGGTTTTTTAAAGACCAGTTGTAGTTTCCTAACTTCTAAAATTCTTCTCACATATGTTTATAATAATGTCTCATTCAGTCCGTTTTTTTTTACATAGATTAAGAATTCTGGTATCCTCAAGTACTAGCTTGTAACAATAATTGATACATACTGCACTTAAAAGTTAAAAAACATGTTACCACAATATTACAAGGAAGCAAAGTGATTTATCCCCATTACGTTGGTATCACACTAATGATTTCCTTTAAATGGATGTTTACTACTTAGATCAAACCAGGGCTTATTTTCTACAAAAAACGTTAGTTTACAATGTAGGGAGGAAAAAACATACCAAGAAAGAGATTAGTCCTCTGGAGTACGCTGCCTGTTTAGAATTTTGCACTGTCTTCGTAATTCATTGAATTTTCATTGAGTGACTCTGTTTTGCTGTGTCCTAAATAGAAATTGCCTAGCAAAAAATTAAATGGTATAGAATTTCCTGATTCTGTTTTTACAAGACACAATATATTCCTACAGGAGTTTGAAAGAAAAATAGCTTTAACTTATTTAAATAATACAAAGTTAGGATCGTAAAACTACGTTTACTCATTGAAGTGTGTTGAACTTCAAAGGTTATAGGCAACCTGTAGTTGCCTAATCGTTGAATAATCAGTCTGTCTGAAAAGCAAGCCTCTTGTTACACTATGTATGTGTGTATTTATGAGCCTTGCTCTGGTTTCAGAGTTGGCTTTAGTTGGTTGAACTGAAGGCTGCTGCCAGAAGGGATCCTCATCCCATCCTTCTTTCCACTCTCACTGTGGCTTTGTCCCATTCACTATTCAGAAACCATACCTCTAGAAATGGTGTCAGGGAGGCGTAGGGATATACGTATGCTCCAGGGCAGATGGGGAAAAAGGGGAGTAAAAAATGCCTTTCAGAGGCCCAATGTGTGATCACCTGAAACGAACCATGAAAACTGCATACTGGATTTGAAATTGTTCAATTTTGAGAACTTCTCTATGCATTCAAAATTGGTGAGTAGAATTTAACAGCCTTGAGGTGAAAAATTGTCTCACTGTTGTAGACTGGTTTTGTAACCCCTGGAGGGATTTATCTGACCATTAGGAAATTGCCTACACACACTAGAAGTTCTTCAGAGCAAGAGAAGGACCTTCTGATATGACTTGACACTATTTAAATCATTTTGAGAACAGATAAGATGTAGAAGTCCTAAGTTTTAAACAGAGGAAGACATACACTGTCATTTTTCGGATTTTTTTTCTCGAACTGCTTGTTTTCAAACGCTGTCTATGAGATGTTGATTCTTGACAGCAAAGCTGGTGGTGAATATCCACTAAACAAGGAAAATTGAAGCTAATGCAGGAAAAATGGATGTAAGGCAAGAGTGTGGTTTAAAAGACCTTTATGCTGTAGAAGACTATGGAAAATAGCTCGCCTTGCCACACTGATAGTAGAGGTAGATGCTGCCCTGGAATGTCTTTACTGTCTGTTCTGCCTGTTTGACAAAAAACTAGGAAACTATTATTCACACTTTATTGAAGGTGAAGCAGTTTAATCTGTTAATAATGTTTTCTCCTTACTGCAATGGAATTTGCTGTTAAAAAGATTTTTCGTTTTAAGTCAACAGTTTAGATGGGTTTCAATTATGGAACTTGAACTTTTTTGAATACAAATGAGTCTTCCTTTTTTTCCTTGTTGAATGCATCTATGTGATGTAGTATAATTGGCACGGAGGTCATTATCATACCATAAATTATGCATGAGCAAGTTTTATTCATGCTGTTGTAAATACGTCCCAGTAATGTTGAAGTTGGGGGTTGTCACATATCAGCCTTGATAAATTTGAGATATTGTTCTGGAGAATTATTTTCATCTGCTTTTCCCGAAACTCTTAAATTCCTCCCTTTACAGAGACAGATGACTATGCAGAGATTATAGATGAAGAAGATACTTACACAATGCCATCAAGTAAGTATGGTAGTTAACTTGGGAACTTTTCTATCTGAAAACTTCTTTGGTTTAGCAGGGACTAAATCTTTTATTTCAGCCTTAAGTAATATATGTGCAAAGAAAATATATGTTGTGTTTTGAAAACTCATAGATTCAGTGTTTTTCAAGTTAAGGTTTTGAAGGAAATAAAACCAATTTCTGTTTTGCTGCTGTCAGTGACTTCACAGTGAAATTCCTTTTACAGCTCAAAATGTAGATTATTTTTTTTTTGTGATACTGAACACCGTGCTTAAAGAAAGAATGCATAAGATTTCTCTGATAGAGCAAACAATTTGAAAAGCTTCTGTGTATTGCTGTCTTAATGGTGTCTCACCTTTGCTCTATGACAAACTTGCTGCTGTCGAATTCTGTGATAGAGGAAAGTCAACTGTACCACATGCAATTTTGTTAAAGATGAAAGACTTCTGAAACAAAAATAAAAATTCAAAGTTTTTCTGAGTCTTCATCTTTGAAGTCATAAAAAAAGATGCTTTAGCCACCACAAGGATTTTGTCTTATGGCATTTTTAATATATATTCTGAATCTTAAACAGTCCAGGTTAACTAATTTAACATGAAAATGTAGTATTCTGATTTTAAAAGTTGTGTCTGTGAAATTACAGTTGCATTTTGGCAACTATGGATTTCTCTAGAAGTAGACAATCCGTTGATGCATAGACCTGCCAAAATGTTGAGTTTGGTTGGTATAAGAGGAGGAGGATGGTGCTGAACTGGTACCATGTTCTGCTGAAGAACCATGAATGTATGTAAGGATTTCTCAAGTTTACCATGTGGCAGGAAGGTTTCATGATCACTTCAGTGTTTCCACTACTGTGGAAAATATTTGAAAAGCAAGAATATATGTTTTGAAAAACATATATATTTGAACATAAATATTTGAAAAGCAAGAATATATGTTTTCCAGAAATAAACAATGTGTTTTGAATGTCTTGCAGTAAGTCACTACATGATTCTACTAAAATAATTGCAAGATAAAAAAGTACTGTGATAAATTATATCCTTTATTTTTTGTTAACATATTAACTTTGTGTGAATCTTTTCTTTTCCCTGATTTTACATTTGAATTCTCATGGAAGTAATTACTTGTAGGCCCAGCCCTGGATGATGCTGAACGCTTAAGTATACCTTCAATTCAAAGCCCATGAGGTGGGCTGTTACAGGAAGTGAAACTCATTAAGTGCTTTGCTGGATTGAAGTGGACTCAAGTGTTCAGCTCTCAAAGGACTGAGTCAGTAAAGATCACAAGAACAGACCTGTGACTTCTGCTAATGTAAACTTAAAATTGCATCAGTATATTTCTTCATTTTAAAAAAATATTGAAAAATGTTTGTCCTTGTCTTGATTTTAAGAAGCTTTATCTAAGTAAGCATTTGATTTTTCTCTTAATTGCACTGCAGAAAGCTATGGAATAGATGAAGGTAACAGGAGACCCTTTACCCATCCCTGTATGCTTGCAATTTGGAATGATGTGGAATTTTTAAGTTTACTATTCACTTTCATTTAATAAACATTATTTATTTATAGTTAAACCAGTTAGCTTTGGGATTTTAAAGAGGAAAATGCAGTACTTAAAAAAAGAAATGAAAAAGGTATTTATCACTTTGTTATCCAGCTCTAGATGACATAATTTCTGTAGTGTTAATGAAGTCAGAATCATCAGTCATGAAGTCCTAAGCTGGTTGTTCAGATTTTTTTCCTCTCAATGCTACAAGTAGAGGTGAAAACATATACTGTACATGCTTTTCTGCTATTGCTGAAATATTTTTTCATGTCTGCTAGAAAGCAAATTGCAAATGAAGTAATTCAATTGCAATTGATTAAATGTTTTGCTGAAGTACTGAGCCATTTTTTATCAGTAATATTCTCAGTCTGTTAAACCACAAAGTTAACAAAATTGCATAACTCTATGAAACATATCAATTTTACCTCAATTACATACGGAGAGGTGTAGTGCACTCAAAATTTTGCTCTTTCATTTTATCTTTTATTTGCAAAGCTCTTGCTTCTGTATTTTTTCGTGCAGTTACCTCTTTAAAAATTCTCTGGGCTCATTTGATGGTTCCAAAATCTAAAATACCACATAGTGGAGTTCTCTTAAACATCTGAAGGGATTTGTTCTAAGGCTGTATTTAGTAGCATTGGTATTGCCCTAGGCTTATTAGTGTTCTTTGTCTTTTACTAGCTATAATTAAGCAAGATTCAATTATGTCTATTGCATTGAAATATAAATAATGCATAGTAGTTGATTTAGCAAATTAGATTTCACAATTCCTTTTTCATTGCTTTGGCTCAAACGTTTGTTTAAGAGGTTTCCACTGTGTATATACAGCATTTGTATAGGTTGGTGTGCAGTAAACGTTAATTGTAGTTATTCATATGTGAGACATTTGAGTGACTTACTTTGAATTTTGTATCTTGTGGATCATTTCTTTGCCTTTCATCAGAAATTTAATACTTTAAGTGCATTATATTCTTATAGCCAGAGATTATGAAATTCAAAGGGAGAGAATTGAACTGGGGCGCTGCATTGGTGAAGGACAGTTTGGAGATGTACACCAAGGAGTTTACATGAGTCCGGTAAGCCTCACTTCTGAAATAAAACTAAACAAACAATAAAAACTTTCTAGTTAAAAAGTACGATAAAAAATAAATGTATTCCTTGGATGTCGTGGTCTGAGTCTTCCAAAACAAAAAAAAATATTGACTTTGTGATTTATTTTTCAGAATAATCAGCACACAGAGAGTATTTCCCATGTTTCAGATAAGTAGAAAACTAGCTCCAGAGCAGTTTCTCTGCTCCTATATCCCCATTTTTTTTAGATTGTGAAAGGAATCCAAAAAGCCAAATAAATTATTCAGGACCATACCAAAGCCACTGGCTGAGGCGGAATTAGAAGTCATTGCTTTTAACCCCAGCCATACACTCTCTTCTTCATTTTGAGTGTGTCCAAGCACGGTAAGCTCATGTCCCTCTGATCATACTCCCTTATTGAGCATTCAATGCTTTAGAACCGTTTCCAAAGCTCAAAACTGTTTATTATGTTCGGTCTGACTTGAGTTCAGCATTCAGTGCAAAAGATGGCAACTGTGTCAGGATAAACTAATCTAACATCTGTGCTGAAATACAGAGAAGAAATATTAGTCTGTTCTGCTGGAAGGGCAGTAGCCTATAGCAGAGTGACAATAATGTTTAACAAATGTGTCTGTTTCTCCAATGACCATTTCACTGTCTTTCACAAGGAGGCTTGTACAATAAAGTTTCTACTTCTTCCTGAAAGAAAAGATACAAAATACTTGGACACTGATCCAGCAAAACCCCAATGCACGAGTCACCTCAGTGAAACCAGTGAAGTTGGTGGGACCTGTTTAATTTAGGCTGGTGCTTATTTGTTTTTTCTAGACTGCAGCCCCAAAGGAATTAAGTTTGTGGGGAAAAAGCAAGAGAAAGCTGAAAAATTATTTAGTTTCAACCAATTTCAAGCTTATAATAAACTAATTCTACAAGTGTAAAATGAAGATTGATTTCTCATGTGAAAAGAAATTGTCTGGATTTTTGATAGGTGACATAATAATTCATGTGGACAAGCATATAGTTCTAACTTCAGAAACAGCTGGTTAGCATCCTGGGCTAGGTGGGTTATATAAATAAATCCTTAATGTAATATTTAAGTAGATAAATAAAGATACATGTTATCCTTTTCAGACAAGTTTGAAGTCTGTTCTTACACCTTCTTTTAGAAAAGCAGATCTGATACACTTTGCATCAAGGGATATTCTTGTTTTTAATTTAATCCTGTCCAAGTTAAGAGGAGTATTTGGGGAGTAATGTTTCACTGAACTTGGGACACAGTGGATAAATACAGTTCTCTGTAAAACCAATTAACAACCCCTTTTCTTAGGGACTATTGTTTTGAAATTGCTGTCTCTATCCCTTCTTGATTTGGAAAACAGATTTTTATTCAGTCATCGTGTGTCTAGTATGAGGTTTTTAAATGTCAGCCTGATGATTACTTTTATTAATAAAATTTTACTACATTTAAGACACTTGAATATGTGAAGGGAAAACAGGAAGATATTGTCATTAAAATTTAATGTACTAATCACAAGTGTAACTTGGACTTTTGGAAGAAATCTTACAACAGATAAAAGATTAGTTACAGAAAAGTGATTGTATTTCCATCCTTGTATATATTGATCATTCATCTCGCATGCAAAATTACAGGGGAGATTTCTGGCCTCTTGTTCTGCTAGCTCAAATTTGAGTCTGAAAAATCATGTTTATCCCTGTTACTCCACTTGTAAAGTTCTTATTCCTAGTGACTGTGCAGCATCCACCTCTTCTTGAATGCTGCTTACTGCTTAGGTATTCCTGAAATAGAAGAACCAGCCTATATTTATAGGATACTGAATGGAAAATGTATGTATACATACAGGATCCTTTTGCTCAGACATACACAATTCAAATAAGACTGTTCAAAGCTTGATTTCCTGTGGGTTTAATCTAAACGCGTCATTTAAAATAGTGTTTGCTGTTCAATACACAAACTCTTGCCAGTCTGATGTATCCTCACTGTTTTGTCTCCTTATCCGGAAACAAAAGATCAGCAAAACCCTGATAACAAGGCCTTTTCCTGTATTAATTTTGGAAAATGTCTGGGGCCTTTGCTGGTTGCAGACACTGAAACTCTTCCTTTTGGTGCTGATGTTGGTTATGAGATGTTTCAAAAACTTCATCTGTAACACCAGGAGCAGGATTGGTCTTGCAGGCCTCCAGAGGTTTCATCCGGTGTTGATTATTGAATCCTGATTTCAGAAGGGAATAAAATCATCTTAATTTACCACCAGTTTTTCAGTCAGTTTATGGACATGTTTATGTATGAGAAAAGGTTTTAATCAATATATTCCTGAAAAGTCAACTTGAAGAGCTATGTCGTGAGTAACTTAGGAAGTGTAGACATTTAAGCCTGCAAAATGCAAATACTATGATTCTGATAATGTTTGTCTATAAAAACAGATTAAAAATAGAGCAAGTATGAGCAGACACAGAACATAACTCTGTGAATCTTCAGCTCTCACTGGCCTTAAAAACTGAGGACACACATCATCAACCCTGCAGCCTTTCAAGGAAAGATGCATTTGTAATCTTCCCGTTTAAACAGTGCACAATTCCCAATTTCCCCGTTGGAAGGCAGGCATATACTAGTCCTTGAGCAGACCTATACCTAATGTAGAAGCTTAATTTTAAAACACTTCAGGTGTTTTCAACCTGTTAAAAACTTGTATGAGTGATGACATCTGAGCACTGCATGTTACTGTGAAGATACACTGTGTTGTAAAAGTACCATTTTCTAAGCCGTGGCATTCTGAATACTAGGGAAGCCTGAACACTTAAAGCTACTCAGGAGAAAAGCACTTGCTGGGCTGGCTGTAATTTATGGAAAGCAGCTCTGGGCTGGCTGTAATTTATGGAAAGGGTATTTAAAAAAACACACCAAAGCAAGACAAGGTGAAAGATGCCGCCTGAGCTAAGAGGGCTCCTTTGGGCTGTCTCAGTGCTTCTCATTTTTCAGTATTCAGAGGATAAGCAATGAGGTGGCAAAATCTGTTTCTGATGTTAAATACGTGTTGTTTAACTTGGTTTTAAACACCTAATTTAACTGATTGTGAAGCTAACATGTAAAACCTTTGGTTTACTTCCCTTTGTAGTTTGAATTCAAAATCTTTGAGCTAGTCTGTGCTCTGTAAGAGCCACAAATAGTCCCTTATTTGGCTTTCCAGGTGGCTTGCTTGCATAAGCCAAGTGTGGGGTTTAGGCATATATCTACTTGTTTCTTCTGCTTTTGCTAAATACTGTCAAGAGTTTACCATCCTCAGTAATGCAAAATGTTTACAGTATCAGTTAAACTTACTGCCTTTTGTCATAATTTTTGTACGATGTAACAGTTTAAAACAGATTAAATATTTCCTGGGTGCGTTAGATGTAAATGTTGTACACTAGATGTCTTGATTGTAATAATATTTGAACATGGAAACTTTCAAAATTTAATTTCTTAACTAAAGATATTTTGGTTGACAGTAATTTTCTCTAAAGCAGTTTTGCTAGAATTTTAAAGGACTTAGCTTTTCGTGAACTGTATTTCAGTTATTTCTCAATAATGTCTTCCAGGAAAATCCAGCTATGGCTGTTGCAATCAAAACATGTAAAAACTGCACCTCAGACAGCGTTAGAGAAAAATTTTTACAAGAAGCCTGTGAGTATTCAAATAACTCCTTTTGGGTTAGCTCCTGTAACTGGTCTTTGCAAAGACTGCAGCTATCTGTGCCAGAAACATCTGATACTAATATAAATATTTTATTAATATATAGCATGACCTTTTCCTCTCCAGCAATATGTGCCAGGAAGACTGCTTTACATCCTTGCATTGCCCGTGTATATGATTATATGTGGGTTCTTTGATTTTCTAAATCAAGCAGTGATGTCTGACTCCTGTAGGGCTTCAGAACCAGTTTTGGAATATTAGAGATCTGATCCTCTATTTCCTTATTTCCCCATAATGCATTAAAAAAAAATCCTAGCATTTTTTTCCAGTGTATCACTTTACAAGGTCAGGTGATTGTTAACAAAATGGCTAAAAATGTTATGTCAGAGAGAGATCTGTTTTGAAAATTCAGAATTAAAAATGATGATAGAATAAAACAGTTTTCTAAATAATTGCCCACAAATACTGCATCCCCTAAATGGTACATCTTATACATGGAGGAAGGCTTTTTGTTGAGATGAATAGTAATGAAAAGTTCTAGAAGAATGTTGTAGTTACTGATTTCTCTACTATTTGGTTTGTAAGCAAATTAAAATAGGAGACTTAGGCCGCAATTTTTGCCTATGATCATCTGCTACTGTATATTGATAAAT
Source organism: Falco peregrinus (assembly GCF_023634155.1). Taxonomy (NCBI): domain Eukaryota; kingdom Metazoa; phylum Chordata; class Aves; order Falconiformes; family Falconidae; genus Falco; species Falco peregrinus. Next base: position 88,574,924 of record NC_073723.1, read on the forward strand.
GTCACAAAGGTACTGGTATGGTACCAATAAATTATTTGGTTCTGGCCAGATGTTAGACCATACTTTTATTCACTGTTCTTTTGTTCAAGGACTTTTCTAATTGTTCAGAAAATCTATGTTCATAGCTAATGGCATACTTTTGGATGTCAGATTTTTCCTAAATTACTATAATTTTTTCCATTACACTTCTAGCTGTTGAAAAAGTAAATACCATTGCTTATAGTAATAACTTAGCAGTCAAAGGTAGGCTTCTGTCTGTTAACAATGTAGAAAATAATTGCTCATTGAATGCTCCTTATTATGCTTTGAGCTTGACAGATTAGGAAGTGCCAACATAGTAGACAGATAAATAGTGCTTTTCAATTTCGATTTAATAGTTTTGCCTTTTTTTTTTTGTTAATTCTGTTTCCCATCTTTTACCTTTCTCTTGTTTGTGTTCAGATTACAAACTCTCTCAGAAGATACTGCCTTTCCAAAAGGCCCAAATCCAGTATCTGGAGAGATTATTTCACCGAATTAAAAAAAATATTTTCTGATATTTTAATATTAGGAATATTTAAATACTTAAGAGGTTCAGTTGTTTACTTGTGATAGAGTTTTCAATGCTGAGATTTAATATTGATTCTCACAAAGAGGAACACCTCAGAATAAAAAGTAGATTAAAGTGTTTTACAAGCAGCACCTGTGTCTTCATTCTTGTGTGCTTTTGCATAGCAGCATATTACTATTAATGCGTTTGTATATGCTTGGGGGGGGGGGGGGGGAGAGATTTTTATTGATCTTTCACTGGCTTTTTGGTAAATAGCTCCTTTCTGCAAGTAGTTCATTCCTCTTACCTCTAGAAGCTGGGTGGCAAAATGATACAGTAACTACTACCTTTCTGAATTTGTGAGTTTGTTAGCTAACGTTGATTGAATTAATGTCTGGGAAATGCTTTCCAACAATGTAGTATTTTGTGTTTAAAACTGGTAAGGCAATACGATATACAACTATTTGTGTTGTCTTTCTGTTGCTTTGATAATTAAAACTGTGTTCCTGCTTCATTGTTACATCAATGAAGCAACATTGCCATGTTATGAAGCACTGTAAATTGCATAGAATTAAATTAGCACAAGAGAACCCTAAAGCTGAATAATTGGGGTTTGTTTGGAATATACACATTATTTACTGAGACTTACTAATGCATACTTTTTTAAGGTGTCAGAAATAGCATCCCTGTCTCAAATTCCATTTACTTCAAAAGGGAGGAGGGGAATTGAGTGACTTGGGAATCTAGCTTCAATTCTGTATAGCATTTTAGCAGTTATTTTGGCCCGTTTGATATTTCACCACATTAGTTATTCCTTTTTGTTAATGCGTTAAGCTATGTCATTGATAAGGATGTGTGTTTTATTAATTTTTTTTTTCTGCATTACTCAGATCATGTGAATATTTTAAGGAATATGTTCTCTTAAGTTTGACCATATACGTGTCTTTGCAGGAAAATATGTTACTAAACTATGATAACATTAGGTCTTACAAACAGTACTGGATGGCCAAGGATTTTTCTTGGGATTTCTGGTGTTGCAATATGTGTTGGTTATACAGCTGCTGTGTACCAGTGCACAGAAGCAGAATTCAGAGCACATCACAGCAGGAATCCAGAAACACCTGCTGGTTTCAGCTTGTGATTAATCAAAAGCCAAAATATAATGGTTTTTATTGTTGCCTAATTTTAGGCAAACTGAAACAGACTTTCCAGTTTGGTGATTTCTCTGTCTTTCTCTTGACACTACAACTGTAGATTAAATTAAGGATGTTTGTCAAGATTAAATTAAGGATATTTGTTGTGTGTGTGTTGGAAGGGAATAACTTAATCAGAGGACTGATGTTTCATTTAACCTACCAAATACATCTCCCCAAAGCGTTATTAGCACTGACTCAGTCACCGAGGTGAGCCGCTCCAGTGCAGGCACAATCGGCAGTGGGGCACTCCGGCTTGGTGCATGGCGGGGATTCCTGAACTGGGGGAACCTGAGGGGAGCAGAGGTACCCACCAGGAGCCTGCAGCTCATGCCACAGCAGCTGAGAAGACCTGGGCAGGGCCAGGAGCAAGAGATTTAAGCACAAGATTTAAACGTGATGTAACCACCACTAGCACTCAGTAGCTGGGGCAGTTAGCTCTGTGCCAGCACGGAGAGAGCCGCCAGGAGCCGGCAGCTGCTGTGAGCGTGGCTGAGAAGGCTTGGGTGAGGCCAGAAGCAACTGCAGCCAGCCCCTGCACCTGTAAAAGGCACTAGTGACCACGGTGGGCAAACAGGACCAGGCGCGGCAGTTTGCATGAAGGGGCACCCAGGGAGGGCAGCGTAATTACTCTGGGAGCAGAACAGAGATAGCCTTCTGTTGATATAAAATTGTTTGCACCCACCACAACTACAAAGCTGTAACTGAAACGCAGGTGTAAGTGATAAAACCTCCCTGTGTGGACACCTACACCCAGACTGACCCCCCAGGAACTGAAAGAGCTTCCCAAACCCAGAACCTGGAAGTCCCCTTAGGATCCAGAATCAGAGGTGGATGTCATGGGTGCAGGCATGCTCAGCTGGAGGAACTCTTCAAGCAAGTGGCCATGTTACAAGAGGAGTTTTAACAGGCAGCGCAGTATCCGGACATCTGAACAAGAGATCAATGTGTGGTATTGTGCACTGTCACAAGCTGGGCAACAGGGAGGTAAACTTGCTTCAAACCCTGAGGTGACAGACTGAACCAACTCGCAAGACAAAGCAGATGACTCTCATCTCTGCTCAGGGCAGGAGGAGGAATCTTCCCCTTCCTGGTGAAGTGCCCCTACATAACAGGTATGATGCCCTGGGGCTGGAGAATGAAGAGAGAGAGTGCAATGGGCAAGACCCAGGAAGGACCAATGTGCAAAATTTGTCTGATCACCCCCCCATTAGTACTGGCGCCACCAGAAAAGTATGTAGTGTGTTAGTAATTGGAGGCTTCTTGCTGAGAGGCACCAAAGCACCCGTTTGTTGCCCAGGCAATATCTCTGGAGAAGTTTGCTGCCTGCTGGGAGCTTGCGTCCATAATGTCATGGAGAGGCTGCGGAGCCTGGCAAAGCATGCAGACATTCACCCATTCCTATTGTTCCAAGTAGGGTCAGGGCAACTCAGAAATACCAAAAGATGCTTTATGTGCCTCAGAATGATGTTAAAGGGATCAGGAGCACAGGTGGTGTTCTCCTGTATCCTCCCAGTCAGAGAAGGGGGTTGAGGAAAAGGAGACAAATTGAATGAGTGAATGGCTGCATAGCTGGTGCTGCACTCAGCATCTCAGCTTCTGCCATCTTTGGCATACCTTGGAGCAACGGGGCCTGTGGGCAGCTGACAGGGCTTAATTGACCAAGTGGGGCAAGGGTGTCTTGGGCAAACAATAAGCTGGTTGGACTTACAAACAGAACTTTAAACTAGATTTAGCAGGGGAAGTGGATGGGGCTCTAAGCACTCAAGAAGAGTCAGGGACTGCTGAGGCATTAGAAAGCAACAGGGAAGCACCTGTGAATTGCCTCAAGGGAATTAGAGCAAGATCTTGTAAAAAAGGGGATGTGGCCCATAGCCCAGCTGAAGTGCCTCTCTACCAATGCATGCGGCATGGGAAACAAACAGGAGGAGCCAGTAGCCACTGTTTATATCGAAGACAACTACTGCCTGATGGTGGGATGAATCGCACAATTGGAGTGCTGTGATTGATGGCTATAAATCATTCAGAAGGGACAGGCAAGGACGGAGAGCTGGAGGAGTTGCCCTCTATGCCAAAAATGGGATTGATTGCATGGAGCTATCTTTGAAGAACAGTTATGCACAGGTCAGGAGCTTATGGGTGTAAATTAGAGACCGAGCCAGGGGAGGAAACTCTGTGGTTGGTCTCTACTATAGGCTACCTGATCAAGAAGAGGTTGATGAAGAGTTCCTTTTTCAGCTGCAGGAAGCATTGTGCTCACAGTCCCTGATTGTGATAGGAGAGTTCACCCACCTGGACATCTGCTGGAAAAGTGACAGCAAAGTTGCAAGCAGTCCAGGAAACTACTAGAGTGCATTGAGGAGAGCTTCCTAGTACAGGTGATGGAGAGGCACTGCTGAACCTGTTGCTCACTAATGCGGAAGAACTTCCCAGAGGGGTCAAGATAGGAGATAGCCTTGGCTGCCGTGATCATGCTCTTGTGGAATTCTCAATCTTCTCGGGTTCCAAATGGGTAAAAAGTAGATTCAGGTCCCTAAACCTCAGAAAGGCAAACTTTCACCTGTTCAGGGTGCAAATGCATGGGATCCTTTAGGAATCTGCCCTCAGAGGCAAAGGAGCAAATGAGAAGTATGTAAAGGCATTTTTCTTAGGGCGCAAGACCTCTCAATGCCAATGTGCAAGAAGTTGGGCAGGGGAGGTAGGAGGCCAACTTTGGCTAAATCAGGACCAAACTAAAATACAAAATGAAAATGCATAGGCAGTGGAGGCAGAGGCATACATCCTGGGGAGATGATAGGGATATTGCCTGAGGGTGCAGGGGAGGGGATAATGAAGGTGAAGGCACAGCTGGAGCTGAACTTGGCTAGGAACATGAAAAATATAAAGAAGGGTTTCTTAAGGTACATAGGACAAAAAAGGAAGATGTACCCCCCTGATAAGCAGAATGGGAGAGCTGGCTACAGCTGAGGTATTCAATTTGCCTCAGTCTTCACTGGCAAGTGCTCTAGCTATGCCACCCAGTTGACAGAATCCAGAGGCAGGGGCTGGGAGAAGTACTGCCTGCCACAGAACATCAAGTTCAAGGCCATCTAAGAAACCTGAATGTGCCCAAGTCCATGGGATCTGATGAAATACATCTGAGGGAACTGACAGGTGAAGTTGCTAAGACACTACCCTTCATATCTGAAAAGTCATGGCAGACTGGTGAAGTTCCCAGTAAATGGAAAAGGGCAAACATAACCCTTTTAAAAAATGGGGTTCCCCATTTTTAACAAGAGGGGAAAAGGAAAAGTCAGGGAGCTACAAGTGGGTCAGTCTCATCTGTGTGCCAGGAAAGATCATGGAGCATATCCTCCTGGAAGCTACGTTAAGGCAGACGGAAAACAGCAAGATGATTGGTGACAGCCAACATGGCTATACTAGGAGCGAATCGTGCCTGACAAATGTGGTGTCCTTCTGTGATGGGTTTACAGCATTGGTGGATAAGGGAAGAGCAGCTGATGCCATCTACCTGGACTTGTGCAAAGAATTTGATACTGTCCTGCACATCTTTGTCTCTAAAACAGAGACACAGAGATTTGATGCGTGGACCACTCGGTGGGTAAGGAATTGATTGGATGGTCACATTCAAAGAGTTGCGGTCAACAGCTCAATGTCCGCATGGAGACCAGTGATGAGTGATGTCCCTCAGGGGTCTGTACTGGGATCATAGAATCATTTGGGTTGGAAAAGTTGTTGAGTCCAACCGTTAACCCAGCAGTAAGTCCAGTGCTAAACTGTGTCCCTAAGCACCATATCTACCCATCATTTAATTACCTTCAGGGATGGTGACTCAACTACTTCCCTGGGCAGCCTGTTCCAATGCTTGATAACCCTTTTGGTGAAGGGATATTGGATATTACTTTTTCTAATATCCAACCTAAACCTCCCCTGGTGCGACTTGAGGCTGTTTCCTCTTGCCTTGTCACTTGGGAGAAGAGACCAAGACCCACTTCACTACAACGTCCTTTCAGGCAGCTGTAGAGAGCAATAACGTCTCTACCCCCTGAGCCTCCTTTTCTCCAGGCTAAACAACCCCATTTCTCTCAGCTGCTCCTCACAAGACTTTTTCTCCAGGCCCTTCACCAGTATTGTTTAACATCTTTGTCGGGGACATGAACAGTGGGATTGAAACTCGGCAGGTTTGCAGATCACACTAAGCTGAGTGGTGTGGCTGATACTCTAGAGGGAAGGAATGCCATCCAGAAGGCTCCTGACAGGCTTGGGAGGTGGGCCAGTGTGAAGTTGCTGAAGTTCAGCAAGGGCATGGATCAGGGCAATCCCAAACATGGATACAGGCTGGGTCATCAATGGATTGAGAGCAGCCCTGCAGAGAAGGACTTAGGGGCACTGGTAGATTAAAACCGAATGAGCCAGCAATGTGTGCTTGCAGCCCAGAAAGCCAATTGCATCCTGGGCTGCATCCCAAGAAGTGTGACCAGCAGGTCAAGGAAGGTGATTTTCCTCCTCTGCTCTGCTTTCGTGAGACTCCACCTGGAGAACTGTGTTCAGCTCTGGAGCCTCCAGCATAAGAAAGACATGGACCTGCTTAAGCAGATCCAGAGGAGGACCATGAAGGTCATGAGGGCTGGAGCATCTCCCCTTATGAGGACACGCTGAGAGAGCTGGGGTTGTTCAGCCTAGAGAACAGAAGGCTCTGGGGAGACTTGACAACAGCCTGCCAGTACTTAAAGGGCACCTACAGGAAAGATGGGGAGGAATTCTTTATCGGGATGTGTAGTGATACAGTGAGGGGTAATGGTTTCAAACTGAAAAGAGGGTAGATTTAGATTCAATGCTAGGAAGAAATTCTTCACTGTGAGGGTGGTGAAACACTGGAACAGGTTGCCAGAGAAGTTGTGGATGCCCCATTGCTGGAATTGTTGAAGGCCAGGGTTGGATGGGGCTTTGGAATTAGATGATCTTTAAGGTCCCCTCCAACTCATTCTGTGATCTGTCTTACTGCCTAAAATACAATGTGACTGCACTGCTGAGACTGAAAATTAAGTCCATGGAAAATAAAATGAGATGCAAATATAATGATGAAGTGAGATTTTTGTCTGTCATAAACTGTCACACATTTTTCCCATACACTGAATTATATATGCTGTTTTCTCATTCTTCCTCTTCCAGTAGTAAGGCACAGGTGAATGGGCCATGCACTGGATTGATAGGGCTTTATGTTAAGTTATGCTCATCCATGGCAGAAGAGCCAGAGAGCCTGACTTGACTTGCACGTTCCACGGCAATTTACTTTTTGTGAGTGGAGAATAGTACCACTAAAGCAAGCAGTGTTTCATACTGCCCACAGAAGATTAAATGGCCAGACGTTATTCCTTGCACATAGTTGTTTCAGTTCCTGCAGAACTGTGATTGTATTTTTCAGTCACAAACTAAATGCTTCTTAACTGACTTTTTTATTTTTATTTTTTTAAAAAAAAGGTTTTATGTAATGCACCAACTTGTTTCTTTTCCTGTTAGTAACAATGCGTCAGTTTGATCATCCTCATATTGTGAAGCTCATTGGAGTTATTACAGAAAACCCAGTCTGGATAATCATGGAACTCTGTACGCTTGGGGAGGTAGGAAAAATCCTTGTACAACTTTGGTCTTCTCTCATAGCTCACAGATACCTTTACAAAAGACCGAAAAAAAATCACTTCACAGTACTACTAATGCAAAGACACTCTCTTCAAACGTGAAGTTCTACTTGTTTGTAGAACTATGGACTCAGAAACAGGAGTGGCAGCATTTGACCTAACTCCTCCGCTGAGGAACTGCATCAGTTCATACCAAAGTGATTTAGTCATATTTTTCAGAGAATTCAATTGCTGTTCCAGAGTGAGAGCCTGACCTGTGTCAAGATGAAGATAATGTGATATCATTTAAACAGCATTTTCAAGCATACCTTCTAGAAGTGAAATTGTAGTACATCATTTATTCTTCCTGAGTAAATACTGTCTTTTTCCTTGGAAACCTGAATTTCTTACAGGTTTTTTTTCTGTACAGTCTCTGCAGCAGAGACCCTAGATAAGATGACTTTCCTCATTATTATGTCTTTTGGATGAATGGTTTACACAAAACTAGATCTCAGTTTTTATGATCAGTTTGTTTTCTTTGAGCTGTGTTTCTGAAAATGTGAGCTGAAGTGGTATTTCATACTGCATTTTAAGATAGTCATTGTAATAACCAAACTGCAATACGTTGTCAAAAAAAACCCCAAACAGACCAACGAAAAAACAAAAGGGCAGAAAAAACTGTAGCAGAGCAGTGATTTTCTGTCAAAAAATTACAGATTTCCAGTGCCCAAATCACTTTTCAAAGCCTTGGTTTAGTTTATAAAGAGACTCTAGTGCCACCTTCCATTAGGTCCTAACTGCTTTATACTGGGAATATAGCTTACAAAAATTCTGCACTGATATTGGCTACTCTGAGCTAAATCCAGTTGTTTTAGCAAATGTAGATTAAAATAAATGCTTCCAAAAGAATATTGATCTGATCAGTGTTTGGATTGGCCATGTACTGTTTTGTTCTGAAATTATTTAGGCCAAAACCATGCACGGTTCTCAAGGGAGGAATGCATGAAAAGTCCAGGAGTGCTTTGCTCTGGAACAGCAGCAGCATATGCCCTTCAAAAGGAGCATGAAAGCAATGTACAAAAATTTTTTGTATGTGTTTAGCTAACAAGTTTTTGTGAAGTAAAAACTGCTTGAAATTAACTCGTGTCAGATTTCTTCAAGGCAAGTGGTTTTCTTTTCTCATCCAGTCTTAAGGGAACACGTCCGTTCATACTTGTGTAAACTTTACAAATTGAGATATGCCTTGTTCAAATTTGTTATTTTTTTGTCCTAACTTCTTTCCATTTCTCCTTCTTTCTGCAAAAAGTTGAGATCGTTTTTACAAGTAAGAAAATACAGCTTGGATCTGGCCTCTCTGATACTCTATGCTTACCAGCTTAGCACAGCACTTGCCTACTTAGAGAGCAAAAGATTTGTACATAGGTAAGTTGTTTTATATGTATGTACATGTTTATTTCTATACGAGGTGTTCTAGATTAACGGAGTTTTGGTAGCGGTCTGGCTGTTAGAAATATCAGCTCAAGTGACCACAAACATTTACAACACATAGTTCAATTCTTTGAAGCCTTCCTTTTGTGTTTCTTTTCCTTGACTTACACAAAGAGTGTGTAGCAGCAATACTTCAAACTCTTAAAATCCACTGAACTGTTTTATGTTAGACTTTGTATTATATGCCATTTTTTCAGATGCTGTCAGCAAAACGACACCCTTTTCAAGAGTGACACCTGCTGGCCTGCTCCTAGATTGACTAGGAGATGATGCTGGGTTTTAATCAGAACAGATTTTGGCTGAGTTGCTGCTTTGTGATTACAGTATTTTTTCAAAGCTGAGAGTCAACTGTAATCTTCGAAATCCAAATACAGAAAAGCAAAATAAGGGGTAGCCAGTTTCTTAGGTAAAGAGCAAAGAAAGCAAAATATTTGTAGAGTATAAGTACTGGCTAAACCAGAAAATGAACCAAAATTTCCTTCTAGGTGTGTTCTGAATTTTACACCCTTGAATTTGAACATGAGCTTTCTAGGGAGATGAAACTGGCTGTAGCCTCTTACATTATGCAATTAAAAGTTCACAGCACTCCAATTTTCATGTACAATTTCATTTTGAACTTGAAGGTTTTATTTGTGTTTAAATACATACATTCCAGTTCTACATGTATGTTGTATATATTGTACGTACAAACACATATATAAGTATTAGGTATGTATACATATACATATGTATATAAAAACATTGTAAATAACAAGCCCTTAGGATTGTTACAGATACTTGGGTATCAACTGGCTGCTCATGGCTTGGACAGACATATTCTTCGCTGGGTAAAAAACTGGCTGGATGGCTGAGGCCAAAGAGTGGGGGTGAGTGGAGTTATAGCAAGTTGGTGACCAGTCACAAGTGGTGTTCCCCAGGGCTCAGTATTGGGGCCTGTCCTGTTTAATATCTTTATCAGTGATCTGGACGAGGGGATCGTGTGCATTCTCAGTGAGTTTGCAGATGACACCAAGCTGGGTGGGAGTGTTGATCTGCTTGAGGGCCGAAAGGCTCTGCAGAGGGAGCCAGCCATGGGCCCAGATGGCCAAGAAAGCCAATAGCATCCTGGCTTGCATCAGAAAGTGTGACCAGCAGGACTACTTGGCACTGGTGAGGCCAAACCTCAAACACTGTGTTCAGTTTTGGGCCCCTCACTTCAAGAAAGACATTGAGGTGCTGGAGCGTGTCCAGAGCAGGGCAGTGAAGCTGGTGAAGGGTCTGGAGCACAAGTCTTGTGAGGAGCGGCTGAGGGACCTGGGGCTGTTTAGCCTGGAGAAAAGGAGGCTCAGGGGAGACCTTATGGCTCTCTACAGCTCCCTGACAGGAAGCTGTAGGCTGGAGGCTGTTGGTCTCTTCTCCCAGGTAGCAAGTGATAGGACAAGAGGAAACGGCCTCAAGTTGTGCCAGGGGAGGTTTAGACTGTATATTAGGGAAAATTTCTTCACCAAAAGGGTTATCAAGCATTGGAACAGGCTTCCCAGGGAAGCAGTTGAGTCACCATCCCTGGAAGTATTGAAAACAGAAAGTGTTAGGTTAGTGGTTGGACTCCATGATCCAGCCTAAGCAATTCTATGATTTTGGCCAAGTAGCTGTTTTTTTTAACTCAAGGAATAAAATTTCAAAAGAACTGCCCAGAGAAGCTGTGGATGCCCCATCCCTGGCAGTGTTCAAGCCCAGGCTGGATGGGGCTTTGAGCAACCTGGTCTCGTGGAAGGTGTCCTTGCCTGTGGCAGGGGTTTGGTACTAGATGATCTTTAATGTCCCTTCCACCCCAAACCATTCTGTGATTCTATGATACACCTTACTCATACTGTCCTGTAATGGGCAGTTCGTTTAGTTTGGTGCTCAAAGTTAAATTTGTCTATACTTAGTCAAGCCTGCTGAAATCCAGAATCAACAGACACGTAATAAGGCAGGTTGTCTCACCTCAGAAACTTCAAGAGAAAAATGCCTAAGTCTTTTTGTAATCCCTGTGGTGTCACTAAAACCTGAGCTCTCCTTGTTAGGAAGCCTCTTACAGGACTGAGATCTTAAACCAGTTCCTTCTTTGCAGGGTCAGGAGGCAAATTTTCTTCTTTCCATCAGTTCTAACATACAAAAAATGTTCTCCTGAGATATTTAAATAGATGAAGAATAAAACTTTTTCTTTTGATGACTACATTGACAGTTATACTTTCAGACAACAGTTACTACTTACAAGGATCAACTGTACTGCAGCATTTCTGCAAACTTCTCAGCATCAGTAGACAAATACATAACTGTCTTTTTCTGTACAGACACACCCAAACAATGACGTGAAAAATAATTCAGTCCTTTCAAAGGAGTCTGCTACTTCTGGGGTTTAATAATTGTTTTCAAATGATATTTCAGCGCTTTATGGTTTTAAATGACTAGAAATAATGTCTCCTCTCTTTGGCAGGGATATTGCTGCTAGAAATGTGCTGGTGTCTGCCACTGACTGTGTGAAATTAGGTGACTTTGGTTTATCCCGATACATGGAGGACAGTACTTACTATAAAGGTAATACTCCAGACCCTTCTCACAGGGCAGTTGGAACACAATTGCTTCTCACAAATACTGAGTTTGTTGTCAAAAGTAATTCAGCAGCTTACTTAGTCTAGCTGGTTTATTTGTATAAAAAGGCAAGCTATTCAACAATTTAATAGATGGCAGTAAATTCCTACAGGTGTGCTTAAGAAGAAGAATCACAAGGTCTGATTTAAGTTGCAAAAAGTAGGAAATTCATATGTAGGTAAGATGCTGCTTTTTAGGACAAGCTTATAGTGCTTTCTTTGTAATTTTTAGAAGACTACCCACATATGAGGCCTTTTTGAGTTAATATTCATGGCATAACACAGGTAACCTAAAATGAGTTCAAGGTTACCTACAGATAAATTTTGAGTTTGTGCTGTCCTTATACATTGCATACTTCAGATGCCTCTGGACTAGGGAGATGCAGTGCAAAAAAAGTCTTTAAAGCTTACTTTTCCCTGCATTTTGGATGGAATACTGATCTTCTGTGACTCCAGCAGCTGTGAGGTGTCCTGCAGTGCCTGATAGATGGGAAATAAAGCAGAATAGAAATTGCATGTAGGGTACCAAACTAGCATTTCAGATCTGGTGTATATTATGAAACCGTGTATTCATAAATACAATTTTCAATATTTTTCTAGTTTCATTGTATGTTTTAAAATATCCTATATCTGTCCCCTTATACTCCCATTATGTTTCCTCATTTCATTTGTCCCATATCACTGTGAGCTACATATCATTATTTTAATTGCTGAGAAGAGAGGGGGTATAATTTTGATGGTATTTCTCCTTGTGCTTTTGGAGTTTGTTGTCGGGGGCTTTATTAGGAGGTTTAGGGATTTTTTTTTTGTTGTTGTTATTGTTCATTCTTTTTTCTGCTTTATATAAGGCCAAACAACCTACCCTTTTTTAATAAATCATATAAAAACATCTACTGCCTTGGTGTGATATTGTGACTGTGTGAGATCTGGTGCCTGTACCTTCTTAACCGTAGTAGTTGCATCTCGAAATAAGAATTAACTTAAAACTTGAAGGAGCTCAGTCAGTCTGAATACTTAAGGAAAGTGCTGCTCTTCTTTCTAGATAGAGGGCTCCCAGCAGAGCTGGTCAGACAGTACAGAAATCTCTTGTGATATTTGATAGTGACAGCAACACAAGGTTTGATAAAGTGCTTCGCTGGGGATGGGTTTTGCTTATGAATTACTTCACCGAGAACAAAATCTGTTTGAGCTCAGTAGCAGGAGGAATAACAGCCTGCCTTGTCTTGCCTTTCATGTAGCTTCCAAAGGAAAATTACCTATCAAATGGATGGCTCCAGAGTCAATCAACTTCCGACGATTTACCTCAGCTAGTGATGTGTGGATGTTTGGTAAGTGAACACTAAGTGGTGGGGTTTCTTAAGTGTCCTGTTAGAAAAGTTCGATGTTTCATTTTAACTACTGTACATGAAAAATTTCCAGATACTTGGCACTGTTTTTACTGTACATTCTGAAAATGTGGTTTCTTCCAGCACATTTTCCATTTATGTGTTTTTCTTTCCTTTTTCTACTCAGTAAGCCTAAAGTTACATGTGCCTTTTTGCCTCTAGTGAGAAGCTGACAGAAATGAAAGTATGAGGAAATTAAGTCATAGTCATGAGGTGATGTTTTTACTGTTGTTTTTCCCTCTGATTTCTTTCTGTTATACCACTGTTACTTGCTGTTTCTATTTTGTATTCTCACTTTTTCTTTTATGATGATACGCCCATTTCCTTGCTTATAGCATAGATTAGCCTATGTGATATCCTATTCCAGATCTTTAATGCTAGATTCTTACTTAATTTGACTTTCATGTCTCCTGCTAGCTTACGAATTATGACCGGAAACTGAGTAAAATAAGGGTAAATGGGAATGTCCTGAAGCCTTGACCTTTTCTCCTAAATATGCAAGTTTGTGTATGAATCTGATCATTGGTGCTCAGACTTTGTCCAGACTGCTGATCTGGACAGTGCAAAGATAGGCTGTGTAAAGGAACAAAGATGATGAGACTTAAAACAAGAGCAGGACAGTCAAGAAAGAGTTCACCCTTTTTACAGAATAACATTTGAATGTTTTTAAGTAAAGGGTATGTGAATTTTAGCAGGTTTAATAGTTTGAAGGAAGCTCTAGTACAGTCAGAGTTAGAAGAATGAAGTCAATGGAACACTCTGGCCAATCCTAAGCTGACAGACCATTTTTCCCTTTGTGCTTTTAACACAGTTTCAACAGAAACTGTTTTATTACATAGTTTGAGCACAAAAAATTTGGATCAGTGCCAGTGTTAAAACACCCTCAAAGTGAAAATACGCTCAAGGTGTCGAAACAAGCCAGTTAGAACTAGTCAAAGGGAAAAGCAAACACAACTCATGCTACCTCATAAAAAAGTAGATTTGAATATGAGCAACCATTCTGATTTACAAAAGGTAAAAGGTAGTTACACGTGAAGCCAGGCTGCCATGAGCCAGCTGTGGGTCATGCTTCCTCATAAGTAGTTCAGGTTGATACTGGGTGTGTAATCCTACTGCACATCACTCATCTCTGCTGCTGGCTGGTAAGTCAAAACTGATTCCCTAGCTGTATGTTTTCGAAGAAATTGCACTGTTAGGCTGTACAGAATTGGGGGTTGTTTCTTTTTTAACAGGTTTTGTTCGTTGCTTACACTGGAGAAAATTTTTTGTCTGTATTTCTCAGGTGTGTGTATGTGGGAGATCCTAATGCATGGGGTAAAGCCCTTCCAGGGAGTGAAGAACAATGATGTGATTGGGCGAATTGAGAACGGTGAGCGGCTCCCAATGCCTCCAAACTGCCCTCCTACCCTCTACAGCCTTATGACCAAGTGCTGGGCATACGACCCTAGTAGACGACCCAGGTTTACTGAACTTAAAGCACAACTCAGGTAGGGTTATACTTCTGAAAGGTCGTTTCCTTGTTCAGAAATACTTATTTTCGCTGTATCTTCTGTTACAGTATTATCTTTCTGTGGAAAATGCAAGACAGTGTATTAAGTTTTATCTTCAGAAGGCCAGGTTGTTGCTACTCTTTTGGAAATCTGGACCTTATCTGTTGGAGAAAATTAGACTAGGTAATAAATTCGAATAACTGGAAGTATGAATCACCTTTCTCTCCCAATAAAAACTCCATATTTTATTAGCAATTTGCAGTTTGCTTGTAATTTTAGCTATGTATGCTACAATCTTTGGGGAGGGGTGCAGAAAGAGCTTAGAGTGATTACCTAGTAAAGAATGCAGAGGACAGTTTTGGGGTAGAAATGTATCCTTTCTTAGATGAATGAACTATCAGGTGAACGCTGTTGAAAGTTATTTTTATAACATACGTAGCACACTAGTTGGCCTGAGCCTGCAATAAATGTGGCATTATTGACTAGAGATTCTTTTACCTGTTGTAAACCAGGATATAGACTACCTTATACATACCTTGGAATAAATTTGAGCACACACTTTTGATACCAGTTTAAATTCACACCCTAGTTTATTTTGCAGTAATTTATTCCAGTGTCCATATCTCTGTTTCACCAGCCATAAATGGGAGTGGTATTTAAACTTCGAAACGTCACTGGGATATTGTGCAGACACATCTGATATGTGTGACCAACTTTGAGATTTTATGAGTGGTTTTGAGAGATTTTGATCCATTTTGCCTAAGTCAATATAAGCTTTAAACGATATGTAGTTATTGTACATTGTAAATCCATTCTTGGATTTGTTGTAATTCGCTGCCAAATTATTCAGTTTTATCTTATGTCTTGTTTCAAAGTTGTGCTTTATGGCATGTTTTGTTTTCATAATATCATTTTGTGCTGTCACTGGGTGTTCATGATACAAGATGATTCATAGGTAGCTAAAATAAGAGACAGATTTAATATAATTATGATGCTGTTTCAGAGGTGCAGTGTGGATAAGTTAGCTATCTTTTAAGGTTTTTGCTATTTCTTAACATTTCATATGGTTCCACCATCTGTTACTCTGGGAGCTGCAGTGTAGACTAATAATGACGTAGCTAGAGGAAGAACAGCTCTTCTCACAAGTAAGTTATCCTATTGACTGTGTGGAGTTAACCGCAAAGGAAGGAGTCATAGGGCTGGGTAGAGATTGCAAGGAAAAAGATAGACACAGTTGTGTGATTTGCGTAATAGGTGGAAATTGGCCATGTGCTTGCTTTTTTTTTTTTTTTTTTTTTTTGGCTCTGGAAGAATAGGATTCTTTTTAATTTGCTGTCAGATTGTACTGGTAACTTACAGGTGGCTGGCACAGAGGAAGATGAAGCCCTAAAAATGTGACTAGGAAGAGGGCTATGGTGTGTAAACCCAGGGAGGGCGTCTCACCAGCAAGGGAAAAGGATGAGTAAATCCAGACTAAAAGTAATTGTTTTGTGGGTGGTGAAGTAAATGTGGGCTATACTCAGAAAAAGAGCAAAGGCAGCAAGAATTACAACAGCATGAGACAGGAGGGGGAAAGGGCAAAAAAAAAAGTGAAAGATCTGGTGGAAAGGTAGCACCATATAAAAAGGGTAGGCCAGTGCCCAAGAGCCTGCTTCTCCTCGGAAAAAAGGGTGAGAACCAACACTCATGACATGCAGCAGGGCAGATTGTCCTTGGTTACAAATTAAAGTGTTTCCTAGTGTGCGTGGGTAAGCTTTGAAACAGGTCACCCAGAAAGACTCAGGAATTTCCGTGCTGGCAGACTTTTGAACCTTGACTGGAAAAGGCTCTGAGCAACCAGACCTTGCTGTGCATGGAGTCCAGCTTTCCCAGGAGACTGGACTTGAGACCTCCAGGAGTCCCTTCCAACCTAAATGATTCTCTGATGCTAGATGAAAAATGCACCGAGGGAGGTGGGATTTTTGCTCCTTTATTCATGCTAGGAGATTTGATAGTTTAGAGGGCAGCCTCTCTCCTGGCGCCACAGCAGCCCTAAAAGCCAGTTTTTACTCTCTTCTCACAAAAGCAGTCTTCTGCCACACCAGGCTGGTGACCTTTGTCTCCTGGAAGTTAGGCAGCACAGTTGTCCTTAGGGCTTCTTTGCGCTGCTTGCAGACAGAGGCAGCCTCTTGCTGGAAAGGTTGCCAGTTCCCTTATGATGAGGCAATCTCAGGCAGCTAGAAAAGATTGTGTTTCAAAACTCAAATTCCCATGAACTTGCAAAAACAAGCCATTTCCCTGGTGGCCTTTTCTGTGTGGTGTTGCTGCTGCTCGTTCTGGATCCTGTCCAGGGTTGTCTTTTCAAGCTGAGAGCAGACTAGTTGTTTGCTTGAAGTCAATGATACAGTACCGCAACGTTCCTCTCTGTTTTAATGAGAAAAAGTCAATGGCTTTGGGGAAAAAAAATATCTTTTCTGCATCTGAAATAGCACTGATGGGAACATAAGCGTTTCATGTGTTCTCTGTTTATTATTTGATGTTTTTCCCATTTCCTGGTACATCTGCTTTGCACAAATTGTATGTAAAAGCGAGATTAAGTCTGGGTGTGAGGTGCTACCTTTCTACTCCTGCAGTTCTGTTACTGACTGGGCCAAAATTAGAATCTGGGATATTTTAATCAGGTTGCCTTGCTGACTTTGTGTAGAAGAGACTTTTAGTCTTGCATTATGTAGTAATTAATACAAAAGGGCCTTTGCAAAGTGAACCAATGTACCCAGATCATACAATATCACTTTTACAGCATTTCTCTTCAGAACAACTTCTAGCCACTTCCTGTAACCATACACTTACTATACTATAATTGCACACTCACTATAACCATACGCTATCTTATGCATGCACGTAATAAATTTAATTTATTCAGTGCTATGTTCCATATGCTGCAAGCCTGTATTGCTAAGATAGCCCCAGTGTACTCACAGGCTTTCATGTAAATCAGGTCCCAGGCTGCGCTTACAAGTTGTGGTGCCCTGAATGTCCTTTTGGTTGGTAATTCTGTTAAAACAGAGGGGGGTTTGCATTGGAGGTTAAGTTGGATTTTAATTTTGAGCTTTCAAATTAATGTAATTGAATGACATTTTCACAGCATCATTGAATGAATTCTGTTTAAAGCACCTAGCAGTAACCCTTTCTCCTAAAAATAGCAAAGTAATCAGCAGTTGTATCACTGCTGTGATAAGTGTCACTGGCCTTCTGTTGGTCACTGGTGAAGCAGCAGAGGTTTTAACAGAGTGGGTGACCCCAGTAGTATCCTAGCACTGCAGAGCATGTGAAGTACAGCTCTAAAAAGAATGGGGAAAAAATAAAAAGAAAGAAAGAAAAGACTGATTCATGCTTTTAAAGTCTGTTTTTGTTAGAACAGTGACATAATTAACTGATGAGAACTGGACTTGAGCATTTGATGTAGGTCCTAAAATGTTGCTTGTAAATAAAAGAAACAAAAGTGGTAAGAGTGGGGAGCAGTTTGAGTCCTCTCCTTTTGTGGCATCCTGCCAAAAAAATAGCTTATCACATACTTGAGATAGGTGATCAAGGCTGCAAAATGCTTCATTAGCCTTTTGCTCTTTGACAGTGACCATTAGGAATAATCTGTGATCCATATGAAAGTGCTTTTAAATTAGAGCAGTATGCAAAAATATGTTCATCAGCATCCAGCTTTGCATTTCTGCTGCCTGGAGACCACTGAGAGGAAAAAAAGGCTGCTTGATCATGGTCAGCACTTATTGTAGGTTCCCATTCACCACGGCAGCAAACACTGCTATTGCTGTGCCTTTTGAAGTGTAAGGATACATTTTAGTATTTCAGATATTCGTACACTGAAGCTCCCAGTAAATGTTTCGTTTCCATTGTCACGGGCCAATTTCAGTAAATTTCAGTTAGTTTATCAATTTTGCAAACTGTTAATGGTCAAGATTTTTCATCAGCTTAACCTAGCCAAGAAGATGAGTTAAGTTTGTCTGTACTACCTCAAGATTTGCTGGGGGAATCATATGAATAGAAATACTTCTCTGCTTGCTCCTCTGTGCTGCTAAAAATACATGCAGTTTGGGAAAATATGCCTAGATCTGACTTCCATGACCTTCTGCAAATTCTAATAAAGTATTCAGAGTGCTTGAGCAGCTGCACTGGGAAAAGGTCAAAAATATCTCTTGGCATGCTTTTACTCTGTCTATGGATTGGTCTTCCCTTTGCAAAAACAAAGACGTTTCTGTGAGTCATTTATATTTTCTGTGTTTTTTCAAGTAATGCTTCTCTGAGGCATTTCTATTTTATATTCTCATTGGCAATACTCAAGGGCATCCAAGTACAAATTCCACTACAGCGATCGGGCTTTGACCAGGCTGCTGGGTTGCTGGGGAAAGGACCGCTGATGACCCAGGTGATGAAAGAGCAGAGTGGGGTGAATTAGAGTTCTAAGGCAAACATCTGAGCCTATGTTACAAAAAACAAGCCATTTCAGTAGAAATTCATCATGTCCAGTGATATGATTTAAGTTAATGGTATTGTATTGAATACTGTGACACCACAGATAAAATGGCTTTGATGGCAAGGCAGATAGGTATTGGTGTTTCATTCCTTGTGGAAAAACAGGGCTGTGCTGTTCCAAATTATACGCATGGCCCCAAATTGTCAATAAGCCATCTCTAAATTTAGTCGGCTGCTTTTAGCCGACTCCTGTTCCATTCTTCTGCTCGGAGTAGAGCAACTACTGTATCAACAACTCTGTTAAAAAATCTGTATTTTATTCATGTAATGGCTGGATGGATTTCTTTTTGTCTTGATTTGTTGTGCTTTTTTAAAATTCAGAGGTATTTCTTGAAAGGTCATTATCATGGTTCATGGCTGCGGATGCATGTCAGCTGATTTTTCAGGCTATATAAAAATGCTCGCCGAATATCTGAAGTGTGACCTAGCTGTAAAGCTGTGCGCTTTTGCTAGTTTTTCATGGATTCAAGTAGGAAATAACCTCATTTTCCTTATTCTGAAAGAAGAGGGAGGTATAATAGAAAGATTTTCTCTTTTTACTTCCCTGCATTGGGCTGTAGCTGTGTTTCCATGGTAGTTGTATCAGGATGACTTTTGCAAATAACTTGACCGATTTTGTTTTCATTCCACATTCTTGTGTTACTTCAGTAATGATGGATGGAAATTGCAGCAATACTTACAAACTTGGTTTAGCTGCAGTGAGACGAGATGACTTCTCTGCTTTTTAGAAGTGGCATAGATTTTTTTGGTGGCTGAGTAAGGAAAAGCACAGCTCTCATCTCTAACCAAGCAGGAATTTATTCTTGAAATAAGCAACAAAGTTCCAAGATTAGAATAGATTGCTGTAGTTGATCTCATCCCCTGCATGAGTAATTCTGGGTGGCTATTTAGAAGACTGAACAGGAGATTATAAACTCAGAACCTAGCTTTGTTTCTGGAAACGGGAGTGATAAAGAAACTGGAATAGCTCCTTTACAGGATTATCTTTACACTGGGGATAGCAATATGTAAATGATCTGCCCTACTCACATCTCCAGACTATTCATGTAGCGTGCAGCTTCAACGACTTTGCAGCTCCCTATTTCAAAGCTTCATTCTGAGTATTTTTCAAATGGCAAATATCCAACATTAATAATCCACATAGCAGAACTGGGAGGAGGCTGCTGTGGGGGCAGCAGTATCACGTTGAACTTCAAACAGTCTCTTTAATAGTCAGAACAGTGGTAAGTAGCAAACTAGTTTTACTACTGTTTTGTACTTTGTTGAAAATATAGCCTTTTGACCTGAATGTTTAGAAGCTGAGTGAATACTGTCAGATATTTCTGTTTTGCTAAATTAGTTTGCTGAATGTGTTCCTGGTTAGGCTAAAATATAAGAGTTGAAGACTAGTCTTTAAAATGTTTGTTGACTGCTTTGTTTAAAAAAGAAAACAAATCCCAGTGATCTGAAGCTCTGTTGGGCTTCAGTAAAGAACGTACTCAGTTTGTTTTGAACCTTTGCGGCAGTTCAGTGTAGTATTTTCTTGTGAACAGTAAGTTTTCATGCAAGTAAGCGCTTGATTTATTGTCTTTGAGGATTTCTCTCTGTAATTACACATCAAAAGGACTGTTAACATGCAAAAAAAAAATTGTGCAAGATCAGCCACAGCTTTCTAAAAACTTGGTGCTGCTTCTGTTGTTAAAAGCACGCTGGTAATCCTACAGAAGTATTTCTTCCTGATACTGATTTTCAGAAACCTAACCAATATACAATATAAGTAAAATAAGTTTGTGTTTCAGTGCTCAGTCACTTTGTTGAATAGTGTTCATTAGTCTGAAAAAGTGAGAGCTTTGGGGGGAGGTTTGTCAGACATTGAACTAGAGTTTTACTTAAATATAATGCATTTTTTTTAGTACAATACTGGAAGAAGAGAAGCTGCAGCAAGAAGAACGAATGAGAATGGAATCCAGGCGACAAGTCACTGTATCCTGGGACTCAGGAGGATCAGATGAAGCTCCTCCCAAGGTATCTAAGACTGCAAATTATGTGGGTTTAAAAAATAAATAAAACCCCTCTTTTTATTCCATTTTATTTCTTCAAAGCCTTCTTTGACGGGTTTGTTCAAACAGCGGCATTCTGGTCAAATTTATCATCATCCTGCTAATACTTGCCTGAAATGACCCAGCTATACTTGAACTGTTATTAGAACTGATACACGCTATAATAATGCACTAATGATTTCCTGTTTCTACTTGTTTAACTTGTAAAAGACTGCCATAGTTGCCACAAAATTGTATCCTGGCCTTTTCTTTTTTCTTCTCTTGTAGCACTCCTATGAAACATTAGCTAGTGAGTCCACCGACCAGCAAGAAGTTTATTTATAACACGTTAGTGAAAGGATAGAAATCAAATAATGGCATTTTCCTTATTCTAGACAAAAAAATTAGAGATTTGCTTCCAAGGACCTTATGTGATTTAATTTACACTTAATTTCGTTTCATTACATGCCTGTCCCGTTTGGATGTCGCTGATGTGTTCTGCAGCTGTGGTATTCTGATCTCCCCAGTTGCTGAGCACTCTCTTCTCTCAGTAACTTGTTTGCTTCTCGTTGGAGTTATTTTGCACTTTGAAGGATCAAGCCTGTATTTTGAAGAATTTCATCTGCAGTCACCACTGTAATGTGGAATATTATCTGCATCCTGATCAGTTTGTGATGAATTCCTGTAGCTGTATATGCAAGCTCTGGTGCTGATAATGATTTCAGTAGTATTCGTGTGGCACCTTCTGCTGCACACATCCCCCAGCACTCATAGGAAGGCAACTTATTTTTATTCTGTTTTGTTTCCCCATACCCAGCTTGTTGCCTGATAGATTTCCAAGCTTGGTTCTGCGTTTTGATAGCTTTATGGCAACCAAGAAATATGGGCAGTGGAGTTGTTGCTTTCATTTCAGAGTTAAAACCAGCAAACAATCCATCAACCTGTTTAGCCATCTGAGATTAACTGGCAGGATTTGGTGTATATACAAGCAGAGAATATTCCGAGTTACAGAAGCAGACAAACTGCATAAACTGCAACAATATGCTACTTAATCATTACAATCTTGTTTGAAGAATTTGTTTAGTCTTGAAGTTTTGGAGTTAATTCAAACAGAATAAGTGCCTTTTACTAATGTAATGTATGAGCTACATAATATTAGAAATTATTATCGTTAGAGCATTGGGTGTGATGTATAAACTGAAACACTTGACAAAAGAGTTATTAAGATTAAATTCATTCTACCGCTGCGTATCTTTTTTGAGGGGGTCGGTATGTCCTCCCTGTATATGTGATGTAGTTCTTGGTTAGGTGTTTTTATACGGTATTTGTGTTTAAAATATTGATGTGCATACTAATGACATTTGAACAGATTGAATTTTGTAGAGATGAGATTTTACGTATCTCTTAGGTTATTATCTAATTCTTTAATAGTGACAGCTTGATTTTTTTTCTTCCAATAATTCATTATAAAAGTTTCAGGTCTTTATAGGTCTTAAATGCCATTTTATTTATAGCCTTAAACTCCTACACATTCTCAACTAATTCAATAATTCTCAAATAATCACCATTTGTACTAAGAAATTACTGGTATCCCAAGTGATTTCCATTAGAAACCTAAGAAAATATCCTAGTACAGAATGATAAAGACATTTTTCATAAAATTCTGCAATCTCAAAGTAATGCCTTTAACTGCCAGGAGACTGAAAGAGCCCATTTGCAGAATCATGAGGTTTGGAGGTTTTTTTCCCTCTTTGGTTAATTTTTCTCCTTAAACACCCAACAGCACTGCTACTCATTAAAAAAAAACCCCAACATATATATATACACACACACACACTTCTGGAGCATTAATACCAAAATAACAGAACACTTATGCTTTGAAGATAAAAGTATGTTGTTCTAAGCAACATTTTCCAACATTACTTCTTTCAGTAGTGTGAAATTTCTATACCTGTTCTGGCAAAAGGGTGATTTGTTCAATGTGTGCAGAAAACCAGGCTCTTTTTCATGCAGTTTTTTAATAATAGTGCTGTCTGAAGTGCAGGTGACTTTTCTCATGTGTTCCTGTGATTATAATCTTGTTTGTTTACCTGTAAAGGATTGCCTTTCTCCTGAAGGAGTAAAGCAAGGTAGTCAGATAAAGACTCTTGATAGCTGTTCTTTAGCTGTCCTCTTTAACAGGAGCTAGTTCTGTCTTGTTTTTTCTTGGCTGGCAATGGCTGCAAAACCAAGCATGGACAATGAAGCGATCATGGAGTTCAGAATATGATCAAAGGCACCTTCCCTGTTGAGGCAGTTGCTTACACAGAAGTTAATTATCACAACTTTAGTCCTTGGAATAACACATGGAAATATTCATGCTAAACAAACCAGTTTGTTTTGCGTTCTGACTGAAGCAAAAGAATTTGCTTTTGGGAATGGTCACAAAAGCAACAAATTAATACCAAAGCTTTATGTACTGCAGATTGTGAACTCAGACCCAATGCTATATTTGCACCTGGAAGCATCACTTAAGAATTACGTTCTTAGCTGATGTCCTCTTTAAATGGCACAAAGCAGATCATTTAGTGCAAGCAATTAAATACACACAAAGAATTCACACAGCAAGTGTTATTTATGGGCATACCTAGCAAACAATTCAGCTGCATCCATTTCCAAGCAGAAATGGAGGAAAATTTAATTTTAGTTGTTTACAAAAAATGTTAGTCAGATTAGAGTATTTATTTCAGAGGAAGTTTTTTGAGCTTGCTTTTGTGATGCACCACCTGTAAATGTTTGTCTCAATGAAGAGTAATTTTTTGGTTTCAGTTTTCTGTTTCTAAAATCTCTAAAAATTCCTTTATATTTACAGCCCAGTAGACCTGGTTACCCCAGTCCGAGATCCAGTGAAGGGTTTTATCCGAGTCCACAGCATATGGTACAGCCAAATCATTATCAGGTATTACATTTAACACCGTGCATTTTGGGTTTATAACGCAGTTGCAGCTGGTGGAATTGATTCACATCTTGTGTGGTTTATTTTCATTCAGTTCTGTTAAATAGGTTTTGGGTTACATCAGAACAACCCCTGAACCGAGCCTGGTAGGTTTACTCCAGATGGCAAATAGTTTCATACCTGATACGGTGCTCAAATTCCTAAAACTGCAACAAAACACATCAGACATTGTCGTATTTATTGAAGGAATGTGGTGTTCCTATTAACGGTTGTGTTAAGCTACGAAATTAGTTGACTTTTAAAATGGCATTAACTGGTGGACTTTCCTTGGGCTTATTGATACTCTGCTCCCTGATGTTTCTCTGAAACATTATTATTTTCCCTTGGCTGATAGCCGCCTTCAGATCTACCGCTTCATATACTCACAAGTTTTGCTTTTCTTCCTAACACTCCTGAAGAAATTCAAAACAAAACTTTGTTATGAAAGTACTTCAAGCGTTCTTGGGTTTGTTGAAAGCTACAGCCATATACAGCAGTCTAGGTCGAGATTTTCTTTTCGTGGAGGGTGGGAGGTTTTCATTGTTTTCATCAGCACTTCAGACTCATTAAAGCTGCTTCGATTTTCCTGTGGAGAAGTTCTCAGGCCGTGCGGCTAAGCACACTAATTACATCCTGTCACTCAAGACTTACGCTTGTAACATACACTAGGGGTACATTTTTATATGGCTCTGTAGGCAGTGTTTGCAGGCTCCTGTTAACTTTAGTACAAGCTCTGCATGTGTAGCCCTTACAAATATGTCAACAGATTCATTTCTGTTCACAAGAGGACTTTGATCTTCTTGACTGCAGAGGTTAAAACACTTTCTCATGCTGCTGTTTTAATAAGCATCCTCAAATACTTACAGTTATCCTCAAACAGTTATGATAGGCATCCTCAAAGACTGAAAAAAGAGGGTTTGTGTCATATTTTGGCTCAGCTTCCCCCTTCTGATGTTGCTGCCCCTCCTCCCTCCCAGTGACTGCTTGAACTTAGTAATTTCTGTGCTGTCATATTTGCTTCCTTGAGGAGGGCAGGGGGGAAGCGATTAATTATGGGGAAGCGTAGGTCTTATTCAATATAAACTTTTTCTCCCCCCCCTCCCCAAAGGTGTCTGGCTACCCTGGTTCTCATGGGATACCAGCCATGGCAGGCAGCATTTATCCTGGGCAGGCTGCTCTCTTGGATCAAGCAGATTCCTGGAACCATCGGCCTCAGGAAATACCAGTGTGGCAGCCAAACATGGAGGTATTGTGAACTGACACATCTGTTGTTGCGCTCTTACAGTAAATACACTTTTGTATTATTTAGGTACATCTGGAGATTATTTTTGGAGAACTAAATGTTTCTCTGGTGGTTTTTAAATTGCCTTACTGCAGTGGGGTGGGAGTCATGACTGAATTCTGTTCTATTTGAAACAAATCATCCTGTGTGAGACTGGGCATAAAGTGTAATCTTTATGCAAATACTTGATGAGGTTATTGTTACTTATTATCTTAAGTGAGTCATAGCAAATATTCTGTGTTTGCTAAAAGAAGGCTTTACTGAAACTTACTGCTCTTAGTAGAGATGGGAACATTATTGTAAAAATCTATAGTATCCTTACTGTTTAAAAATGCCCCTTTGTTGGGAGATACCCAGTATAGCTAAAGTATCTGAGGCTTCCTCAGAACTTAGCCTGAACAGAAGATGAAATGGTCTACAGAACTGTTCTTCAGTTGTATTCCTGTTAGGTGCTTTTCAGCTTGCACAGAGCTGCTGCAAGGAACATCAAATTAATTCCCCCTTTAACCTTCCGGGTTTGTTTTTTTTCTGTTCTCCTCCAGTATTTTATACTTTTTGCATTCCATTTTACCCTCCCACAAAGATTCACTTTGTGCAGCTTCTTAGATCTGTTTCCTTTCTAACCAACGCTCTATTCCCTGTGTCTCTGATAAACATTTAAGTAATAACCATTAAATACAGGCAAGCAGATAGGTGTCCAAGTCTTCAATTTGCCTGTACTTTCTCTTGGTTGATCTGGCTCTATATTCTGCCATTGCTGCCATGCAGTTGTTCACACAGTACATACTTGAGGGTTGTAGTCCCAAGTAGTTCAACATCCCTGTAGATTATTGATTCTAGAAACAACTTAGTCTAACTATGTCATACTTGAAAAACGTGTTGGTGGAAACATATGAATGCTTTGCACGTCTTTGTAATAAGTTACAGCCAAAGTTCACAAAAGCTTGGGAAGTTGGTTGCCTAAAAACAATCTCAGTGAAGTTTGTAACCAAACTCCCCCTGGCTTTTTTAGAAATGTGGAATTTATACGCTACTTGTTAATGATTTCCAGACAGCATTGGGATACGGTATATGGAGTATTGTAAGCTTAAGACATGCATAAAGACTTGTTCAAAAATCCATTTAAAATGTCTTTTGTGACATGTTTTGCAAGCGTCAGATAAAACTGAAAAGCAGATTTGTTTTGAGTGAAAAACGTGTCGTGCAGCTTTTAACAACTGGATAGTTTACGTTATTGCGCAAGGCCAAGAAAACAAAATTTTTGTTTTTGTTGTCCAACTTAAATGAAGTGCAATATATGAAGTGACAACATTACTGAAAAACAGTCAGAATTTTTCAAATCTTTTTGGTTCCAGTGATTAGAGGCAAGGCAGATAAAATGTAGTTGGAAAGAGTTTCTTCTGATGGTCTGCTTCAGTTTATAAGGCGTTTAAGGAACCCTGCTTGACTGCTGTTGAGCGTTCGGGCTTTTTAAAATCTGTTCTACAATCCATAATTTCTTGCATCTGTTTATACAAATTCTAAGTTGTAAGATGGAATAAACTCACTCTGGTTTGTAGGATACAGGCACTTTGGACATACGAGGAATGGGCCAGGTTCTACCCACACATCTTATGGAGGAGAGATTGATACGACAACAACAAGAGATGGAAGAAGATCAGCGCTGGCTTGAAAAAGAGGAACGGTTCCTGGTAAGACTTTGTTTCATAGTGCTTCTTTAATTCATTCTGACTTTTCTCTTTATTGCAGCTTGGTCACTTTTGTGAAAAGAGAGTATTTACTGAATACAGGAGTCACTACCAAAATGTAGGTTTGGAAGCAGTTTTTAAATGAAGTGTTCGGCTAGCAAGTCCTGTGTTTCAAATACCTTGAACAGCTGTGGTTTTTAGGGAATCTCTCATTTTATCCAGCTGAGTATTTATGTGTGGGAAGTTGAGGGTATAATTCTGTGTCAATCTCCAGATTGCCTGTTTGTTCTTAAGGAGATAGATCTGTGCATAATCTACCCCTAAAAAAGGGATAACCATCAGCCATCTAAGAACCTTGACTGTAGTAAGAGCTGTGAGCAGCCTTGCACTGGAGGAATAATGAGACATGTTAGTGGGAAGAAAATTTATGAGCAGGCTCTGCAAGGTGGGGAAAAAGCTCTGAATGTCACCAGGAGGCGGAGGAAATGCATTGGTCATGGGATCTTCTGTTGCGGTTTCTTTGCAGTGCCATGTTTTCTTGTTGTCAGTGCCACTGGTGTATGGCTTTTAGTTCAACACTGGCTTCCCAGTTGACAAAATTCAAGTTCTGCCTTAAAATTCTCCTACTTGAGACTGATGGCTGCAGATGCAGCAGAAGATGGTAGTGTAGCCTATTTCTCTGTATAGGCTCATGCTGGGAAGCCCATGGGGGCATGAGCCTCTCTTGACAGGTAGATAATCACAGTGGTGTGGTATGTGTTGTGACAACATCAGTCGCATGTTTGGTCTTCAGTGTATTTCAAAGATTTTGTTTGGAAGCCTTTTATGTTGTACATAGTTAAAGAACATGCCTGTATAAATGCAGGTACCATAGGTTGTTGGCTGTGAAGACAACCAAGGTAGGATAAATCTCTACTGGCTCTTGAGAGCTACTGGTAGATGCCTCCATGTCCAGTACATGCTCTTGCCAAGATCCAGATTGTACCAGAGTTAAGATGTTACTTTGGATTAAAGGATGCTGGAGCTTGCTTTTGGCGGGTTTCCTTGTAAATGCACTTGGGAATTTGCGGTTCACCATTGGATGAGAGTAGAGAAACCACTGTACCCAGATTGCTTTGTCCAATTTATTACAAGCTGAAGAGAGGGAGAGGAAAGGAAAATTTCTTCCCTAATTCAGGCATGAGCTTTTCCAGTCTTCAGTGGAACCAGTCATTTTTGACTTTCACAGCCCCAGGAGGTCAAAAAGATCCCATTGTCCATTAAAACTTTCAAGATGGTCAAGAACTTTTTGAAGAATTAATATGCTTATGGAGAATGAGGCATTGTGATCTCAGGTGGCAGTAGATCGTGTGGGAACTTTCTGGAGAAAACTTTCTGACCTTCCTGAGCTTTCTGACTTTTTCTGCAGAATAGACGATAATTATTTGTAGTGTTTGTTGCTGTCTTTGGACTCAGCCTCTGGACCATTAGGATGTTTACTGTCCCCTGAATTGCTCTTTGAGGAGAGACTTGCTGATTGTTCTTTTGATCTGTAATACAGTCTTGGCATATGCTTGGAAAAGAATTACCATGTTTTCATTATGTGTTAGTTTTTATTGCGAGGAGACAGTCTATTGCCACCCCTACCCGAAGGACTGCTAGCACTTGTGAACTTGTGAGCAGCTATACAGCCCTATGCCAGAGCTGGATTTGGTTGATGTAAACCCTTAGAGGTTTAAAAAGGCAAAAAACAGAGAAAGAGTTTTGAGTGGAAGCAAGTATGAACTTAAATGGCCAAAATGAAGAATTAGAATGCATAAGAGACCTCAGTTTTTTCTTTCCGCACCAACATTTTTACTGTACAGGCTTTGGAATGCCTGTTACAGATTTATATTCTGTGCCCAAAGCTAAACAAGCTAATGATGGCCACAGAGGGTACATTTGAACCTGTGGCAGGATGTATGTCAGAGGAATCCTCAGTTTATAGATATGGGTGTGTCTTGGAACAAGTATGTGGTTTTCTGGATTTAGCCCTGAAGAAATCAAGATGGTTGAAGAGTGTGGGGAGTCACTCTTGGTGGCCTTGCAGATGAAGGAAATCCCCAATTCATACATGAGAGTCCAAACACTGGCCCAGTGTAGCAGCAAGCCATATATTACACACACACACTCTCCTTGGCCCATGTCCTCTAGTAAGTGACTAGAGCCATTATTTCTCCTGGGAGAAGGGCCTTCTCTAATTTCCCTCCAGGTGATTTAGGGAGGAGAAGCAACTTAATTCTCCAACTTAATTCTCCAAATGGATGTCATCTCTCGCTTGCTTTGAGACACCTTTCTGCACTAACCTTTATTTAGATTTCGATAAAATGTTTTGCTGAAGTCTGGCTCTTCCTTGCCTGCTGTAGGCAGGTTTCAGAAGAGTATTTTTCCTTTTAAGCACAGAGAACAATAGAGAGAGTAGAGCCAGATTTTAATTTTTAACTTCTGTAACCCAACAGCGTAGTGTTCTCAGTTTAAACTGGCTCCTTTCAAAAGCAGCTCTATTTACACAGTCTGTAGACTCCTACACTATATCTCGCTTTTGCTTCTGGGAACTGGACTCACAGGGGAACAACTGCAAATCATTTCATGTAACACGCTGCACTGAGAAGAAAAATCCTCAGTGGGGTTTCTGTTGGTACAATTCATCTTTCCCCAGAGTAACAGCAACTTGCTCATGACCTGAAATTTATTGCTGCTTCTACAGGGGAAAAATACAACTCAAAGCGTGTTAGTACACATATAAACAGCACTTACGCTGTGTTTGCTAGAAGAGACACCCCGGATGAAGAATTAAATTGCAATGGCATTGAAATGGAAATTTACCAGTCATCAGAGAGGTTGTTATCTGTGTAAGCAGTTTGCCTGAAACTGGTCCTTTGAGAACACGTGACTAGTCAATACTTGAAAGGAGACAGAAATTGTGTTTGCAAGCTGCAGCCTTAACAGAATCCAGAATTCTGAAATTCTGCTGTAAAAAGAGGCAACAAACGCATCTCCCTTCATGGGAAGCAACTGAATGAAAATAAATCTGTAGCATAAAAACCAAAAGGTAGAGAAGTGTTTAGTCTTGAATGGTACCAAATACAGTCATTGCGAGATGCGAAGAGAAGTGGGGGGGGGGGTGATTTCAGGGGACATTTTTTTCCCAGGACTGACACTGCCTCGCACCTCCGCTAGAGTGGGGATGTTGCACACCAGTCTGGTAGCTTTAATGGGTACTGATTAAACTTACGGGCTTTCATGCTCTTTTGATAAAAGTGCTTCAGATATCAGCATCTCCAAGAAGGAAGACAGAAATATCTTAATTATTTTTGATGAGGCTGAAGCAAAGAGAAAGCATTACTGCACTTAAGGGTCGGTACAGGTAACTACAGAAGACAGTCTCTGTCCAGGGCATATGCAGGTGGAGGGGTGAAATGGCTGCAGTACAAACATATTATGTCAAACAAGTGGAAGTCTGTTTTGGCCTTCTCTGTGAGGAGTTTTTAGGTGATACAGTCTTGTGGACTTTTCATTTATAACCTATGAAGCTGGCTTCAGTCACATGGGCAGTATTACAACAAATTCATAAAGTTCTCATTCTGCACTTCCTGCTGAGTTGTTTTTGGATCATACGGGTATTTCCACCCAAAAAAAATAAAACTGATGAAGGTTATTCAAGATTTTATATGTACGTAGTGCATAGCATATAGAAGCCAAACAACCTCCATCCCCGAAAGCAGCACTCCACAATCGCAAATGGCCTCTCAACTGCTGATGTCTGCAGCTCACTGTAACCAAAAAGGTTTGGCCCCGTTACCCTGCAGTCTGGCATGTATGCTGCCTTTCCTTTACAGTATTTGTGCACACAGAAAATCAGCTCCTACGAATCAAATTACTCCATGAGGGCCACAGTAGATGTATGTTAATCTTCCAGCCCTGACTTCCTATGTGTAGAATTAATTTAAAAGCAAATCAATGAATTCATTGAGTTGAAATAATTTTAAAGGCCCCTCCCTGAGCACGCTTTTATTTGTAGGTTTTGACAAAAGTCTGGAACTGCCAAAAACTACACTGATATTTTTGGGGTTTAAATTGGTTTTAGGAGAAAGTATACCTTCTGTATTTTAATGCAGAGTTTGACTCACAAGGAGAATCGCCTGTAATCACAGACAGGAAACCAGTGGTGTAGTGATGCCATGAGAGAGCCTACTGAACTGGTAGCTAGCTAGTTTACTTTGCAGAAGTTGTGGGAAAGAAACTGTCATTTGTGTCTTTTCAAGGTGACCCTCTTAGTTCAGCAGTAAAGTGAAGTTACTGATCTTAATGCTGTAACTTCTGGCACTGCCTTTAACTGTCCCTGAACGTTTTGCAGAACGCTTTTCTTCTTTGGGGGCTGTTTAGTTACCTGCAGCCTCATTTATATTTACTTTCCCGTTTGAGCCATTCTTTGTGGCTGCGTTGATGTTATATGGCATTGGTTTTAATCCTATAAAGACATATATATGCATGCCTTTTCGTAACTCCTCAGCAGACAGAAGAGTGTTGTGTTAAGAAATTTATAGTCCTTTCCTGTGATTAACAGGTTAAGAAGAAATAACTTGCATAGTTCCCTTATCATGTTTGGGTTTGGGTTTTTTTTCTGAAATTCCCACATAGTTGTGGTTTTGTCCTATTTTGACACTGAGAACTGCAAATCAAATATAATTGATGTGAACTGTTGCTAAAATAAGATCTTAACTTTTAGCCTGAGAAAATCCCACCAAGGCATTACAATTTGGCATGGCCTGAGAATGCTGAGACTTAAACGTTCTTTTATTAGTGAGTAACCAGAAATACTGGGGAAAAAATGCATTATGTTCCAGTTTGTCAACATATGCATCCTGTCTGAAAAGTCCTCTTGACATTTCCAAAGATTTCAGATAGACTGTTTATTAGGAAAAAATTAATTTGCTTTTGAAAGATTCTGATTTTCTGCAGGATTTTAATGACATACATACGTTGTTAAATGTGTTAAATATGTGTCTAATGAATAGAATAGTAAGTAGAAAAGGCTTTGCTTAAACTTGCATTTTAGTTTAGTACAGTTGGCACTTTCACTGAAAAAATAAAATTTTAGAGCACTAACGTTTGTATGCTTCAGAAGTCGCACCATACTATGAGTATGAAACACATTTGATGATAATTTGTCATCATAGTCAATCACTGTTTAGGCTCAAGGCTTGGAAAATATACTCACAAGTTACAACTTTTTCAGATAAAGCTGAAACCCTAAATCTCTAATTTCCCAAGGGCTTCGTGTTCTGAAACAGTCGTACACTGCACAAGAGTGTTAAGGAGGGCCTTTGCAGGGATTCACTCTTATTCGTGATGTTCAACTTCAGAGCTTCGCAACCAAGTAGATGTCTTGAGGGTTTTCCCCCCTCCAGCTCATCTCCCTGGTGTGTCTATATCCTCAATACATTTATGTCCCAGCAACTGCCAGAAATGTTCTCCATAAAAACGCAGGCGTGCCGAGCACCTCAGCACCCACCACCCACGTTCCAGCCCCTTTAGCTGCCTTTCAGAAAGGATCGTTCCCCATCCAGCCAAGAAGCTCTCTGGTATGGCCAGTACCCTATATCAACCCTGGTGGAGGTATAGGGCTGTAGCAGGTACTGGAAAGATAGAATGGTGTGCTGTGGGGCTCTGAAATGGGGTGTAAACAACAGAATGGGTCAGTTTGGGTGTGAGGCTTATTTTTGACCTAGGGAATGTTGTATTAAACACACCTGAAAAATATCAGGATTAAAAATCCAGCAACGCATCGCAATGTAATGCCAACATGAGGAGCTAAAATCAAAGCTCTTACTGCTGTAGAAGCATGAGAATTGCTGGTAAATAATATTTAAAAATACAATGGGAGTTTAGTCATAACTCACTGTAAAATAGTTATCTTTTGGAATTTCCACAGCTACACAAATCAATAAATCAGAGTGTCATTCACTAAAACAGGAGTTAAGAGTTTATTAGAACACAGTCAAGTCACTAGAAATGCAATTTGGCCTCTTACTAGTTATTGGATGCAAAAGCATGTTGGGTATTTCTCTGTTGTTCCTTGTATTCCTAACTCTCCAAGTGTTGATGGGGCAGGGGGAGGAAAGTATTTGGAGAAGCTGAAAGAGCTTGCATTTATGCACCACTAAAGATTTTCAGTCCTTAAGTCTAAGATGTAAATATGCAGATCACTGAGATGCAGGTATGTTGTGTAGCTGTACATGCTTCTTGTGGACTCTTTACTTTGCCATTACCCATTGGCACTTGGTATCTTCGCTTTCAGGTCAGATTCTTGGAGATGCCTGGGCAGCACCACTGCCTTCCACGGCTTCACTTTGCAGGGGGTGGTCAACAGCACTCCGTATTTTTGTTGGCAATGTGTGAAGCAAGTGTTTGTCAAGTTAATAATGCTAATTTTAGTAAAATTTTATGTGTATTTACAGTCTTTCTGTGAAACGATTCTTAGGCTGTGGCTAGGTGGGTGTGTAATGTTTGTGTACCTGAAGTCTGCTCAGGTACTGCACATTTGCTGCGGGTCGTGGCTTGGGTAACTGAATTGTTGCTGTGATATGTATGAGGTTATAGAATTGGGCATGTAGAGGGTTTAGAGGCTGAAAGGGAGGACCTAGTTAGTAAAGACAAGGAGGGGAGGAGGTGGATATTATGTCTGTTAATTTTTTTCTTGCAAGACTAGAAAAAAATGTTATTTGGACTAGTGTGTATTTTTGTATTTCTGAATCATCTAAAATGCTAAATATTTCATTATCTTTGGAGTCTGGTTTAGGGTGCATTTCTAGATTAATAAATGGTTAAAAGTGCAAAAAGCATTAAAGACCTCTGTGATAAAATAGTATTTGACTATTTCCAAAGACTTTGGGCACTTCCCTGGCTAGAAACAAACATGAAATGAAGGCAAATTGTGAACATTAGTGTGGTTAGTCCTATGCTTAGATAAACAAGGATAGCTGTTTGCTTTAGCTTAAAAATGTAATGTGAATCATGGCTTACTTTAGATATCTAATGAAGTATCTAACATACCCATATCAAATAAGACTTCAATCAGAAAAAAAATCCTTCATCATAATAAAGGAAATAAACTGGAGATTGTCAATGGTAACTTTCGTCATAAACTTTGTCACAAATTCCTGAAGAAATATTGGGAAATTGCTTGCGTGTGTCTGCTTCAGTTCTTCATGTTTAAGATGGGGTTAAATATTTCCCTGTCTAGTATGATTTGTCTATTTTTAATCTGCAAGTTCTTTAAGGCAGTGACTGTCTCTGGCTGTGCTTCACTCAGTCTGCAGAAGACTGAATGAAAATCCAAAGTATAAGGTCTTCTGACAGATTACCAACATGAGTATTTTTAATAATACAAGATCAATATTAGTGTATCTTTGCAAGTTCCGTCTGCCCTTCTGGCATTTTTAAGGTCATTTAGCAGGTCACGCAAGTTGGAATTATTCTTTAGTGCTTCTGGAAAGAAAGAAGAAAAGGGATCCAGAGTAGCTTTAAAGAGAAAGTAGATATATTTATCCTCTGAAACTAACCCTACAATCAGTATTCACACACTTAAAATAGGAAATTTTCATTCTTATGCTGTGTGTGTCTATTTTATGTGCATGTGTATGTATATATGTATACAGGCATATGAAGGAGGTTGTATTTACAGCGATGTAGACCATTTTCATTAACTCGTCATCCAGTCTCATAAGAGAGTGAATTGAAGAGTCAGATAAATCCTTTTTTTTTTTTACGTGCCAGAATTAGTGCACTAGAAAAGCATTTTCATTTTGCTGAACATGTGTCTTCAGATCAGTGTTAACATTTGTTCCACATCCAGTCTTTGTCTTTCTATGCAATTAATGTTATTCTCAAAGAGTACCAGTAACATACCTGGATTTTCTGGGGAGGTGAGAAAAATAACTGGTTTCTGTGTGAAAAAAAAATTGTTGTAGTCTTATTTTTACATTTTAACGGCTGAGCCCCACCCAGGTTCCTATATCTTGCTTAAAACATATAAACCAGAAATTTGCTTGTTGGTTTTATTAGGAGAATAGTGCATCTGGATGTCTTTATTAGCTTTCTGTATCCAAATGCAGTGTTTAAGGAGCTCCAGTAATTGGCCCCATTTGCAGGCTTGGAGAGTGAGCCAAGTACATATAAGCCATCCTCCGGCAGGAAGCGGGAATTAATGTGCAGCATTTTGCATCCTGTGGTTGAAATTTTCTGTTGGGAAGCAAACTGTTTTAAAAAAAAAAACAACAACGCCCAACTTTTGCTGCCTTTTAAGAAAATTTAAATGCAGGTTTTCCAATGTTGTGTTAGGGAAATGGTACTATTGATATTTATAACAAACATTTTTACACATGTGCTGAGAATGGGTGGTTAAGAATCAGCCGAGAAGGCTGCCAAGAGTTTGAGTAGCTGCAGTTGCAGAAGCACGTAGTCGCAGCAGCGGGGGTGTATAGACTGGAATGAAATGACATCTGTATTTGTCAGTGTAAATTTTTAACAGGATTTTCCTGTCTTTAAGATGATTTTAAGCTAGGTTGCATGAATCGGTAAGCGGAGTATAGAATGAAATTTGTATTTTCTGTTTTAGAAGCCTGATGTGCGGCTCTCCAGAGGCAGCATCGACCGAGAGGATGGAGGTCTCCAGGGCCCAGTAAGTATGTGTGGGATCTTTTAATCTCCAAACTCTTTCTCCAGTTTCCTGGTAGAACATGTTGTACACTGTCTTGATTGTGGGAGATTATTTAAATTTTTTGCTAAACATTTCCACTGTTATTACATAGTTCTGCAACTTTCCAAGAGGCTCAGCTTCTGCGGGAACAGCAGCCGTGGCAAACTTGTTCATGCAGCATTTTGGCGGATTTGGGGTTTGTTGTTTTTTTTCCCTTGAAGCTGCTGTTGAAACAAATACTAAAATGTTTCCACAGTTGTGTTGCAATTATTTTTAAATGTTTGTGTGCTGTATAATTGGGCCTTTTATTTAAAATTGTGGAGAGGTTTCTGAAAGTTCTGTCAACAGGAAGCAGGGTTAAAATAGCTTTTGCAGTAGTTTAAATATCTGAAGGGTTTTCTTAAAAGGAATTTAAATGTTACTGTTTTATTACCCAGAAGTCTGCTTGGGGTAAATGATCTGCTATGAAACAAGTAGAATAAACCCCATAGTCATTCATTTATTGCTAGACAACAGCTGCAGCTGTGGTATTCTTTCTTACTGGCTTAACTCTCGTCTGTTTAACTAAAAATGTCTCTCCAATTGTTTAATTGCTGTTGGAATCTCTGAATCATACTGATTGAAAAGGGAGGTTAGGCTAGGGACTGTTAATGATAGAAACCTGATGCTTCATTTACTGTTTGTCCCCAGGGATCACCTTTAAAATAGTTAATATTTTAAATTTACTTTCCTAGTTCATTTGGGATGCAATTGTAAATTCCTGGATTGGCTTCCGTATTTCTTTACTACCTAAGAATTTAGGGACTCTTCCTGCCTTTGCAGCCAAAGTACAGTCATGAATGAGTATATTAATGACACACCACAGCATGGTGTCTAGAGACATTCGTGTCTGGAAGCTGCTAAGATCATCTTCCATGAAATTGGAGAAGACTATTCGTTATTGTTAGGTCTTTACTATTGTTGCATCTTTATATAAGAGCAAGTAAAGTATAGCTGCATTTTGTGCCACTCATGAAGCTGCTTTGAGATAACATGGAGATTTTTGAGTTACGTCAGAGGTTTGATTCAGGTGGCTGTCAGTGGCAGTGGGTTTAAAGTACAGCTTCTTGCAGCAGCTGGTTTCTCTGACTGCTCCTTGAGTTCAGCATGACTGCCTGGGGTTAGAATAAAAATGACAACACCCAGATCCCAATCTACTTGTAGGGGAAGTCCTTTCTTCCCAGAGGAGGTAGTACAATTTCACACCCCATTTGAAAGAGTGTGAAGAAAACACTTAGTGATCACTGGCAAAATTAATTCTAAAAGAGACTCTTAATTCATAACTACAGTCCTAGTTCCAGAACTTGGTTTTGTGGTTTTATAGTTCTTACTATGTTCAGAACATAACTCTGAATGGCTTCATTTGCAGTGGGAAATGTCTGTGAGTCAATTTCTATTTCTCATGAAGATGAGAAATAAATAGGCAGTGGTCATTTTTAGGAGAACTAGGATTAAATAATTGCCCAGCATTACACGGAGATTTCTGTGACAATGGCGAGGACAGAAACCAGTTCACCAAGGTCATTTATGTCTTCCCCACACAGGCCTTTTTGTTTGATCGGTCATTGTGGTACTTGGTAGGGTTTAGAGCAGAAAGCACAGCAGCTCTGATTCCTGCTCAGAGCAGCAGCATCTGCACAGTTCAGGGACGCTGGGAGGAAGAAGGAGTTATACATGATCCTGTTCTTGGAGGTGGTGATACAAATGAAAAGTTACCACAAGCATTTTAGTGGTTCGTAACTGATGAGCACGTGGCTGTATAACTTAGTGCACATTCTTTTGACATATACTTCTGATACACAATTTTTTTAGAATATCATCTATGAGACTTACAAGAACTGGATTTCTCTCTAATACATTTTTATGCAACCTTACTTTCTGAAAGCTGGGCTTCTTGCCACCATTTTCCATAGTAAACTGATAGAAATTAGCTTGAAGTACAGAGTTAGTATGGGAATTTTCAGTTCATGCAGTTAAAATTAGGTAAAGTTTTGAGCAGCTGAAAGCAGGCCTCATGAAGCGCTAGGCAACCTTAGCCATTGGAAACATTGTCAGATCTGCCTGTAGTTTTAAAACTAGTTTTTAAATTTCTAAAAATGCCAGGCTGAAACTTCAAATAAATGCTGAACTATAGTTGTGAGTATCCCTCCAGTGCAATAATGGAAAGATGAGCGAGTTGTCGAGGCATGAGCTTCTCGTTTCGGTTGAGGACCCTGTGCAGACTTGCTGCATGCTGTTGGGAAGGTTGCTCGGTATCCTCATAGTCATCTAGCACTGAAATGAGGTGGTGGTGGAGTTAGAAGCTAAGTTATAGTAAGTGCACTGCTGTTGTCCCTGTTACCTGGCTGTGTTCCTGAAAACAGAGAATGTGAGATGTTCAAGAACAGTTGCATAAAAGGTCAGAAAAGAAAGTCAATGTATTAACATTTTTAGGTGGTGATTTTATAATAGCATTGACTAAGAGTGTCATCCAGATGCTCCTTGAACTCTGCTGACAGGCTTGGTGCCGTGGCCACATTCCTGGGGAGCCTGATCCAGTGACCAACCAGCCTCTCGGTGAAGAACCTTTTCCTAATGTCCTGTCTAAACTTCCCTGATGCTGCTTCATTCCTTTTCCTTGTGTCCTGTTGCTGGTCACCAGAGAGAGATGATCAGCATCTCCTCCTCCACCACCCTCCTTATGGAAGTTGCAGACTGCGATGAGGTTACCCCTCAGCCTTCTCTTCTCCAAGCTGAACAAACCAAGTGACCTCAGCCACTCCTCACAAGTCTCGCCCCTGAGGCCTTTTACAATCTTGGTTGCCCTCCTCTGGACACACTCTGATAGTTTGATGTCCTCCTTCTACTGAGGCACCCAAAACTGCACATAGAACCCGAGATGAGACCACAGCAGTGCCATGTAGAGTGGGACAGTCACCTCCCTCCACCAGCTCACTATGCTGTGCTTGATGTGCCACAGGACACGGTTGGCCCTTTTGGCTACCAGGGAGACTGTTGACTCTTACTCAACTTGCCATAAACCTAAACCCCCAGAGCTCTTTCCATGGGGCTGCTCTCCAGCCTCT
Organism: Falco peregrinus; assembly: GCF_023634155.1. Taxonomy (NCBI): domain Eukaryota; kingdom Metazoa; phylum Chordata; class Aves; order Falconiformes; family Falconidae; genus Falco; species Falco peregrinus. Next base: position 88,613,548 of record NC_073723.1, read on the forward strand.
CGTCCCCCCCATTTCTGCATATAACCAGGATTACCCCATCCCAGGTGGAGAATCGGGCACTTGCTTTTGTTAAATTCCAATGGTTGGTAATTGCCCAGCTCTCTAGTCTATCCCAATCTGTCTGTAAGGCCTCTCCACCCTTGAGGGAGTCCACAGCTCCTCCTAATTCACTGTCTTCAGCTAACCTACTTAATGAACATTTGATTCCTGTGTCCAGATCATTTATAAAAACACTGAGGAGCACTGGCTCTGAAACTGAGCCCTGGGGAACCTCACTGGGGACTGGCCACCAGCGTGATGTAACTCGATTTACTAAACTCTTTGAGCCCAGTCTATCAACCAAATGCTCACCCAATATATTACGGACATGTCTAGCTGTGTGCTGGATATTTGTCCAGAAGGACACTGAGGGACAGCATCAAAAGCATTGCTAAAGTCCAAAAACATATCTACTGGCTTCTCTTGGCCAACTAGATGGGTGACCGTGTCACAAAAGGAAATTAAGTTGGTTAAGCAAAGTGCTGTGTCAGGGGTTGATTTTATATGTGTGTGGGGTGGCTGCCATTGCTTGTCCCTGCCCAGGCCTCCTCAGCCGCTGTGGCGCAAGCTGTGGGCTTCTGGCGGGTCTTTGCTCCCCTGAGCTTCCCCCAGTTGAGGAAACCTCCCTGTGCACCATGCTGCAGCGCTCCACTGGCGCCACTCACCTCAGTGACTGAGGTTGACATGAAGGTTGTATAAATACGATTACCAATGACAGTCGCTTCAATCTATTATTAACTATTTCCAGATAAATAAGCAAATTGACCCTGACTAAGAGCTTTGCAACAAAACCCAAAAGTAAACCAGCTTAGAAATCTGTTACCATTATGGAAACCATTCAACAGTGCAGAAATACCAGTCTTCTCAGTGTTGCACTGCCATTTCTTCTTCACCACCGTGACTTCTACACTTTGATCTCTGAATACAGACTGAAAATTATTGGGAATATATGACCACGTTTGATTAATAATGAAGAATAAATTCTAATGTGGAAGCCAGGGCTGTTGTGAGCGATACAAAAGAAATGGAAATTCTTTTCTTACTCTATAAATAATATACCTGTTGTTAGGAGCTTAGCTAATGATGGTGAATAAGGATGTATTTTTAACTGTTGGGAAATGTGCTGAAAACTGGCTGCTCTTAATGTTTGAGATTGTGCTGCTAAAGGTTGTGAGCACTGTAATAACTAATCTAAATGCGTATTTTATTTTATAGGCTGGTAACCAGCACATATATCAGCCTGTGGGTAAACCAGGTAAGCAGTAAATCCATATACTGTCATCTTGAATCCTTGATTACAAGTTGTCTAGCAGCAGTGGTGAACAAAGATCTATGCCAGTATTTTCTTACAAGGGGTGGATTCAGTTCCAGATAACTAGACCTAGATGTTTCGGTGCACTATGTGTTTAAATTCCACGTGTGGTCCCCAGAGATGTAGTCAGCAAAGCCAAGAAAGTGTTTCAGTCAACAGGCGGGAAGGGCCTAGAGGAAGCTGAGTCACTCTGTAGGACTTCACCGTGTGTGGAGTTCAGACATGTGAAACAAAAGTAGACACCTAAATTTAGGTTTCTCAATCTCAAAAGTGAATCACACCCAGGATTTCTGCCATGAAGTCCAATTTTCCCAGACATATGCAGCATGTGTGGCACTTTGCTGTGGTACAGAGCGGGGTGAGTACCTCTCAGGTCTGGGGTAGGTGTACTGAGATGAGTAGCAGTTGTCCCATGAAGGAATTTTCTAAGTATCTTACTAAAACATCCATGTTCTCAGAATCACAGGAAAACTTCATGACCTTTTCTGTCTGCATTTTTCCAATAGAAATACAGATGTAAGTGTAACTCCTACAAATACTGGATTTACTGTAAAGCACATAAAGATGTACATCTCCTCTGCTAGTACAGTAAAGCGCATGTAGCCTTTGTAGTACTGACAGACCAAAATGCTGCAGGTACATCTGAATACGTTGGTCCTCTAAAATGCAGATTTTTTTTATTAATCAGATCACGCAGCTCCACCAAAGAAACCTCCCCGCCCTGGAGCCCCCAGCCATTTGGGCAGCCTTGCAAGCCTGAACAGCCCTGTGGACAGCTACAACGAAGGCGTGAAGGTACATTGCTCAGTGCCACATGAAATATGCCTCAGAAAATTAAACATTACCACTCTTCAGTTAGTTTGCTGTTCCTTAAGTAGAGACCGTGGAAAGCAAAAGCAACTAAACTTCCCAAGTAAATGTTGTCATGGGGCAAATATGCACTGGCAGCTCTCCAGGGAGGTGGGGAGTTAACCGGTAGGCTCATATCCTCCATTACTGTGATTCAGCATGTTCCTCACCTAGAACCTTTCCCAGGTGAGCATATTTCTAGTTTGAAGAGCATACGATATGAGGTCTCCTGTATGGACTCAGCTACCTGCTCAGCAGCTCTGTTAAGCAGGAAGGAGCGCACCTAGGGTTTCCAGTTACTCTGGTAGTACCAAAGTCTCCTATACTTGGTGACAGAGAAGTGAGACATGTCTGAACTGTGGTGCTCAAAAAGCTCTTGCTGGAGCACCGAGGTGCCTAAAACCCTCCTGGCTCTGGGGAACAAGGGAAGAGGGGAACTGGACCGTCTGACCTGTGACTGAGATACTTTCCAATGTGTTGTTTGATCTCTAGTAAATAGGTAATACAGCCAAAAATGAAACTTTAGTTTTCTAGCAGAAATGCTGCAGGATGCTGTGAAACACAACGTCATGTCCCTATTGCAGCTGGTGCCAAGGGAAGTGCTTCTTAGGATGTCAGTCACATCTAAAATCTTGCCTTTCGTGTTGTTCCCTGCCTTTGGGACTCCAGTACCTCTTCAGGAAACAGAAACCCAAGTGACCTCAGAGCCTCCGGAGGGGATCCAGTGGAGCTATTTCTGATGCTAGGAGTTTCCAGCAGCTAGGTAGAATAGTGATTGGGAATTCTCTGTCAGTAATACTTTTAACAGAAGTTAAGAGTATTTAAGTTAAGAGTATTAAGCTGCACTTCTGTTAGAAGTGCAGCTGATCTATACACATCGCTGTTTTATTATTTCACAACCTTTGCAGCCAGGCAAATACCTCCACAAAGACTGCTGGTCTGATGGCGGTATTACTGACCAGAGCGTTAAAAGCAGGATCACTCCTGCCGCTGCTCTCATTCTGTCAGTTGATGCCATCAGTAGCACCCCAGGAGGTGATGTATTTATGTGCCAGCTGTTTCCTGAGAGAAGAAAGATCAGGTCTCCATCAGAGCACAGGCTTTGCAGATACACTGCGGCAATCCCTGCTGTAAATACAACAGTTAGTGCTAATAGTACAGCTCCTCACAGAAGTAGAACCTCTGGCTATTCTAAGCCTTGCCAAGCCTGTAGTAAAGAACAGGAATCCATGTTGTGGTAAGTGCGGCTGTTGTGATAAGCCACTTACCTGATCGATCTCACTAATCGATCTCAGTCACCACCTGCCTGTCACTCTTGCTCTCGTTCTGAGATTACCAGAATATTTAAGAATTCAGTGTAAATAGACAGCAGTGGCCAATTTGAGCAGGATTATTTATTATAAACTGATGCCAGTGCCTTTCAAGCTGCCAAGCCTCAGAAAATGCAAAAAGCAGTAACAGATGTGTACTAAACTTGGCTTCTCTAAAATTTACTTTCTAAATGCTGATACTGGAACGTGAAAGATGTTTTCTGAAATATATCCTTTTCACAACAAACCAACCTTGAGCAGCCAAAAATCATCAGTAATAACAAGTGAACAAGATTCTTGTACTAAATAGCTTCTTCAGTAGAAAAGACAGATTGATTTTGGTTTTCTGTCAAGAGTTTCTTGAAATTGGATTGTTTTATGCTCCTTCAAGAAAACAGCCCATTATTTTTTGATAGCGTATAGCTTTGTTAATGTCTGCAGTCCTAAACTGAAGACGCTTCTGAGGCTCTCATTTCAGACTTGCCATTTCAGTCTCCCTTTTCTGCAGAATACAAATTAAGAGAATTTGAACTGCTTGCCCTCAGGAGCCTTTAGGGCATGCGTCAGGAAATACATGGGTTTGTGGTACTTGCTGAGGCAAAGCCGCCCAGTCGACACAAAGCAACTCCTGATTTCTTAGTCTGCAGAGCGGTAGTGTTGATGTTGGGTATAAACAAAAAAAAAAAAAAAGGAGTGTTAAGAAATGCAGGTGTCCGTGCTCTTGAAATGTCAGGGCCTGGCTGTAGAAATTAGGTGGCTCATCTAGACTGGGTTCTTGATAGTTCTTAACCACAACTGTGATTAGTCATCACAGACAGGAGCTGCACAGTTAGAGGACTGTGTATTTCCTCCTATCATGATTTTTTTCAAGAACAAGAAATTTTCAAGGAGATAAATAAATTTTCTTCAGTCTATTGAATACTGGATTGTTTGCACAGGACATGTTGTTTCCCACCATTGCAGAGGCCCTCTACTCCATTCACCACTTTGCTGCTCGCCAGACTGGCTTGCTCCTGTCAAGCTTTGCATGATCTCTTCCCCATGTGTTTAGTAAAAAGTAAGCATGGGTGCATGGCAAATACCTCCACTTCCTACGCGGTGCACAGCAGGTTGTCAGCACACGGTGCTTCTGTAACAAATGGACCAAGAGCTAACACGAATGACTGCCGATACTGTTGAGGATGCATTTTTGTTGCAGGCTTTTTAACTGGTCTCTTATTGCTACACATGTTTTGGGTTTGGTTTGGTTTTTTTTCCTGCTGAGTTTTATTAATATTGTTTTTCTTTTTTCCCTTCTTTTGGTAAATTTCTTTAACCTTCCCCCACATTCTGCTCAACCATAGCCATGGAGGGTAAGCAGTGCGTGAGCGTGTGTGTATGTGCTCTTATTCCAAAATGTCTTTGCATGTCACTCTGCCAGAAGACTGTTTTAACTTCTCGATTGCTGAAACCAATTGGAATCACAGCCTTTCACTGGTGATTGAGGCAATTACAATGTTCTTTTTCCTTAGGTATTTTCTGATCAATGTACTTGATTGCATCTCTGTAATAAGTTGTCAGTAGGCACTTGGTGAAATGCAACAAAATGGAATCACCATGCACTAAATCCTGCACTCACTCCTTCCTTAGACAAAGTTTCATCCAAGTATTTTATAGTTCCATCAGGGTAGTATCTCAGGTGCTTCCAGTGAAACATCTCTGTAGCTAGGACCAGTTCTAGGAACCAGCAGTAACCCAGCATGGTGGGCTGAAACACGATGAGCTGTCTCAGATCAAGAGTGGGCAGCTGCTCTGTGACCAGTAGAAAATAAGCAATTTTTTAACCAACTGCTCCCACAAAGCAGTTGCTTGGGCATCCCATAGCAGTGAAGAGCTGCAGGAAACTGGGATGCTTGTAGTTCTACAGTTGAGAAGCAGAGACACTGAAGACCTTACAGAGGAAGTTTTCAATGTCTGTTTCTTTTCTGACCCAGGATTATTTTGGTCTGTCCTGGATTTAACTCTAGGCAGATCTGACTCAACAGAAGTTTTGCTTGAGTAAGGACTACTGGATTTTTAACCCATTTCTTTTTCTGATCTACTGGAAACAAACTGTATGAAAAGAGTTGGTGTTTCCCACTTCTAGTGGTGACACAATTTTTTGTTAATCTGCCGTGAATTTTCACTAACAAAACAGTATGTACTGCAATACTCTCTCTTTACTGTATCAGTATGTTAACTATGTACTCTGACATTGTTTTGGAGCACAAAACAACTTTCCCGAACAAGGGACCTGATACCTGTTGCCTTAGCAGAGGAACTTACCCATCAGTAGTGAACCATTTAGAACACATCATGTACTGCGGACTCCTCGTTCCTCAAATTATTTCTCTGTTGTGGGAGTTATACTGGAAGCTCTTAAGGGAAATCCTGGTGAAAAAAAGAATTCCCCAGGGTCATTTCACAGATCAGGTTCAGTCAAAAGAACTAAAGGAAACTTCCTTCAGATCCAGGAGTGAGTGTGCTCAGCCAGGACAGGGGACCAAGGCGGGGCGGGGGGGGGGGGGGGGGGGGGGGGGGTGGAGCGGGCGGCGCGGCGCTGTTGCGAATGAGACCTTCCCGGCAGTCTGTGGAGGTTGGGAAGTTGCTGAGCCCCATCTGCTGGGGACAGGAGGTTGAACAACCCTTCTCTGCTTCCAGATTCAGCCACAGGAAATCAGCCCTCCTCCTACGGCCAACCTGGACCGTTCCAACGACAAAGTCTATGAGAATGTAACTGGGCTGGTGAAAGCGGTCATAGAAATGTCCAGTAAAATACAACCAGCTCCACCAGAGGAGTACGTACCCATGGTAAAGGTATGGAGGCAGTTCCTAAAATCAGTGTTTTATTTCTCTCCTGACTGAGGTCTTAAGCGGCGTAGGAGAAACCTTCTGGGAAGCTGGGAGTAGAAAAGCTTTGTGTTTGTGGGGCAGGTAACTCGTGGTCACAGGGCTAGCACTTTGGATGCTTTTAACAGGATTGTGGGCAACTGTGCTTTTATTCCCCAGCTTGCCTGTGCTTATCAAGGGGCAGCAAGTTATGCACTATCTAATCTGCATTTCACTTTTTTAAGAAAAACTTTTAATTAACCCTTTGGCATCTTGCTTTGATAGTGAAACACAATTGCAGGTGGGATTTAAAGTCTCTCAGCCATGTTCTAACTCCCTTATTCAGATGAGGAACTAATTGTATCTGTTGATTCCTGCACTGTTACAATTTTCTCATCTATTCATTCCATGTTTTCAAAGTTTATTTCCTTAAATTTTTTTTCTTAGGAGGTTGGTTTGGCACTAAGAACCTTACTGGCAACAGTAGATGAGACCCTCCCAGTGCTTCCTGCAAGCACTCACAGAGAGGTACGTAGAGCTCTGCTGACCTGATGCTCAATTGTTATGTTTTGCCTCGGCCAGAGCAGCTACCTGGCCATGGTTTAGCTCTCCCTGCTTTGCATATGCATACATCTTGGCTCACTAAGCAGCCTGAACTCTCGAGTTGTCATTCTACATGACGTAAACTTTACTGGAATTGCTGCATGGGCATAGGCTCGTACTTATGCAAAGACACATGAACTGGATATAATTGAAGAGCACACCACACCACCCATAGGAAGTTGACATAAAAACCATTAGCAGTGCTTATGCAAAACCAGTATTCTAATGCAGGGCGACCATCTGAGAGTTAATTCTTAGTGTAAATGTAATCTTTCATTAAAGTACAGCTTGCACACATAGTCATGGAAGAGGTAATTGAGTATAGGCTGGTGCAGCTGGAAGGTTTTGATGAGAAGATATTTGGTGGTAAACCTTGTTCTGGATGAGAAGTGCCAAGATCTTTCATGAGGTGGGAGTAAAACCATTGAAAGAGTGTGATAATGAGAAAGCCAGAGAATGGTGAGTGCCACAGAGCATCATGCCCATTTAGCTGTGCAGCAACATATATCTGGCTACTTGACCCCTTATATTTTTTTAAAGCTACTTTAATAAGGAGTGATGTTATACGCTTCCAGGTCCTAATTATCAAGGTGTTAAAACCCACTCCAATGGCCATTTAGGTCTTGGTGCTGTTTAACAGTGGGCAGCTCTTGATCACCGCACAGAACAGCGAGTGTCAAAATTCCACCTGCTGCTCCATGTGATGCCCACAGAAACAGCCCCAGCTTTGCTCAGAAATAACAAGCAGGGGCTGTCGTGGTAGGGTAGGTAGCGCTGCTGCTCTGTAGTATCGCTGCCACAAGTGCAATGCTTTCCAACAACTTGCACAGTTGACCGAATCTTCTCATTCCAGATTGAGATGGCACAGAAGCTGCTGAACTCTGACTTGGCTGAGCTCATTAACAAGATGAAATTGGCACAGCAGTACGTCATGACCAGCCTGCAGCAGGAGTACAAAAAGCAAATGCTGACAGCTGCTCACGCTCTAGCTGTGGATGCCAAAAATTTGCTGGATGTTATTGATCAAGCCAGACTGAAAATGATCAGTCAGTCCAGGCCGCACTAAGTACCGAGGGAGGAGTTTCATCAGTCTAAGAATTCTGCTTGCAAAGGGATGTTCTTTCACCTTCCACCAGCAGTGAGGATTAACCCAGTGTAGTTCTGGCTTTCCAGCACCTCTTGCTTCAGCAGACCTGACCGCTGTTGGTTCTCATTACAAAAGTTTAACCAAGTCTTTTTATCATAAAGCCAAGCTGGTCTGGGAATCAAAAAGTGGCATTATCACAAGATGAAGTTTGTACAGGAGTCCTCGGGAAATCACAGCTATGGAGTGCAATTCAGTTCTATACATTGCATGGGACACTCTTAGCCTGCAGCTGCAGCAGGGTTATGGTCTTGGAGCCAAAACTGCTTGAGCAGCTGATCAGAGAAAGGTATTGTGAAGTGAAGAATTCGGGGAAACCTCAGGGCTGAGAATTCTTGCCCACAGTATATGAACTATCCAGACTGGAATTTTTTTATTAGAACACTTACGTCGCAATATGCTAATCACAATTTACAGAGAAAGAATAAAAAGCTATATTTTCAAGACTTCAGTCATTTCAAGACAAACTAAAGCCCTCTTCATCTTCCTACCTTTTACTTTTATGTGAATGTGTGAAGCATTTGTTTGGAACTAGCTGTAGAACGCAACTGAAAACTCTTTTTCACCAGAATAACGTGCCAGTTCTTTTGTAGCAATGTTGTTTTCCTTGGAAGTGAAAATGCTGCTTTGTACCAGAGCAATTCAGAGCTGCATTTAGAGGAGTCTGTAACCATTCATGTCCCCCATTTTTATATAATTTATAAAGACAGATTAAAGCCATGTTGGAATATTTTAAACCCGCTGTAGTTAACTAACCCATCCTTTTGTCTATCTTGCCTGGGAGGAGTTACAGTAGAGCAGTGTAATTAGATTTTCTTTGGTTTTCAGTTATGCCATCTGTTCTGTTAAAATAAAAACCACACACTCCCTTTTTGCTGTTGAGGGATATAAATTATTCTCAGGAAGAATATAATGAACTGTACAGTTACTTTGACCTATTAAAAAGGTGTTACCAGTGAAATTCTGACTGTATCATTTTTTGTATGCGTGCACTGCAGAAGAAACCACTGCAAGTTTTCTGTGCTTGGAATTTCCCCCCACCCCCCAATCTACAAACTTAAGAATTCAGTTATGCAGGACTTAAGGAGTAACAGTAAGCATTCGAGGAGAAATGCAAGATTTAAGTAGTCTTCCAGAAAGCATCTCTTTCGAGTCAGTGTAATCATCTGTGTAACTGACTTCTAATTACTTGGTGTTGCTCCTTACACTCCTGGAAACTTTTAAAATAGGTTTTCCTAGGGGGAGGCTTCTTCAGAAAGGGGCAGGGGAAGCATAGCTGGTAAGTGAGAAATCCCAGCAGCAATAGGCAGTTGCATGGACTCAATTCTTCCACAGGTGCCTGCATCTTTTCAAAAAAGAAATGAGCTCTCATTTTGTGGGAAGATGCGACAGTGCAGAGTGCATCAGTTTTGGGTCTACATGTGAAGCAACCCTCCTACGCAACTCTGGAGTCCTTACACACTTGGAACATTTTGCCGATGCCCCATTTTCATCCAATACTTCAGAATACACTTTTGAAACACAGCCCTTACCTTGTTCAGTTGCTCTGGACAAGTCGTGTTCAAAAGTTATTTCTAGAAATACATACTTTAAGTTACTCCTCATGTGTGAAGTTATACAATCTTCCACACCCACCCTTCAGAGTGGTTTTCAGAGATGCTCCTTAACATTTTTCTGGAAAGGCAAAAAAAAATTACACATCTTACACAACCTAGGCTTAGTGCCTAGCACTGCAAGGCTCAGTCTGCTTTTCAGTTACACCTGCTCATGAATAGCGTCCCAACTTTAGCCTCTAACAAGGGCCTTTACCTGAGGATTGCAAGCTTCTTCCCCACTCGTCAGCTCAACAGCTGGCCTCCACTGCAAAATGCACATACTCCTTGCTTTAGCTGCTCCAAAAAGGTTAAAATTACCTGGTACTAGAAACTGCCAAGGTGGAAGGTGCACTGTTGCTAAAGCATTAACTAGACACACAGCAGCTTCACCCAGAGGCCGTAATACGAACTGGGCCATACTGCTTTTGCTAAACGTGACCACGTCCCAGGCTCACTGTGATCATGCCTCTACCTTTGTCCATATGCTGTGCCATTTAGGGGCCTGAACTGTCACTGTGCTGCATCTAAGTATAAAGAACAAACAAGGGAAGTTGTAAAACCACTAGATCAACATGTGATGACAGCATTTTTGGAACCTGCAGGTAACCTGGCCATCCTTCATCCACTCCACTTCACATGGTTCCATGTAAGACACAAGACTACAATTAAGTGTTCTTTATTGCAGACATGTACAAAATTGATTAGTCAAAAAGACCAAAGCCCATGTCATCATCAGATTCCTCTGATTCTTCTTTCTTTTCCTCTTCTTTCTTCTCCTCAGCTAGAAAAGAAGAAGGGAATCAGGGGTTTTCCATTCTGTCACCTCATAAAAGTCACATGCCACAAAAGACTTCATATACTATGACTGCAATCAAGAAGCAAGACCTAAGCAATCCTAACAAGCTAAGCTAACAACCCATGATGACTAGTGTTTCCACCAGGAAAGCATGTTTGTGCCTTCAAAAGTAATTTCTATCAAATCTGAGTAACTTCAGAGATCCTGGTGATGTACAGGAAGACAAGCCTTAACTCTGAGGTAAGGCTAATCCTGTACACTGCCTCAGTGCAATACCAGCCTTTCTTACGATGAAGGTCTGTTTTGCTCCAGAACTCCCACGTGCGTACTACATGAAACCACATGAAAATCGCAGGAGGAAAAGCCGAGCTGGCTCCTGACCTGGTAACAAGCAGCTTTTTACCTAAGTATCTCTCCCAGCTGAAGCTCCCTAGGCTGGCCACGCAAGGCCACTTACCAGGGGCAGCACCGCCCGCCGGCGCAGCGCCACCCGCGGGGGCAGCAGCAGCTGGAGCGCCGCCACCACCAGCTCCTACGTTACAGATCAGGCTGCCGATGTCGATGTTGGCCAGAGCCTGGGGGGAACAAGTAGCAGTAAAACCTCGTCACCAGGGGCTGCGGGGGGCAGCTCCGCTTCGGTCCCGCGCACCTGCGATGCCACGGCAGCCGTGCGGCGGGGAAACCGCAGGATGACAAACCAGCGGCCCCGCACCCCTGGGGACGCGGGGCTCTTTAGGTTCGTTAAAGGTCGCGTTTCACAGCAGAAGGTGCCGGGGCTTGTCGCGCTGCTGTCACCTGCGCTAGTTCGGTTGTGACCGGCAGCCGGCAGCCCCCGCGACGAGACGAGGCCGCCGCCGCCCGCGGCCCCTCCCCGCCCGGCCCCCGCTCCCTCTCGCCCACCTTCGCGAAGAGGCCCGGCCAGAACGGCTCCACGTTCACTCCCGCCGCCTTGATAAGCGCGTTGATCTTGTCCTCCTGCAACGACAGCGGCGCTCAGAAGCCAGCCCGGCCCCGCCGCCGCCCGCCATGCCGCGGCTCGCCGCCATCTTGTGCCGCGCGGGGGCCGCGGCCCGCACTCACCGTGACGGTGACCTCGTCGTCGTGCAGAATGAGGGCGGAGTAAATGCAGGCGAGCTCGGAGACGGAGGCCATGGTGGGGGCGCGGTGCCAGTCGCCGGGGTGGGACGGCCTTAGCTTCAGCTGAAGGACACAGCACCTTGGGCCGCCGGGGAGGAAAAGGGGCGCGTGCTCCCGGCGGAGCTTTATAAGGGCGCCCTGAGCCAATCGCGGACCCGGCGAGCTGAGACGCGACGGTGGCGGCGGCGCCGCTGGCCAACCCGGGGCCGGCAGGGCAGCGCTCCGCCAATCGCGGCGTGGCGGGGCACGATGGGGCGGCCCTCCTCCCGCCTGCCCTCCCGCTCGCCCGCCTTCCTCCCCTTCCCGCCCTCCCTCGCGCCCCACCCGTGTCTCTTGAATGATGAGTGGTGCACCGCTTATCTATGGGATAATGTACTTACGTTTCTCTAACAGCTGCGAAACGTCCAAGGACCCTTATTGCTAACATGACGGATGTGCTAATTGCTAAGTTCTTGGATATGTCATCTTTAAGAAGGCTATCTGGTCCTAAGTTCCTGTAGTTTATACAACGCGGCAAAGACAAGGACTTAAATCGTGGTCACTAGTTTAGCGAGATATGTAAATAACTTCCCGGAATTGTAATGAATATGTAAACGGTTTCCCGGAAAGTTAAAGAATCGGTATGAGTTGCTTGTATAAAGGGGGGACTGAAAAGTCCTCTCGGTGTGCATGACTTTGGTGGAGCGATCCCCCATGCACCCAGCGCTGCCGAATAAAGATAACCTCCGCTCACTCGAATATTGGTGACTGATTCTTTAAATCAATTTGGTGACCCAGATGGGACCTCCTCTGCTCGGCTGCGGGACCCATTGAGAGCGGGGACTCCCTAGGGTACCCCCGGGGATGTTCCCGGAGGGGCTCCTCGCCTCATCTGGATCACTGCAGGAGCAGACAAGGACTCCATCTTGCGGAGCAAAGGTACTATTTTTATTCAAATATTATATTAATTGTAAATATTATATTAATATTATATTTTGAACAGTACTGTTTGGGATATTTCTGTTCTGGGACAGGTCCATCTGTAAAGCTGTCTGTAAGACATAAGATCATTGTCTGCTTATGCAGGATGGCATATGCCGGGTAGCTGGCATCCCAGGTATACATCTGATTCTGTTCCGGTATTCGTTCCGATACTGAGGTAATATCGGAACTCTGATTCTGTTTTGGTCGGAAGACTGACACGTTTGATGATTTGAAGTCAATCTGTGTATATAGGATTAATAATTATAGGGTTACTAATAATAATTGTTATCCTCATTTCATGCTGGAAATGTGAGAACATTTCTGTATTAGGTATATTATGCATGTTGGTATGCGGTTATTGTCTTGAACATCCGAGGGGTGAGTGTAAACCTCTATATGTTTTAAAGCGCATATAGGGTAAAGAATTATTGAGTATATGGTGGGGGTTGCTGCTTAAAGACAAAATTTGTCTCTGAGCAGTTCCTTTGTGCTGTTTTGGCATCAATTTGGTGAGCCAGCCAGGAGAACTCTCCACCAGTGCTGGAATCCAGGGGCCTGGGGACCCTCAGGGCCCCCGACTGCATCTTCTGTCGGCAAGACTCCCCTACCCCTCAGCTTCTCACACAGGTGGACAAGGACTTCTGCACAACATAAAAGGTATTTATATTTATTCTTTGTTTTAAGTATTTGATTGTCTTAAGATTTGGGTTTACCCCATAAGACGAAAGATGGGACGCCGTCTCGCAGGGTTGAGAAGAAGGGATGCCTTCTGAAAAGGGTAATAGCCCTCCCTATTTGATTGTCTTAAGATTTGGGAAGCTAAAAACTTGCTTTAGGTTGTCCTAAGATTTGAGGAATTCCTAGAATATAACAACTGAAATAGTGCTCTGTGTCTTGTTTGTTCTATGTGTTGTCTTGTTACATGTTCAAAATTCGAGTTATGAAATAAATGTATGTTGAAAAAAAAATATTCTGGTAATTCTAGGCAAATAGCTGAAAACTTAACACTCTGCTTAAGGCCAGAAAATAATTAGGATCTGTTTTTTGGCAATTGTTCATTGAAACGCGTACTTTGTGTGATAACGCGAACTGTCAGCATTCCTAGAGCTGTAAGTGCACGGTACCGTGTAATACACTGCCCGTGTGACCGAGGGCTGCCTGGAGAGTGTGATGTGTGTGAGAGACGCGGTGTCACTGCAAAGCGAGTGGGGAGTCCCGATCTGCGTGTCCGTGTTCCCCGCGAGGGGCTGGCCAGAGAGGGACGGAGCGATTGAAAAAATCAATTTACGAAGTGTTGGATGCATAATTAGAAATTAGAGCTGGAGACTGTGGACAAAACATTAGAACTAACATCATTTGGAAAAAGCACTGATTAGCCTCTGCCCTCAGTGTCGTAGATGCTGTCTGTATACTCGAGCAAAGGGTGGCAAGTGTCTAAGATATATTATCTCCTCGCAAATAATAATAATAATAATAATAACAATAATAATAATAATTTGAGACCAAGAAATAAGGCTAAATAGAGGTCTTGAACTGTGGTGTGTGTTCTGAGATAAGCATGGTACCTCCAGTAATAACTAATACATTGTAGACAATTACCAGGCTTATTAGGAAGATAGGGGGCAGACCGAGCCAAGAAATAAATACCAAAACACCCCTGGGATGTATTTGGAAGCATAGGAAAGAATTTGGCAGAATTCCCAGTGGAAATTTGAACAAAAAGACATTTTAAAAATATTGTCAGAATTGGTAGCCTTTGTATACACTAGGTGATGGTGAAAGATGGCCACTCGAAGAAGTCTTATATTACAACACAATTTTACAGCTTGTGCGGTTTCTTCGTAGAGAACAAAAGTGGGATTAACACCACCTGATCTTTATGGCTCTAGAAAAGGATAAGGGAAAAACTGAGACCTAAACTAGAAAGATGTTCTTGTTGATTTTTTTTTTTTGGGGGGGGGGGCGGGGAAGAGAGAAGAGCTCAGATTGTGGTTCCTTCTGTGGAGCAACCAGAATGAAGCACGTTGTAAGATAAAAACTTGCACTAATGTATGTAAGACCTAAAGCAGCGGGTGGAGAATCAAAGACCCTGTGAAAGTGTTAAAGTATTGGGGTGAGTTTGTACAAACCCCCGTACCCCCTCGAAGGTGCGACTGAGTCCTGCTGGATGCATGGCAGGGTGTTTGCTGTTTCCCCGCAAAGGAATGATGCGTAAGAACACAGACTTAAAGCAACAAGTAGCAGATTTGCATTCAGGGTAAGAAGGAGTTAAAACAGAGGCGCTGTTGCAGAGGCAGGCTTGTGTAACCTGCAGAGCAGGAAGAGCATCTCCTGCTCCAATCCTTCAGATGGTGAGGAGGAGGGGGTTGCTGTTGCTGACAATGGAGCAGAAGGACCTGACAATGTCACCCCAATTGCTGCAGCATTTGCAGTACAACAGGACCGGTAACGGCCCCTTTAGGGCAGGCAATGGGTCGGAGGAGAATAGAGATGAATCTTTGATGGGAAATTTAGATGTTTGAAAGTTGGTTGTGAAAGACTTATCAGGATGATCTAATAGGACTAGATAAAGGTTCGAGTTGATTGTTACTAGGTAATTGTGATGTAGAAAAGTTGATAGAAGGAACAGGGAACGTGTACGGAAGGTAAGAGAAGAAGAGCTGGGTATTGCTAAACTGGTAGAGGAGATGAGGCAGAGACAGAGGAGGAATGTCAGGCAGAAGTGAAAGAGTGAACCCCTCTCCTGTGGGATCGGATCACTGTGCATATTGTAGGGAAAGTGGGCACTGGAAGCGAGATTGCCCTAAGCTAAAGAACCAGCAAGGGGTTCTGGTGAACTAAGGACTAGGAAAAATGAGGCGCAATTTTTAGTGAATACAAACCCAACTTATTTGGTGTTAAACTTCAGTGAAAAGAATTTGTTACAGTTGTGGGAGCTGCTGGCCACCAGGAAAACATCCTGAAACCTTTCAAGTACAAACTAAGAAAACAAATAAGAATGCCAAATTCACCAAAATCTGTTGGGATGAGATTTATTAGAACATCTAGACGTTTAAAGGAGAAATGAACCCAAAAGTTAAAAATTATCAATTAATTGAAATCTTGAGTTTATCTTTAATTCAACAGAAGAGTGGAAGAGAGGACCTCCCTGAAGTAAAAGAAATCTTTAGCCAGGTATATCTGGAAATAAATTCCAGGTAAGGCAAAAAATGCTTTACCTGTTACAGTAAAAATGATAAGCGGGAGGCCTGCCTAGTTCAGGTAAAACAATATCCCTTGGTCAGCAGGGCTGTGGGGATACTGGCAGAAAAACTAAAATAAAATACACTCTGTAATAGTTCTACTAATATAAATCCATGTGTTTTGCCATGACAGTGACTTGTTATGGGATGTGCAGATGAAACTCTGCATTGACAACGAAGTACAAGGAATAAGGTTGGTCAGGTGCCTCCTACCATAGTCAAGGGCAAGACTGGGTTGGCCTCTGTGTTTGCCACCAAGAAGAATCTTTAGCTCTACTGTTGGCTGCAACCCAGCGGGCGTTGAGCGGTGGGAACATATGCCATGCCAGACCTTGACGTGAGGAATGGCCCCCTCTGTTATAAGAGGGTCACCCAGGCAGGAAGAACGTAAGATGGCCCATTGAGGCACCGATTTGGAAATTGGAAACCGCCTAGCCGACCATGAGACCAGACGAGTAGCAGAGGAGGTGGGAAAGGAGGAATTATCCTTAATACCAGATGGTAAAATCCAAACTGTAAGTACAGATCAGCAAACAAACTATTTTAAAGAAGACCTAAAGCTAATTCAGGACATGAATGGTAAAATAAAATTAAATAAGTGGGCTTATTTGGCAGATGGCTCTATAGTGGTACCATCCAATTTAATATGGACCACAGCCCTAACAGAACATAGTAAGACTCATTGGGTAGCTGATATGTTATATAAAAATCTAAATCAGAAATTGATAGGGCAAACTTATATACTGTAATAAAACAGGTGACTCAGCAATGTGAAGTGTGTTTACATAATAGTCCCAATGTAGCAAATAGAATAAAACTAGGGTACATTAGTAGAGGAAATTATCCAGGACAACAGTGGCAAGTTGATTTTTCCAGACTCCCAAGAAAAGGGGGGGGGGTACCGATATTTATTAGTTATGACTGATAACATTTTCAGGTTGGCCAGAAACTTTCCCTTGTCAAACAAATAAAGCAAGAGAGGTACGAAGGAATTGTTAAACGAAATTATCCCCCGCTTTGGGGTTCTGGCAACAATCTCTTCTGATAGAGGCTCACACTTCTGTGCCAAAATAATACAACAAGTAAACACAGTATTAGGAATAGATTGGCAATTACACACTCATTATAGGCCTCACACAAGTGGGCAAGTGGAAAAATGAACCATTTACAGATAGCAAAAATAAGGGACAAATCTAACTTGGCCACAATTTCTTCCCTTGGTATTATTAAGAATATGAACTAAACCAAGAACAAAGGAGAATTTAAGCCCTTTTGAAATATTGTATCGGAAACCGTACCAGTTACAATTTGCTGGAGAAGATTTAAGGCAGTTAGGGAAGGGATATTTGTGTGAATATGTGAAGGCCCTCCAGGGACAATTAAAAGTTATAAATAAACAAGTATTGGGAACAAGGGCCAGAGGGTTGGATCAACCAGTCCATTCCTTTAAATCTGGTGACTTTGTGTATATAAAGACTTCTTTCAGGGAAACCTTTGGAAGAAAAGTGGGAAGGACCCTATCAGGTGCTGCTGACAACCTTCACCGATGTCAAGATAAGAGAACAACCAACCTGGATTCACTACTCTCAGATAAAGAAGGCTCCTGAGAAATCATGGGCCATCACCCTGGCAGGACCCATGAAACTAAAGTTCTTTAAGTCATAAAGAAATCTCTGGAGACACAATGGACTGTCAAAAAGGATCAAGGACATTTGTGTAAAGTTATTCTGATCTTAATTGTAACTGTTGTAGAGATATTAGAAACTGAAACATGGGTAAACAATACCTGTCTTCAAACATTGCAAATAACTGTTAATGCTACAAAAGCTAAGGAATGCTGGATATGTACCTCTCTTCCTAAAGGAGGCTTGATAACACCCCTGTATGGGGTGGCCTCCCAAAACTGGAATTATCTCAATGACAAATGGCCAGACTTTTGGAAAAAGCCAAACGATGGTGGAGGATATTGCCTATTTGATAATAAAACATATAAGTTGGGTCCTAGATTTGATTTACAAATATTAAACCTAACCACTGCAGTAGTTATGAAAAGTGATAATAACTGTCATTGGAAAGCTCAAACAAGACAGGAGGAGCATGTCCTGGAAACCCAGGGCAAAATACTTCTTCCCAATCTGATGGATGGAATGATTAAACAGACGTCCATAAGATATGGAACAAGGTGCAGATCCTGTGATTTATCATGGAGTTTTGAAGCTATAGGGAACAAACTGACTTAGCGGTTACCTAATTTAGAATGGTTAAAGCATGCTTCTGTTATAATACTTATTGTAGTAGTTTTAGGAATATTGATATGTATATTACTTCAATGTTTTGTTTGGTGGTCGAAGAATGATCATAAGATATGATGATTTTCTGTATTTGTGAAAGAATTTACAATAGCTGTTAGAAAAGGAGGGAATGAATAGTGAATGCTGTACCACTTATCTAAAGGATGACGCACCTATGTTTAGTTAAAAGTCGGGAAATGTCCAAGGACCCTTATTGCCACATGACAGATGCACAGACTGCTAAGTCCTTGGGTTGGTTATCTTTTGAAGGGGCATTTTGTCTTAGATTCCTGTTGTACATGCAACGTGGCGAAGACGAAGAATTTAAACATGGCCGCTAAGGAACAGAGTCTGTGCAGAGACAAATCCTCAAGGATGTTGCGCAGGCATGAGATATGTAAATGAATTCTCAGAATTGTAATGAATATGTAAACGATTTCTTGGAAAACTAATGAATCGGTATGAGTAGCTTGTATAAAGGGGGGACTGAAAAGTCCTCTCGGTGTGCATGACTTTGGTGGAGCGATCCCCCATGCACCCAGCACTGCTGAATAAAGATAACCTCCACTTGCCTGCATATTGCTGACTGATTCTCAAATCAGTAGCATGTATTCCCTAGCTTCTAACTGCAAAATTCCCTCCTTTTTATGCTCCCAAAAGTAGTCATTTAGTAAGAGGTAGATGAAGGAATTGTAGGCGGCATAAAAGCCTAACAGAGAATTGTTGTATGGTTCAGTGCTGCATTTCAACTCAGCTGTGCTTGCCTTGTATAATATATTATGCAGAATAAGAACAACAACAACAAGAATAATAATAATAATAATAAAACGTAGCGTCACAAAATAGTTTGTGTTGGAACAGGACCCTGCAGGTCATCTAGTCCAAAACTCCTGCTTGAAGCAAATCCAGTTAGGACATTTGCTCAGTACCGTGTCTGGCTGGAATTTGTGTATCTCCAAGGATACAGACCCCACAGCTCCTCTGGACAACCTGTTCCAGTGTCTGACAATCCTGTTGGTGGAAGTTTTCCCTTGTATCTAATCAGAATTTCTCATGTTCCAGCTTGTATTTACTGCTATCAGTAAATAGATGAACCTATCACTGTTCATCTTCAAGAAGAGTCTGGCTCCATCTTCTCTGTACTCTTCCATTAGGTTATTTTTGTAGGCAGGAGCAAGATCTGTCTTTAACCTTTCAGACCCTCCTGCTCTCAGCCATTGTCATGGTCCAGACCTGTTCCAGTATTTCCACTTTTTACTGGGGAGCCCAGACTTAGACCTGTCACTCCAATTGTGTCTTACCAGAATTAAGCAGATGGAAAGGATTAACTCCCTTAACCCATTGGCAACACGGATTAATGCAGCCCATGATGCTAATGGCCTTCTCCACTGCAAGGATGCGTTGCTGTGTAGTGGTCAGCTTGGTGTCTGCATGGACCTCCAGCTACTTCCAAGTTGCTTTCCAGCTGATTGGTTGCCAGCATATTCTAGTGCATGGGATTATTCCTCCCAGGTGCAGAACTTGGCATTTCCCTTTCTTGAATGTTAGTTTAAGAGTTTTGGTTTCATAAATAATATAACACTAGAATTATCTAACATGATGTTATTAGTGCCTGCCATAATTTTTTTCAATGGTAACCATTTACTACTCACAGATGTAACTGGGCTTCAGGTATCTGAATGTGTATTTTGCTTTTTTGGTCAGTTGTATCCATCTGTATTCAAAGTACACGTGCTCTAAGTTTTGCGCTTTTTTGCCCTGTGTGAAATGAAAACTTAGAAAACCATAAAAAGCTATGGGGAATCTCTAATTTATGTGTAGAGAGATTGTAAGAGACAGAGAACTCATACTTTAAATTATTTCTATAATTTCAGCAATGAAAACAAACCCCAAAACATTATTAAGGGGATCAGATTAATTAAAGACCAAAGAAAACATTCAGGCAATTAGGATCTTTTTTAGTCTAATACATATTGAAAAGCTTTTCTTTAAAAGTTACAGTTACAGTTAGAGTTACAGTTTCTTTACATTTTTCTTTTTTTCCCCCCCCTTTTTTTTTTTAATGAATCATAGCATGGCGGTCATCTTGTCTGCCATCCCTGCTCAAGCAGGGCCACCTAGAACCAGTTGCTCAGGACCACGTCCAGACAGCTTTTGAATACCTCCAAGGTGGGAGATTCCACAACTACTGTGGGCAACTTGTAGCAGAGCGGGAGTGAAAGTGTTTCCTGTTACGGAGAGGGAACCTCCTGTGTTTCAGTTTGTGCGCATTGCCTCTGGGCCTGTCACTGGGTGCCACTGAGAAGAGCCTGGCTCCATCCTCTTTGCACCCTACCTTCAGGTACTTGTGCACATTGATGAGATACCCCTGATCTTTCTGTTCTTCACACTGACCAGTCCCAGCTGTCTCAGCCCTTCCTCATAGGAGAGATGCTTCAATCCCTTCATCAGCTTCATGGCCTTTCACTGGACTGTCTCCAGTATGTCCAATTCTCTTGAACTGGAGAGCCCAGACCTGGGCACAGGAGTCTAGATGTGGCCTTACCCATGCTGAGTAGATCTGAAGTACCACCTTCCTCAGCCTGCTGGTAACACTCCTAATGCAGCCCAGGATGCTATCAGTTGCCTTTGACAGTGTGTCAGGCTGACTGGTTTGCTGTCAGGTGCCCACCAAGCTGCTCTGTCGCTCGCCACCCCCATCAACATGACAGGGGGAGAATATATGATGAGAAGCTCATGGGTAAGAAAAGGGCAGGGAGATCACTCACTAAAACCATCAAGGGCAAACCAGACTCAGCTTGGGGATATTGATTTAATTCATTGCAAATTAATTGTAAGAAATTAGAATATTGAGAAATAAAACAAACTAAAACCACCTTCCCCCTACCCCTCCTTCCCAGGCTCTACTGCACTCCTAACTCTTCTGCCTCCTCCTCCCAAGTGGCACGGGGGGATGGGAAATTGGGGTCAGTTCATAACATTCCATCTCTGCTGCTCCTTTCACCTCACACTCTCCCTCTACTCCAGTGTGAGGACCCTCCCACAGGATACAGTCCTTCACAAAATTCTCCAATTTGGGTCCTTCCAACAGGCTGCAGTTCTTCAAGAACTGCTCCAGCATGGGTTCTTTCTGCAGGGAACAGTCCTTCAGAAACAGACTGCTCTGGCATGCATCCTTCACAGGTCACAGGTCCTGCCAGAGAACCTGCTCCTGTGTGGGCTCCTCTCCATGGGCCACAGTCCTGGATCCTGCTCTGGCATTGACTTTTCACAGGCTGAAGCTTCCTTCAGGTCATGCCCACCTACTCCTTTGTGGGTTCCTGCATGGGCTGCAATGTGAATATCTGCACTGCCACAGTCCTCCATGGGCTGCAGGGGGACAACCTGTGTCACCATGGTCTTCACCACCTGCTGCAGGGGAATCTCTGCTCCAGCGCCTAGAGCACCTCCTCCTCCTCCTTCTTCACTGACCTTGGTGTCTGCAAAGTTGTTTCTGTCGCATATTCTAACTCGTCTCTCACAGCTGCTGCACAGCATCTTTTACCCTTCCTTAAATATGTTAACATAGAGGCTCCAGCAACATCGCTGCTTGGCTCAGCAGCAGGTCTATCTTGAAGCCAGCTGAGACTGTGTCCAACATGTGAGTAGCTTCTGGAGTCTTCTCAGAGAAGCTACCCCTGCAGCCCTTCCTCAGCCCCATAAACCATATACAGCCACAAAGGCACATTGCTGGCTCGTGTACAACTTGGTGTCCACCAGGACTCTCAAGGTCCTTTTCTGCAAAGCTCCTTTCCAGCCAGTTGCTCCCAGTATATATATCTTGTCAGCCTATTTCTCCAGCCTGTCAAGGTCCTGGATGGCAGCACGACCCTCTCGTGTATCAGCCACTCCTTCCAGTTTTGTTACATCAGCAAACTTGCTGAGGGTACACTCTGTCCCTTCATCCAGGTCACTGATGAAGATGTTGAACCCTGTGGTACACTGCTAGTTACTGGAAATCTTATGGAGCAAAAATAAAAAGTAGTGAAAAGGTTCCAGAATGTTTTCCTCTGGCTTTCCGATGAGGACTGATATACTTACTGTTGTGCAACCTTTGTCTTTAGATGTAGTTCTAAAGTTTTGTTTTAAACGTATTTTGACTGAGACCACTGAAATATAAAAGATATATCTGAAACATGCATGTTGCCAAAACTAGAAATTCTATGTTGACTGGACCACAGTAAGTTTGATATTTTCTTATTTTTGAATATTTTGTTTCAGTCTCTTGATTTCCTTCTTTTATCATAGGTTCTAGTTTATTAGGTAAGCACACACACACGTAGAAGGGTTCAAGTTTACTTTTTTCACTTCAGATTTCTGAATTTCTGATATGTTAATCTTGTAACTTTTCACTGGGTATATATATACATGTCACAGCATATTAAAATGTCATGGCTACATAGGGTACAGCAGGAACTTATTTGAAACTATAGAATCAGAATCATTTAGGTTGGTAAAGGTGCATATTTTTATAGTTAAACTCAACACTCGTTATATAAATAACCTGTTGGTAGCTTTTGAATACTACAGAAATAAACGATTATTACTTTTTTTGCTGAAAACCTCCAACTTTTTAGCTGCTTTTTTCATACAAAAGCCTTTCAATTCATGCATATGTCCCTGGCATAGAGGTTAAACACTTTAAAGGCAATGATGTTGTCTTAAAGATAGTGTTTACAATTGTATGTCCTCATTTTAAGCTTAAAAAAAATAATTAGATCTAACAGTTCTTGAATTTAGGAACTCAAAAGTGTTTCTCCAATGAATTAACCATTAGAAAATTTAATTTCCAAATTAGCTATATTCCTTTGAGCAAATTAATTCAATTTTATTTATTTACTTTAATTTATCTTGGTAATTACAGACTCTTTATATTTACCATCATAAGTTTCCAAAGTTTTCATTCCTGAGATGGGGTGGAAATCTCCTCATACATATTCAATGTCAATTACAGCTGTTTTACAAAATGTGTGGAGGGAGAAAGCTGTAATGTCAGAGGTCTCAAATGAACTCCAAGCAAATATTTGCATGTTTTCCTTAACTGGGATTCCAAGCTGATGATTTAAGTGATTGGAGTAATGTGATTTTACACCTAAATTTTCCTGTTATTGTTTGCAACACTTATTACTTCAGAAAAATTTAGGAACTAAAAAAGAGTTTATTAAAGATCCTTAAATTCTTCTGGGGAATCAGACTGGCAAACGAAAAGGTCACTTTTCAGATTCTTGTATCCAAGAGGTCATCAAAGAAGGGTAGAATTCACTCAGTTTCCAGAAAAAGAAAACCAAAACAAACACCACCAACAACAACCCCCCCAAACAAACAAACAATCAAAGTATTATGTCAGTGAGAGGCCACAAACCTCAGCAAATACAGGGAGATAAATACAACTCCTTTGGGGAGCGCTGGAGCTGGAGTATTAGCGGGACCTAGCAAGATGTGGAAATAACAAACTGAAGTTGCCCTCAGAGGTAGGCAAAGAAAGACAGCTCAAAGCCTAGATACTGTACATTCGTCAATGGATAAGAAGTGTTCTGCACTTTACTGAGTTAACGGAGCTCTGAAAGAGCTCATGGAGTGAATCAGACTTCAGCTTCATTATATTTACAGAACCAAAAACTCTGGCCAGTGACTCAACACAAACAAATTTATTTTAAGTGGCTGTATTTTATCTATCAGTACAAGAACATGTTCACCTTTTTTCCTGTTGTACTGTCTCGTATTTCATATCCCTTCATAAGAAAGAGCAGCATAAATCTCTCTCTCACTTTCAGGATTTAATCTTTATCCTTAGACCATATTTTTTCCAAATATTCAGTATGATACACATTTGTGCCTCAGAAACATTGAATTATACTTGATACAATAAACCAGCTACTCTGAAAGAAGGAATCCTTGGTGGTTTTTATTGACCTATGTCTTTGTGATTTTAACTCTTGTCTCCCAAATTATGCAGTTTCAAAGACAATATTTCAAAGCTGAGATAGTGAATACACTTTCTGATCTCTCCCTCTCTCAAGAATAGCTTAGGTCTTCTATAAATGATAAAATTTAAATTAGACAGAAATCCTTTATATTGCAAAGACATATTGCAAGCTTCAGCCCATGTACTTGAAGAAGGAAGCTCTCAGGCAAGATGGGAGAGAAGATCTAAATTTCCTAATGGTCAAGAGCAAGCTGCAGCTGGTCAATTCAAAGTACATAAAAGAGGGATCACTTGTTACAGAGCTGATATAGCTGAATTCTATTCTTGAATAAGGGCCTTATTTAGCTGCACATGAGCTATGAAAATGTTTTTAAAATACTTTTTTTTTGGTAATTTTTTTTTTGGGGGGGGTCATTTTTACTCATTTTCTATGAGATGTATTTATTTCATAGAATCTACATGTATATCTATTTGAATAAGGACAACCATTAATTTATACCCAGAAAGGTGGTAATTTTGTGATTGGCCCTAACACATGGATTTACACGTGCAGTAGATGTACCACAGACACTGCAAAAATGGCCAAACCACATTCAGCATGTTTATTCCTGTAGTTAAAAAGCAATCAGTGCAATGCCCAGTGCTGATCAATAATAACACAGGCTTTGCTAAACTCTGTTCAGATTAATGAGTTGCTTCACACATAGCATGCGGTAATTTCATAAAACTCTGTAATGAATGGTAGCCAATGTCCTGAAAAAAGAATATAGTTTTATTAAGAGTGGGATTATGGTTTCCCACAGAAGTCAAGGATTGACTCCTAGTTTAGCTTTGCTCATCCCAATTCTACCACCACTTCCCCACCTTCCACTCCACACTTATTTTTCAAATGTCAAGAACAGTACATTTTGCTCTTCCAGCTCTCACTGTTCTTAGCCCAAAAGCAATCTCTACTTCAAATATAAATTCAGTTCAGTGTCTGTCTGTTGTTGGAGAGAGATTCTGGGAACATCTACTTATGGTAATATCAATTACTTTTTCTTGAATCATTTGAGTAATGTAGGGTTAGGCTGTACCTGAACCTAATGCAGCTGGGAATTATAAGCCCCTTTGCTTTCTTCAGAATATTCTCTCCCATCTTTTACTGTTTCCGTGTGTTTAGGACCTGAGTAGGGAATCAACAGAGACAAGGCCTAAGAGAAGCACTTCTACATAGCTCTGATGAGAAAAGCGGTAACGCCAGCTGCCATCTGACAGAAGGTGACAGACCTTTTATTTTTGTTTTCCTGAGGAGGGGTATCTGTGAGTGTGTGCTTTTTGGGTGTGGGTTTTTTTTGGTGGTGGTGGAGTTTTGGTGTGTTCTTTTTTTTTTTTTTTTTTGGGGGGGGGGTTGTTTGGTTGGTTGGTTGGTTGGTTTTTTTGTGGGTTTTTTTGTTTGTTTTTTGTTTTTGTTTTTTGGGGGGAGGATTTGTTAATTTTTTTTATCTTAACTTATAGATTTGAGCCAGAAAACCAATCACAGCTTTCCCTTTCTCTTGTTCCTGTGCAACATAGCAACAAGATATCCTTGCCAGGGGGATTCAGAGAAGACTGTACATGACTTAGATTTCTGTCTTATAGCAGACAGACAAGCAGGATGAGCTGGCATTATTTTTACTTTTCTCATTTGTCCTAGGAGACCTTGTTGTGGTAGGTCCATCCTGCCAACACTGAGGCTGTCATGTGCCCCTGGAGTAGCAGCAGTGGTATGACCTCTCTCCTGGCTTGCTGCAGAGCCAAGGCAGTGCTGCAGTAAGTGGAAGAAGACATTATATGGAGAACACCAGGAATGAAGTTTACCAGCTGTTCCTAGACATGAGCAGAGTAAGATACCTGTCTTTTTACTCCCAACCTGGCAGGATGGGATTCTGCCTTCTTTCTCCCCACTGAGGACTATGCAAAGCAGGGGGAACTTGTTCCTCCACTCACTTTGTTTTGGGAACTATTGGTTGCCACTGCTGGGTGTCTCCAGGGACTGCTCTGAATGCCCTTCAATCTGTTTCCTACTGAGGAACATGCTCCACTCACGTATCTGTCACATCAAACATGTCTCTTTTTTCTTCCAACTAGTGCTCCTTTGCTTTGTTTTTATCTTACACCAAGGTCTGATACATATTGTTATGATGCTAATTTTGTGCTGTTGGAGTTTAAGCCTCCTAATTTTCTTTTATGACCAACAGACTGTACATTGAGTTTTTGACTGCAGTTAATATTGGAGAGGATAGATGTCTGTTAATGTTTCCTATGGAAAACTAGGTAATCCCTCCAGTTCTAAGCACTGTAAAAGAATATGTTTGTTTCCACATGATATTTTTTAAGCTGAGTTTGATTTGTTCATGATTGAAAGATTATTCATCAGTGGGGATGGCTCATTATGAATACTAATAAAATTATGCCAGAAAAGCTTAGCAAAGTTGTTACCCATCATGCATCAGCTAAATTCAGACAATGAATGAGGGAGATTTTTCTTTGTCTCCATTGTTCAGAGTGGTCATTAAAAAATACATATCACCAGTAATAAAACCAAGGCAATACCCCAGGCAGCGGGAATGGTGTACTTACAACGTTTATCAAGGTTAAAGTTCCTCAGAGATATATTACAAAAATGTATCTGCACTCAATGAATTCGGACAAAGACTGACCAGTGGAAAGTGTTTACTGCTAGCCCTCAGACACCTGATGTCTTCAGTTGGTAAGTTTTATAGTTTTCAGTTAATGTAAGCAGGGGAAGACAGATATGATACTAAAAAAAAAGTGTGGCACATTTCACAGGAAGAGAGAGGAGAGCAATGTTTTCAAACAAAATACAGAGGGAAAGAAATATAAGAGAGGTTCTGACTGATACAATTCCCACAAATTTTGTAAGTTTGCTATGTGGAGGGTGCCTTGATGAAGAGAAATGCAAACCTGAAAAAGATGTGTGACAGAGATCTAGAATAAGGACACATGGATTACATCACTTGCAAAACATCCAAGTGTTTGCAGACATGCAGAGCATACAGAAGGAATGAGAGCTGTCCCTGTTTTTCCAGAGGGAGAACTGGACAAAGTTGCAGTAGTAGTGAATGAAAAAATTACCAAAATTAAATGGAACATTTATTAAAATTTGAACATGAATTGGTGAGGTGAAATAATAATTTTAATATTGAAGGAAAAGTAGAAAACAATAGAAAGTAAAAGCGTGAAACTTTGAGCTTGCAATGGTGATCTTACTTCTCCTGAGCAAGGATAGGAATTAACTGAATGTGTAACATGAATAAGCATAATTTATGATTCTAGTGAAATGGAATTTTACCGTGTAAAATTAAAGAATTCCAACAAATTATGCTCTTTTAAAATCAGAGCTGAAGGCAATTTGGAAAAAAATTGAATTCTCTTTCAATTCTTCAGGTCTTCAGGAGTTAGAAGTATAACAAACCCAAAATCATATACTTGTTAAACTTATTAGGCAGATACTAAAGTGAAGCTGCTGGAGGACATTCTTCAGCAGTTAAAATTCAAGCAGAAAAGCCAACAGAACAAATACACTCCCTAGATACTATGATTGTTATCCAGCAACACTGTGGAAGACATGGTAGGAAACCATTTTTCTTGAGTCCAATTCCAGTGCTGTATGTACCAAAATTCCCAGAAACAGGGAACTTATATCCTAATACACTGAATCTATGGAACTGCTTGAAGAGCAAGAGTGTTCCTTTCATAAATAGTATCTTTAATTTTATTGCACATGCTCTGCTAGGTGTCAGTGTGCTACTTAATCATATCAAAGTCATAGAATATTATATGTTTTTTTGTATTTCGTATTTCTGTATCTAGACATGCTACATTGCATTTCGTTTTATATTAGGGTGAGTTACCATGACAAGACTCCTCATGAAATGATTAAGCATATGGCTGTGTAGCATAAATATGAAGTGACAAATCAGAAAAGTGGCATGTCACATTAAAAGCATATACATAACCAGCCTGGCTAAGAGAAGATAGATCCTTTCAAACATTTTTGTATCTGTTGCTCCACAGGCACTGAAAAATTAGTACCAGAAATGACCTGTAATCTGTCTCAATCACAATGTTCCTGCCCATCAAAAATAATTGTTATTTTGATGAAGAACTATGGATAAGAAAATGTAACTGAAAATTGTTCAGAATTACCCCACTTAAAAGATATCCTAATGTCACAATGTGTGTCTTGCCACGGGCAGTGTCTAGAAGTTTAGGGGAAAAGCAGTAAAAAAGAAAAACTGTCTTTTTCTTTTTTTCTCTTTCCTTTTTCCTTTTTGATTGGAGCTAATATACTATGAAGCCAGCTGTGAAGCTACTTCAGATACATACATATCACCATATGTACCCATTAACATGTAGACATGAATGACCAGCTAGCTGTGTAAAAGACATTTCATGGAGACCAGTGTGTGAATCCTGCACACAGCCGTAAAAGTAATTCCAGCATATAATTGTATTTACAGTTTAGAAAAAATGCTTTCATGAATGAGACATCAGAATAATTACATACATGAGTTTCAGAGCAAATAAAATTATTTAATATATTCACTTCTGTTTATATTTGTTCTACCTTTCTATTATTTTTTTCATTTTGATCATTTTTATTAATTTGATTTATCTACTCACTGTGCTTAAACACAGAGAAATAAACAAATCTTACTAAAAAAAATTGATCTGTCAGAACATAACTATTTACATGTAGGTTTATCCAATTATTTAATGACTAGACCTCTGACAAGAGAATAAAATGTACTACAGTAGGCCTTAGTGTCTAAAAATAATACCCTTTTGAGTCTACTAATTAACCAGAGAAGTTTGAAGTCATCGTAGAGGCCTTGAAAAATAGCTAAATGTTGCTGAAGTGGAATAGAGAAGGATTTTGTTAGCAAGAGCATGATCATCGTTTAATGAGCACATTCACTGACAAAAAAAATACAGCAATCAAATTACCATCACAACAATATGCACACTCTGATTTTTTCAAAGTTTGATTTTAAATGGTTCGTGGTTTAGATCAACCTGATCTAATATGATCTGATGTTTTTCAACAGTAGACTATTTAAGAAAATGTGTGGAACCTCTTTATAATTTGTTTTTGTCTGTGTGTGTGTTTGGATTTTGTGTGTGCATGTGTGCTTATTTATTTATTTTGATTTCTTTGGTTTAGGGTCTTGTGCAGAAGATAACTTATCCCTCCTGCCTGGCTGCCCTGAAATACTTTTTCACTCTGCACACTTTGAAGTCTGTGGGGCTGGATCTTCCAGGCTTAATTCAGTCATCAGCTCTGAAAGTTTACAGTGACTATTAATGCACTTCAGACACAGAACAAAAAGATGATAGATTTTATTTGCTCTTAAAAATAATGTTATTCCCCATAATAGTAAAATCTTTTGTAGAAGGCAATTTATATTTCCTTATGCCATCATTAACAGTTTACAGCTATAATAACTCTGCTTTCACATAGTGAAAAACCCTGCTGGGTGAACAGGATTTTGTAATGAAATAATATGCCAAAACGTAAAAATTACACTTCAGGTTAAAAAACAAACAAACAAACCATCCCCCCCAAAAAAACACAAAACCCACCTCCACAACAAAAAATCCCCAACAACTGTCCCCCACCCCTCCAAAAAAAAGTTTCATCCCAAAACTAAAAAAAAAACAAATCCTGAGCAAGGTATGACATTATAGGCAGATTCTAGATGCAGATGGAAAAGCTGTTTCAGAGGAACAGAAATTGGCAGTATGGAGTCTAAAAGCTTCAAATAAAATAACTGCTTTCTAAGAAGCCAAATATTTCTTACAAAGATTAATTCTGTTTCAAAAGATCTTAGCTTCCCACTTTAGTAAGACTAGAAGACTTGGAAACACTGCAGACTTGAGCCTTAAAAAATCCAATGAAGATTTCTAAGCTATATTTTCTTACCTCTGATTATAACCTGTGATATGATTGCTATTTGATAAATAACAGAATTGATCAAATATTTCAGAAACAAGAAATCCTTCCCAAAGCACCAGGTACCTGTAACAACAAGGGTTATTAACAAAGTATGGAGACATCTAATATTAATGATGAAAATGCATTCAGTTCTATGAGCAGTAATATGTATAAATATGTATAAAAGGGCTACACTGCCAATATGCAGAGAATAGAGTAACAAGGGAAATGTAATATATCTAATTTATTTGGACTTCAGAAAGGTATCTGATATGGTTCTTCACCGGAAACTATTAGCCAAATTGGGAGTTAGCAAAAGAATTCTAAAATACAGAATTAGCTAGGCAGAGTCAGGTTGTGGTGAAAGGATAATTGTCTGGTTAGCAGGAGGTGACCAGGACAATTCCTTAAGGTTTGGCCTTGAAATTTATCATTTTTAGAATTTTTATTAACAGACATGGCATAGAAAAAGATTCAGACTAATGAAATACGATGACAGCATAAGGGTGGGATGCCCCCTCCAGTGGGAAAGGAGATAACAAAAGCACATTGAAAGAACTAGATGACCTTGAAGATCGAGTCCAACCATTAACCTAGCACTGCCAAGTCCACCAAAGTTCAATAGCATAACATGGAATACCGTGTACACATGGACAAAGAAACACTGCTGTTAAAAGCTCAGAGCTCATCAGTTACAAGTGGCAGAGAATGAAGAATACCCATGAACAGTCCCTGGCAATAGCATAATTATAAATCTGAAACACAGTGCAATTGTAATTGGGTACAGATATATATACACATATGTATGTATTTTCCTTATATATAAAATATATGTGTGTGTATAGATGTAAAACTATACAGAAGTGAATCAGGTGGTATGTTTCAAGCATAACAGGAAACTATTGATACCATTGTGCAAGATAGTAGTTAAAATTAATATGAACTGGTGCATACATGCAGTTTCCAAGTTGTGGACTGACACACTGTCTTTAACCATTGAAATATTTGCTGTATGATCAGTACACCCACATACAGTGCAGAGTTCCCTCATTACTGTTCAAATTAGGACTGCTTACCCTTGTTCTGTGTATCACCTGCAGAACTTGGAATACACGCTGATAGAATTTTGGTATATAGTGACAATAATTAATTAGAAAAAAGTAACTCGAACACATAACAATACAGAGAAAAGAGATCATCAGGGAATAAGGAAGCTATCGTATAAAAATTAGTAAGCAACACAAGGACTTAAGAGACTGAATCTAATAGATTGGGGCAATAAAACTCCAGGGAGAGAGAACTATTTTAGCTGAACAACAACACTGGTACAGATCAAATGGGAATAAATTGGCCTTGGGGAATTTAAGCTGATCATTGGAAGACGATTTCAAGCCACAGGAGAAATAAATTCCTGTAATAGTGTTCCATCAGGAGAAAAGGAACCAAAATCCATAAAGTACTTTAAAGTTGCAGTTCCACAAATCTATAGTGGAAATTTTATGAGGAGGAAGTTTGGGGAGCAAAAGACTGAACCTAACCCAAGGCAGTCTTCAATTTAGGCTGTTTGGAGTTCAGATCTCAAGGCTTAAGTGGTTACCCATCTTTACCTAAAGTTTGAATACTAGGATCCAGGCCTCCTGACTTTGCATTTCTAAACTTGCTGCTTAGAAGCACAAGACTTCAGTGAGTGTTTTTAGATTCAGACTGTAATCGGTGAAAATAGGCTTGGCAAATGAGTCTAAGGAGTTCTTGTTCTGGTGGTGTTCTGAGTTGGTGATGCTGAGGGTCAGGAATTTCCTCCCACCTTCCTTCACATTTAGACAACAAACTTGCTATAACCCTTTACTTATCTGACACTTCACCAGTTATCAAATCATTATTTAAGCAGGAGAAAAGCAACCCCCATCTTAAAATTAACAGTAGCTAATTAACAGTAGTTAATTAACAGTAGCCAAGAATTAGAAAGATGATGCCTGCCCATGCTTGTGTAAGGACTATGACAATTAATACGTACTAATTGGTAAGAAATGTTAGCTACTGCTACAGGAGTGGTAGTTTCACTAAATGGAGCATGGCTGGAAATACTGGCTAATGAAGCAGTCAGCCTGGCTAGTCCTTTTTGCACTTGCAACACATTGCACATTCTACACAGGTGTGTCCATATTATGAAACTCTGCCTTCCGTCAGGTGTTTGCTAAGATAACAAGTAGTTGCAATCATTGATCTACTTGTAGAAATTACATTAATTTCAGAGAGGACATTAATGGCATTTATCACATTTATCAGGTATTGCAAATGAGTAGCAATTCACAGGGGCTTTGCCACATGCCTTTTATTTCTTTGTATGCAGCAAGCATTACAAATGCAGCCTTGGGTACTGACCCAGGTCATGCATACAATGTGAACATTGCTCCAAGAAGCTTGTTCCAGCTCAGACATCTTACGTCCTTAAGTATACATTGCATAGTTAAAGTTACAGTAAATGCATGTTTAAAGTTGCAATGGTAAGTGTTTAAAAACTAGAAAAGATGGTTCTTTCTTTATTTGTGCAATATGACTGTATATTTAAGAACAGGTTCACTTACCTTTTCTGCTTCTTTGTGTTTCGTTCAGGGCTCAGGGTACTCTGTGCTCTGAAGATGAAATCAAGATATTTGCTCAGGCCTTAAATATCCAAACAAATCCTCTCCTCCTTTTGAAAAAATGCTTAGCTGTGGTAGAGACAGACATGAAAACCTTTAATCTCTGCATGTGTAATTCTCCCATCCAGTATAATTTAATAGTTCATCCTTAAAATAATTAGATAATGCAGGAACTCGAGGTAGAGTGAGGTGAAAAAAGCTACTTGCATGCTTAGAGACATATGCTGGTAAGATTTGCTGAGCTCAGGATCTAAAGAATTTATTTACTCTGTTCAATGAGGCTGAAAGACACGTATGAAATAGGATTCAGGTTGTATAACAAAGTCAGATTTCAGGATTGTATTTTTCCTTTGTTCTTATCTTATTTCAGCACCTAATTTTATCTTTTATATACTTTGCCTGGTGTTCAAATAGCAAACTGAATTACAAGTTTGTAAGCAATCAGATTTCTTATAAGATTAAGTTACAAGCTGTATCAGCTGAAAACATATATCTAAAAAGAAACGTTTGTTGTTTTTTTAATAAAATTTTTGTATATTAAGTTATACTATGAGATTAAGTTACACCATAATTTTCCTTATGCTTTTAATTTTAAACATTTCATAAAGAGAACACATTAACAGTGTGACCTAATTCATTTAGAAGCTGTTTCTTGAAAAAATGTCTGTAGCAGCAACAGATGGCAAGAAGAAGAAGGACAACAAAATCCTGTTTTGACTATTATCAAATTTGACAAAGAACCAGCCGCTATAATAAGTGGCGTCAACATCAAAAATGTACTTTAAAATTGCACTCACTTATATCCATTAAATGAGGAATGCTTAAAGCAAAATTCTTTGCAATAAAAGTTGGCAGTATGTTCTTGTTTATACCCATGCTACCTACTAAATTCTATATTATTTGATGACTATCAACACTTGTCATGATAGTAAGGACAGATATATGGAAGAATGACCATTCCTGCTATTCCAAACAAAAAGGAGCTCTATGTATATACATATATACTGTATGTAGTATAGAGAACCAGAACTAAAACTATAAGCATCTCATGACTCCCTTTCTCTGTGAGCTAATTAGAAAATGTGCTTCAGCTGCTTTCAAAAACTGTTAGCATTGGTTTTCTTCATAACAAAGGACCTTTTTAAAGTAGGCATTCAAAACATAAATTTTAAATTTTGCTGTTGGTATTTCTGATGTATTATATTTTATCATCTGGTACCATTCTTATTTTTATTGGAATAAGCTAATACACAGTACATTTTTTTTTGACTTTTACACTGGTGCCTGCTTGTCCGAATAAAGCAGTTTGCTCTCCTTCTGTTAGGTTTCATTTTCGCATTCTTGGGCTATGTCAGAATATTGAGAATTTTGGCTAGAGGGAAATCACATTAATTTTAATATCAAGAATTATGTTATGCCCTTTAAAGTATAGCTTTGTACTGGGAATTCTGTCCCAGAGAAAGCTCAGGAACCATAAAAGTCCTCAAATCAAAAAGCATAGAGGAAAAGCTCTGCCTAATCCTGGGAGAAAGGTGTCATTGTTCTGTATAGCAAACTGTCAGCGGGCAGGAGTGGAGACTGCTGACAAATACACAAAGTCATCAAACTCCAAACACGCCAGGTTGCACTTTACACTACAGGTCAGTGACACAGCTGGAAATACAAGACAGGTCTTTTGGTTCTCAGCCTTAGGAACTATACAGCATTGACTCTTTCATCCCTCCTCGCCTGTTTTTCAGAAAATATTGGTACTGGGATTGCACAGGGGAAGAAGGATGCTCTGTTTCCTTCACACATGTACTGCAGAATGTGGCTTTTCCTTCATTTTTCTACAAATTGACAACAGCAATTGTGCAAGGATAAGCCTGCTTTCAGATCTTATTAGCAGTCCTGGGAGTCAAATTCCAAATCTAAAGATTACACATCAAGTTGTGAAACAAAGCTGGTTTGGGCCTCCATCAAAAACTCAGAAACAAATCAATCAGAACTACCCATTTTTCACGGATTACACTGAATATGAAAAGAAAGAAAATTTAAAAAAAAACCGAAAAAACCAAAGTGTGATGTGAGAACCCAGCAGTAATTTTGGAAAACACAGCAAAATTGCATCAAGAGTGTGCAAGGAGTA
Source organism: Falco peregrinus (assembly GCF_023634155.1). Classification (NCBI taxonomy): domain Eukaryota; kingdom Metazoa; phylum Chordata; class Aves; order Falconiformes; family Falconidae; genus Falco; species Falco peregrinus. Next base: position 88,648,391 of record NC_073723.1, read on the forward strand.
AATAAAACCGTGAACGGTATCTTTGATAGGCAGACAGAAATACTGTGTGATTTTTCCAAGCCTCATTTCCCAGAAAACTGTCAGTAGAATGTAAGGATGGGGTATAAGGAGATGTCACCTTTTTTCACCAATCACAGGAAACAGCATCTGACAACCTGTCTATAGTAGTCTTAATAATTTCGTCCTTTTACATCCGCTACTAACTGACTGCAACGTACCATCTAACACTGCCTCTGAAGGGATGCACAGATGCAAAACTAGCTGGAAACTTTCAGAGAAACAATTAACTCATGTTAAAAGGAGGGGTTTCCTCTAGCCCGTTATATTTGATCAGCCTGCCAGTTTCCCAAGAAAGACGAGACCCTTGTGCCTGACCAGTTTGACCGCTACCTGACCGCCCGCTGTATCGGAGGGTGACTCGACTAAACTATTCAGGGAGACCTGCTGACAGTGTCACTGAGTCAAATCCCTTACAACAACTACTCAAATCTCCAGAGATTTATACAAAATGAACTTCAGCTAAAGATTTTTATTATGCAAGTTTGTGACAGAATTAGGTTCAAAGATTGCCGGTGACAATACACTGCTTGCAAAGCAAGCTTAAAATAATCCACCTAATAACAGCTAGTGTGAGTTAGTCATAAAGTTCTTACTCAGTAGATGTCCCTATGGGGGAGAAGACAGGTTCAGCCTATCAGCTGATCCCAGGAGTTATGATGGAGTCTTCCCTAACTTCTTCCTTTCCTTGTTACTTCTTATACTTCGTATCATTATCATACACAGGATTGGTTACAAGTTTCTTGCTTCTAATACAAATTAGTACACATCCTCAGGTAGCACTACTGAAATTTTTTACTAACTACACATGCTCTCCAAGTTGGGGTTTGCCCTCTTTCAGGGGGGTTATTTGAGTTGGAGGTCATGATCTCCCACTACCACAATTACCTATGTCCTAATTTCAACTAATTTTCTGAGGATTACAACACCTTATTAACTTGTCTCCTCTTGTGGCCAGAACTTTCTCATGTGGAGGCTTCTTTCTGCATAATTTAGATAGCAGTGTTCTTTTCGTTTCCCAAGGTTGACTCCCTTGATTATAAGTCCTTTCATTTGTCAGTCTTGATGACATCAGAGTGCGAGTCAGCTTGAGCTAAACTTTGTGCACAGAAATATTTAACATATAGTTAAATACTAAATCAGTTTAGTAAATTGGAAGTTTAGACAATTCCTCCCTTCATGACTTTTTTTCAGTCCAAGATCAGTTCGTTTTCTTTACATTTAGGTGGACCTTGAGTGACTCTAGTCATACATGTTTTTGTTACTGATTGGTATCATGTGCCCAGTGAGGTGTGGTAGTACCTTGGAGGCAGGTAACTTTGGGATGGAGGTGTGCACTGGTACTACAATGAGATCTCATCCAAGGAAAGTAATTTCACCACAACTGTTGGCTCAGCAGTGGACATCTTCTCATCTTATCACCTGTGTGGTACCATCAAGTTGCCATTCTTGCAGAGCCTGGCTGGGTGTCTCCACTCTGCTCCATCCTCTGTTACTCCTATCAGCATGTATTAAGGGTGTGTTTCTTAAGGAGCCGTGGTAAAGTAGATTTTGTGCTCGTCAACCATCTTGAAAGTGATAACTGTATTTTACCCTGAAAAGCTTTCTGTAATGCTATGTTTCTAGTAGGACGCAGTTTTCTCTAATTCCCTCCCCCTCTCACCCCCCCAAGTAATCTTCCCACAAATTGCTGTAAAAGGTGTCACTTTATTAAAAGACAAAAGTGTATAATTTTAAATATTTCCAATTTAACTTATGGCAAATCAGAAGTCAGGGTTCCCACAGAACGTCTGTGTCAAACCTACCAGTCAAACTGCCCCTACGACCGTGTCTTTACAACTTTCAGTGCCTGGGAGCATGGCCATCAGACATCGCAGGGTAACCCTCCTGTCATGCTTCCTTTGGGTGGAGATATCTGTAGTTTCATCTTAGAGCAACCTCCATACAAACTCAATGCTACAGGGTAAGGAGCACACACTTGCAACAGCATTGGCTTTCAGCCTTGTCACAGGCTTGGAAGCACCCAGACAGTCACCAAGAATTAAAGGTATCAGGATGCTCAGGCTTTTTGCTTCAGAAACTGGAAGCTGGAGCCTGGGAAGCCTGGGCTAGGCTTAAGGTCTTGGAATCTGTCTACATACCCTTCCAAACAGCATTTCCTAGGTGAGTTTCTATAGCCTAATTAGTCATTAGCCTTACATTAGTCAAGACATAAAAAACCAATAGTTTTTTTCTATAGACTGGAGGCAGGTATTTTGCCAATCTGTTTTTCAAAACCTTCTGTTTAGCGAGAATTTTTTAGAGATTTTTTTTCAAGCAGATGAAATCACTACCAGTATTTCCTGTGAAATGAAGTAATAAATTTTAGTCATCTGTAAACAAATGGCTTTTTCCAATCTGACATATGGCCTAATATACTTACAGATAAATACCTCTGGGATATGTATCTGATTGAGTAATGTAGAAGCAAAACACACTTGCACATTGCACCTTTAAAATGCTGGAGCAGATTTGTTCTTGGATATAAGAAAAAGTCCCAATTATTTAGTGTAGAAAAGGGAATAAAGAATCAGGAAATAGTATGTTATGACCAACACAAAGAATATGTAGGACAAGGGTCTACACTGAGGAAAGAATAGGGAACACAGAAATTCCCGGGCTAATGTTGCCTCAAGCAAGTCCATATAACGTTTTTTCAAGACTGCAATGTAGGCACATTAGATTTGATCTACAGCTCGGAAGGTTTACACATGGAAATGGCATGATTCTGGTAACTTTCTTGCTTATGAACTCAGTTTACTGAACACTTATTTTAAATTGTTGGAATAGATCAGGTGAAGTTAAAGGAAAAGAAAGGATTACTGCAGAGATAAATGGTGAAAACTCAGCATTAGAGAAAAAACATATATTTGTCTCTGCTCCATCCATTTGAGTTGCAAACACAATGTCACCCTTTAAGTCAACTCCCAAACTCTCTTAGAGAAGTTAGGGGCTTTTCCTGACAAGCACAAGCGAGACAGCACCAGTGGGATTCTTTCAGGGATGTGAAATCTCTCTTTACTACAGGTACTTGGGGGATTCATTATCAACTTCATGCCTTTCCTCTAACGACAGTCTTCCTTCAGGGGAGGGAATCTTCAGTATGTTGTTGAAACTATGTTAAGTCCCTCAGTAACTGATTCTACAGAAGTGCCATGCACTCTGAGCCACTATGAAATATCTTTTATCCAACTCTACCAGAGATATTTTGGTTCTCAAGTTAATACACCAGTAATTATCATCGTCAGCATAAAACTGGTTGCAGTATCTTAACTATTAACTTCCTTACCTGTTCTATAAGAATACCTAAAAGCCCCCATCTCATTGTTTTAGTATTTTATGAAAATACAAGAAGAAATAACCTTTACTCTAAACAATGCATGGTGGGAGATTCTGATAAAAAGCCAGGTTATTAAGCAACAACTGGACAGAAAACAGTTAAAAGTAATGTTATTGTGATTGCTCTAACACAGGCAGGCTCATCACAGGAAATATTTTGAAAATGCAAACAGACCACTTAGGGTACATATAGTGTACAGTTTGCTTGAATCATGGTAGAAAGGTTTTCTTCAGTATACCTATCCAACTCAGTTAGGAGATACTAACTGCATGACCTACAAAGGAAAAAAAAAAAAAAAAGCTCCTGAATAAAAAGAGAAAAGAAAAAAAAAAAGTAAAGAAAGAAAAAAGGGCATATCACTGGAGACCTTGAGAAACTCTGTACTGAAGATTGCAGCAGATCCAAATTCTATTAAGTAATTCAATACTTACAGTTAGGCACTGTATCCCCAAATTCTGCACACTTCCCCACGGTGGACTACACAATCCTGGTGCCAAGCTTCTCTGAACAGCACACACAGCTGCTACAAAGGGGTAAATGTCTGCATGGCATCCAGAGGAGCCACTGTGTTTAGCAAAGCATCAATCAGGAGTTATCTGTCAGGAAATTATAAGAGAACAAGTCAAAAATCCTGCACTAGTGATCCATCCTCCAGATTCACAGGTCTATGTATCTTCCTTCAGAGACATAAGTAGAGCTCAAACACTTTTCTTGAAACCTATGCATCTCTTTCCTCCTTCCATGCAGTAGTATAACAAGGAAAACACCTACTGAGGAAATAAGAGACATGAGTATAATTGCTTTAGTAGTCTGAAGGTACTTCAAGTTCATATTTACTAACCAGATATTGCTTTAACTTCCAGAATGTAGTATATATTGGTTGTTGTATTTCTCTCCCTTTCTTGACGACTGTGCCAACACTAAAAGAAGAAAAAGAAAAAAAAGGAAATTTGGAGAAATGGAAGTAAGAAAAAGAATCTGACTTTGCTACTTATTGATGTTTCCTTCCAACTGAAATTAAGCTTTGAGCATGTACCCAGTCTTTTAAGCAAAAGGTAGACTGAATCATAACCACAATTTTGGTGACATAAAAATATTGGCCAAAAATGTGTCCTGCGGCAGGCTGTGTCCTAGGTGGTTCTTGCAGTACACATTCTAGACTGGCACACAAGGATAAAGAAATGTCAGGTTTTTCCATTAGGTGGGACCTGGTATTAAGCTGCGTAGCATGGAATACTTCAAGGGCTGAGCAGATGTGCAACTCAAAGTACTTGGAGAACCTGACAGGAAAAAGAAATCAGCAGATTTTGGAGCACTGATACTCCAAGGCTTGGACTTTAGTTAGGCAGGGGTTTTGGATGAACACGTAACAGTGAACATGTTAGCACCTAAACTCTGTAAGTCCCACTTTGGACACATAAATCCTTTATTAATTCAATCATTTCTATAGTACCTGAGTAGATTGTGGTGTTCTTTGTTCTTACTTTTCAGTCATTCAGCAGGTAAGTTTCACAGGTTGGTGTTTTGCCATGTTGCTCCTATGTTTCAAATGATTCTTCTTGTGCTTATCAAATGAAAAGGTATGTTGTGCTCTTCCACAATAAAAAGCTACTCATTTATATATGCTCATTAATTCAATTGGTTTATAATCCCTTTGTCTGAGGATGGCATTTCAGAATATGTATAAAAGGTGGTATCCTAAGAAATGTAAAAGGAAATGCTTCATTCTGAGACTTGTTATGAAAAAGGAAAAGACATCAGTTTTCATATTCTTACTATTTTAGAAATTATGCTTAACAACTAGTGGTTGCTATTGCCACATATTTTGAAATAAATCTTCATTTATTGAGAAACTAACCTTAAATAAATTCTAAAAAAATCAAACTATTCTAGTAAGTGTTGGTCAAATTTAATTCAACTAATATACCTATACAAAATGATTCAGATAAAACAACCACCAGACCTTTGTGGACAGAACTATGAAAAACTGACAGAAAGTGTGTTAAAAAGCTATCAAAACAACAGTTTCACTTGGAATTGTATTTACAAAAATGTACATAAAATACTTTCTTAACATTTTTATGTCTTTCAGTTTCTTCCTCTTTTTTTTTTTTCTTTTTTTTCTTTTTTCTTTCATCTCCATATTTATAGGTGTTGCTTTGATAGAGAATTACCTGATATATGCAAGACAGGAAAAATTACGCTAATATATGTAAAGGTCAAGCATTATATACCAAAGTAAACCCTGGTTTTTTTATTACATTAAAATGATAGCAGAAACAATTTATTTTAGAAGCCTGTTAAATTTTAGCATACAAATCAAATCTTATGTGGTCTTATCCAGACTGAAAAAATTGATCTAGAATTCCTCCAAAAGCCTGTCAAATAGGTGGTCAATATAATATTGACATCCAGGATGGGAAGGTGTAAAGGACATCTGTATGAAAACTTTTCAATAGGTCTGATTATGAAAATAAACTATCTTTATTATCTGAACTACCATTTTACAAGCAGAATGTGAGCATCAGAGTCATTATCAAATATCCTGTGTTAACCTTACCCATCTACATTCTGGGAGGAAAGCCCTTTACTTCAAGGTAATTCTCCTGCATATACACAGCTGCACGAGGAACAGGAACCCTTTATACAGTCTGTTCACTTTGTGTGCCATCTAGTGCAGTGCTGAGAATTAATTAGACCTATACAAAGAATCATCCATTTTGATTGCAACGCTAAAAACCACAAGTACAACAACCTTTAACCAGCTGTTTTCACAAAAGTAAATGACTATTTATTATATTCTTTAAAATTAATGAAGACCAAATTACTTACTATGATGAGTGCCAATACCCTCTAATATGCAAAAATATTTTCCCATTTACATTTTAATGAGATTTGAAATGTTAATGAATGAAAGGAGTCTACTAATTACCTCAGTGAGTGTCTCAAATAAAAGTGAACTTTGTTAGACATATTAATAATAGTTTCTCATTAGGATGTTCTAATAGCTGAAAATAATTAATGTTTTAGCTAATATGCTGAAAATAAATATTTGTGTCACAGTTTGACAAATATTTTTAATAATAAACAATAAGCTCATCAGTAATACATGTGACCTTTGAAATATGTTCCACATGTAAGCAAATAACAAGATTCTTAACATGCATCTTTTCAGTATAATAAAATTTTTAAATGTTTTTTTTTTTAAATCCTTTGTAGGAATTTTCTTCCCATTTGATTGCTTGGCAGACACTGAAATGAGGTTCAATTTAAGCTTATTAATTTTATTAATATGTTTAAAGTAAAAATGAAGATCACTAAAGACAAATATTAGTCTTATTATCTTTCTGTGACAGATTTATGGCATCCAGTAAGGAAATTAATATCCAGTACAGTTTCCTGTTTTCATTAGTATATATTCTGTGAAAAGTGCACTTCTTGAAGCACATCAGTGTAACTTAGCATAGACTACTGTTGGGGTCATGCATGAGGCCTTGGATTTACTCCATCCATCCCAGCCAATGGAAGACAAACAAAAGAGGACTCAACAATTTGCATATCAGAACAACTCACTGCCAAATTGATTTGGAAAGGAAAAAACAGAAAAAAAAATATTTTTTTTTGTTTGATTCACCCCTTACTCCCTCCCAAGGTTGCTTCTTTTTTTTTTTTCTTTTTTTTTTCTTTTTTTAATAAGCAACTGTATTTCTTTATTTGAAAAGTGTGTTTTACAGGAAAAAAAAAGATGTTGAAAAGAGCATTGACAGATGTAATTTTAAAAGATGATGAGTTAGAATTTCTGAGACTGCATAAAATACTGTATTAAATTGTAGGGGACAGATGCCACTGACCTCACTTGTTCATATCTCAGTAAGGACTTGGTAAGAACTGTAAAGATTCCAGGAGAACAATTTCCTAAAGAAAGTTTAAATTGTAAAGGTCACGTCATGGATACGTAAAAATGCTAATTCACACTACATTCAGGAAAGAATATACACAATTTACTGCAATGCCAAAATAAAATTTATAGCCACTGTTTTAGCCATTTATCTTGGCATAACGGTATATTTATAGCCAAGCTGTTCAAAATATAAATTGTCCTACTTTCTTCCCGAAATGAATAAACAAATTAAACACTCAACCTTATATTGAACAATAGTTTGTTACAACATCCTGTATAAACAGTTCCCATAACTTTTTACTTAACAAGGTTGCTGATCCTGAAAATACAGAAACACATGTAGCTCCAAGGAATACATTGATAGGCATATTTGTCATGTTCAACCTCTGATCCATGGGAGTGAATCCAGTGGGCTGGCAAGGCTTAACACGCTCTGGAGCACTCAATCCCAATGGCAGTTAAAGAGTTCCTTCTAAAACTGTTGTATAGAAAGGTCAAAGTATACCTTTTTTGCTTGTTACGTTAACCTTATAACTTAGTTTCCTTCTGGGTAAGAGAACACGGAATATATATCATTGTACTTGGCTGTTTTTCATATGTCAGCCTGATTAGATAGCAACGTATAATGGTATGTGTCCTGTACCTGGTTTATCATACCTCTGGAGTCATATGGGGCACTTTCAAATTCTGCCACTATGCCCCCAAAATAGTTACATAAATCACAACTCTGACATTAAAAGGTGCTTTCTCTAACGGGTAGTCTCTCCAGCTAAGTTTATAAAAATAGTCATATTTGTTTGCTGGAAGTTTCTGCTTAAATTTGTCAAGACTACTGAAGTTCTAGCAACAGTTTCAGAAGGGCGTGCACAGGGTGTTTCTACTGATAGGAAAAGTATTTGAAGGTCACTTTGTTTCTTTTTATTCTTTCATTTATTTCTGCTGCTCCTGCTCTGTGGCTAAAAAAGAGCGTTCCCAAAACACCATGTCTGCTCTCCTCGTTCCTGGCAGCTGAAACTACTCCAGACTGGCTGCAATGTGTTGTAAAAGGACTGCCTATGTTTAGGAGCATTGAAAATTTACAATTAGTTCCTTATGAAAGAGGGACTTTTACGATCCTGAGGACATCAGCGAGTTGTGACATTGGACAAGTAGATGTGGTCATGTGTGGTTATGAGGATTTCTGGGTCATTTTCACATAGCAGACATTTTCCCATCCAGGTAGAGTGCTCTGTTTCATGGGCTACATAGCACGTAGGGCAATGCGCCAAGCGCTGTGAATGCTCATGCATGCTCACTGATGATGCATGTTATAAGAAGCTACGAGCAAATTAGCAAGGTCCTACTGCAATGAGAGAGCTTGCATTTTAACTGCTTATGCAGTTGAAACATCAGTACGGATGGACAATTGGGGCTGTATGAGTGTACATTTTGAGAATGTAAGTAACAGTTAACATTTTAAAATCTTACCAATCTACCGGGGTAATTACATCCTATGACCATATTGTGATGCTGAAACTCTTGGTTAACTTGTATATGGGATTTTTTGGAACTTCAAAACAATAAAAAAGATATTAATGCTAATTAACCCCTGTTACTACCAAAGCTGTTTGGCCATGGAGGAAACCAACCTTAAAGTTGGTAGTGGCCTGAGAAACATGCCTTCCTATTCCAGCAACGAAACATAAGCAAATATTCCATGGGCAACATATGCCAAAAAGAGCTTAAAGGATTTAAATTAAAACAAACACAGATGTAAATTAAGGTTTACCATAATGTGGGAGGAAAAAACTCTGAAAGATGGCAAGAAATGGAGATGCAGCAGTTGTGACAATAGTGACCAGACCAAATGAAGCACTGTAACATCTATTGAAGAAAAATAGCTCATGTTACTATATCGGGTAAAGATACTTTGCTTTCTTGCTTGATTTTTACGGTAACATTACTGTGTTACCATTATTATGCAGGGGTGGGAATAGTGCCTATATATAATTAGAGATTTCCAACTTCTTTTTCTCTATACTCATAAAGGTAGAATGCTTGGAAAACAATAAAACTGACCTACACATCACAGGATCAGTCTTGACAGATCTCCATGCTTAGCAGCACTCTTTTGCTACAAATGCAAATACAGAATACAAAGTATCAAAGGCTTACTTACTGATCTAGTGATAGAACAGTGCTTTGGCTTTGGAAAAATCAATCCAATCATCTAAAAGGGACCAGAAATGAGTAGTCTGTAACACACACTGTCAATCCAGTGGTAATGGATACCACTTCCTACATGATCAGAACAGAAAGACTCCTTTTTCTCTGTCTCTTTTTGGTTATCAGGAAATGCAGCATTCCTCCTCTTCAGGCTTCCAGCTGCCCAACCCTCTGCCTTTCCACTGAGTACTGAAAAATGCAAATCAGGTGAGGAAACCAACAGCAGAAAAAGCATTACTAAGAAATGCATTGTTCTCCAAACGTTCTCCATTTTTCTTTCCAGTCCTTGGTTAACATAATGCTCTGAATCAAATAAAAAATGCCCACAATAAAATTCCCCTATTTGGCTTTCCCACTACCCCCATCCCTCCCGTTTCTGATGGGAAAGAAGTGAAACCCAGGAGAGAAAATAAGATAAGAGAACCTCCTCTACCCCCTCAGAAGGGAAGAGAGACCACCAGTGGGACTGGCTCTTATGTTGGAAAAGAAAGCTGCCTTCCTCCTCCTTTCTCTACCCAGGAGACAAAGGAGACCTTGCCACAGACTTTCACAGTTTTACCCAGAAAACAAAAGAAAGAATGATCTTGCCAATATTTTCTCTATCCTAATATTCAGGCACCTACACATGGAAAGATAGGTGACACAATCAATAAATTCAGGACATGTTCTGCTGTGCAATTTCTGATGTCACTGTTGCCTAAATGCATTGTATTTTTGAAAGAATCCAATGTTCATTTTTCTTCTCCAAGAGCAATCATGTCCCATCACCATTTGATACTAAAATGTAATGAAAACTGGCAAGCACTCCATTATTCTTTTATTTTTATTGACAAGCTTAAGTAGTGAATATGTTAACTCACCAAAACCTTGCTGGAGTTAGAAAGTAAGGTATTACATGAAAAGTTGTTCATATGATTGATACCTTGCTTATCTCTCTTCAGGTATAATTGAACTATGAAGAAACGAAGCTAATGGAAATGTATAGCAGTAGAGAGATAAAGTAAAACAAAGGTGACAACTAACATGTTTGCTGAGGAAAAACAATGCTTTTGAGGCTTAAAAACTAAGCAGTGTGTTGAAAAGACAGCTTTTGGATTCCTTAAATAAAAAAAATTAATAAAATTAGTCAAATTCTAAGAATGATCTGAAAATATATTAAAATTTTCATTTCTTGAGCCCTTTCAAGTAAGTCAAATATTTTCTTTTAGACCTATTCACAGATCACATTACACATTAATAATTTATAATACTCTGTTCCAGAATGGTCTATGAAGCATGCAAACACCATTTTATGTCTTCAGAAAAACTAGCAATGAGTGCTTTTGGCTTCTGTTGCCAGCTCACCATTCTTGCTTACAGAACTCACTCAAACTTTGATTCATAAGACATCTTTCATGCTTTCCACTTCTAAAGCAAAAGAGTAGAAGCAGAAGACAACATGTTGAGAGTTACTGTGTTTACACAAAACATTTTTTCCCTACTGATTTGCAGTGACTGATGCCAGTGGGAATGTAATTGCATTCCCAGTATTTATATGGTTAGCATAGAAGTTTCTCTGTCAAATGTACTTTACCAGAGTGAGTAGAAAGATTAGGAGAGACAATAAATTCTGTCTTGATCATTTTGACTTTTGAGTTGTTTTCAAACCTAAAGCAGTTCTTTCCTTTCAGGAAGAACTGCTACTTTAAGAACTAAGAAATCTAGTATTTCTTGTCTTACCTATTTGTAGGAAACCCTGGCACATCTTCTTTCTTTAATTCCTAATAAAATTTAGCATCTCTTATAGACAAAAAGGCATAAGCATGTGCATATCTGTGTGTAATATACACAGGTATACACAAACCCCTGACATGAAAATGTGGTGATAAAGTAATATTATTTTCACTTATTTGTCCTTTTTTATTTAATCTTTAGTTAATTATCAATTATCTTTAAGGCTTGCCAAATTTATCTATCTATGGTTCTTTGTGAGACCAATGCAGGAAACGCTACTTTTACCTGTATGAATAATGGTCTACTTTGTGTTTCTGTAGTATGTTTCACTTAAGTTTATGGGAAGTTTTAAAAGTGAGATGTGAATTACTAAGCCAAGTAATTACCAAGATATGCTGCTTAGAGCTATGAGACACTGCATCCTACATAGACTAGATATAGAAAGAAGCTTAAAGTTATACATGTAGATAATTCAGAATTAAATCCTAAAGAAATATGACAAATAAAAAGAATTTCAAGCACAGTAGTCAGTCATGTAAATGAGCAGCACTGCAGAATATACAATAAACCCTAAATTAACTGTGACTGTGCCCTCTGAAGTGCTTCCTCTAATACATTAAGTGTTAGTATACTATAAGCTAAATATGCTGGCCTCCAGTACAGGTACAGTGATTCTTTTAGTCTTTGCTGTGCCTAAACCAAAGCAGTTATTTATTCATATCTATGGCAGTGAACCTCTTTATATTTCATTTCACATCAAAAAAAGTCACTTCTGAAACAAAAACGCCTTCAGGAACCTGTTGAGAACTCAAAAATTTCTTCTCACATAGCCAACACAGTAGAATTGGCAAAGGTAAGAGTTAATTCCTGTGATAAATATACCAGTGTTTCATCTGGAACTGTGATTTCACATGTATCTAAAATTTTAGCAATATAAATTCTCTACAAAGAGGAAGTGCATCTCGTAAGAATTGCTTCACATAGGATTTTCCACTATTTTACTTTCAAGTAGAGGTATGAATTCTCTAATGGGAAATATATATCCAAAATTACTTGATGTTATTTGTTTTGCAAAATGGCAGAATATTCTCTTATTTTCCCACTCTTGGTATTCTTCAAATGACTGAGTATCCTTGCTGTCAGCCAGCCAGTACTCTGGATGCTGCAATGTATCAGGATGCAGACTTTTGTATATTGCTCTTTTGGATACTAGTTTAGACACATCAACTGGAATTGTGTTTAGCTGGTGGCTAAGGAATCTGAATGCTTCAATAGTATCTGTGATGCCTTCTCCAGGTGCAACAGGTGATTAGTTAGCTTTGTCATTTTGCTTCTGTGCAGTATGAGGGCCTATCTTAGCTTTTCGTATGATGCCAGATAGATTTATCATAATTTTAAGATTTGACTTTGAAAGTCTATACCTCCAAAATTATTGCAAAGCATTTTTTTTTTTTGCAAATATTATTTTTATTTAGAATTTAATAAAAAAACAAGGAAACTATTTTACCCTTTGTTTGCACAGTGTATTTTCTGGAACATATTTCCAAAGTACAGCCTTCCTTAAATTGCAGCAATAGAAGCTATCACAACAATAATAATTTTAAAAGAATGTTTGAGTATAAAGGTGTTCTATGTAATTAAAACTTTCCACATCTTCCTCAACAAATATCAAACAAGTTGACATTAAAAATTCTTATACTTGAAAAAATCAGCAATGCCATAAAGGAGAGCTTCATTTCAAGCTGTTTTGCTTGTAGGTTATAACTTTGAAGACAATGAACTGATCATTAGTTGCGTGGTGGTCAGCTGGTTCTGTCAATAACATGTAAAAAAAAGGACTTTAAACTTCTTATGTATGTGTCCTGCTGTGTCCCGATGAAGCAAAAGGGAATCTCTAAAAGTTTGATACTGCTGTGTGCCCACAGAGCTTGCTTACAAAGAAATGTTTGCATTTTGGGGCTGCATCATGACGTGCTCACTGGATGACTCAGCATTGCCTTCTGTCTCTTTTGTATGGTAAATGGGTAGGCTGAAGGAATCTAGTTTAAAATTCAAAAGATGAAATTGCAGCTTTGGCTAAAAGTTCAGGACAAAGTAGACTCAAAGACTTCTTTGGCATGTCAAGATAGTTCCTGTCCGCTAACCCAAGAGATGTGCTATCTTCAACATGCAGGTGGCATATGTCTGTGGCTTTGGCACATTGATTGATGGGATCCACTCAGAATTTAGTCCAACCTATCATAGCAGGTCTATCTTTATTCTGCAAGCAAGAATACAGAAATACAGACTGCAGTAGGGCACACTAGTGGCATGTTCCTGCATCTCTTTTTACCACATGCAATTACAAAAAAATAATAAAAAAAAAATATCCCAGTGGACTTGTCCCCCAACAGCAGGACCTACAGGAAAAAGGCTAGTCAAAATTGAAATGTCATGATTAAGCTATTTGTGGGTAGCAGCCTGTAACCCTGATTCTGAGTTCATTTATAATTCATACTTTCCATAGGACAAGGCAGTTGAAAACTCACTTACAACTGCTCCTCCAGCCAAACTCATGCTCATTTGAACAAGAACTTGAAGGACACAGAAATTTCAAATCCAGAAGAGTTTACAGAGCAGTGAAATACTGATATTAGGCTTTTCAGTGCAGTATTGGCCCAACCCTCAGAAGCAATGTGCTCCCACACACTGTTGGAGTCCATAAGAGCCAAAAGCATGCAGCACCTGGCCTCAAGCACACAAAACGATGGACTGACAATCATTTTCAGAGTAGCAGCAGAAATGGGTCTCACAAGTTACCAACTTCTGTCAACCTTTCCATAATATACAGTTAGCTTCCAAATGACAAGACAAAGAAGGATAAGGAAAAAAGCAATACAATTTTGATTAGGATGTAAAGAAATCAATAGGTTTGTTTTCTTAACCCAGTAACATGCATTCTGAACAGGAATGTTCTAGCTATACAATCTGCTGATAATTTATTCACCGTTTTGTAGCCAAAGACTGTCAAAGCTTTTCCATCATCTGTTTACCTGTGATTTTGAGAACCAAGAAGCTAATGGATTTTAATGTAAAAAGTATAATACTTTTAATTCAAATGTCCTCAGAAAGTTGTGAGCTTACACTTTTAAATTTCAATTAACAGTTCCTCAAGCACTGACAACCCCCCAACACAGTCATGACTACTAACAGTGAAAAAGAAGTTACATTTTTGTTTTATTTTGAAGAATTAGAAGGCTTTCGAGATTATTCTAACTTTTCTGCTGAAACATACTTAAAGTATCAACAATGCTATTTAAAATTCTTCAGTTTAAAAATAGGACACAAATGGCATTTGTTTGAAATTATTTATATAGGGTTGTTCAACTTTAGAAAAAAAAATTAATGTTGAAGGTTTCATTTATAATCAAAATTAAGCTCTGTATAGGAAATTAATGTTAAAGGAAGAAACAGCAACAAAAAAACCCCAACAACCTACTTGCAATATTCCATGCATTTCTAACTTTACTTAGTATTATAGATGCTCACAAATAGTAGATTTTGTTTATACTTCTCACAATATACAAATGAGATACTTAATGATCCATTTTGTTGAAAATCAGCAGTACTGCTAACACGTCAACCACGGTAGTGTATATTCAGTTAAGTGCTCATGTCCTACACTTTATGGACCTTTGTGTATTCCCACTGTCAGCTTTATAACCAGCTTCACTATTCCACACTACTCTTGCTGGTACCTATTATAAAATCATACCTATAAATTTCTATAGCTATAATTGATGTCTTGGACTAGAGCCAAAAGATGTGCAGACTCCTACAATAGTGCTGCATTGTGAATTATAAATATTAGATAAGATATAATGCAGCTAGTTCATTACAGGACTTTCCTTTAAAGAATACTTTCCAGGACACTACAATTTGTTCATATGAAGGATTTCTACTTCTTACACTGGGGAGAGTATCATCATATGAGTTATTTTACAATTACTTATTATATAGCCTAGATTTGGTTTCACTTTTTTAGTAATAATCCAACTAGTGCCAACTTAAACTCTCCCCTTCTCCGATAAAATTTAAATATTTAAATGTAGACAGAAAGAAATGAACTAAAAAGAATTATATCCCATTGTTTCTCTGTACTTCAGAAAACCCTCACAACTTAAAATTTGTCAGATAGTCCATACTTTCAGTGAATAAGTACAAATGTCAACAGGACACAGAAATCAGCAGTAAGGGTGGTAGAACAATAAGACTATAAAGGATTTATATCTCAGGACTACTGGGGAGAAAGAGCTCTGAAATTAATGTTTGCCTGTATTACTTGAAAATATGTATAACATCCAAACCTGCTGAATTTCAAAAGACATGTTCAGTTTTTGAAACAGTCATCTATAGGTCTCACGTGAAAAGATGTGTTGCCTTGAATTCTGACAAAAAATAAATAAATAAAAAGATTTTCAGGACTAAATAGAGTTTACAATTCCAGATCCAGTAATAGGACCATCTCATTAAACCAAGCACCGTGGTTTGTACTTTTACAAGTAGCCATTCCAGAAGGTTCACTTGTTGGGTTTTTTTTAACTGTAATCTGCGTATTTGACATTATTTTCTGCACACCATCAAAATGTGCAGACAAAATCACCGCTAGCTAGCAAAATGTATCCCTCAAACACTGACAAATCAGAGACACCAAAATTATTGTATTAAATTCTTAAGAATCTTGGTATTTATTTCCTCTAAATGTCACTGTGTGTCAAATAGTGTAGAAAAATCATATCCAATGATAAGGTTTCCAGTCAAGTAGAAAGATTCATACTTAAAAAGAAATGTCAAACAACATTTAGAAATAATTCAAGAAATACCTGTTTTCAATTTATAGGTTGTTAAATAAATGGGATATAATGACAATTTATAAAGTTCAGTCTGTAGTCAGAACTTCATTTCATTCTCTGGTTTTGAAATAAATAATTTTAAAATAGCCTCAACATTTAAAGTTTCATCAGACCTTTACTGAAAGACCAGCTCAACTAAACAACCAGCATTTGCTATTATTGAATCCCTGTAACTGTAAGCAACATTTAGCAAGTTTGCATAATCAATACACCTCCTCTGAGCAGACAGACTTATAAAAGCTTTGCTGTGTACCAAAAGTTCTGAAACATTAAGATAAACCCTGTGAAGGTGGATGCACAAGTGAAAATAATTGCCACTCAAAAAATTATATCATACTGCTTTCTGTTGATGGAGCAGTTGCATACTGCATGTAGCCTAAGTGAAATTGCTCTCAAGTTTAAAAAAAAATCACTAATGTCAAAGGAAAAACTATTCTATGCCTATGTCAATATTAACAACCCAGCAAAATTACACATTTCATGTTAATAATATGCTCTTCTATTTCCCTTTCCTGTCATCTATTCCTAAGCGCTATTCCAAAGGCATTAATTTACAGTCCTATAAAACAAAATGTTACATATTTTTTGAACTTTAGGATCTAGCTCATCTGGTTCATATTGATGGTCAACCTTTAAAATATTTAGTTATCACTTTATGATGTGAGGGGTTTTTTTCAGCTTTCACAAGACTGAAATTATTTCTTTCTACCTGCTGTGGTTAACATGAAATAGGAAGTATGAATCAGATTAAGTGCGATACATCTTTCAAACTTTTATGAAACAGTTGCAGGATTTTGAATTATTGAGACCACCAGAAGTATAAGTGACTTTCTCTTTAATGCAGAGAAGGCCTGATAACCTGGTTCAGAGTTTCAGGTATGGCCAACAGGAGCTTTTATGTCCCTTGAAACTATGGAGCCTCTTCTGCCATATAAGAATAACTGTAAATGTTACAAGCTGCCTGACGATTGTCTGACTGGAAAAATGGATCTAAGCTTTCAAAAATGTACCTTTTCCAGAGCCTGTTTGCTTGCTAACATTTCCAGGCATTTACACTAGGTTTGAACAAGGGTTTTATCTAATTCTTTTCTAGTGGAATGGTTTTCAGTACCTGAGAACTGAACTAAGTTGCAAGAACTTATTTCTCTTCCATTAAATTCTCATTTAGAAAGGTTTCTCAAAGCCAAACGAAAATTTCAGGACAAAACTACAGAGCCAGTTCCTATAAAAACCAATAGCATAACAGTTTTCTGTAGTATGAGTGATACAGACTGAAATTCATTGAAAGGTAAAGTACTGACAGTCATCCACAACTATGCCTAACTATAATATATCTAGTTCTTTAGAAGTCTTATTCTGAAATATAACATCCCTCAGAATGTTTTGATACAGACTGCTTGCTTTTGGACGGTTAACAGTTTGAGTGAATCAAACACAAATCCTTTTCTTTCCTAAGAAGATTTTCTCCAGTATTTTACTGTAATTCTTTTACACTGAAAACACTATAGCTATAAGCTCAGACTCCTCATTAACAACCACATTATGACATCAATCATTAGCGTATAAAATCTGTTTATTTATATGATTTAATTACAAAAATACTTTTTTTTCAGTGAGACAGAAGGATTCGTTTTGTATTCTGAGAGTCATGATGCAAACACAGTTCTTTCTTTTCAAAGAACCAACTAGTTCAGTCTTAATGCATGTTTCCTCTCAAGAAAAGAGGCAAGGGAAAGAAAAGCAGAAGAGATGAGAATAGAAACCTTTCTATGAGATTATATTTCATAGCAGAAGAGGTCATAAAATTGATGTTGTAGAGGTGAGCTCAAGAAATGTATCAGGCAACTGTCTTTCCTAGGCATGCAGTTGTTCCCCTACCCCTGTTCCACCCCCTATCACATCATCCTGCCCTGTTTGTTTTTAATTACCATTTTACAGATGAGGAAGAGAGGGACCAGACAAAATAAGGTTCACACAAAGAAAGGAACTAATGAATTTAGCAGGTATGCTGGTAGCACCTCTGACTTACATGCTTGCCTGCCATATATATGATCCAAAACCTAAATTTCTCTTTAATTCATCTGAACTAGACAGTAGCAAAACTAGAAGACAAAGCTATCACTTTGCAAACTACTGCTCTGCTGTTTGAATGCTTTACTCTGTGAAACCATCCACACTGGACTTTGTACTATGAAATTTTCTGTGAGGGGGGTCATCTGAAGTATGTTTTAAAGAACATGGGAGGGGGGTATCCTTTCATCTCAAGATCCAAAAAATAGGTAGAGCAGAGCAGAGCAGAGTAGAATAGAATAGAATAGAATAGAATAGAATAGAATAGAATAGAATAGAATAGAATAGAATAGAATAGAATAGAACAGAACAGAATAGAATAGAATAGAATATTTCAGTTGGAAGTGACCAACAATGATCATCTAGTCCAACTGCATAACCAGTTCAGGGCTGACCAACCTAAAGCATTGTCCAAATGCCTTTTAAACACAGGGCTTGGTGTATCAACCACCTCTCTATTTGACTGCCCTCTCAGTACAGAAATGTTTCCTGAAGTCCAGTCTAAACCTGCCCTGACGCAGCTTTGAACCATTCCCATGCATCCTATCACTGGATACCAGGGAAAAGAGACCAGCACCTCCCTGTCCCCTTCCCCTCCTCAGGAAGCTGTAGAGAGCAATGAGGTCACCCCTCAACCTACTTTTCTCCAAACTAGACAAGACCAAAGTCCTTAGCCGCTCCTCACAGGACATTCCCTTCAGTGCTTTCATCAGCTTTGCTGCCTCCTCTGGATGCTTTCAAGGACCTTCACACCCTTCTTAAATTATGGTGTCCAGAACTGCACACAGCGTTCAAGGTGAGGCTGCACTCGTGCTGAATACAGTGGGATAATCACCTCTTTGTCAGGCTGGTTATACTGTGTTTGATGCACCCCAGGATGTGGGTTGCCCTCTTGGCTGCCAGGGCGCAGTGCTGACTCATACTGAGCCAGCTGCCCACCAGCACCCCCAGATCCCTTTCTGCAGGGCTGCTCTCTAGCCAGTCCTCTCCCAATGAATATTTCTGCCTGCTATTGCTCTGTCCCGGGTGTAGAATCTGGCATTTTGACTTGTGAAATTTCATCCTGTTAATAACAGGCCAATGCTCCGATCTATCCAGATCTCTCTGCAATGCCTTCTGTCCTTCAAGAGAATCAAAGGCACCTCCCAGTTTGGTATCATCAGCAAACTTGCTAATGGTGCATTCAAATCCTGCATGCAGATTGTTGATAAATATATTGAACAGAAGTGGCCCTAGAACTGAACCCTGAGGAGCACTGCTGGTGGCTCGTCACCAGCCAGATGTAGCCTCATTCACTACAACGTTGCTGTTCAGGCAGTTCCCCCAGCATAGTGTGAATGGGCTCATCCCACAGTTGGACAACTTGTCCAGAAGAGTGTTGTGAAGGACAGTATGAAAAGCCTTACTAAACTCCCAAAAGCCTAGATCCACTGCCTTCTGTTCATCCACTGGGTGTGTGACCTTATCATAGGTTATCAAATTGGTTAAACAGGACTTTCCCTTTGTAAATCCGTATTTTTTTCCAGGAATGAGGTTAGTCTAACAGGTCTGTAGTTCCCTGGGTCTTCCCTCACACCCATTTTGTAGATTAGAATAACAATGGGTTGCTTCCAGTCAGCGGGGGACCTCCCCAGCCCCAGACTCCCAGGACCTTTGGTAGATGACTGAGAGAGGTCCTGCTGTAACATCCACTAGCTCCTTCAGAACTCTGGGATGAATCCCATCAGGCCCCATGGACCTGTGAACATTCAGCTGATACAGTTGGTCCCTTACAATTTCAGTGTCCACAAATGAAAATTCACTGTTCCCACACTTGTCCTCTGACTCAGGGGACTGGGCAGCCCAGGGTCTGTTAGTATTATTAAAGACTGAGGAAAAAAAAGCATCGAATGCCTCTGCTTTTTCTTCGTATCAGTCAAATGACCATCTTCAACAAGCATGGGTCCAATATTTCCTTTAGACCTCCTCTTGCTATTAACATACTTTAAAAAGCCTTTCTTTGTTATCTGAAACAACATTGGCCAGTTTCCACTCTAGCTGAGCTTTGCCCTTTCTTGTGTTCTCCCTACATATAAGAACAACAGCTCTAAAGGCCTCCTTTTGCAAGACAGATTGATGGAAAAAGATCCCGGAGCACAAATTAGGGAAAATCAGAACAGACCCCGAGTTATTTGGGAGACAATTTAAATGCATGTCACTTATCTCCAGGAGGTATGCCTCATACTGAGCAAGGCTATTCTCTTCTGAGGGATGGGGCACTTGTCCTTCCCAGATGATTTTGTTTGCTTCATTTGTTAGCTCCACTGAACAGACCTCTCACATGACAGGGGGAAGCCATGAGTTCTTTTTCAACGTACTACAATCACTGTTCAGGTGTTGTTCTCATTGACATGCTATACAGTATAGAGCTTTTATAGTTTATACCTAAATGGTTCTTCAGTATCTTTCCCTGAACAGGCAACTGCCTAGACATTCAGACACTTGTATGTAATGCTGTATTTGTAGTGTAATATGTAATACTGTGTTTGTATTTTAAAAGCAAATTAAATATCTAAATGCTTTTATGGTCTCTTTTGATATTCATTAACCCCTCACATAGACTAGCATTTTGTGTCAGTACAGTAATTTAGCATTATGAGAACTTTATTTCTTGAATTCTGTGGAGAACAGGAAAATGCAAGATAAAGGAAAAAATCTGATATTGAAAATTACTTACTGCTAGAGAGGAACTTCTTAGGATCAAGTGGTTTCCAATATATACATTTAAAAAAGATCTGGTTCACAGGCATGAGATAGTTTGTTGTTTCATTTCTTATAAAAAGAGTATATCATGCAAACAACATGCTAAATTTCTGAAGAAAGAACAATATATTAAGGTTCCATTGTTCTTGAATACATAACTAGCAATGCAGCAGTAAAAGAAAAGTGAGGTAGCTGAGAAAGAGTAGGAAGAGTCTGGTTTTTTTCTTCTGTTAGATCAACACCTTAGAATTTCTTCATTAGCACACAGAAATATGATCCCTTTCCCATGACATAAAACTGCACAAAGAGCTTATTTCCATGATGTAATGAATCCCTTGTTGATATAAAATATCAAAGGACTAAGATGAAATCATTGAATTCTATAATAAAACATTGATAATTGTACTGTAATATTTAATACTGTGACCTAAATAAAAATTTTCTCTTCTAAGTTCAACCTTAGAGCTTTATAAAATCTGTATATAAACTTTTGTTAAGTCTTATTGTAACAACAGTACTATAACTACCAATTATCTTCATAATATTTTGTGTTATAACTGCCAGTAAAACTTGCAATTCAGGCTGCAGTGAAGTATTCCATTTAGATTAAGTAGCAAATAAAATTAGTTAAATCAATGATAATTGTTTTAAGCTATCTATAAATGCTTGAGAAGATTGAATTAGTGTTGTCCAGGGCTTTTTCCAAATTTTTGGTCTAATTCTAATTTGTGTAATGTGTCAGTACAATTAGGAAAATCATTAAAATGCCTATAACATAAACTTACAAACAAACTTCAATGAATGTCTATTATACAATTACTTGTTAATATTGCAAGCTCTTAATTGTTTGCTTAATTAGCTGAATTAATGCATGTAACTACCACATTACTTAAATACTGAATATTAATTTTTATGGGGTTTTGACATTCAGTAATACATGTTGGGTCCGTTCAATCATAGAACCATGACACCACAAGAAATAAAGCGAGATTTTTTGGTAGTTCACATTTTTCTTACAGTGCCAAAATTTATTTTATGCTAAGCAGAGTTAACCAATCATTTTAATTAACCAGAGGTGGGCTGAGGTATCCCACTGAAGTGAACAGTCACTGCTAAATTTGGTGTCATCTGCTTCAGGGCAGACTCTGGTTGTTGATAAACACTCTTGGATATGAAAATATCTCCCCTTCTTTCTCCACCCAAAGCAGGTCTTTATGAAATGTGGCATTTTGTTTTGTGAACAGATACAAAACTGTTTAATGTTTGTTTTTAAACTGGGGGTTTGTCACTGTGGATACCTTTATGATTAGACTTCAGGGTATTTCCAAAGCTGTGTGCAGGAGCTGAGAAATTATACATCTGAATCCCACTATTTTCTAACGGGATTTGAATGCATATATTTGCCTTAACATTCAATTATATTTCTTTGCAAATGTAGAACAATTAGACAATGTAGAAACCCAATCTTTGGGGAAATAACTGTCAGTTCCTCTGTCATAATTACACGAGGAATTTTGCTCAAAACCCTCCCCCCCTTTTTTTTTGCTTCCATTTACATAGTAATAAATAAATAAATGTTTATAAACTCTCAATTTTTGAATTAATGAGTACAGAATTATAGAACTGAACTGTAAGGGATCTCACAAATTCATTGGTACATCTCTTTTCTTCAAAATGGAAAGAAGTATAATTAATTATGTGCAAGATATTTCTTTCCAGTTCTGAAAGCTTTTCTACAGTGCAGACTTCACAGACTCTGAAACTGGCCTATTCTAATATATCATTGTGATTATTATTTCAACATGTAAATTAAACTGCTATTTAAACCTATTAATTACCTATTGTCATGACATCACTAACACAGAGAACTGACAACTACTCTCCTCTTTCAAGTAGTATTTTACATATTAAATACTCTTGAAACTTCTGGTTTCTTTCAAAGAACCAATCCCAAATTGTTCATTTTCCCCTCACTAGAAGAATTATCCAGATCTCCAATTAAACTAATTTTCCTCTGAGACCTATTTGCAGCATTGGTGTATAGCTTTCTTGATGGGTCCAAATGCTCCCCAAAACAGGTTGCTGTACTCCAGCTAAGGTTTCATATATGATAAGCAAATCAGAAGAATTACATAGCATTTTTGGTAAGCTGTACTTCATTTACATATCCCAGCATGATTTACAATGTTCTCCTTTACAGCAGCATGACACCACTGACTGATGTGTGGCTTATGATCTGCTGAGGATTATCCTCAGATCCTTCAATATTGAATTGCTATCTAATCAACTCATGTAGAACTGCTATCTCTGTATTCAGGTATCTGATATTACAACTCAAGAGTAGAAGCCTGTAGTCATCTTTATTGAATTGAATCATACATTTAAAAACATTTTTTCCCTGTTAAAATTACTTTGCATTATAATACAGACTTCCAATATGCTTGCAGTTTATACCAGGATAGCATAATAAACATACTTTCTATTCCATCACCCAGGATATTAATGAAATATAAATGAGAATTCAAGTAGGATCCACTGAAGGGCTTTACTCAGAACTAAAGCTCCTTCCATCAACAGTCTCTCTCTCAATACCATCCTGCGATCAGTTTCACTATAAGGTGGTCTCATCTATACTGTATCTGCGAAGCTTAATTAACAAAAACATGAAACTGCCAGAAGTCTTACTAAGGTCAAGAGACATAGTATCTTTTGATTCTCTACTATACATAAAACATTAAATCCAAATTAGTTGTTACTTCATTATATTTTAAAACCTTACAGATCATTTGATTGTCACTATTTTAGGGGAGAAGAAAGTGTGGAACAGAGCTGAAAATTGAAATAATTTAGCAATATTTTCCCATCTCTTCCTCCTATTCCTGTTGAAAATGTTATGGTTTTCATTTTCCAGTCTTCTAACACCTGATTCATTTTTCATGCACCCTCAAAAACAATGGCTAACAATTCTGCCATTAATTCATTTTTAAAGCAGTTTAATATGCATATCATCAGGGCCAAAAGATTTGAGCAGACTCATCTTTTCAGAGTATGCTCCAGTTTGTTTTTTCTCTAGCAGTAAAAACTGATCATTGACATCGCCTATGCCTATAATTGAGCATTTCAGGGAATGCTGGTAGAAAGACAAAGCAATTTTCCCCTTTTGATAGACCATTGCTATCCCTGTCTTTCCTTAAATGTACTTGTAGAATGACTTCTCAGTGCTCTTGCACGTTACTTCCTAACTGTATTTTCTTGGGCTGTTTCTGTTCTGTTGTTCCTACATATGTGTGCTACTTTTCTTACCTTTCCAAGTTTCTAGCTGACCTAGTTTCCATAGCCTGTATGATCTCTTTCACGGTTTCTGTAATTTGATCTCTTAATATACTTCTGTTCTTCCTCTATAATGGGATAGTTTGCACTTATGCCCTTAATATTGTCTCTTTAGGAATCAGCTGACCCTCCCTAACTCATTTTTCAAAAATTTCATTTCTGTGTCCTGAGTTTGTTAAAGTCCACCTTTTTGAAGTCTATTATTTTTATTCTGCTTTTCTTCTTCCTAAGGATTGTGAACTCTATCACATCCTTCCTACTAGTTAACATCAACTATAAAAGAGCTTCACCTTTGACTTTTTTTCCCTTTTTCTGTGTAAAAAATTGCCAAATTGCCATTCATACATTCCAGGAAATAATGACTGAACAAAATGATTACTCAGACACAAACCCGTTTTGTAAGAAATTGATAGGCTATGCACAGTAATGTTTGAGGCTACTGCATGTTTTCTTATGAGTAATTTTAAAAAGCTAACCCTTGAAAAAGTATTCCTACTCAATAATTTTTCTATGGATAGAACTTATTTTTTCTGATTTTGAATCATGGCAAGCATATATGAAATTACTGCATGTCATTCAGAATTGTTGAGAAATTACTGATCGCTTCTTAGTCTGTGAGTGGTCTGAAAGGAGCTCTTCAAATGCTGTGCAAGCCAACAGTCCTGGATGCCTATAAATATAACGAGCAGCAAAGACTTTCTTCATCATCATTCCTATGGGTGTTGTGCAAGCATCAGTAACACATCTAAAGTAAGCATGTAATGCTCTCAGATCAGCATGGTAATATTTTATTAAAATGTTGCTCTAGTGTAAATTACTGCATATTCTGAAGAACAGTGGTGATTTAGGGCTCAGGCCTTTACTATTCTGAGGATCTCCTGAAATAACTTGGTCATAAACCTACTATCTATGTGAAATTGTAAGTTTTATGAACTGACTACAAGAACATTCCTGGCATACCATTCTATGTCCTTGGTATCTAAACATGTCTACCCATGATGTCAATGGTACCTTTCATACTAGGGTTTCTAAACAGAAGCAAAAGGCTCCTGACTCCGCTCCTCTGGAATCTCAAATGGTTATAGTTATGATCTTATTCCATTTAATGACCTAACTCTAAATCAGGCAGTAAAGAACAAGTGAACAAGAACCAGTGGCAGCTGAAAATGAAAAAAAAAAAAAAATATCACAGTATGCATTCTCTGAGATCACATGCAAGTTTTATTTCAGTGATAAGTACATGAAAGAAATAATATACCAGCTGAAAACTTTTAGCTGGGGGAGGGTTGGCAGTCCAGTGACTTCCAGGTGCCTCTACCAACTTGAATTATGTTGTCATTGCTCTTGAAAAACACTCTGTGCAAGTTAATTCTTTCATATTCTCCACATTTACCAATCAAGTTAAGTTTGTAAAATTAAAATGAAATAATGCAGGTTTTATGAAATACAAATAAAATAATGTATTTCTTATCAAAATTTCCCCCAGTTTCTAGGATGGCTTTGTTTCCTTTTATGACTGCTATTTACTCTGTTTGCCAGGAATGTGGGAGACTAGTTTCTATCTGCCCCAGTAGGGCAGATCCTCAACCATCAGACCATGGTGTACTCCAATACATATGTGCTTGTGAAGATGGGGCAGATATTCTTAGGTTTTGCTTTGTTCTTCATAATCTTCCACTAAATCCAGGCATCCTACCTTTATGTGAATGCCATAGCCATCATCCTGGAGAGTCTTTAAGGAGTCTTTAAAAGCTCTATACAAAAATATTTCATGCCTCTCAGGGATAGTTGAGAAGGACTCAAGAGACTCTGCACATATCAATCATGTAGATCAATAGAAATATGTGAAGCAGTTGTTCAGGTACCTCTGGCAGAATGGAACCAGGGTCTGCCAAATCTAAGACAAGGGTATTGAGCATGAAAGCACCTAGAGCTTTGCACAAATCCTGAAATCCTGCTATTAAGTTTTTTCTGTATGCATAAAGTGCTCTTACTCAGTTCTCCATCTCTGAATTCCTTACACTTGGAGCCTAGCTCTGTACCAGAATTGGTATAGTGATTCAATTAGGTAAACACATTAAATTGTGTCCTAAATAGGCTTAGCATTTTCCATTTAGAATTGAAGCACAGTTAAACTGTTACTTAATATTAATTATTGTAACAGACTTGAAGTTTAACAACCACAGTCAGATTTATTTTACACACTCCTTGGCTTTTAGCTGGAATGTGGTTTAGGTTTGTGTTTTATTTATGTCTGGTTTAGTTTTCGGTCAATAACTTTGATGGGGTACAGTTTGAACTATGCTGTGAGCTAGAAAATGTATTCATGTTCCTGGTGCTGCCATGGTCTTTACATATAGCTTGAGACAAGCCACTGAACATCGACTTCTCTCTGAACCAAGTGGAAACAGGACTTCTTTATGCTTCTGTCTCTTCTCCTAAAGAATATACTTTCCAACTTTGATAAAATAAATTAGTCTTTCATTCATTTATTATTTCAGCAGAAAATATACTGATGAGTTTTGAGATGTGTAACACTTATAGATCTAATTTAAATAATATCATTGTTCATTAAATCCATCATTTACTGGATTTCAATACACAACTGAAGGAGATTTGTTATATGCCAGGTATAAAAGTCAAGAAATTAAGTTTCATAATTATTGGTTTATTTTCAAGATAGAAGTATTGAATTATTCAGTTACGTTTTTACCAGCCAGTGCACCATAAAATAATAAAATAAAAAATAAAATACAGACATGTTTTGATTCCTTTGATTTTGTGGACTTCTAGCACTTTTAGTACAGCAGTCTGGTCTAGCTGGAGTGACAGATTGATATTGCTTCACTCTACAGATGTAATTAATTACTTCCTTTCAGCCATTTTTTTGTGAAACATATAGGAACACATACAGCTACCACAGTTTCTTATATACTGTTGCTTTTATCACAAGTTCCTAAACTGTGTCCTGAGGTGGAATACTGACAGTGTTTTTACTAGTGATCCATTTCATTTTGTCAATAATCACAGAATCATTACTTTTATAAGCCAAGATCTTCTACTATTAACAGTAGATTCTGACAAACTGCACTACTTCATGTAATTTGAAAAGTGGAATAAAACTAGACGTATTATTTATATAGGTTTCTGACAACTTTGGGCAAATGTTGTCTGCTGCATCTAGGCTACAAGTTATCTGGAAAGACGGCACAGGATATATTTATCTATAATTTGAATTGGGGCTCCATTATCTTCAAATCAGGGTTTAAGACAGGCTGTTGTTGCTATTGATCTTTAAACTCAACAAACATAAAACTGTGTGTTAACTAATGAAAGAAAAATTCCAGAGAACAAAAATACCATCTTTAAAGCATGCCAGCAATGTGCAAACATCAAGAAAAGACCATTAAACACTACCAGCTAAAATTATTAGGGAAGATATCTTAAAGTAATCTTGGTAAACAAGATTCTCATGTTTTATTGTATGTCAGTTGTAGCTAAGTATTTAAATTGTTCAGGTTCTTTTGGAAATTTTCCACCAGGAAAAGATTATAAAGGCAATACTGAGGTGGAATTTCTAAACATTTAATAACCTTTATCCTACTCTACCAAGGTTAAATTTATTTTTTTATTTCTTCTGGTGCCTCTGTAGTTTTAAACTCATGAATAGAGTACATGCAAATCCTGTGCATAAATGGTGGATATAACATTCCAGTCACTTCTCCCTTCTGTAATTTGAAGCTATTTGTTAACTGTTAGGAAGATTTCTTCTTTTCAGAAAACCTAGGAAGAGGAGCACCATAACCAGACATCCCCTTCAATAGGAGAATAGTAAAAAATCTTACTTTCAATCTCTTTCAATAAATGCTGTTTCATTTTAAGCGTTTTTAAAGCTTTATACACTAAGACAGAGGTACATAGTGGAACTGCCATAGACTGGTCCCCCAGACTCCAAGATACACACATTTGCCATGATTAAACTCTTTGACATCTCTAATAGAATCAAAATCTCTAAATGAGTAATGAAGGTAACTACCCAGTAAGCAAAGATCAATTAGTTATATCAGCTAGAGTTCTACCATCATTTATACTGGGATAAGGACACCAGTTTAGATGAACATTAAAAGAGCTAATGTTGTAAATTCAGTTGTATGCATCAATTTACATTTGACTGTCCTCTTATTCTAGGTTTTGTTCACAGTGATTACTACATTACAACCCCAATCTACAGCTATGACTCCTTGGTGCTATTATGCTGAAAATAGTTTGTCATAAATCATCAGTAACAATCACAGTTCTTGCAAGAATTGTCAGCTCCTCTACCACAAATTATATTCTGTTTTGCAAAGTCCAAGATACTGGTATAAGCTGCATGGGCAGCTACTACTTTTAAGAGAAGCTGGAGCTATGCAACTTTAGAAAAAAAAAAATCTCATGATGAATCCTTAGCAGAGTATTCTGATATTAAAGTTTTGCTAAAACATGAGGAAAACCCAGTATTTTTGTGTTAGACCAAGTTATAATGAGCATGAATTCCTAAAGCATCTATCAAGAACTTCAGGGTTCTCTTAACCCTCCATTCATCACATATGCTCTGGGAATATCTAAACTATATTTTCTTGTTTGTGTGACATCTGTGTGCTCTGTCTAGTTGCATGAAAGTAAAATCACATTCTCCTGCTAGCTGGAGGAGTTGAAAGTGTTCAACAAAAGCAAAACAAGATAAGATTATGGCAAATTGTGAACTGAGTGGTCACGCTGAATATGTGTTATGATAAAGGTGAATTCCATATTCTCATCACTGTCAGAGCATATTTCCTGTATCTTGTCTCCAGAGAAATATATGCCATTGGTGGAAAAACACTGCTTTCTAACTTCTGATTAATGTAATATCATTCAATAACTACAGATACCACATTCATCTTGAAACAGAAACATGGTCTATAATATTTAAGTAGAGGAGCCATAAGCAGGCTACACTTACACAAAGATGGGCAAAAAAATTCTCACTTTTCAGGTTTTTTGTTTCCTTTTTTTAAGATAATGAAGCGATAATGAAAAGCCGTAAATAAATTTAAAGATTTAAAATATTTTAAATTTATTCAGACACTAAAAATGCTTCAGTCTCTTAATGAAACTTGAAACCTCTTGGGACAGAATCACATATCAGAATATACATTATTTGTAAATTTGTATGGGTTTTTTCCCCCTGACTCAAAATATATCAAAATAGCTCTTAGAATATATATATTTCACTGGTTTTAGTTTTGTAAGAGAAAAGGTCTGAGTATTTCTTATATAGTACAATTACAGTGTGTCGGTTTTAGCTGGGGTAGAGTTAACATAGTAGCTGCTATGGGGTTAGGTTTTGGATTTGTGCTGAAAACAGAGTAGATAATACGGGATGTTTCTGTTATCACTGAGCAGTGCTTACACAGAGTCAGGCCTTTTCTGCTTCTCATCTCACCCCACCAGCAGGTAGGCTGGGGGTGCACAATAAGTTGGGAGGAGACATGGTCAGGACAGCTGACCCCAACTGACCAAAGAGATATTCCATACCATATGATGTCATGCTGAGTATATATAAAGCTGGGGGAAGAAGATGAAAGACAAGGATTTTGGAGTGATGGCATTTTTCATCCCAAGTAACCATTACATGTGATGTATTCCTGCGTTCCTGGAGATGGCTGAACACCTGCCTGCTGATGGGAAGTGATGAATGAATTCCTTGTTTTGCTTTACTTGTAGGCGCAGCTTTTTCTTTACCTATTAAACCATCTTTATCTCAGCCCTCAAATTTTCTCACTTTTACTCTTCCAGTTCTCTCCTCCCTCCGTCTGGGAGGGAGGGAGGGAGTGGCTGTGTGGTGCTTTAGTTGCTGGATGGGGTTAAACCATAACATACAGAAATATATGAAGTTATTTTGAAAATATTTATTTAATTTTTAAAATTCTGCCAGAAGTATTTTGTCAGTTATTTTACCTTCCCTCCCATAATCATAAGGCCTTCTGTTGTTTCTTTCTTTATGGAGAAGAAGGGAGAAAGGACAGCTTGGTAAATGATGTTTCTTTCACTCTTTATCTCAGTATCTGACAGACCATGCATTATTATAGTGTCATGGAAGGAGTAGTCAAGTTAGTTGGCTCTTGACATTATCTTTCCTGCAAACTGTATTTCTGAGCAACCTGGGCTTCTTCTAAGACACAGACTACCACAGAAATTATGAAATTTCATTTTCCTCACCTTTTCCAAACACTTACCAATTAATCTGAAACATGCCAAAGTCTCCACTGTATGACATTTAATTATGATATTGGCATGATTTACAAACTGCTCTATTTCCAGGACTGATCAAAGGACAGAACCTGTTCTCTGGCTTTCTATGCTTCCAATACCAAGATTTTCTCAATAATTCATTTTATGTTCGGATAGAGACACAACACCCCCAGATACTTCCCTCAACTTCCCTCACCAGTATTTCAAAAATGTCTAACTTGTTTCTATGGAATATTAAAAAGAATGGAAATTAAGGCATTCCTGGGCCTGCAGCCATGCATGTTTGGGCGTTAGCACTCCTAGTTTCACCAGAAAAAATATTGATTCAACCACTACCTATCAGATCTTTTCCAAGGCAAATGTATACTCCATGATTTAACAGTAGACTACATCATCATACTAACAGGAAAACAAAGAGCTGCCAATAAAACATTCAGGAACAGTTCTTGTAAAAGCCAATGAATTCTGACATTTTGAAATGTTTCTTTCTGGGTGGAAGCAGGACCACTCAGGACATGTTCTCTTAGAGACAGGTGACAACACAGAAGAATCATATTAACTATACATGTATGAAGCAAGTACTGCCCAGTATTAAAAGGTTAGAGACACATGCACACACACAAAAACTTCATCACAAAGTTATGATGGAAGGAGCACAGTCCCCAAAACCAACAGTAAAATCTGAGCTTGAAATTTTGAGACTGAACCAAATGGAAAGTTTTCTATGACCTTAGTCCATACTGGGTATTGGCCATTCAAAGATTGTCTTCTTTGAAGTATAATAGAAAAAGGTGTTACATGCTTGAGAAAAAACCACACATATCTTAATGTGGAAAGCATTTAACAAAGCAGTTAGCTGAAACAGTGGTTAGTTAAAAGCACCTGTGGAAGTTCTGATCTTTAGGCTTGTTTTTATTTTACATAACTATACTCTCAGTATGTGAGAACTAATTGAAAATTTAGTGAGATTAACCTTTGACTTCAGTTAAGGTCAACTTTAAAGGCTTTTTAACCATATTCCACATTATAGAATATTAAGCAATTTTTTTCAGCATATGTAAAATGAGTAAAACTCATCACCTTCCTAACATTCCTTAATTTACTGATACAATGGATTTGTAAGTATCATTCATATTACATACTATCATGGTTTGCCCATGCAAAACCTTACCATTTAATTTCCATTATCTTATTTATTTAATTCCTTCCACTGATTGTTCTTTTATTCATTGTGTCACGTAGATTGCAAAAATAATGTACTACATGAAATACATAATTGAAACCCTGATTTGTATATGTTCTAAGTATTTTGACTGTGTTCTTTTCCCCATGCATTTACCAAAAGCCAGCCAACTGGGGAGCACTAGCAGACAGGGTGTCGTGCAGCGGTTCAAGTGGAAGGGCATGCAGGAAGGGTGCTGTAACTCTGCCAGCTTGACCAGGGAGCAACGGTTTCCAACTGGCAGAAAGCCATAGCCTTTCTAAACTGCACCTGCCGTGACTGACACAGCTGCCCAGACAGAGCTCCAGTGGGAACATGCTGCCACCCAGGAGCCGGGCTGCAGGCTGTGCCCTGCTCTTACGGCGGTATTGGACAGCAGCAGTGAGCACACCTGTGGGAGGTGTGCCCAGGTACAGGAACTCCCCTGCTTAGCAGCAGAGCTCTGGGAAGAGGTGAGTAAGTTGAGGGGTATCAGGGAGTTAGTGACAGAGAGAGAGAGACAGACTACTGGAACTATGCCCTACCTTCCCTGGGGCAGGCCCAAAAAGCAGACAGGACACATGGCATGGAGGATTCCATGGAGGATTCCCTGTTCACTCTTCTACTCACAGAATGTGGTGAGCTTAAGGGATAGGGGACATTGGTGACAGATTCCTGCCCAGCACAGTAGGCATGTTTCCTTTGTGACTACCTGACCTGGAAGACAGGAACGAGGAGCAGAATCAAGTTCCTATAGTCCAGGAGGAAACGGTTGGTGACCTGCTGATCCACTTAGACACACACAAGTCCATGGGGCTGCATGGGAATGACCCAAGGGTACTGAGGAAGTGGAAGCACTCACAAAGCCACTCCATCACTTATCAACAGTCCTGGATAACTGGGAAGGTTCCAGAAGACTGGAGTTTAGCCACTGTGATGCCCCTCTACAGGAAGGGCAGGAAGGAGGATCCAGGGAACTACGGGTCTGTCAGCATGACCTTGGTGCCAGGGAAGGTTATGGAGCAGATCACCCTGAGTGCCATCACACAGCATGCACAGGACAGCCAGGGTATCAGGCCCAGCCAGCATGGGTTTATGAAAGGCAGGTCCCGCTTGACAAACCTGGTCTCCTTCTATGACAAGATAACCTGCTTTGTGGATGAGGGAAAGGCTGTGGATGTTGTCTACCTGGACCTTAGTAAAGCCTTTGACACCGTCTCTCACAGCATTCTCCGGGAAAAGCTGGCTGCTCACAGCTTGGATGGGTGTACTCTGTGCTGGGTGAAAAACTGGCTGGTTGGTGAAAAACTCAAGCTCAAAGAATGCTAGTGAAAGGAGTCACATCCAGCTGGAGGCTGGTCATAATAGGTCGTCCCCAGGGCTCAGTACTGGGGCCAATTCTGTTTAATATCTTTATCAGTTATCTGGATGAGGGGATTGAGTGCACCCTCAGTAAGTTTGGAGATGACACCAAGTTGCATGGGAGTGTTAATTTGCTTGAGGGTAGGAAGGCTCTGCAGAGGGATGTGGATAGGTTGGCTCAATGGGCCAAGGCCAATTGCATGAGAGTTAACAAGCAGAAGTGCTGGGTCCTGCACATGGGTCACAACAGCCCCATGTAATGCTGCAGGCTTGGGAAAGAGTGGCTGGAAAGCTGCCTGGCAGAAAAGGACCTGGGGGTGCTGGCTGACAGCTGGGTGAACAGGAGCCAGCAGTGTGCCCAGGTGGCCAAGAAGGCAATAATATCTTGGCTCATATCAAAAATAGTGTGGCCAGAAGGACCTGGGAAGTGATTGTCCCCCTGTGCTGGGCACTGGTGAGGCTGCATCTCGAATCCTGTGTTCAGTTTGAGGCCCCTTATTACAAGAAAGACATTGAGGTGTTGGGGTGTGTCCAGAGAAGGGCAACAAAGCTGGTGCAGGGTCTAGAGTACAAGTCTTATGAGGAGCAGCTGAGGGAACTGGGGTTGTTTAGCCTATAGAAAAGGACACCCAGGGGAGATCTTACTGCTCTCTATAACTACCTGACAGGAGGTTGTAGGAGGGTGGGTGTCAGTCTCTTCTTTCAAGTACCAAACAATAGGACAAGAAGAAATGGTTTCAGGTTGTGCAGGAAGAGGTTTAGAATGGATATTAGGAAAAATTTCTTCACTGAAAGGGTTGTCAAGCACTCGAACAGGCTACTGAGGAAATGGCTGAGTCACCATCCCTGGAGCTATTTAAAAGGCATAGCAGGCATGATGTTTAGGGACATGCTTTAGTGGTGGACTTGGTAGTGTTATGTTAACACTTGTACCTGATGATCTTAAGGGTCTTTTTCAACCTAAATGATTCTATGATTCATTATCTTTTATCCAATAAGGAAAATTCAGCACAGACAGAACATATAAATATATCTTATAATGTTGCCCTTTTCCAGTGAATGCATTACCATGAAATTAAGATGGGTCTGCTTTGCTTTTCCAATTTTAAAAGACACACTTTATCAAGCTTAAAAATAAAACCCCTTTCACTTCCCACTTAAAGGGATTTGACAGAATATTCTTTTAATGGATAAGAGCAATGTCTTGACTGCATATTTTTACATGTGTGATTATTTCTGCCTTTTAAGAGGACAATGATATGTTTGAATATCTGCAGAATACTGAAAAGTGGTGGCCGATAGCTAATATAATTTATTTTTTTTAAAAAAGAGGATTTAAACACCACCTAATTTTTAACAAATTGGAATAGCAGGAACTATGAAGATCAAACAGAAGCATGATAGAGACAGCAATATCCTAACCTTTCTTTATTTATTCATGAAAGGCACTTCACTGTCAAATTTATAATTCTATGTTGATACTACTTTTGGAATTTGCATTAAATGACATTTTCATCACAGTATTCAAATGCATATGCCCTTAAAACTCTGCCATTTATTTTGTATGCAAAAATCTTCCAGATAAGTGTCCCCACTTCCATGTTCCTCTGGATTCCACTGAGACTATATAGGAAAGAACAGCTAAGTTTCTCTTTCCCCAAATAAAATCTTGTCAGGTAAAAGAAATTCAAAGCATATTATGCACCAGCTGTTTGATTCTTAGCTCTAAATTACAGTGTTGAACAAATAAGATGTTTTTCTTTTGATAAAATTAGGTATTTTTTTGTTTTAAAACTATCTTTGTCCCTAATAATCCAGGAAAACTCCTAGGTTGGCACACTTAGACAAAGCAAGTGTGTGCTTATTATGTAAATTCTGTGGCTATGCCTTTGAGCCATAACCTTTAGAAACCATTGGGAGTTTCAACCCAAACAATTAGATACATTCAGTGAGGGAAAGAAAATTACTAATGATATTAAAACAGCAACAGGGATATGACCTCAAGAAGTTCTTAAGCCAGAAAGTGCTTGCATCTGCACAACTGGGACCTGCGAAACTATTACTATGCATTTGCCCCGTCTTCCCTTTGCTTAGGAATCTACCACTGCCCACTGTCTGTGATAAAAAAGTTACAATGATTATCCGCATCTGCAGATTTAAGCATGTGTTTACAGTAAGCCTTACTACATATTCTTTTTTCTTTAAGCCAGATGGAGCACAATTTCTTTCCACTAAAATTGTTTTTTGCAATTCGAAAACAAGATCAGATCATAATATCTTGAGTTTACATTTTGTAAATGTTTTGCATCTGCAATGAACTGGCATCTACCAGTTTGCATTCTTCAGTCAGCCAGGCATTTTCCTAAAAGTTCATTGTAGCAAACAAAAGTGAAATGCAAAACAGAACTATGTTTGCAAAGTCATGGTAAGCCCAAGGGGAACAGATGAGGAAAATTAAGATTTAAAAGCATGTCCAAGATGCCTATGTTTTGCATTTAAAAATCAAATCAAATTGCTTGGCAACAAAGCGTTACCTTGAGCAGAGAATATTAAAGGGTTAGCTACTGTAAAGTTCTGAGAGTTTTCCAGTTGCTGGAATCCAAAACAGCACAGAATGTAAACAAATATTTGAAAAATAAGCAAATCTATTGTCTTAATAATCTGCCTAAACTCTTGGCTACAGCCAGGTTAGACTGTCCACTATCTTTCAAAATCAAGTTCAACACATGGTTAGGACATGATCCTCTAATAACTTGTGCTGAGGCATACCTCTGTGCCACCTCATAGCTCAGAAAAGAGACATGAGTTTACCTTGGGTGTATGCAAAGTTAGTTGTACAGAACAGTGAAAGCATCCTGAGAAAAGGTATTACTACTGGCAGTATAGTAGTACAATCTTCTGCATTTTGTCAATCTATCCGATAAAATCAATAATATTTGTGCACTTCCTTTGAAAGAATAGTATAAAAAAATACACAATTGGGATGAGTGTTAATTCATGTCAATGAAGTAAAAATATCAGAGTTTTGTTTTGTCTTTCATTTTTACAGGGAAGAAATAATTCAACACTGTATTCTATACAACCTTGGAAGTGCTCAGATGAAGCAGTTAAATTTTTTTGAACAATAACATTGGAAAACTTTCAGACAAACCCTTTAGTACTATCTGCAGTTGTTCAAATTTTTATTACATCTTTTATTGCCAATATTTTAAGTGGACCTAATTTGGAGCGTTTTATCTGCTTAAAAGAAAGGAAAACATGGAAAGTCCTTATTGACATGATAATAATTTGCTATTAAAATGTGCACTGTAAATCAGCTAAATTACTTCAGAGCTGAACATTTCTACAGAAAAATGAAAGCTAAGCATATTTAATTTAAAGATGCCAGTTTTTCAAAGCTCTAATTAAGGCTTAAAATATTTTTTTCAGGAGTTCTACATTAATATTGCTAAAGAACTTCCTGCTATAAATTTGTTGTGCTAGAAAGAAGCTGTAGAATTCAAAATAGAGTTATTATACAATTTTTGTATAGACCTAAATATCTGTATTGACATTGCCCTCTAGGAACATTAGCTCAATTGTGTTTGTTTACATAGTCTTAACCATCAAAAGCACTAAAAATACCCAAGGTGGTTAAATCACAAGCTGTTGGGTAGAAAGGGGCCTTTGTGTGTGCGAAGGGATGTAGCTCAGCACATTTGATTTTTCCACCACTAGTAAAGGTTATGGACTTTCTATTAACCTGGCAGTTCAGGGTCTCAGGATTTGTCAAAATTGTGCCTTTCCACAGCATCCCCTTCATGCAGCTGAAATAAGCACAGATGTTTTCCTGAAGCAGTACTGGCCTTTTGATAAATTTTTCACCATTCCCTGACACATCTTTCTCTTCCTTTGCATTCACATATAAAACCCTTCTACAAAAACACTATGCCACAAAATTATATACCATCTCCTCATTTATAATAGTTTCATTGCCAGTCAGGGATTGGCCCCAGATTACTTCCCCACCCTAGGACTTGACAATTTATAATGTATCTTGTTTTAACTCTTAAAAAAATCATACAGCCAAAAGGCTGACAACACCTACTAAAATTAGTACATGGGGATTAGTGCATAGAAAAAAGTGTTACAGTCAGACAAGCCTTAGATTAAGGAAACCCTTAAATTTCTGACCTGACAATACTGCTGAGAGGACGTCAGTGGAAAACTGGCAATCACTTGTGCTTGCAGATAGATCAGATTGTACTGTTAAATAGTGTATGCCCCAAAACTACCTATCTTCAAGCCTTCCACAGTTCCCCATAGATCATGTAAGTGTTGATGATAGAAATGGCCATTTTATTTCCTTCTTTCTCTACGGAACATGACAGAAAAGGGAAGCAGAGCAGTGCAGATCTTGCTGTCCCCTGCCACCTTTTCCACAGAAAGCCTAGCAAGGGGCTGTATGCATCCTCCTGGCCAGTGCTGTGCAGATCCATAACTGACTGCTACCAGTCTGCAAAGCAACTGACTCATGAAGAGACCGAGAAGGAGAAATAATCCAGTAGCCATGACCCAGTGAAGCAACTCCTTGAATCAACTCTCTGCTTGGACAGTAAGCATAAGTAGGACCTCCTATGGTAGGAGCGGTGGCACAACAAACACCTGGCCATCTTAACACGACACCAGCAGTTTGAGCACTGGCGGCAAGGGCAGATTAATGGCTGGCTACTGCATCATATCGCACTTCACCAACAATACCTGTCTGAACATTGTCACGTAGTGAGACACTAACAGCTGGATTTGCAGGTTCTTACAGCCCTGCAGTGTAGTCAAGCTTTTGTATTGGAGGAAACTTTCAAGGACCCCAGCCCTGAAAATGGTTTAGTTTATGTGGTCAGGGAGTTCAGAAGGATGGAAAAGCTCATTGAAGGTCAAGATAAATAAGTGGAGATCACTTATCAGTTACCGTTGCAGGCAAAACCAACCTGACTCAGGGAAGCATTAATTTCTTGCCAATTCAAATGGATATTGACAGAAAAGGACAAAACCGTAAAAATACTTTCCCCCTATTTCCCCTTTTCCTAGGTTCAACTTCATTGCTTCATCTTAACTCTCTCTCCTCTCCCCCAAGCAGCACAAGGGGATGGGGAATGGGGGGCTGCGGTCAGTCCCTTCCTCCTCACACTTCCCTGCTCCTGCTCTGGGCCTTCCCACAGGCCGCAGGGAACCACCTGCCCTGCCGGGGTCTGCCCCGGGGCATCTGTGCGGGGGCGCCCGGAGCCCCCTGCCCCCCTCCCGCTCCCCCCTCGGGGCTGGCCGGGCTGTTTCTCACCCCGTTGCCCTCAGCCCTGGCTGCCGGGCACCGTTTTGCCCTTTCTCAGCCCGGCTTTCCCCGAGGCGCCCGCCCGTGGCTGCGGGGCTCAGCTGTGCCCTGCACTGGGGCCCGTGGAGCTGCCTGGAACCAGCTGGAACTGGCTGAAACCGGCTGTGCCCAGCACGGGGCAGCCCCAACACCGCCTCACAGGGCCGCCACCGCAGCCCCCATTTGCCAGCACCTACGGCCAGGACAGGTTGCAATCTGTACAGACTGGGGCACAGTGGAGTTAAGTAGAGTAGATCCTGACAAAGGCAGTAATCACCAGAAAGGGTGATAAGGCTGTATAATATTTTGTAACCAGCACTGCATTACCTGTTAAGATCTGTAAGCTAGAGACATTTAGGGTAATAAGTATTGCTGAAACCTCTGATTTCTCAGGAGCTTCAGAATGCCCAGTCTGTAGGACCACAACTGCCTGTTGATCTCATGTAATTAACATTGCACCAAGAGTAGAACTAGTATCTGGTCACTGCCAGTAATAATATAACCATGTTTATTGGTAAGCAATTGAAAATAAAAAGATTTCATTTAATCTTACAGAATTATGACTCAACAAGTCTAATTCATCAAGTATTACCATAGATTACACCAATTAATAATAATTAAACTATATAATGGACCCAAAGCAGTATTTTAAATAGGAACATTGATACTTAAGGTGCTCAGATACAATAAGCTTAGTATAGATGACTTCCAGATGACTTCCGTATATATATATATAAAAATGTTAAAAGAAGAGTTAATACTGGAAGATTTTTTTTTTCTTTAAGTGTCAAAAAACCCCCACCAGCTTTCCTCTTATGTATATAATTATAGTCCCCATTATAGACACACTGGAATTTATTCTGATGACTGACAACCATGAAATTCTAAGTGACACTCTGAGAACACAGTCATTTATTTTCCTGCTGTCCAGCTGCATTTAACTAACTGTCCTTCAATTTCTCAATATGAATACATTTAGCCATTAGCTAATGTATCATTCTTGACATCTATTCACCTTCAGCAGTGCATTAAAAAAAGACAGTAAATTTAAAGCAAAGTCAGGAGCAGTCTTTTCTGATGCACAGTAATCTAAAGCCAACAGCATGAAGTATATGTAAGAATGAAAGTTATACAATGCTTCTAAGTATTTACTCCCTTTCAAGTTGTGATGTTGTTATATCAAGGCTTATCTTTACTTTAAGGGCAGTGCTGCAGTATGTTATGAGTCCATACATCATTACACACTCCAAAGCATCTGAAAACATACCAAATATTCCATTGGAGTAGGCTCTACTCTTAGTTTAACCAGCAAAACTGTCTTTATTGCCACCACCTGCTTTAAATATGGTTAGCTTCACAGTCTGGTCCTAAGTGCTTAAATTTCTTCCACTACTTTTTTTTTTTTTTTCTGCTTATCCTACTTTAAAATGCTAAATGCATTACACATTCTCAAAAGCTAGGGTGAGAATACCTGTTGAGAATATTAAGGATGCATGTACAAGGTTGATAAGTCATAGAAATAAAATTGTATGGCAATGTTTGCTTTATACAAGTATTATGCTTTATCAGGTATGTGCCATAAAATAACACTTGAGAAAGCAAAAGTCAATTACAAATAAAACATAGGTAAAATTAACAGACACATCTGTAGCAAAGCTTGAATTATTCTGGAGCATTATATAACAATTAAGCTTAGGCTGCTGCTGTAGCCTATTCAGACCATCCTGATGTCTATTATCTTCGGGCCTTCAGTCCCAGCTGTTGTGTTCTCCTTTGCTATTGGCAAATAATTTCTCTTCTTTCCTATGTGACAAGAGGCAGTCATGGATTCCCCTTTGGTGACTCAATTTGTGCCACAGAGGTTCTTTCTTTTTTTTGGTCTTTGGAGTACTTTGACTTCCTCTCAAACTGAAAGATAGCCAGGCTATCTGTTTCTGTCAAAATCTGGAGGCAGAGTTAGGTACCTCAGATCATTAGGCATGAAAATATGCCTGCATTTTCAATATTTTTTACAAAAAAATCAGCCAGATAAAATCACAGAGTGAATGCTGATGTTGCTTTACTATGGTTTTGCAGAAAATGACATTCTCAAAGCAATTTTCCTGCAGTGGATTCTTGCACAGATTGAGGGATAACAAAATACTCAGTAATGTATCAGAGGTTTTCCTAGTGTAAGATGATAGATATTGTTTCCTAAGAACCTAACTAACGTAGCCAAAGTTTCACACAAAAATACCCCCTATCACTTTGGTTAAATTTCCATTCTTCCCAATCTCTAGTCTTACCATAGTTTTACCATCACAGACACTTGCAATCAGGCTCATTTGGGTAAAGAAGTTTGTTATAATAATCAATGGGTAACATTTTCTTTTACTATACTTCCAGCTGTAAGTACCATTTGTGTTCAGGACAGATAAGCATATTATCTGGAAGTTCCCCTTATTCCTAAAAGTTTTTGTTTTCTTTTTAGAGATGAAAATGTACAACCTTTCATATGTGGTACCTGTTACAATAATTTAACAACACACAGTCATTTTACACACTCACAGAGAACAAGTTGGGTCCAGCATAAATGA
Organism: Falco peregrinus; assembly: GCF_023634155.1. Lineage (NCBI taxonomy): Eukaryota > Metazoa > Chordata > Aves > Falconiformes > Falconidae > Falco > Falco peregrinus. The sequence goes on from NC_073723.1 coordinate 88,689,439, forward strand.
AGCAGCCATATACCATTTAAATATATCAGCTTATGATAGATGTGAAACTCATCTAAATTGGAATTATTTCCTCAGAAACATGTGAGTATCAGCATGTTAAGCCCTAACACAGGTAAAAAAGAAAACAAACCTTAAGACAGTATGAAAATCAGTCTGAGATTACAAAAGGATTTTCTAAATGTTTCTTTATCCATTTTTTCATAAAAATAATTGATTTCCAAGAACGTATAAAATTAATACTTCTTTTTAATGTTTTCTGTTGAGTGTATGCTTATAGGAAAATGAATTGCTTAGGAAAAATAATTTTGTATTTCAAAAGTATCACTAATAGTTGAGGCTATGTGGAAAGATATCCAAATCATAAATAAAAGTGCTGTCAAGGAAAGGGTAAAGAGTAGGAAAGGCAGCTTATTAAGCCTAAGATTCCCTTGCTTACAGGTTATTTTACACATGGTGGTTTGACTTTTCACCTGCCCTGAGCTTTGGTGCAAAGGGAGACATGAATACTGTTAGAGAAAATAAGAACTTCTTACTCTATCATCTTTAGACTTAAGACTGATATCTGGACAGGTGTTGAGAACTTTTCATATCATTTGCTCTACGTAGCAAGCAGTGCAGCACCAAATGAGCAACAGTTAGTATGTGCAAAGACAAACAAGCTAGATTATTCATGGTACAGAAATTATAATGAGAATGCATTTTGAAGATATGTTGCACAATGAAGCCAATTTTCTTAATTTTGTACTTTCCAGTCTGACTCGGCTTTCAGTACAGGTAGCTCACTGATTTGATGACCTGACAGATAACATGTCAAAACCAAGGAAGAGACAACATTACTGACATAAAGTATACCTCTGGTGCACCTCATGATTTTGTTTTCTATTTGAAAAAAAACCAAACCAAAAATAAAACCAACCAACAGACAGTTCTATATGTGGAGGAAAAAAAGTAACTCTGTGATGGTTTTGCAATCCTAACATTAGAGGTGAGGATAATTAAAACTTAACTAGATGTTGTGCCATGCCAAAACTGACAGGTCATTTAGTATATTGTCATACTAACTAGTATGAATTTTATCTACTCATAGTTCAGTCAGATTAAGTATTTAGTGTAACTGGTGGCATGGGACACATTAATCAAATGAGAAGCAGTTAGATGTTCTTTGCTTTGTGAATTATAATAAATAAATGGCATTCCCGCTTGTTATTTATCTACCTTCAAACTTTAATGAGTATTTCAGTGCTAATTGCTGATTTTCTGTATTTAGAGGGAACAGGCACATATGGAGATAATAGCACAATGTGATATTTATGAGGTGCCAATTCCCTTATAAATATAGAAATTGAGTGATTATCACTGGAAATATTCATTGAAATTTCAATGCACACTTTGGCATTTGAAATTAAATTGAGCTAAAGTTGATGATCCCTGTCATAAAATAATATTTGGGAATTTCAAATTTAACTCACTAAAGGTATGCCTTCAACTACTGAATAATTTAAATAAAAGTAACATTGGACATAGCAAGCACGTTTGGTGAAAGGAAAGACATCAAAGGTCAATTACAACCCTTTAAATAGTGTAGGACTGGAGTTACCACAGTTTTAAACACATTTCTTATTTCCCATTATATCAATCTTCTTCAATCCCTCACTGTCATTAGTAGGATACAGGTGATTTAAAACAGTGGTGGGACTTACATGTTTTCCAGGTTGTCAGTACCTACAGAGGTATGACTCTATAATAACAGACTTATAAATTACACTGTATAAACTAAATGCTTCATTGACATAGGTTGATTTTGAGCTGTTCTTTAAAACCACTAATAATATTTTAAATAATAATAATAACAATAATAACAACGATGATGATAATAGTAATAACAACAATAATAATAATAATAATACCAAAATAAAACAGTTTATGAAGATTTAAAATTGGTTTTGGTAACTTGTGCCTTCTGAAAGCATCACATGCAACAAAACCTAAACATTTGAAAATTCAGTAATAATAAGCTACTTCAGACTCAAATGAGTGAAAATGAGGAAAGACAGAATGCGTGTACAATATTGATTAATTCTGGCACAAAGCATAGACAGTGGCAACCCCTCTAGATGGTTTTTTTGGTGTTGACATACCAAAGCAGATCCAGCAAAGGACCATGAAAGGGTTAAAGGGATCTGAGCATCTGATACATGAGGAAAGGCTAAGAGAGCTGGAACTGTTTAGCCTCAAGAAGAAAATGTTTGAGGGAATCATTAATGCATTTATATCGGTTGTGGGGAAGAAAAGACAACAGAGACAGACTCTTAGTGATGTCTAGTGAAAGAGCAAGAGGGAATGGACACAAACTGAAATACATAAAATTCCCTCTAAACACACAAAAAAAGCATTTTTACTATGAGAGTAGTCAGACACTGGAACAGGTGGTGCGGAGAGGTTTGGAGACTCCATCCTCGGAGAGGCTAAAAACATGACAGAGCATGGTCCTGAGCAATCTGCTCCCCAGCTGGCCCTACTTTGAGCACAGGGGTTGGACTGGAGGATTTCCAGAGGTCCCTTCCAAACTCAGCAACTGGTCTGTGACTCTGTGAAGTATCTAGGGAAGAATTTGTATTAGGCTTTTCAGTTTACATAAGATGCCTCTATGAAGTGCAAAGTTGCTATAGGTAGAAGAATACAACCAAGGAACACCTTCAGCTACCATAAGCATGGTTTTCTGTGGAAGGTGGATGTCTTTCAGAATGTTTTAAGCTGGCTATTAACGTATCGCATACTCACGAGAGCAAATTACTTGGGTAGATTTCTTATTTTTGTGCTCCAGGTACAAGCATATGTCCTCTAAATGAATGTGACTGTTTCTACTGTTTTTTCATAACATCCATTATTCCAATGCAGTTTATCTGCTTTTATCTATTGAAGTATATTTATTTTAAAGGCTAAGATAGAAGACTCATTGGAGTTTGTGCCTGTATTATGAAAAATAATTACATCGATGTAAGAATATACTGATTTTTTTAAAATGCAAAAATATTTACTTTGCAAAGAAATTGAAGTTAAGAACAGAAATTAATCACTTCTTGAGTTGCTCCCTTAACTATGCAAAAGTGCAATAAATCATAATGTAATTATTTATGCTAAGTAGATCGGGTTTTATAAGAAGCTCATTAAGTGATTCCTTATCTAAGTTAAATGTTTGGGAGCTTTACTTTCATTAGATGTTACCTACATTCACATGAACAAATTAATACATAAATTCCTATTAATCAGTTTAAAATAGATTTTAATAAAACCACTAAACAATCTGAATGAGCAAATGCTTTTAATATATACAGTATACTCTTAACTGATTAATATTGCTCTCCCTAAATGATAGTGGATTAGTAAGATTTAAAATTAAATGCATCTGACTACTGAATAAGAAAAAAAAAATGAATGGAAACTTTGAGGGCTCCTTGTCATTAAAACTGGACCTGGACATTAAGATGATGTTCTAATTAAAGTGAAATTAACAGCCTGTAGTTCAGGCATAATACTTCTGGATCTAAGTAGTGGGCTCAAATAATCATGTGATTCTGTATGCTTCTAACATAATTTGGAAAACTTCATTACCAGAAAAGCATGTCGTATCTTAATTGCAGAGATTTTGACCACAATTTAAAGTAGCAGCACATGTTCTCACAATGAAGATCTCAAAACCTGACACATTTATATGCCTTCTATTTCATGGTTAGCTTCCATGTTTACAAACCTTCCATATTAATTGAGCATGTGGCAAATGTATTCAAAAGCAGATGTGAAGTCTGCTTTGTCAGTGAGTTATACTACGGCAGTATGTACTACCTCATGATTTCAGTTATGTGAAAAGAGCTCGTCTATATGTAATTCAAACTGAACACAGAGATACATCACACCATTTAAAACTGCAATGAAATTCCACATTTACAAACCATGACTAAGGCTAATACAATTAGAAGAGTTCAATTAATTCAATGACCGCTTCTGCTATAGTATGCTGTTAAACAGATAAATAGCTCCCACAGACACTTGCTAAGCTGCTGAAGAAGAGGAAAATTATTTTTATTTTTCTCCTATGGTTTTAGCTGACAATGGTGCAAAAAAGCAAACAAACATAAAGAGCCCAAAGAGTTCTTATACAAAAGAGATACATTTACAGTACATTGTTCTCCAAACAATCAAAAAAGTAGCAAGTTCCAGAACTGTATTGCCACAGATAATCCTTTAAAACATCGTATTTGTGTATATGCAATAGAGACTCCCAAGTAAGCTTTTAAACTTAATTTAACTGTTGCTTCCCCTCCACAATGTAAAAACAAATTAATTTATCCAAAGCATTTGATAGTCAACTGTTAAAAACATCAGAAAAACTGCAGAGGGAAATTAATACTTCATTACTGAGAATTGGGTCTGAACAATGTGGACTAATGCTGGAGTAAAGCCCGAGCAAGGAGAAAACAGTAGGTGTTGCTTTGCTTGTATGTATGCTGTCTATCCCACACAGTCAGCCAGGAGCAACAGAAACTCTTAATTTGACATTATTTTTGTGCTTCATGTGCATGTTTTAATCAGATTATGAAATAATTATTATAAAATATGATATTTATTTTAAAAATATTGGCATAAGTATTTCTGACGTTTCCATTTATATTGACTCAGGAAGAACTGATCAGCAGGAATCTAAGAACTTTTAGATACTCAGAACTTAATCCCCTGGGGAAACAGGGTACCTAATCATCATGAGTCTCACAGTTTACACAAGCTACACAGCACATGGAAACTAGAAACATTTTCCAGTAAGTGTTACACTAAGTGTTACACAAGAAAATGCAGAGTCACTGGAGTTAGCACTTCCTATGCCTTCCACAGCACCCCCTTTGCTCCAGCCTCTTCTTGGCTCTAGCCTTTAGCTCCCTGTTGTGGTTTAACATTGTTCTCACACCAAATCCAGAAGAGAGCATTGCACCAGCTACTAAAAAGAAAATTAAATCTACCCCAGCTAAAACCAGGACACTCTCATTTACATCTCATCTTTTCCCTTTCAACATCTCATACCCATTGCTATCACTCACTCGCTTTTCTCCCAGTTCCTCCCAGGCTGTAGTTTCATGACAAGTAGATGGAAGCCATGCAGCATGAAAAACAGCAATCTTAACACCTCATTCCTTCTCCCTGGCTCTCATTTCCACTCCCACTGTGTCTTGTTCTGGGCTAAAATGAAACCTGTTCTTGGCAGGTTAATGGACTGGAAAGAAGGAAGAGTGTGTGAAGACTAGCAGTCAGTGATGGAAGTAGAGTGAGATGATTTTTGCAGCATCACCAATTTATCCCCATTTTAAAATGACTCCTTGCCTTCATAAAGGCCTAGTATTTCTCCCATCAGTGCAGATCTCTCTCCCAGATCCATTTTCCTGAGCTATCTCACTCCCTGGCCCCTTAGTCTCCTCTGTTTCTTAAAGTGCCTGTCCCCTCTCAACTCTAGTTACTGTTTCCCCTCCTCCTTACAGCAGGGAGAAAGCAGTGCTGTCTGTGCCCTAATTCATGTAACACCACCTTGTCACCTTCACTGCTGTCATGCAGTTAGCAGCCATCACCAGCCATGAGCCTGTTTCATATAAATCCTGCTTGCATCTTCAGTCCAAGCTTCTGTCCAGCATAGACTGAAACCTCAAAAGTATTTGGTTATCAGCTGTAACTGCTTGTGTGCAGCAAGTTTCCATAGGCTTGCATATTAAATATATTTTGTTGTCTTTTCATTTGGAAAAGAAGGAAAAAAGAAAAAAAGTTTAAATTGACACCAAGTTGACTGAATTTTATGTCCTGTTTCTAGGTGTAACATTTTTTTAATAGGATATGTGCAAGATCAATTTCTGGGCAAAGCCTCTTCTGTTCTTCCCTTTTGTCTTTATGAGAAATCAGAAGTCACCCTGTCAAGATTCCCTTATCCAAACAACTCCATGCCAAACAAATAAATATGGCAAACATACACAAGAAAAATAAGATTCACAGTGCTTTTTTGGGCAGTTTTAATCATTAGTGACAGCTATTAAAAAAAAGAAAAAAAGAAAAAAAAAGGCATATTTACCTAATAATCACAGAACTGTAGAATATAATACTTTCTGTCAACACACTGTACTTTTTTTAGATAAAAGTGACATCTCAAAGCTCTGTATAAAACCAAAATTAGTTTAAAGACAAAACCAACTCTAAGGATTGGTCATGTCCCCGAGAACACTGTCAGCCCTGACTGTCTCTGTCCAGGCCCCCAGGGCTACCCTCCACACACTGCCCACAGCACAGAACCTCATGTCAGCACCCTGGGGCTGCGAGCCCCTGCCCCGGTGATGCCACAGTAGAGCCAGTTTAGCTCTCCACAGCCTTGGCCTGTTCATCCATGTGCCCCACAGAGCCTGGCCCACCCATGGGCCCATGTCCTGGCCTGGCCTCAGAGCATTCCCATCCTCAGTGAGCTGCCTGATGCTGAGGATTGTGGCTGCTCCAGTCCATGGCCCTGGCTGCCCTGCTTCTGGCTGAGGTGGTGGGATGGGTCTCAGTTGCCAGGCCTTGCCCTGACCCATCTGGTGGAGCCCCTGACATTCACTGACAACCACAGGGAGCCACTGGACCCCCTGGTACCCTGGAAGGATTTTAGTGTCTGGCTATATGCAAATTAATTCACCATCATTTCAATTTTGCCATTAATTAAACATAAATAATTTTGATTACCAGCACTGTTGAAGCCACACCTGTAGTCCTGTGCCCAGGTCTTGGGCTCCCCAGTTTAAGAGGGACATGGACACACTGGAAAAAGTCCAGTGAAGACCCACAAAAATGATGAAGGGACTGGAGTATCTCTCCTATGAGGAAAGAATGAGGGAGCTGGGACTGTTCAGTTGGGAGAAGACTGAGAGGGGATCTCATCAAGGCTCCTTGTACTGGCTGTAAGGACCATATAAGAAGACCACATAGTCTTAAGTTCTGTCTGGCAGATAGTCAGACTTCCAGCATGCTCTATGAAAAGCCTTATTCACTGGGTGGGGGGTGGTGGTGGTGGGGAAGAGCATGATCCCAGTCCATACACGGGCTGAGCCCACCAAGGAAGGTAGGGAATCTCTGCCACTATGCACATCTCCAGTTCTGGTCACTACTGAAAATATTTCAACATCGACTTAAATTCAGCAACACTGTCAGTGTGTCTCCTGGTGAACAGAGAAACATATGAAAAAATAATTAGGTCATGTTTTCTGGCAGTACAAGGCAAACTGAGAAATTTAAATGGTGAAAGTTCTGTAATAGGTGCCATGACATACCTGCACAGCGCTGCTCAGACCTTCCTGATGGTCTAGAGCAGCTGGAGCTCAGGGGAATTCCTCTTCTGTTAACAAAAATTTACGTTGCTTCCACTTATCTGTTCTTGAAACAGAAGCTGAAAACCTTAAATATGAACCCAGTGGTCAAACCTAGTTCAAGGTTATAGAATCTATTCTAGTCACCAGAAAACACAAGGGCAGCACCTTCTGATAAATTTTGTTCAAGGAGACAGCTTTAATCTTCATGCTTAACTAATTAAAAGCAGTCAATATATGGGAAGGCTTAATGCAACTCTCAATTTCTTGTTTGAGCTACAAAAAAACCAAATCTCCACTACACACAACTGCTTTTAGCAGAAACTGATTCTCACCTAAAGGACTGAAGCTTGCTAAAAGATGCTCAGAGGGATTCACCTAACCTCAATCAAGACAAATTTAAGGAAGAAGCAGACATCTCCTGGCATATATTGGCATATCACCTCAACATGAATTGCTGTCTCAACATTTTCACTGAAATTAATTTAATTAACTCATCCATTAATAATGAATGAACTGCAAGCTTGAAAATAACCATAGATAATTGGGTTTGACTAGAATTTTCCAGTAAGCTGCCACAGAAATGGATATTTTCACTCCAGGGCAGCTTTATGATATTCAAACAATATTAGCTGGGGCATACATTTTCTGCTGGAGTTCATAAACATCTTAGGTATTCAAAAACAAAGTAGAAAAATATCTGTTTGTTTGTCCAGGCATGAAAATGGGAACCAATATTATAATGTATCTGTTGGGTCATTAAATCATAACTTTCAATTTATCTTGTCACAGACCGAAGGATTATGATAGTGTGTTAGATCATCAGAAACTAAGCAGCTCTCATGATAAGCAAATAAAGAACTCGGATCTCTTGCTTGACCTAAGCTTATTCCCAGTGTCCCTGAAAGATGTTTATGGAAATAAATAGTTTAAAGAGCATTTCTGAGTAAACCTGAAAGGGAAGTTAACAATCAAATTCATACTACCCTTGAACGGAAAGATATAGTATTTATGACTGATTTTTCATAAGAGATATGTCAACAACCTCATTCTGTATCAAAACAAAAAAAAATAATAACACTTTAAATGTGAAAAGAAATATTTTAAGTACTAATTTACTGGTAATTCATCTCCCTCTAAGCATCACATTACTAATGTCAAGATAATTTACTCTTCATTCTAAAAGCCTGTTCTAAGTATTGCCAGACATTGATTTAATTCTTACTTTTTTCAGGAATTCTCCTGGAAGTTGACTAATTAAGACTGTCTTTGCATCTGACTGTCATTAATTGATGTGACAGATTGTGATCAGACTGTATCACAAGGGGAACTTCATTTTGTCCTAAACAGTCCATTTTTAACTTCATGCTGAAAACATTTAAATGTATACAATACAGATTTATGTTGCATGCTTGTTGTTGATAACCCTTTCTACTGTATTCACTGGGAAATTGCCAACCAATGTAGTGCCTCAGCAATTTTTCTTGACTACAAATGCAGTCACATGGCATGGTGAACCTTTTGCTTTCTTCAAAACCTGAAAAAATAACAGGGAAAGACTCAAACCACCCAGGGCAGGGAGATTAGGACACAGCTCTGAAAAGGAAAGAAAAATGCCGTCATATAGACACAGCACATTGCTTATTTATTGACAAGAATCGTATAACAGGAGCTCAAGGAATTTATCCAAAGCTGAGGTCTCTGAAGAAATACTGTTAAAGGTTTCTGAAAATATTGATTATATAATACAGTAAATGATCACACAATAGAAACACACAATAAAATACAATATTACAGATTTAACAGAAAGAAAGAATTCTTAATGTTAAGTTCTGAAAATCACACATTGATGATTTATTTCCTACATCTTACCTAAGTTTTAGATGTTAACATGTAAAACATTAAGGGTATCATCACTTCTTCAGGTGGAAACCTTGGAGTGAATGTGAAGAACATTATGTCAGTCAGGCTTTTATTATCAAATCACTAAAATAAGACTGTTTTAATGTTGAATGGAAAATGGATAGCTCTAACTTGTTGCATTAAGTCAAATTTTTAGCCTAATTTTGTAACCAGGCTGTTTTCTAAATACTCAGATTTTTTTGTTTGTGGTTAGTTCAATCTATTTCAGTCAAAAGGATGCTCCTTTCACAGTTTCTTAGTTATTGTTTCCTTTCATTCTCCTTTCATGAATATCTTTTTGGGCCCTATATCAAGTAAGAGTTTTCATTTACCATCTCCAAAGTACAGAATATATGCTCCTACAAAGGATCTGAAACCAAGTAAAAAGTCTGCAAAAGCCTGTTAGCTGTTTGCCTCCCTTTTGGGGGACTAGAAATCGTCATTTAGATCTGCGGGTTTTTACAGCACCTTGTGCAATAGAGCTTTGGTCATGGCTTAGGTTGCTGACTGGTACAGCAGAAAGCTATATCATACAGGGGACTGAACATGAGACTTCCACCTGAAGTGAAGATTGAATAGATTAAATGAGAGAAAGGAATGGTCAGACAGTTGGCTAACTCTCAAGAGATTAAAGTGAAATGGGTAAGTGATGAAAAATTTCTTTTGCTGATTTTTTGTTACTCCAGGATTAAAGGAAAACTCTGGAATACCCAAAAGTTGTTGTTTGGATGGTGGGGAAAGTTCTTATAAATTACTGGAGAGAGAAAGGAAGGTAAGAAACTTTTGTTTTCTAGGAGGTTAGAGATTGCAGAGTTCCTCATCCCGAGAAAAAGCATTGTTTTTCGCTGAATCTGACAGCATATCCTAAGTCCCAGAAAGAGACAGAACAGTTAGTTGCCAATCCAAGGCAGATAACTTAGAAACTCTTGCAATTACAATGTTTTTCTTGAATGTGGAGGAAGACAAGGAATACTTCAATGAAATTGGTCAGATGCATAGCTTAAACTCAACTAGGTTTTCAAAGAGAAATAAAAGGAATATAGGTTTATTTTAAAACGTAGTTGATATTGTCCTAAGATCTAAGATAGATGTTCCCATTGTTCTCAGACCAAACAGAAAAATATCAACCTCTTCACTACTGCTCATTAACATTCTGTGAATCATAAAGCTTGTTCAGTGCTCTGCATGTTAGTTTACTTTTTGAGAAAACTGGAAAATGCACACAGAAGTACACCAACATGAGCTCCTATCTAGCCTAGAACAGGTCTAATTGAAACAAAGCGGCAAATACAGACATCAGAAGGCTTTAATGCCATCACTGTCATGGTTCAGGTGTTTGGTAGACTTTTGGTACAAAATTTAAAAAAACGTAAGAACAAAAGCACTATGAATGACATTTAGATCATCTGCTTTTTGATTCCTTTTTTTCCTTTTTCTTGCAAACTACAGCAATAGTGGAATTGTCATTAATTAAAAATTTTTACTCTTTTTACAGTCATCTTTCACTGTAAATTGTTTTTTTCTCATTTATGTCCATTGTATGACTGTGCAAGCTCAGAGTGGACTTACCTTGATTTTATTAAAGCCAGTTTGACCAAGGAAGCTGTATTTTAAGAACTTGAAACCTTGGCTTATTACTTGCATTAAAAACATCCTTCAAAAAGGAATGAAAGGAGAATATGCTTTGTTCATAATTTATAATGCTGTCAAGTAGCAGAATTATTAATATCTTAAAATTTTATGACCTTTGCAAAAGAACATTATAAAATACTTATAAAATCTGACTTTATTGCATTGCACAAACTCAACTTACATTTGGACTTAAGTAATAATTAGCATTTTTACTGGCGTTGAGCTACTGGAATCACATATCAGATAAAGTAATTTCAGAAGTTCAGCAGCAGTCAAAATTCTAACTTAAACTTTAGAAAAGTATTAAAGATAAAATCATGTGCAAACCAGTGGAGCAGTATGTCTAAAGCATCAGCCTGTTAACTAAATTAAACCAGTTACCCATTGCATTGAAAAGACATAACATGTGCAGAGATGTAATTGCCCCAAGTGAGTATTTGCATACTACAGGGTGTAAGTTTACCCTGTTCTGACTTTTTAATTCAACAGTAATCCAGGCAAGACTATAGGTAGACTCTCTCAAAGAAAAATTACTGATTTTGCAACAAACATTTCCTTTCCTCCTTCCGCCCCCTGTATTTTTCCCTTCTTTATTACTTGTCATAATATTTGATAAATTTCTATTTCCAACTTTTTAGGAGTATACAGATACTTTCAGTTCTTGGGGAGATTTCCTCAGCTTACCTCAAAGACCCTCGCTGGTTATTTATCAGGATAAAGGTAAGTCTTTGGGGTTTTTGGATGATTTTTTAAAGATTCTCTAAGACAAAATTTGCTAGGAATTTATATGCCTGAAGACATAAATAAACATCAGGGAGATTTTAAAAAGCTTTTACTTCCCATTCATTTCAGTAGAAGTTAGATAACTAGCTTCTGTTTACAGGATTTCTTTGTAAGTCTATCCATTGTTCCAAAATCTCTAAAGGGTTCAGGATTCATCAGCAGTTTTAATGGGAACTAAAGAGCTCAGCAATTTGCAGAAGATCCAGACATGTTACCTCTCAAACCTGTACCATCAGCAACTTGGCCTACGTATTAAAGTGTGCTGACAAAACAGTGGCTTGAATCTTCACCCAGAAGCTGAGGAAAGCTTAAGCTAAAACCTGTTGGTACTTGGTGAGCTCATTTTCTCCATTCACAAATACCAATCAATTTGCTTACCTAATAACATTCTACTAAGGGAGAAAAGATAGACAACCAAATAGAAAACCAATACCATTCACTTCCTGATTTCTGAAGCATTACTTCAATTATACATATATATACTGGTTTTTATATCTAAGGTAATTTCTTGGTTAAATAGTTGCTTCACTCTTCCTCTAACTAACCCTCACATAAAAGGGATTTTTAAGTCTCTAGCAGAAGGGCTAGGTTTCAAGCTGCTGCTCAGCTGGTAGTACAAATTGTGTCTGCTCCACTTTTGAGTCCTTCCTCAGTGTGCTCTGCTCCACACCCAAACTGCAGCCTTCCTCCTCCCCAAGTCTGGACTCCAGCTATCTGAACAAAGTGATTCAAAAACAGTTATAAAGTTTTATGTGTAGCTTTGGTAATGGTTCCTGTTAATTCAGTTCTCTACTTGAATGAAACATGGTACTTCAGCGCTGACACAATCTTCTATATATTAGAGAATCTTTAACAGCTTTTCTGGTAGCTGCAGCAGTCAAACAGTTCCGTTTTCCTCTGTACATTAATTTCTTAAATTCCTCAGTTCTTAAAATTTCTTAAATTTCTTCTGTTCTTTAATTTCTTCTTCCCAATGCCAAAACTATTGTTACAGATTAACATGACCTTTTACCCTAGGAAATTTTAAATTATAATTAGTTGGTCCAAAATCATATTCTTACCACTTTTTCTCTGCTTTAGTAGAAGTTTCTTGACAAAACATAGCAATGTACTTAACATAAAAATATTGTAAGCCTTTCCAATGTTCCTTTCATTTATCTTTACTTTAATAGATGTTAATAGAACACATCTTTTTCTTGGATTCTCCCCTTTAAGACTTTTTTTGGTCAGGAAGGCACTACAGTTTAACTGAACGATAGTGACCTAGAAACAACATCACTATGTAGAACTTACCTATGTTATACAGCTAGACTACTCAATAAATACAATTTGATAAGTAAACAAATCTGTTATTTATGGGAGATGTGGTAAATGAAAACATCTTCAGCACTTAACAACAATGAAAAAATGTTATTTTTTGCAAATTCAACACTAATTAGTCTTAAACCCGTATTTCACAAGATATGATAAACTTCCTCAAGAAAACATTGCTTGAGACTTTTCTTGTACGTTTCATCTCCCAAAAGACAACCCAGAGAGATCTCATGGAGCCATAAGAATACCCAGTTCAGGACCTGAGGTCTAGAACTCTGGGTTTCAGGACTTGTAGGTAACCTGTATGCCTCTCATATGTGAAAGGAGTCCATGCTATCAAGTTTCTTGCACAAGAGATGTGCAACTTTCTGTAATGTCGCTGTGCTGTAGCGATGGGATTTAGAAGTGTAGGAATTGTAAATCCCACCATGAAGTAGCTACAAACTGGGCAAGTATCTGTCAGAAATGTGTGTATTAGATAGGTCAGAGCCATCTCTTCATAAAAACAGAAGGCTATTCAGCAAGATGTTTTGACTTTAATGAATTTATGGGTTTTTTCTTTTTAAAATGCTTTTTGAGAAAATTCCAGCAGGTGTTATCTAGAATAGTTTCTGTACTTACATATTGATAGTGTGATATATATTAATAGTGTGAAAAAACCCCCTCAGTTTATGTATTTTTTAAGATGTTGTTTGGAAAGTTTGTGAAAGGGTGTATATACTGTAGTCTCTTTCCTTCTTTTACTCAATATCTTTTTGTTAGAGGCTCAAATCTATTCCGATAAAATCTGGGCATTCAGAAAATCACTTATGAGTTCGAAAGACACCACTGAAGCTCAGCTAGTCCAAACTAGATGCTAAAAGCAAGGTCAACTAGAAAAGGTTGTTCAGAACCATGTTCAGTCAGGTTTTTAACATCTCTAAGAACAGAAATTCCACCACCTCTCTGGGCAACTTATTCCAGTGTTTGAACATCCTTATGATAAAAAGGGAACTTTTTTCTTATGTTTAAATGGAATTTCTTGTATTTCAATTTGTTCCAATTACCTCTCCTCCTGTCACTAGGTGCCACTAAGAGGAATCTGGCTCCATTTTCTCTACTCACTCCATCAGGTATTTGTATGCATTAGTAAGATCCCCCTGAGCCTTCTTTTCTCCAGGCTTAACAGTCCTAGCTCTCTTAACCTCCTATTATTTATCAGATGCTCCAGACCCTTAATCATCTTTTCTAGCCCTTCACTGCACTCACTTCAGATCTCCATTCTTGTCTTGTACTTAAGACTCCTGGCAGGGACCCAGCATTCCCGACATATCTCACCAGAGTTAAAAGCAGATGAAGATAAGCCTCTCTGCTTCCTGGAAATGTTCTTACTAATGAAGTCCAGGATACTGCCTGCTTGTTTTGAAAGTTTGAAACACTTGAACTGAGGCTCCTTCAGCCTTGTTTCATTGGTTACCAGGTCTGCCTTCTCCACATCACACTGCAGATCAACCTAGTTCACCATTTTCTCCCTTGACTGCAGGTCATCCTCTCCCTCCTCCACTACTCTTTTTTAAAGTTCTCCTCACCAGATAAGAAAAGCTTCTTCCCTGACTAGAAAGGCAGATCCTATCCCTTCCTAGTTCTTGATACTCAAAGAGGTTTCCACTCATAAAAATCAAACCTCTGCTGTTGACACCAGCTGTGCAAAGTGTTGCTGAACCACAGCATCCATCCATTTTTCCTCAAGCTCTTCCCTATCACTGCCAGGATCAACCGCCCCCCCGACCCTAAAAACAACAACCAACCCACTGTGGGCCTCATGCCCTTCACCTCAGTTCCCCGTAATCATGTTTGATGTGTTCCAGGTCACCCCTGGCACTTTTATTGGTACCTATAAGGGAGAGCAGCAGGGCATAGCAGTCTGAGGGCCAGACAAGCCTCAGCAGTCTTTTCACAGCATCCCAGGTTCAAGGCCCTGGCAAGCAGCAAACCCCCTAGACAAGAAAATCAGGTTAGCAGATGGGGGCCTCCATCCCCTGTGGTAGAGAGTCTCCCACTTGTGTGACTTGCTTTCCTCCTGAAAAGTCTGCTGATTTCCTCCTTCAGCACCATTACTTAGTGACAAGTCTGCTGATTTCCTCCTTCGGCACCATTACTTAGTGACACATATCCTAAACAACACACCTGCATACAAGACAATCTCCTGATGTCCCAGTCACCACTGCAGGCCCAGACCTGCAGAGTTCACTCAGGAGCTCAGTTTGAATTAAGGCTTCTGATGTTACAGGAAAAGTTGCTCCAGTTGGTGCTGGGGACTGTGCCATGGCACATCACCCCATTCTGGAGCCCCGCAATGATGTTTCCAGCAGAGCTCCTGGCCCCGGCTGCACACCCTTTTGCACAAAATGCTGCAGAGACTATTGCGTCTGGTGGCTGTGCTCTGCAAGCTGAACTCTAGGCAATTTTAAATAAGGCGGGCAAGTTAGAAGCCTATTTATCTTACCCTGTATCTACAAGTCATTCAAGAAATACAAAACTCCAACTGGCAATTCATCTAACCTAAACCTTGGGGGTCCTTCCGTTCCCAAAGTGGAGGTGGTCGCCTGGACTATGGAAGAATCCTAGAGGAATTAATCTGCTAACTCAGGTCTTCATTTGTTTACTAAAATGCATGAGCACAGATCTTGTGTCTTGGAAGCATCCTTTTAATTGTTAAAAATGGAGCTCTGCTAACGGAAACCATCTTACTAATGTGACAGGATGTAGTATTAGCAATATTGCCGTGCATCTGAAATTGGAATTGTTTGTGCACACATGATGTATATTTAAAAAATATATTTATATTACATTTTATATAATTATTATTGTTATAAATAATTATAAATTATAATATAATAGAATGATTATATTAGTATATAAATATGTATTGCTAGTACACATTGCCTTTGACATATGGATACTGGAAGCAAGTTCAGAACCTACAGCAAACTTAGATCCAAATCAAAACAACAGAGAACAAGTAATCTGGTAAAATAGTATTATTCTGTGCTGTTATAAACTCTAATCTACAATTCCAGCTATTTTAAGGTATATTTGAGTATTTTCCCCCACTAATGGGAAATAGAAGAAGATATCTGAACAGCTAAGCAAGCAGGGTTACATTAGAAGTCAAAAAATGGTATAGTACGGAACTTTTTCTGAAATTAATTACAAACCCCAATGTTGTGATGTATTGGTTTCAAGACTTAACTAGAGTTATTTGTATCTTTAATTATCATCCTTTGATGTAAAAGCATGATGCAACATGTTTCTACAAAATGTAATAGAAGTTTTTAAAGAAATTCTTCTATTAAGATGTTATTTCTTAAGTTTTCAGTATTTTTTGAGTATTCATACACTTAATGTTTGATACTGAACTGCAGAGACTGAAATATTCAGCAAAATGAAGCATGATGTCCCCAACTTGTACCAACCCATTTTGCACAGGTCTGGAGCACAGACCTGTATACTGTTTCTGTGTCCTGTCACCTAAAATTTATTTCCTGGGCTTCTAATTCCCAGATTAATCTAGAGTGCAGTAAGCTCAAGAGTCACAGGGGAATTTGCACCACTTGTTCTTTATTTTGTATAATTTGAAAACAAGTCTTCTGATAAGGGGGGGGGGGGGGGGGAAGCTATTCTAAACAGCAATTAAAGCAGAATTGGTCACGAACTTGATGACAGTTCTGAATTTTCTGCTATTTTTCAAAGTTTTCAAGAATAAAGAAAAAATTATCGCATTGGAGAGACCAAAAAACTGGGAGGAATCATAGCTGAACTACAGCTCCTGAAGCCTGACCACCATACTTCAAGGAGTATGTCTCCTTGAACCTGTAAATCTCCCTTCATTTAACATCCTTATAAATACACGCATTTCTCCAGATCAAGGGTCACAGAAGCCTTGCAAGGTCTGCTTATTCAGCAGCTGTGGAAACCTGTCTTTTATGTAGCTTTTCAACTGAGCTATAGAGAAACTCAGCAGCTGCAATGCTCTGGGTTCTTCAGGCTTCTTTATTGTTTTCTGGAAGTTCACATAAGTTCATATTTTCATGATACACTATAGACCCCAAAAATTAATTTGAAAAGAAAAGCTTTTTTGATGAATTGCATGTTGGAGAGAGGGTGAGTCTTCTTCATTCATGTACTGTGCCACAGACACCTTCTTTTAATTGCTTTTTACATTAAAGATGCAAGTTTTAAAATCCCAAACTCACTAACAGTCTCTGCTTACGGTATGAAAGGTCCTAAGGCATAAGATAGTTTTAAAAGTGTAAGAGATGTTGGTAAGAGCCTGAAACAACATTGTTGCCACCACCAGATATTTCATTCTAACTCTTGAATTTAACACATTTTAAAATCTCAGTTCTTATGAATGTATGAAATTTCATTTAAGAATATCTCTCTCAAGATTACTCATAAAAATCTGAAATGATGAGGCCTAAAGATTAAAAATAGTTTTCAAAATCCACTTAAAAATAGTTTTCAAAATCCATTTACAAATTATAGGGTTTGATCTAAAAATAATTTTAAATTCTTTAAACTTTTAACACCATTCTTACCTCACAATACTGGAATTTTAAAGCCTACACTAATAAAAACTTACAATCTTTTTTCACTTGAAAAGTACACTTCCATTTAATCCTCATTGTAAATTTTTTTTTCCACTTCTAAAATTAAAAATTATAGCTGACATATATTTGGTTGATTTATTTAAAAATACCTCCACAAAGTGGGTACAAAAAGAGTATATTTTAATATACTAACAATTTAATAACTAAACAATTATTAAAAACTAAACAGCTATCAATAACTACTAACTAATAACCAATAACTACATGCATTAAAAAAGCCCTAAATAACGAAGACATAACATTCACCAGAGTACATCTCAACAATAACACTTGAATAAAGTTTTCCTTACCTTGTTTCTTATTTTTAGCTACAAATTGAAGATTAGCAGCTCAAGTATTTCTAGAATGTTGCTTTTGTAGCACACTCCCTGAAATCCTTATGTCCGTGGCTCCACAGCAGCCATGGAACAAGATTGCTTTGATCTGAGGGATGATCTTCTCTTCTCTCATCTCTTAAAAAAAAAAATATCCAGATCTTTCCTATTACATGACTAGAAAAAAACTAGCTGTTTTGAAGTTCATGAAGAACCAACAAGATGCCACTGTCTGTGATTTGGAACATGGCTCTAATCCCTCCAGATTCATAGCAAGGTTCTCCCCACCTGTGACAATTCTATGATTAGGATCACTATAAGCAGCTATACACCTACATGTAAGCATCTGTTAATGATTACTATTAAAAGCATAGCACAAAAGAGCAGACCAAGCATTGGACTGATCTGGATTTTTTAAGCGATTATTTTCTTCAAACTTGAAACTTCTTGATACTATCAGCTGCTCAGTGAAAATTATTTCCTTTTACATTTTCTGTGAACACCAAAAAAAGCGAAGCAGCTGAAAGAGAAGAGCTGGTCAGCCCTGGTGAAAAGTACTAGGCACTGGACTGCACAAGGCCAAGAATCTAAGCAAGTTGCTTTGGAATGACCACCTGGATTTAGCAAATGATCATTGCACCAAAACTGTTTCTGAGTATTTCTGAGCTCACTGACAATGACTTTTGCTGAAAAGATATTGTGAAGCAAATTTCACACTGAAGTTTAAAACCTGCAGAAAAGTCCAGGGAGGTGTTCTCTTTATGTTCCTTCCTATTGCCTGTAGCAGCAGAGAAGACTGACAAAATAGAGCAGATTTCTGTTAAAAGAGGATGAAATTCCAGTTACATGTACCTTATCAGTGTATCAGAATCAGATAGTCATAACATTTTTACTATAGTACCTTTTTAGCGTACAAAAATTTACACTGTTGTAACAAAAAGAAGATTAAATTGTACTTCACAGGCAAGTAACTTATGAACTCGACCAGTTTTCTGGAAAAGTTCTTTATTTTCAGTACACTAGGTAATTTAAATGACCAACTCAATTTCCATTGCACTGAGGAAGAGCAGAATCTGGAGAGGATGCATATCCTCCAAAGAAGCATTTAGTAAGCCCATTTAAGTAAGATTAACAATGAAAAATGTCTCACAAAATTAAATAAAAAAATACTTTGATTAAAGAATTAAAGCACTTGCACTTTTAAATTATAAAAGAAATTGGAAAATGTGAAAGATGTAATTGAAGATCCTGCATATCTGCTTTTAAAGAGAAATGAAGCCAGTTAAAATTCAGCTATACCACACAGAAACAAATAACACCTACACATTGCAATATTCTCAATCTTTTCTACAAAAGATTTGCAATACACATATTTATGAATTTCTTCTAGAATTCCTACCATATTTATATTACCTCTTCTTAATACAGACACAGTGAAGACAGTATGCAAGTGTATTGCATATTCCAAGAAGTTCCTTTTGTTATAAATAGGGAAGTATGAAAAATAAGTACCCTGAAATGTCACCTGTTCCATTTCCCTATCTGTCCTGATTTTGGATGGAATAGAGTTAATTTTCTTCCTAGTAGTGGTATAGTGTTCTGTTTTGGATTTTGGATGAGAATAATATTGATAACACACTGATGTTTTAATTGTTGCTAATCAGTGTTTACACAGAGTTAAGGACTTTTCAGCTTCTCACCTCATCCCACCAATGAGGAGGTAGTGGGGGGACAAGAATCTGGGAGGAGACCACTGACTCAAACTGGCCAAAGGAATATTCCATACATCATGGTCAGTATATAAACTAGGGGGAAAACTGTCTCAAGCCTGTTGTCGGGAACTGGCTGGGCATTGGTCGGTAAGTGGTGAGCAATCGCACTGTATTATCCCTGAAGATAGGAGATGGTGAATGAGTTCCTTGTTTTGCTTTGCTTGCCCACATGGCTTTTGCTTTACCTATTAAATTAGTTCTACCAACCATGAGTTTTCTTACTTCTACTCTTCTGATTCTCTCCCCTATCCCACCAGAGCAGAGTGAGCAGGTGGCTGTGTGGTGTTTATTTGCTGGCTGGGGTTAAACCATGACACTGTCATATGGCACAACACATTACACATCTTCCATGCACATGAAGAAAAAGTGCCCATGGTACAATAACTGTGTTAAAAATAAGCAAGGAGACATGATACCAAGAATTACAAGGAAAATTTAGTATTATCTAATAATATTCACTTATTCACAAAAATGGGAGTGACATTGTTATTTTTCAAAATGAGTTGTGATAATCCACCAAAATTCTGAAAAATAATTCCCCAAATAACTCAGTGAGAATTATGTATATAAAAGGGATATAGAACAGATATGTCAATACCTCTGGGTACCGTAAAATGTCAGACAAAAACTGTAACCTGAGGTCATGATAAAATGGCCACGTATCAGGCCAAAGGAAAAAAGAATAGTCATAGTTGTCTGACTGGCAGGATTTATGACTTTCAGTAGTTTGGCTACCTCTGTCATACACTTTCGGTATTGGTTAGGGTTGTTGGTTTTTTGTTGTTTGTTTGTTGGGTTTTTTTTTTCTTTCTTTTTGTACTCTACTTGCTTATTTTAAGGCAGTTGTCAGAAAGCAAAGCTAGCACAAAAGTGGTCTTACTCTCTCCTTATATTCTAACTCCACTGAATTCAGAGAGGATTGTTCCCAATTTACACCAGAGAAAGAGAGAAAGAAAGAACTAGATAAGAAGAAACAGGCTTGATTGACTGCTGTGAAAATTGTTAAACATTTAGGCCTGACATAGAATAAAATTACTGAGGTTCAGTCTTATGTCACTGAATTATCAGAAACATGCCACTGGTTTCACTGAAGCTTATTTGCTGGTGTGCCACCAGATAAAAGTTTGATGCAGTTGTTAGTGAAAGAAAAGTATCACTTACTTTTTTTAATATGGTAACTGCAAATACAGGTAGATTTCAAGGTATGTATGTCCATAGGAAAAGGAATTACGTGGATTTTTTTTTATAATACTGGCAAACAGACTTTTCAGTCACACTGCAGTGGGAAGCAACATTTAAAGCAGTGAGTCTGACATTCCTCAAGAGAATAATTTCCTTTAAAACACTTAGGCAGCAGGAGCTTCCTTATCAGTGGCAACGTGAGGGTAGGTATAGTTTAAAGTGACAGATTTAATAGTTTCTAAACACAGCTTTAACTTCCTTGGCTAAATGTTCCTCTCAGAATTGAAAAGAACATTTATGCACTTCCAATGCCCAGGTTTTGAGACTGTCATTTTTTCAAGTGGCCAAATCACAAGTTCTCTGAAAAAATGAGAGCATGGAAGAAGATAGAGGAAAAAATGGCAAAAAAGGTAATTTAATTGGCCACAGCTTTAAAATATTTATAGTAATACCTGTACTGCCTCCTCAACTTTCCAAAAAATGTATGCAGGTGAGGTTACTCTAACATTTTGAATGACATGCATTTTCAGAATGTAATAGCTTAAGTTTCCATTTACCAGGTTTGATTACTTCCAAGTTACTGTAATGAGAGAGCTAGACCTGCAGCTGCTGCTCAGACTAGGAATCTCACTAAAGACAAAAAGCATCTTGTGAAAGAAGCTGATAGTCTAAGAAAGGGTGAGGAATAAGACCACGGTTGCTTGGGGTGGGGGGCAAATGAAGGTAAATTGGTGAAGGGGATCAACCTGGAGTCATAATGGAGGAAAACATGGGATATCTGCTCTAAAAGTGCTGCATGAAACAACCATTGTGTGACTTGTTAGAGGAGGAGAGGTGGTCTAGGCAGCACTAATGAAGGTGGAGGTCAGTTAGGAGGTAGTGCTGGTGACACTGGTTTTGCCTGTGGCCCAGGCTGTTAAAGGAGAAAAGACAGATTTATCTCTGGGATAGCAGACACTATTAGGACACAGGAGTTTATCCTGCAAAGCCAAGATGTTCAATCCCTCCTCCTTCTTCCAGACACCTTTCAAACAACCTAAGCAAATGCAACTGCCCATAGGCAACATAGTTTGAGAAGAACCGTGTGACACATCCCAGACTTGGAAAATGACATGTCAAAGATGCCTGCTGTGAGAGCTAGTAATAAGTAGTCAAAGATGGATCTTCTTCGGGATGTTTATGCATGAATGTAAACTAAAGATTAAATACCTGTTCCTAAATGTAATTTCTTTTACACGGATTGCTTTCCAGGGATGCAACTACTACTATTTTCCAAACCACACTTTTGACTGGCATGACAGTAACATTTCCAAAGCAGAGGATCAGTTACTCAATATTTCTACATATTTTTTTCCCAATAGAAAATCCAAAAATTACTACATTAAACATTACAATGGAAAGCTTTTTCTATGCAGTATTTGTGTGAAACAACCAAAGAGACTATTTCACCAATGTCCAATTTCTGGTAAGATGTTCTGTAGTATTAGAGCTGAATTTATTGCCTGTTACAACATGTAAATAGTCAGTTGAGATGACAGCTGAAGGATAAACACTTCTGGTTGAAAGCTTGTGCAATAGAATGTGACTTTTTTCTTTTAATTGGAGCAATGTGTACCTTATACCTGAAATGACAGCCTTCCTCTATCTTTTTGCGTTATCAACATCTCATTTCATATCCTGGCTGAAAATGTTTTTTTCCTTTTTAACTTGTACTTCTTAATTTCTGTCTCCCTTTTCTATGTTTTTCCATTGAATTTGGTAATTGCATCAACTGGGATTTTGATTATATGAAAAATCTATACAGAATATTTTATTTAATCTATCCCTACCATTATGAAAGAAGCCCCAAGCTCACTTTTAAAACAGAGTGAGCACAAGGAGGTAAACATTCTGGGTATGAAACCCCTCTAATTTAGGAAAGTTCTGAAAGACTTCCACTATAGCTTGTTGATCAGCTGATAATCAGCCTTTACGCTACTGGTCTAAACCTGTCACAAACTTTAAGCCAGACCTGATGTGAATGAACAGCCAAAAAATATACTCTGACTAAAAATATCTGTGAGTTTTGAGGAGCAAAAAAACCTAGATGTAACTTGCCACTTGGAGACTTGTCTTTTAGTAAAGCTAACTGGTAAAGCACAAGAACTAAAATAGCGTTCAGTCTTTCTAACTACATAAGAATCTGTTGCTGCTGCAAAATTCCTGTGTTGCTGAAGTCTTCTTAGGCAATTATAAATGCCAATACTTTGTGCCTTCTCTTGTTTTAATTTGAATTCTCAGCTCAGCATTGTACAAACTTGATTAAAGCTGCTGTATAAACCTGTTATAAATTCATTGCCTTTTCATTTAAAACCTTAAGTGTAAATCTTTCCTGGATGGATCTGTCTATTTATTCACACTGAGTAGCCACACAAGGGCTTTATTTCTGGCTTTTTAACGTGCCAGTCACGGATAGACATGAGATCCAACTGCAGTATCTCAAGTGAGCTTCTACAGTACAAATGTTCACACAACTGTAAGAGACAAACAATTTCATCTGGTGAGGCTTTGGTTGACACTAAGATTAAGAGCTTAACAAATGCAATGATCTGCTCTGTTACCATTGGAGAGTTTCTTGCTTTACCATGCTATGAAAGAGAAATGAAGGACTGTCTGGCTGCCTCACCTTTTCTCATCTCTTGAGTGTTGTATGTGATTAAAAGGCAGGTGGGGTGAGGAGGTTTTGGATCAGTCATACAAAATAGCCAAATCTGTACCCATAGAAACCTTGTCCATAGGCCACCAAAGCATCTTCCTTTCAGATTGCAGCTAAAAATTATCCATTTAATCTGAGCCTCAGAGAAAACAGACAAAATGCTAAGTAAATGTAGCAGTAAATGAGTGCATTTGGGTATGCCGGAAACTGATCTGTTTTTTTGTCATGGTAAATCTTTGTCATATTTTTTTTCTTTCTTTTTCTAGGATTTAACCTTATACCGATTTTATTTCTTTTTCACCTTTTGGGATAACATTCATTTTTACTTTTTACCAATGAATACCCCATGTTATCTGAAAAAAAACATAATCTGTGCCATCTTTTTCTTCCTCTTTGGGGAAACAGAAAAAGCAGTGTTTTTTAAACTGATAAAGCAAAAAATACCTTATAATGCCTCCCAGTGTGGTGCAATAATTTAAAAGACTGCATGCAATGCCTTTAGTAGAAGATGAAAGCAGCATCTCCATAGGAGTAAAAAAATATTTCTGGTTTTATATACCTGTGATTATGATGGTTATTATTTAACTGCCACATCACATCAATGAGTAAACAAGGAGCTATGCCTAGATCATATTAACTATTGTGACAGCTGTAAATACTGCAGTAATGACTCTCCTGTGGGCAATAGAATAGATAAGAAAATGATTGAAGCTCCAAGGGTTTACTACACATTTACAGGTGATTCTGCAACAAGTTAGACAATCTCTTGTTGGAACAGCCTGCTTGCCTCAGAGGTAATGCAGTGTCTAAACAGCAGTCTGAGCTGTATGCTATTGACCATTCATCAGTAATGTAACATTTGATTTTAAGACTGTTTTATAAAAAATACAAATGAAGTAGTCAGAATGAAAGTGATTCTTCAAAGTTGATCTGTAAAAGAAGAACATCCATCTGTGTCTCTACTGTTTTTGATGTATAGTTTGAGGGTTTTTTTACAGGGTGGGAGGTGGTTGCTTTGTTTAAGAACAGGTTGCATGCCTCTAAAAATATAAGGAATACCAAATGCAGTTTTCCTCTCCTGCATACACCAGTAGAGTAAATACTAAGATGTGTCCCTATGCAATTAGTATTCATTCTCAAGTCTTCCCAGTTCTGTGTCTTTCTGCTTGCTAGCTCAGCAAACACCATGCAGGGCGGAAATAATGGTATATGCCCTATATTCAAATTACTAGAGGTGATGATTTCTGAAAACGCAGTTAGAAGTCACGCCCTGGAGAGCTCCAAGTAGATGAGAAGACAATTTTTTTTAAGTTTGAAGACCAATACTGCAAAAAAGAAAAGGTCAATAATATTTGAACCTTAGAATCTTAATTAGAATTACAGAGTCATAGAATTATTTAGATTGTAAAAGACCTAATTAGCTAATTATGGTTCCTTCTTGCTTCAAGCAAAGATCCATAAAAAAGACAAAACACAAAAAATTAAATAAAAGATTTTGTGAAGCAGTGGAATTAATTCAGTTTTTGAGGGGTATTTTTAAGGTTTTTAACTGTACTTTTGATGTGTCTTTCAAATCTACTTCTGAACTCAATGGGATTAATTTAAATAATTTAATAGAAACGTTAAGATTTCAGTATCACTGTTTTTAAAGCTTTATATTAAACAAAATAAACACCTGAATGCATCCTTTTTTATTAAAAAGCATAGGGAAGAGATTTCCTAAGCACTATTATTTGACATGTGGCTGCTGTTGAACTGCCCTTTACTATCTTCTGCAAATTACCTAGAGGACTAGACTATGGCTTTTTATAGTCACAGTTATTTAAAGATGCACAGAAGGTTATTAGTATCTACAGCAGTTCACAGAGGCATTTTGACTGAGCGGAAAAAGAAGAACCTTTTGTTTTTTCTGCATTGTGTCAATATATGGTACATCATGGAGTATTTATCAATGAATGCTGATTCTTGAGATTATTCTTATAAGAAGTTTAAGACTTGCACAATTTCATATTGCATATTATGAGAAAGGATTATAAGTAACTTTGTTCTTGAACAATGAAGGATTAGAAGTTGTAAGAGCAGACAAAGAAATGTCTGCAAGGTACTGTTTTGTGGAAATAATGTGATTTCAACAGATTTTTGGGAAAAAGGGGCAAAAAGTATTTTTTAAAATTTAAAATATCTAAATGTTGTATTCTGAATAACTTATATTCGTATTAAATATAATAATTTCATTTAAAATAAATATGCATTTATTAAAGTCCTGACTTGATCTTTGAGCTACATAAACATGTTTTGAGTGGCATTGTATAAAAGGTAACCTGAAGCATTTAAACTATCATGAACCATAATATTTTGCAATTTCAATAAAAAAATATTCTGTGCAAAATTTAGAATTTTTGTTTATAAACAAAACACCTGAAACAATGAGAATATGTCTTACACTTTTTAGTGTAAAAGCTGCACCTTTACACAGGTAAAGCACAGTGGCATGCAGTTACACATACTTGACCTCTCCATAAACATACAGAGGAAGACATTTTTACATTTTACATTAGTTTCACAGTGCTACTTGACACGGAGAAGCTACTATTTGTGCAACAAAAGGCTTGTTTTCACATGCCTCACAGTAAGCAAAATGAAAGCCTCCTCCAGCATCAACTTAACACTTGGTCATCCATGCACAAATGAGTATGTACCTGAAAATGCAAATAATTCTCTAAATTAAATATTATTTAATTTACATTCCTCAGATGTTATTCTACCAGTTCATACAAACTGTCAACCTTTGCTACATACAGACGTTTGTCCCCTCTTTTCTTCTCAAACCTTGCCTACAACAGGTGCACCAAACTTGCTTCTGCACTTCCTCTCACACAGCAGTTCTACCACTTACTTCATCTGCCTCTGCTTTTACAGCTATGTTTAATTGAATAATTGAACTCTAATTATCTATGTAAATATCTCCCCCCTTCCCCCTCCATTAAAGAAGTAACAACATTAAATCACCTGTACTGTATTCATCATTCTTATGGGAGTAATGATGTACAGGGAACAGGATTAAAAACACTGAGGCCATGGCAAGCCTTTAAACAACCAGCAGCACAATTTTTTGCTGCTGCTGCCATTTGGTAATTAATCTCTACAGGTCTCATTTTGTTATTTGGTACATTTGAACACACCAGTGTAGTGACATGTGGAAACTGGAAACTGCAGGTTAACATGTTTTATCGCTGCATCTTTTAACTTCCATCACAATACCCCATCAAAATACTTATAAATCAATACAGGAACAAAACTTTACTGCTCAAGAGCAATCATGACGCTCACTCCTAGGACTCCAAAGGCAAGAGCAACCACAGAATCTCAGGACTAGAGAATTTCAGTGCTACCACTGCTTACAAAACCAATGACAGGGAGGACCATCAAGCAGTTGGTTTCAGTTTAGATAAGTTGATATTAACTAAACACTGTATCTTCTCAGGTCCCTGTTCAACTGTAACCTAAACTGGCCTTGTAAGATTCCTTTCTAACATTTTCCCACAGGGTGAGATCATTTCCATAGTACATGGTGTTTTGAAGCAGTATCCAATCATCCGTATTTGATGCAAACCAGGATATCTCTTTCCATCGGTTGTGTAGGAGCTAGTCTAGGTGACCTCAGCTGAGGATGTCTCTATTTATGTACAAACTTCTTGGACAGTCTGTCATTCTTACTGGTCATTTCAAGCCACTTCAACCCTTCCTAGGCATGCTCATCTCTTTGGGCAGGGCTTAATCCCATGGCAGAAGGTCTCCTAGCATGCTGCTGGTGCTGCTGGTGCTGCACAGAGCGGAGAGAAACTTCCCACAGCACCAAACCCCTACCCAGGAGGTCACCTGGTCCTGTGCATTGCATGCTGGGAATAGTGACCTAATAGTGGTACATGGGACTGGGGCATTTCCCTGCTAGTGGATGGAAAATGAGTCCATAGATGTTAATACAGAAGCAATGGAGATCCAGTGGTAGTATCAGGGCCAGGGGCCACAGGGTGAGGAGGGTGCCAGGGAGGCCAGGTGTCCAGATGTGTGCTACTCCAACATTACTGCTGTTCTAGGCCTGTCCCTGGTTGCAAACTGTCAGACAGGCCCTGCAGGACATCAGCCCAGGAACTGCCTTGACACCCTCCCTCTGTGCACTGTGGACAAGTCCTTTGCAGTCAAGGGAATGGTCACCAGCCACAGTGACCCCTGCTGCAAGGGCCCTACAGGAGTTTAGGCCTCAGTGTGGGCACCAGCACCCTGGGAGGGGCAGGGAGCTCCCATATTCTCCTGAGGCACCTGTGTGACTGCTCCTCAGCTGGTTCCTCTGTCCCTCCTTGCTCCTATGGGGACATTGCTTCACTCCTGGTTCCATAGGCTACTGCTCTGCACACACTGCAGCACCTCTGGGTGTGCTTGTGTGCCTGTGTGTGTGTGGGAGGGCCTGGTGTTACCTTTCCTGAAATCCTCTCATCTGCGTCTTCTCTTCAACCTTCCATTTCAAAGATGAAAATGAGCAGAAATGTTAATCTGGATCCTACCCAACTGTGCCAGACTGGTTGCAATCAGGATTTGTCCTTGATGCATGGATGTAGAACAGAGGTCCTCAAACTACGGCCCATGGGGTGGATACGGCCCCCCAGGGTCCTCAATCTGGCCCCCGGTATTTACAGACCCCCCCCGGCGCCCCCCGACCCCCCCCCCCCCCCGGGGGTTGGGGGGGGAAACCAAGCAGCCGCAGATGGCTGCCTGTCACTTCATCCGCGCACTGGGCCCCTGTTTAAAAAGTTTGAGGACCCCTGATGTAGAAGGTCATCTCTTCAAAATTTTACATGACCAGTAGAAAGACTTTGCCTCAGCATGGCTTAGGTCTCTGCCCAAGATGCCTATGTGAAGCAAATGGATTTCTAACTGTGGAGAAAGCGATCAGGCCCAGGACTGGTCATTGCTAACCTGTGTTTGGGAATGCTTCATGCTGACAGATTACAGAGGAGAGAAGTGACTGGCAGCTGAGTGGGATACAGTGTGGGGTGTTTAGAAAACAAGCTGTCAGAGGTACTGCAAGGTTGTGGGCTGCAAGGAGTGTCGTGCCAAAAGCTAGCTGCCTCACGAGGTGTTGAGCAAGAAAAGAAGAGCTCCAAAACTCAGATTAGCCAGAAGTGGTGATGTTCATCAGAATATACAACGGGGGGGGGGGCATAGTAGTGTTTTTCCAGAATATTTAAAACTGTAAGGTAGTGTATGGAAAAGCTGGACTGTATTTTTCGACAAGTGAGGGAGTAACATGAAACAATCTTGCAGCTGTGTAGATGGCAATGCTTCTTACACAGAAGCAGTGATGCACCACCTCAAAATTAACATACACATACCTGCGGATTTAGATGGAAAAGCAGCACTCTCTATATACATTTTTGCCTTCTGAAAAGGTGAAAGGAAGCTCATGAAGCTGACACAGCTGACACAGCAGAATTATGTTATTCATTTATTTCTTTTCTAGTATTGAGAAAAAAAGCAAACATTTATGCTATCAGAAAGAAATAGAGCAAAATAATTCTGCATCATTATGGTTGGGATACTTACCTATGTATAGATGATCATTTTCTCTTAAAATGTTACCAGGCTAAAGCAACAATAGTCCTGGGAAATGAGGACTCATCTACTAGGTATCCTAGTTACTGAACTCAAAGGTAGACTATTTACCTCCTGAACTGTGTGATTTCTGTACTACAGAAGTTATATATACCATCTTCACTTGAAAAAATAAAGTCGCTCCAATGGCATTTCCAGGAAGCCCTATCTAAGCAGCTTGTTCTGGGTATGCTTTAAATGCATTTACTAGATACTCTCAGGAAACGGGCTTCATTCTACCTGGTTCTTGGATTTCAACAACAGAAAAGGCCTCTCATTGCTCACATGAAGACAGTTCAGGGCAAGCAAAGAGAATTGCTAGCTTCCAGAGAATATACAGAAGGTGAAAATAAGATGCCTACAAATTTTGGATACTTGCAGTGATATAGTAATAGAGACTTTTTTTAGATGACTTTTTGGATTTACATGCTTAAAGCCACCCTATGTTCTGTTTAAGACACCCACATGATTATTTTCACTGTGGCTTCTCCTTTCTGAAGCTATCTATAATTCTGTGCATTAAACACCTTATTCACAGATTGTCTGTTATATATACATGGAAAAATACATTTAGGAAGTGAGACTTATGACTCTGCTTTTCATAGACCTAAGATACTATAAAGAAAGCCTACAAATACAATGACGTAATGCCTGCCAGAAGTGATTATAATACCATATCGGAAATAAGTGTAATTTACCAAGAAAATAATATCAAGGATTTACTAAGTATCATTTTTTTATATAAATATGGAAATTAAAAGTCTCAATTCTCCTTTTGGCTTTACTATATGATTAACTGTACAGATGGAGTAGAATAGCAGCTTGCATAATGCAGAAGGCCTAAAACTACTTAATTACCATCAGTAAATGACAGATTTTGAGGTGTATAATTTTATATTACTTAAATATAATAATTATTAGAATAATTATTAATAAATCACATTCGAGTAACTTTTAACAAGTATTAGAGCTGAATTAGGCTGTACCAATTAAAAACACTACTGTCAAAACAAAAAATAGCTAGGAAAAGCATTCTGAGAAGTCCACAGGAAAACGTGAAGCTGGGAATTGTAATATGGGCACATATGTAGTTTAAGATATTATACCCCTTATTTTTACCCTGAATGTATCAAGGTTTGTGTGGCAGGTTTAGTCCTTTTGTGCTATTACTTGCTAAATTTAGAGACATAAGCTGCTGAAAATCTTTCCTCCATTAGAGGTGCTTATAGGCTGTAATCACAACATAAATCTTGGGTCATTTCTCTGTATTAAACTGAAGAGGCTGAATCTCTTAAATAGTTTGCATAAAGGTATTTTCCCCACAACCATGGTTCCTCTAAAGTTGCTTTTAATTCTGAAGCCTGGTCATTGAGTCCACCCCAGACTGTTGGTGTCCATATTTTCTTGGGGAAAAGTCCCTGCCACTATTCTGCATCTAATATTTCCCTGCTTCCAGCATTGCATTAGCTATTTGAACAAAAACAAACAGCTTAGAAGATAACAGATACAATAAATTGTGCCAAGTAGTCTCTTTCAAGCTATACCAGTTGAACATTTGCCGGTTTATTTTTTAGCCTTTTTGGTAAAGCTTTCCCCAATAGAGAGATTAAATGGTTAAGCTCTCTACAGCAGTACTTCTGGGGTTCTTGACTCCTCTGGAAACATAAGTATACAGCATTTATTAGAGCTGAAATATATGCTGACTCAATTTCTAAAGTAAAGTTTAATCTCCTTGAAGACAGAAGAGTAATACAAATAATTTTATTCTTATAAGGGCTCATAACATGAAAATAATTGCAGGGTAGGGGATAGGAATTTCCCTTTCCCTTTATTACTCATAAGTTGCCAGCTGATTCTGTCATCTTAAGGGATAAATTGTGGCCATTCCCTCAGTTGCTACCAGGGTAGAACTGAACTTATAAGTATGTGTGGACATGTGCCATTTATGGTCACGAGCATCATAACCTCTGAGCAAACAGTAATTTTTTGTCATTTGCTATACAAATGCATTAGTTTGGACAGAACTACAAGTTAATCCCCACTATACATCTATAAGCACCTTCAAAACAAACTTCCATTTGAGAAAGAAAATTCATTTGTTTGCAGTTGAAGATGGGAAAGCATCAGTTCTAAACTAGTGAATGTCCTACAGGTGAAGTAATAATTTTCATTCAGATGTCTAGCAATCTTGCAGTTCCTGCTGAGGGACTTTCAAGCAATAGAAAGCTTAGAATTAGAATTATATGAGAATTATGATTATATCATTCATTTGGACAAAAAAGAATATTAGATTTCATGAGAAAACTTTCTTCATGGGTTGTTAATACATCCTCAAGGCAAGGTTCATACTAGAATTGACAATGGCCTTTCTAATTACAGAGCTTCTATACATGCTTAATTAAAACCTCTTTTCTACCACACTATCTGACACATCTATTATTAATAAGGTATGAAGAATATTGCCAGTTTACCAGTGTGATAATACTCATACAAAACCTGTCCTGGTAGAAACTGAAAAGAAAAGATGCATTATTAGTTAAAGCATTGTTTTAGGACCATATACACAGTTCAAATTCAGCTGACAAATTTGGCAAAAATTTCTCGGTCTACAGCTCTCTTAAATAATCAGTTTCATGGTATTTGTCCTTGAACTTTCGAAGTCTCGTAATGTCCTATAATGTTTTAAGGATAAAATAAAAGTATGTGCTAAGACACTGGGTTTTTTTCAGACCAGTTGGAGGACTACAGCTTTTTGGCATCGAAACATACCTCTTTTTAATATGAGGAAAAAGTTGGGAAGGGCAAAGAATTGTACTGTTGTTTAAAGATGAAAGACTGAACATCAGATGGATTAAGATGTTAAGTCCATAAGCATGTGCTTAAGAAAAATATTTTGAATGGAGCCCAAATGACTTTCTGACACTTGTCATGACGAGCCTGAGAGCAGAACCCAGGCTTGTTCCAGTCCAGCATCTTTTCTACATAAGCACTTCTCTTATACACACGGAGCAAGGACTACAGTCATCTATTAATTGCTTAAATCACTGAATCTATATTAAGCCGGCTTTTGAAGTCTCCTGTATTCAGCAGTCTAAGTAAATATATGACATATTAAATTCAAACACTAAATAGTACCTGTTTGTTCCATTGTACACCATGCATTCTCTGCTTTCTCACTTTTGAGTAGCTTAGTCATCCCAAGCATAGTCTGGCAAAAACTCCTCATGCAAACATACATATTTTGTCTCTCATTTTAAGATAATGGCACCTTTTCATCCGTGGGTTTAAAAATATCCAGCATTTATACTGGTGACTAACACTGAAAACCGATGCAGCAGCACCCCCTGCTGGCTTTCGCGGAGATTGACTAACACGTTCCTAACCTTGCCTGGCATCGGCCCTGCAGTTGCTACACAAATGCACAGAATAAAGTCAGAGAAGTGCATGAGGCTCGTCACACGTCGACATTTTTCACAGGGTAACAGTTCATCAGTGAATAGAGATGTTTAGTACCTGGCAGAAGAAAAGAAATAAGTATGCTCGTGGAAATGCTGTTTGGATCTGCTCTGAGGAATTCAGTACAGTTACAGCCATTTTAATATATTGGCTACTTGCATGAACATTTTTGTCTGCCAGCACATGCCACTATATTTTAGCTATGTGCCTAGTTATAACAGATTTTCTTTCTTCTTTTAGGGTCAAAGATACTGTGTTATATCAACTAAAAATTTCTGTATGCATTTGTATGCTTTGTTTCATCGAAAAAATAATTCTAACTCCTTTTCAGAGTCATTTTTTGATATTAAATTATCTACTTCCTACAAAAATTAGTGAGAATCATGCAATACTCTACTGTATAACTTGGAAGGTATCACTGTACCCCTATATGGATAAGCTTTGACATTTCTGTCTGCAGGACAATATTCTGTCTTCTGTAATAAAACACATAGCAAATCACCTGTAAGGCAAAAGATAATGGACCCAATGGTGCAAACTGTGATGGTCAAGACTTTCTCATTTACCTTAATGGAAAACTGCTGGACCTTAGCAGCCCCCAGAAATGATACTTTACACAAGGTCATGCGAAATATTTCAGATACATGGGAGATTCAGCTGCTATGAAAATTTTGAAGCTTTGTGTAACCATATAATCAGCTGTTTATTCCTAGTCACTAGGCTAGTAACTGATCATGATTATTCTATAGGGTCATGCAGTGTCCACTTTAATCAGATGATTACCAGAAAGCTTTTACTCTTAAGTTTTATGTTTATTAGTATATCTTTATGACCCCATTCATTTCAAGCTGCAGAAGATAAGGAAAATGACAGAGCCAGTTATCTGAGTTTCCTGCTGATAAAGTAAAAGTAAGGAGAAAATTGCATTTTTCTATACATATATTTTTTTAATATAATTTTTACTTTACAGTGCTGAACTCCTCTGATGCCTTGTTGCTGGCAATACTATTTCAAAGCCACGTTGAAAGTAGTAAGGTCTTTGTATTCCCCTCCATCAGCCAAAAGCAACGAAGCATTACAATTCTCTGCCCATTCTATTAATAGACTCACAACTGAAGGAGAAGAAATTCAAGGTCTTTTCTTTCCTGACACATTTCACAATATCTCTAAGCAACATAGCACAAATCAAGGTACAAAGCTTACATGTCTTTTCTGATGAACTAGGGCATTTGTTTAAGAAGCTGAAAATTAACCACACGTAATTCCTAACTCCTTTGGTAACATATAAAAGTAACATGGTCTCAAGCATTGCAGCATTTCCACAGTGCGCTAAGTACCCTGTTCAGCATTCAGTGCCAGAAAAAATATTGCAAGTTATCTTCTGCAAACCTAATGTGGTCATGCTCACACTTAAGTGAAGGAATTTTCTTCTGCAAGAAGTAGAGTCAAATGTTAGGGTAAGGATATGATCTCAGAACATAGCTGGAGAAAATAGAAATAATGGTGGCTTGACAACTGAAAAACTAGTGGAACAAATTTGCTGGTTTTGTTAGACATCTTGTCTTAGACTTCATAAGGTCTGTATTTCCTATCAATATACTAGCTAAATTTATCTGTGCTTGTGACACTGATTATATCTTTTTATATTAAAGTATTTTGTGTGATATGCAGAAGCTCCATCCAGGACCTGACTGTAATCTCGTACACAACTGAAAATAGCCCTGACACATTTCTGGCCTGTTTTGCTTTTTGCCACACCTATTTTTCCCAAGACTTAAGTCAGTATCTGCTTTTGCCCACAGAAATTGAGCAAATAGGTATGCTTTCATGTGGCAGACAGATTTAGGAGTTTGTTCTATTTCTCTTTGTAGTTAGACATGTCTTAGTTACAGACAGATTTTGGAGCAACACTTTGGATGACTCCAGAGATTCTTACTGGTTTCTAATATCCCAAAGGTTTGAAAAGCTGGGTTGTTTTGTTGTTGATGTTATAGATAAAATGACAGATGAATACCCAATTTTGAAACTGAAGTAAGTAAATACATTTTTATTTAGGCCAGGGTGATCCACATTTCTGTGAAAATACTGATTTTAGCAATCTGAATGAAGTTTTTAGAAATTAATGCAGTTGTTGGAGGAAATAACTTGGAGAAGGTATCAAGAGACCAGTTTATAAACATCTTTAAATCCCAGCTAATATTTCAGTATCACCATGAATACTTCTTGACACCAAGCCATTTTAATTGCACAACAGTCCTCCCACAGTGCTACTTAATATGACATAAGCTGACATTTAACTGAATTCAAATCAAGACTCTCCTTCTATATATTAATTTGTTTTCCTTAAACATGTAGGAAAAAATAAACATTTAAGATAAATTAAGTTCTGCAAGGTCTCTAGAAAGTGTCCGCATTAAATCCTAGTCACAGCAACACCATGACAGTGATGGCATAGACAAGCTGGTACATTGTTTTTTTCACTTTGGAAAATGAACCCTTGCTTTTTATCAGAAAAGAAAGAAGAAAGTATGTTAATATATATTTTCTTGTCTTAAACAGCAACTACACATAAATACTTTAATTTGGCTCTCTGTTTTCAGTTAAGAAAATTTACCTCTGTCAGTAAATTAAAGCTAATACACAGTACACTACCAGTTCACTTGCTGTTAGGGACCCTTGTCAACTAGAGCATCTTTAAACAAAAATCTGGCCTTGAATACACAATTGTCTTTTCCTGGCAATACTTCAGGAACTTCGCAGTGACACTATATGAATGTAACTGAAGGCAAAATTTAACCCCAAAGAGGTAGGATGAGTTCATGGGAGTTAACTCTTAAGAAAATTAATGAATGTTATGTGGCTAAATCCTCAGGTCAGGTTTGAAAAGTTCATTTGCAATACAAGTACCTGATGGGAAAGTACCAGTCTTGCCCTCCATTAAATCACAGAAAGGCCGTGGCCTCTGTATGTTTTTATTGCTCCAACAAATAGGCCTATTCAAGCCTACCTCTTTACATACCAACCATGCTCTCTTTCAGCTCCACATCCCTTTTTAGCTTGGCTGCCGAGACTCCTGCTCCTGTCTCAATAGTTAGAGATACAATAGCAAGATAGTAGTGAATGTCAAATCTCTGGAATAGTTGGGACAGAAAAAATGAGATATACAAAATAAAGCTGAGCAAGATTGTCAACATCTTCTAATGTCTGAGTCACAGATGAGAATATAAAATGAATAAAAAAAGGAAATACGCTAAAAAAAAAGGCAAGAAAAAAATCAGCTGAAGACCAATTTCAGTGAGCTGTATTCAGGCCAACTAACACTTTCTTACTTATTACACGAGCAACTGGTCTAATTGAAAGCGGAAAACAAATCATAAATAGAGCCAGAAAACTCCAGAACCCCACCCAGAGCAGAAAAGAACCACCTCTATAAGGGGAAAATAAGACAGAAAATGTCTTTGAGTACCACAAGCCTGGACTAATCATCACCTGAACTAGTGAATGGACATCAGATTAAATCCCAGAAGTACAAAATGGTTGAGGTTGGAAGAGACCTCTGGAAGTCATCTTGTCCCAGCACCCTTGTACAGCAAGTGACAGTAAATAACTATCAATAAAGAGTGAAAAGAAAGTTGAAATAAAAATTGCATTTCTTTATGCATGATTTTAAGCTGCAATCTCAAGACATTAATTTACCAGACTGCATTTAATATTAGCAGGCTGTTCTCTGAAGGTCCTCTTTCATTTTACTCATTTTGGACCTCTTCAGATATAAGCAATTTTCTTTACAAGACTGAGTTGCACAAATATTTACAAGTCCACTGAATTTTAAGGGACTCAGCATTTTAAACTCACCACCCCTTAGAATTAAGACAAATTATCCACATCTCAAACAAGTTCTCTCTCTTGTCTCACCCTCCCCTCATCTCACTTTTCTTTTAGTAGCAATTCCATTATGTCTTTCTCCTGGAAAATTAGTAGAAGTGACTATACAAATACAAGTACTTTCCTATACCAGCTGTGGAAGGACAGACATTTTTCCCCTTGTTATTTCAATATTGAAATATTCAGTGTAATCATTTCTTTTTGGGGTTGATTTTTCTGTTTTCTTTTTTTTAAGAATGTTTAGTTGCCAACCTAATGACTATTCCTAACTGAAGAATTATATTAAAAGTTAATAATTATAAAGGTCTGCCTAGTATCAGAGAAATATTCATTTGCTAATCCTGACAGAGGAACAAATGATTATTTATTTTTCAAAAATATTCTTTCTCTCAATTGTTTCTCTCACTCTTTCTCCCTCTATTAGGCATTAAAGATTTTGCTAGAAGTTTTTCTCAGTGGGATGTCAGGTTCTGGTCACAGCAGTCTCTCTCCGCCCCCCCCCCCCCCCCCCCCCCCCCCCAGGAAAAGCTTACTTGTATCACACTCACAGGCATTGTGCTTTGTGCACAGAAGCCAGATTACCTGGGCAGCACTACTTACTCCCTTACTTTTCATGTGAAACAGCTGTAGCTTTGTGAAGGAGAACATGCCATAGAACATAGGTCTTCCTTTTCGACTTTTAATTGAAATTGCACAAGTAAGTATAAGGAACAATTATTTTCCTCTTCACTAGGCCCTTCAGTAAGAATTTGGGACTCAAAGTACAAACTAGGCCAACCTAACTAGTTTGTTTCAGTATTTGCACATAGAATTTTCACAAAAAGCAAACACTATACTATATGAAAAACAAAAATACTCCAGCCACCTGCATTCTCCTGGTATTGTGCTTTTGTTAAGTGGTTGAGCACTGAACATTTCAAAACAATTTTGTATCTGTCCAATCGTATTGGCCAAAGCAATATCACTTCACCTTTCAATGTTAATAAAACTAACGAAATCTACAAATAATTTAGATGTGATAATTTTTCAAAGAAACAGCGGTGGGAAATTTAATGTGCCAATAACTTTTGGACTAGTTTTGCTTACCTAACCTATGAAAAGGTAATTTTGCAAAAGCTACAGCAGACATGCTTGTACAGCATGTCATGGGAAACAGTGCAAAATGCTTTATTCATTAGATCCTATTAGAAGCCATGCCTTATTAAAGCACTGATATCTCAAAAGGGTTTACAGTAGCTGTTGCTGAAAAACTTCCCTCCCATCTAAAACCACTAAGTATTGAGTAAATAAAAGCTTCTGCTCTCTCTGAGAGGACTATGATAGCATGTATTTAACCACCCTCCAAAGTTTCCTGAAATAGTGTAAAAAGGTAAAGTATTCTGCACTAATAACAATAACAATACAATAAACCACTCTAAGGAATTTGATACTATTAGACATTTTTCAGTTATATCAGCCATGGTAGTTATAGCTCCATACCAAATTCAACAGAACTTCAGCTGATGAAGAACCAGGGTGAAAGAGCAGAGGAAAGCATCTAAATGGTTCTATGATTCTAACTTAGATATTGCTTTTCCAGTATTAGTATATGCTGCAGGTGGGCCTGATAATTACATTTTTGGCAGCCCCACTGAGGATCACTAGAAGTTACATAGTCTGGGCATACTATGCATAGAATGACACTGGGTAGCACAAAGCCTAAAACTAACACTGCATTTCTTTTTTATGAACCAGAGAAGCCTGGAAGACCTATAGTGCTAGAGTTGCATTTGGCACTGGTAGAAAATTGGAAAAAATGTTTCTAGTGCTTCATTAAGAACATCCTGTACGGGATTCCTGCTGGCTTTTTACAACCTGTCTCCAGATCTGTGCAAATCCAAATACTTGTTCTCTTACTTTCCCGTTTATTCAGTTACAAAGCAAACATTTTCCTGAAAGCCTTTCCTGACTGTTATATCGAGATGTCTTTTTATATTGTTTATTTTTTCAAAGTCTTTGTGATTGTTCTTACATTGATTTCAAAAAACACTGGATCATTATTTGTTGGCTCTTATTCTCGGGGATCTGTATCATAAGTTTTCTACAAAGAGTTTTTTATGCCTTGCACCATTGTATTGCCAGTCATGAATGTACCTAAGTGCTACCATACACATCAGTTCTATTGCTGGCCCATATTTATGTTTCTTCCCCATTCTTCACATACTGCAGTGAAGAAGTATGAGACCTCTCTTCACTTCCACATTTCTCCAACCTTTTCCATTGCATTTATCCATATCTCAACTTGAGGCTGTATGCAGTTCCTTATTTCCCACATTTAAATTGCTTGTTTTCCTCCTCACTCTATTCTTTTTTCTCATAGAAAGAAAGTAATTTAAGCGTCAGCCCACTAACTCATACTGGCAGGAGGCAACTCTAAGAAATAGGTAGAGGAACATATATTGTCATAATAGGGATCAAGGGGTGCCTTCAACCAGTTATTTCACCTACAGACAAAATTCTCAAAACCATGGTTCTGCTAAAAAGATGAGAGAGACTTCATACTTTTCTCCCATTTTACTCCTTTCTGCTGTGATTTCTCTCACATTAGTAGGTTGCTATCAAATAATACCATAAGGACTTTTACATTTGAGGTTTTATTTTATTTTTGGTATTAATCCCATTTCTGATACAAGTTTTCCTGATACCTACAGACAGAAGATCATACCACAGACTCTTGAAAGTATACATGACTACACTGGAGACTATAAAATAGTTCTCTCAGCAGAGTTCCTCCTAGTGGAGAGGAAGTACGTACTTCCAGTTGTCCTACCAGCTCAACTGTATTATCCTGAAACAGCAAACACAGTTAAACTGACAGAAGCACTCCACATTCAGTAAAGCTGCACTGACATCAAGAGTTTTGAAGGCATAGTTGCATTAAGTGGGGCATATGTTTTCTTTCCTCACAGCTTTGCCATCTTGGCAGAACTTAACAATAGAGGTCAGTTCTACTGGCAGTGGCAGACAAGCATCAACAGTCCCTGCTATTGCTACAGCTTGCCCACACATCACTAGTAGCAGCTCTTCTAAGCAAAGGCAGAAGGAGTGTAATTGTATCTTACCAACTGCTAAGCCTACTGTTATTTAGTTCAAACTCACAATCATGTATGGCTTAAGTTTAGACATTGAAAAGACAACTTGAAGCAGCTCAGGCACAACCTTTTGCCCCTTCTGTGATGCAGGTAATAATTTTCAAAAGTGAGGCAGGCCAGACAATGGGGAGCTGTAACATCTCTAATTCTTGCAACAATATTTACTGGAGTGAAAATATCTGTATTTCTGGCAGTGTCAGAACAGGTAAACTCAAAATATTTGTACCATGACATTCTGAAACATCTAAACATGCAGGGCTATTGAGTCATCACTCCGCCTTTTTGCTCAGCTCACTAATAAGTATCAAAGGATGTTTCCATCTTTCACAAAAAGAAAGAGGTCTTAAGACATTTCAGAAATGAGCTTAAAAAATACAGGACTTGTGAAAATTCTGTTTATGTATCAGCTGAAATAAAGGTTATTTCTCACTGCTGTGACCCCTACATATTGCAAAGCAATTGTTATGTTTCACCTTAGATATGTTTTTAAAAGGTTGTTACAGGCCTCCCTATCTCTGTTCAGAATAAATTTCACAGTGAACATGTGGAACACACGTCCATGGAAGTATCTATGTATAGATATACATTTCAGTTCCATAAAGCTTACAGTTGAATAAATAATCAAGATATCATAAAATAATGATTTATGACATATCTAAAGAAAAGCACATAAGCATATGCAATCATGAAAGATCTACCTCTTGGACTAGCCCAGGAACTAGTTTCCCAAATAAAGAACAGAATCATTCATTAAGAGAGAGAAGAAAATCAATTGTTGGTAGTCAACAAGGAAATCAAATTAGACCAGCTCATTATTTAAATGTTTTGATCTATAAAGGCAGAGCTGTTAATGAGCTACCAAGAGCCATAATTATCTGTGTGTCCACTTTCAGTAACAAAATAAAAATCCTGTAATGGATTAGAAAGAAAGAAAAAAAAATCCACAAAACAAAAAAATGCAAAAACTTTAAATATCATAATATTGGCATTTACTCAGCTGTTGGGTTGGTTGTTTTTTTTTTGGTTTAGGATTGTTTTGTTCTTTTTGCTATTTTTGAATTACCAACTGTACAACAAAAGAAAAGGATTTTCAAAAGTTGAGGCAGTTTCCCAGAAATAAGGTACTAAGGTCAGCCCTGCTATATCTAGCCATATATGATGGTGATGGTAATTTCGTACAGCTTTTTAGGGAGCCAGTGGGGAAGTTTCTTGAATAGCTCATGTGTATATTGAACAGAATGGCAGAGAAAACCAGGGACAATTTCAAGATTACAAGAGTGCTCTGTGTCCCAAAAGGGATGTCTAGTTACTAGCTCAAATATCTTGCTGCATGCAAGGAAGAGAAGTAAAATATATCCCTGACAGAGATATACTGATGATATGCTCATTAAGTTGCCTGTACTTCTTGTAAATTCATTGTCCTTTATTGTAAGCAACTAAAATGGTACAATCTTGTCAGAAAGACAGGATTTTGTGAGCTAATTGCAAGTAGTGTAGCTGGAGATCTAACTCTTAAAAGAGCAAATAATTGAACTAGAACAAATAACAGGAGCCCAAAAGATTAAGTTAACAGTTTCAAAGGTATATCTCATCATAGTACTGGTAATAGCTAGTATGCCTATGTCATTATAACACTGTTATAATGATGTTTAGATGCCTGTGACACCAGTTACTAGGTACTGTTATTACTACATTGCTGCATCCTCTGTAGCAATACCAGTGTTGTGCCCTGCTCTACGCAGTCATTTGAACTTTCTCATACAGTTTACTTTGTTGTGCTCCAGTATCCATAACCTGTGTTCAGAACAGCAACAATAACCCTGATACTTGCTTTGCCTCTCTGCTGGGGAAGTGGAATAGTTAGAAGCAGAACACATTTTGGTCCCACACAGCCTGTGTTGTTCCTGCCCTTCAGGGAAATGCCAGAACAGAGCTCCTGTGGGTCTCAGAAGAGTAACAGACAAGAAGAAACTTGTCTGAAAGTAGCAGAACTTCAAATTACAATGCAGCGCAAGCATGCTCAGCATTAGTTTTGCTACAGCCTCTTCTAGGGAACGATAATTGACCCAAGCAGAGGCTCTTACCCCTTAACCATTGCAAGATGGGTATTAATAAGGGCAGAAAAAGAACGTCTTGCCCTCAACAGCAGTATTATGAAATTCTTCAAATGCCTTGCCAAAAAGGTTTAATAGCATTGCAGTACAGGTGATACCATAATAATTTATGTTTTGTTAACAGTAACTCAAAAGACTCAAAGGATCTGAACTCGCATCCCAGGCAATCATATCCCAAAGCTAACAGACTAATATACCATTAAAACTTTTGGCCTTTTCTCCAGTGAACTTTTCTCCTTAGGGATCAACTGTTTGATACAGCTGTTCAAAAGTATATTCTGTAAGATTATGGAGGAAGAATTTCACACAAAACGTTTGCCTAAAGTAACTAAACCCACATTGCCTATAACCCGATTAAGTTAGACAGCGTGCTTGTAGATCAGCTACAGAGCTGTAGTGTCATCTTAACAAAGACATAGACACTTCTTTTACTGCTCTTTTGGACAAGAAGAATACAGATGAAGGCAAAAGAAACAACTCAAATGCTCCACAAATAGTCAGCCTGATTATTAAATCTCAGCATATTACGGAAGACTGTTGAACAGCTGACTTGTTCTCAGGGAAACTAGCTTAGAAAGCATGCTTTAATTATCAGCCTGTTCACTTATTGCTCTTGAAGTTAAACCATCTGGCTGGGATTATTATTTTTTTTTACCTAAAGTTGAAAGAAATTTCCCTTACGCACTTCAGTTATGAAATACTCATTTATTACCAGGCCATTGTCCTTCTGTCACAATTATTATCAGATCCTCATCTGAGACATATAATTGTACTGTATGTTAGTGCAAGACCATGTGGGACCCATGCTATAGAAAATGGCTTTCCTCTCCCTTAAATTACTAGACATGATAATAAAATTGTATAAAATGCATCATTGTGTTAGTGAAAATGTTTTTTCAACAAGTAATAAACATTGTGTTATATTTATGAAAATGAACATCTTTTTTGTCTGTTCTTTCTAATTGGGCAAACAAGTTTTCTTATGGCTTCTAATATAAAAAAATGTATCCTTTACTGGATTCTATATTCAAGAAAAAATCATAGGAAAGTAGAATGCTTGTATCTTGATCTTGCTGAAAAAACTGGGAACTCTATTATTGACTTTAATGCAAACAACAGAGCTTAGAAATTAATGTAAAAAGCAAGCGTGGGATTCTTATGCTTGCTCTGAACTCTTTATGCCAGGTGAAAGGGCCGATGCTTAGCAAAACACCTAAAATATAGTGAGGTACAAGCATTGTCAAAAAGAATCTCATAAGCATCCTCCTGAAAATTTGATATGCATCCAAAAGATAGTTCTTAATACGGGATAATTTTTAGTCTTTCCTGGTGGTGCAGTCCTGCTCTCTTGGAATTATTTCTTTTTCTTGCAATTTTTTTGCATGCTCTAGATCTTGCAGTACTGTTGGGAATGTCTCACTATACAGTTCCACTGGACATTTGAATGGATAGTCGCATGAGTGGTGTTGGAGTCTCCCCAATCCACAAAACAGGTTTTGCTTGCTAATGGGAAGGATTACAGATAGCAAAGCTTTTCTTAAGTTACAGATTTTGAACAGGCCTTTTCAGAAAACTTCATGCTAGTTCAAATTGGATTTTTCATCAGCAAATTTAACATTGACATGAACATGATAAATAGACAGGAAGAAATGCTGTTTCACCGAAGCTGAAACATTCTGACACATCAGTTTTGATAAAGTTTATGTCAGGAGGAGGTAAATAAGAAAAGATAATCAATTAGAGCACAGCAATAACCTAGTTTGAGGAAACTTATGGAAATCTAGCATTGTGTTCCCTCTATGACTGATTAACAGCCACCTGAAATGAATAACTCCGCTCAATAGGAAGTGAACATCAGAATCCTCTATACATTATTGTAAGTGGAAAACTATGCCCCAGGAAGTCTCCTTTGCAAAGGCTTTCTTTAAATGTTTTTAGTTATTGTTTTTTATTAACTTTACATGAAACATGACACAAATTGGCCAGATACCCCATACAAAGTCCCAAAACACTTCTGTGTGTGAATAGTTAATAATAGCACTTCACCCATAAACTCAGTTTAGTACTCAGTTATTTGTGAAACCATGGTAATACATTCAAACATCTCTAGAATATCAGCTGAGCAACTGAACAACTGGCTGGCTTCATTTTCCTCAAAGTTCAAAAGGGCATGATTTCTTCTGAAAATCAGAAACTGCCAACACTGTTTGCAAACCACAGACTTTATTTTTTTATATACAAACAACCTTCTGCATAAAATCACCAAAAAGCAGCGAGAACTTAAAAGTTTCTTAAAAGATGTTACTAGAACTGGGATGGAGACCATCTTCTTCGAGCTGCCCAAAAATTAGGTATCTTGTCATTGCTCTAGACTTCTCTAATGTCAATGAAAGCAGCCTGATACATCCAAAAGATAATTTCACCCATTTTAAGGCAATGATGAGAAATCCAACTTTTTTATTCACCATAATTGTCTCTGGTCCTGTTACCCGTATTGGAAGCCTAAACAATTAATGTAAACTACATACTGAACTTGTATACACCCAAAAAACAATAAGAGGAAGTCTCATCATGATTGTATTGCCTAATTTTAAAGGAAATTTTCTTCATGGGATTTTAATCTAATTTCCAGTTGTATATTATTGACTCACTCACTGCAAATGTATCTACATGAACACAGGAGTTCTAATCATGGCTATTTCTGAACCAAAGCTTCTGATAATTCCCATTTACTATGCTTTGGTTCACTCTAGAGTTACCCTTAAACCAGAAACTG
Source organism: Falco peregrinus (assembly GCF_023634155.1). Classification (NCBI taxonomy): domain Eukaryota; kingdom Metazoa; phylum Chordata; class Aves; order Falconiformes; family Falconidae; genus Falco; species Falco peregrinus. Next base: position 88,734,060 of record NC_073723.1, read on the forward strand.
TTTGAGGAGCAGATTTAATGCCAGTTAATGGAACCAATCTAATTTGAAGGTCAGGAAAAAAATCAAACAAAGAAAGTGTTTGAAATGTGTATAGCATGCTTGTCAGATCCTCAGGATCAGATGTTGCACTCTATAGAGGACAGTTACAACATGGACATCAATTTCTCAGCATCAGCATTTGTGCTTGTCCAAACTGTTTGCAATTGTAGTCATAATCAGAGACTTGCAGGACACAAAAGCTTTTCTTATTTCTAGATCATTTTTGTGCCATGTTTGCACCCTGGTATTTATAAAGAAGAAATCTTAACATATATTAAAAGAATGATATAATGTGGTATGGGCAGGTCACAGAATACGCAGGGTATACCCAGACTGATGAAAAACTCAGGTGGTGTTGTAGCACACATCTGCTATTCAGTTTGGATGCAGACACAGTCATCTACAGGCTCACTTTCTCACACAATCACTTTGCAAATAAGTGATACAAAACATACATTACAAAATAATGTGATTTACAGAAACAAAAATAGATGGATTCCTATCAAGTACTCATTGCATACAAAAAGGGATTTCTGTAGGGTTGTTCAGAGAAAACCAAATACATGCAAATTGTGAACATCATTTCAATGTATGGTCATGCCCATAGCATATATTTTCCACTTGTCTCATTCTAGAACAGTGTAACATTTTCAGTTTCTGGTACACTTGGATGCTTTTGCTCACAGTGTCTAATTCAGTGAGATGATGAGCACCACCTGATGGAGCAGTCACAGCTACTACCAATTCTTCTGCAAAGGGCTGTGGTTTAGCTATTTGAAAGAGAAAGCTCACACACTGTGCAGTCCACCATGCCAACTTTTAACAGGAGTGGCAGAGACTTGCTGTGTAGTTTTCTAATGCCACCACTTGTCTCTCACTTCTGAGAGTAAACTGCATGCAAAGTTAACTCAGGCTGGATACAAACATTGGAAGTGATGTTGCTGAATTACCTTCCAACACTGGTCATGTCTCTAACTCTAGTCTCAGGCCATGGCACCAAAAGTAGTATTTCTTGTGTTATAGCTTATAATCGATATACTTTTGCCATTAACCATTATTCTAATCATAATTAAGTTTCTCCCAGTTCCAGTTTTAAATTGGAGTGGGAAAACAAGGCAGCTTCTATGTACTTTACAAAGTATAACATGAGGGAACTTGAACTTTTAAAATGTGAACATTTAAAAACGGTTTTATGTTTAGGACATATACAAATTGCCCCCTTTCCCATCAATCAAATACAACACAGTAGACTTTGCGCATGAATGATACAATGAAATTATTAAGCAGCTCTCATTCACTTTTTTATTCAAGCAAAAAAAAGTCATAAACTAGAACTGCTTTGAAGTATTCTACCTCACATATTGTTTTACAGGTTAAACATTTATTACATTTACAAATAATTTACTGCAGAATTTTTCCCTAAGACTTTTGCAAATTTGATATCATTATGAAAGATTAATATGTGTTTAACCAAAATGGAGTAGCCTAATTTAATTAGGACAATTCTTAAATAATGCTTTACTGACTGCTCAGCAATTAGATGCATTGCCTTAAGAAAGATGAACTAACCTGTGGCATTGTGGATCTCATTTGACAAGACGACATTTATTTTCATTCCCTTGTCATTTACTTTTAAAAACTTCAGGTGTACAGTATAGCCAGTCTGAGCAAGATTTAGAGGGGTGGGGGATGAAACACAGGTTTATATTTAATGTGAGGTGTTACTAAAATGAGAGCACAGAATACCGAGATTCTGTGGGGGCTGGCAGAAATCATGGCAAACTGATTTGCATGGGGCCAGGCACTGAAATCTCATCAGGGCAGTGTGGGGGCCAGCAACACCCTGGGGCCATAAGCTTCTGGGGGTCCCACTGTGCAGGTTATGCCAGGGCCTGGCAGCCAGGGCCACCCCACCGGCCCAGCCACGAGCTGGCAGCCAGGGGCCCACAGGACAGCCCAGCTTGGGGGCCCGTGGGCAGGCGGGGGCAGGGCTGTGGGGAGCTGCAGATCAGCCCTGCTGTGGTGCTGCTGAGGCAGGGGCTGACATGGGGTCCCAGGACGTGGGCAGGGTGGGAAGGAGCTGTAAGCACTGGGCAGGGACAGTCAGGGCTGCTGATACCTTCAGGCCAAGACACAAAATTCAGAGACAAATTTTAACAATACAGTGAAAAGCCTATTGGTCTTAATATGATGATAGCTAAAACTAATTATCAATACCTTTCAGCTTAGTTCTAATATGGAACAAAACTGTGGCTGTGGCCATAAACACTTTGGATAAACACCAAAACTACTGGTGCTGTATTGCTGTTCTGCCTCCTCCAGTAGTCACCAGAAGACACAACGCAAACTCAGTTCCTGACAATGACTACATTCTTTTTGAATTATCCCAGTTATTGTGGCTGTAGAAACTGAGCTAAATATATTCCAGTAGCAGAGTCTTGAGAAATCATCCTTTGCTTACTTGCCTGCTTGCTAACCCATAGGAAAATCCCTGGGTACTGTGGCCAGCATTTAGCTTACACTTTGTGCCTGCCTTCTTTGCCACATAACATGGTCTTAGTTACACCTGTAAATTTCAGATGCAAAAAGTGAATTTTTTCTCATCTAACTTGCCACATGTACAATGTAGTTGGAAATGGCTAGCCTAGCTGCCCCTTTATAGACAGTAGAAAGATGTGTCGAGAGGATGTGTTACATATTCATTACACTACTTTGATCAATAAGCAGTCTGTGTTTTGGGCCAAAATCTGCACCATAAAAAGGACTAGATATTTCATTAAAATAACATTTTTCCACTGCAAATGACATTTTGCTGCATTCTGGTCAAGATGCTGAATTACTGCTTTATTGCCTACTCAAAGAGCACAAATTGTTAGATCTATTCATCCATCAATGAATGTAGATTAATACAGTGCTGCTAATAGTTTTCTCTGTGTGACTATTTTCAAATACTTTCCAATGAAATAAAAAATCAAGCTCATTTAGTATTTCCATTAGATTTTGTTTGCCATCTCTGTTTATTTATATCTGGAAATTTTACATCTTTTATGTTCAAATATTTTTCAAGTACTGTGTAGAAAACTTTCTGTTCCATCTGAATCAATTCTGAATGTATTATTGATTTCAGTCATACAAAACCTTGCCTATTATTTATTCAGGAGACTTTTTTTTTTTTTTTTTTAACAGGTCATTATATCCAGTCCAGAGAATGTGTAACATTCTGTTTTGATTTAATCAAAAGTTGAGGAGTTTGTCAAATCTATATGGTGCAGACAATACCAAAGAGATTAGGAATGCCAACAATAATTTCCCAAAGCATCTGATATATTTGTCAGGCATAAAAGGGTTAAGAGGATCAGAAAGTGTTGTTAGCCAATTATTACTATCTGCTGAGACACAGAAACAACTGGAGAAGAGTTACAATATAGTATTAGCTGCCTTGATCTTTTTTTAAAAAAGGCATATAGTAAAATCTTGTAATTCATGTGCATGTGAAAATCTCATCTGGGCTTTCAGCTTTCTTTGCTGGTTCCTTCTCCATTTCCACACCTAATTTATTGAATGCCTCTGTTATTAAAGTTTTAATGTAGTGAGTGTATCAAAACTCAGTATCATCAGCTAGTCTTTCAAGTATTCACCATACAGAAAGACATAGCTGTACTTCACTGGTCTGACATATTCCAAAAAGTCCAGGTGAGCAAGAGAAGTAGCGATGAGTTGTTGACAGAAGATATTCAGTGAAAAATGCAGTGAGATCATTTAATTTGAAAGAACTCATGATATACCATATTTTACCTATGTATTTTGAAGATACTCACCAGAACTCCCTTCTTTGGCAAACACTTCTACTCCAGCCAATTTGTAGAAAGAGTGCTGTGAGAAGAAACAAGCCCTATCAATACTTCTACCACACGTATCTTCCTTCAGCTTTCAATCTACGAATTCAAGGGGAATATAACAATGTAATTCCAGAGCAGTGTTAACTGCTGTAACTTCTAAAGCAAAAATAATATTCTGTGTTATTTTTTAAAGGTAAGGGAGGAGGGACTACCAAAACTACAGGAAAAATGTTCTGTGGTATGGATACACAAATGATAGTAACTTAGGGCAAAAGTCTACCTTTTATTCTGCCTTCTTTAATAATAAGACAAGAATTCCTGTGTTTGTCTTCCTCAATAGAAGTGTGGGATTTGTAATAAATGAACAATGGACAATTGTCACTGTTTCACAAGCATCTACAGGAGTATTAACTTGGAAGATGCATGCTTACATGAATCAGCAATTTATTTAAAAGATATGAAGCCATTTTTCATTCAAACAGTAGATATTTTGGTATATTCAGGTAATTAATAGCTCCAGCCTGGGTGACTGTTTTATGCTGACGGTACTTGCTTTCAGTTAGGAACAGTGAGAAAAATTCAGTCCCAAAGAGCTGAGTCAGAGTACAGTCATATCTACTAAAAATACAGGAACGGGGTGTGTGGAGCAGCAGTGCAGTCTTCACCATGCTGTAAGAGTCAGTTTAGAGGGTAACAGCGATGAGTGCATAGAAGAAATAAAAGATTCACATGAGATTAACCAGCATTTTTTTGGCAAGGGACAGATGACCGAGAAACACCTTGCAACTTTTGGTGATTCAGAATTGTCAGTAATGAAACAGATGTCAGTCAGATCTAAAAAAAACCCGGAAATTTTGTAGAGTGTTTTAGCATACTATGTTAGTTGCAAGGAACAAAGGATATTAACAGAGACTGGAGTTTAGTCAGAGCTGTACTTGTTATGAGATTCCAAGTTCCTGAGGAGCTGGCTCAAATTCTTAAGAAAATATATTAGAGCTCTTGACTTTGGTAGAAAATCATATCTATTTGTTCTCCTTCAAGAGGCTAAGAAACAGATTATTACATTGTTCAGAGAGACCCATTAATGGAGGTTGGAGTGATGCATCCATAGATGTAGACTAGAACACTGAGTTTGTATCCATACACTTCAGTACTCCAAGGACATATGAAAAACACTTCAAAACCTAACCTGTTTAGACACTGTTATTTAAGGATGTGTGTTTCTTTGTAGTCATCCTGTCCTAAAAGAAATGCTATTTTGCTTTACTGTGCAGAGAATAAAAACGTAGGTACTGCATGGTACTCAAGATTGTTAATATTAAATATAGTGGTCTGAGAGAAAACTGCAGCTTTAAACCATGGTTGTATGGAAGCGAAAGATGAGTTAGCTTCAGTTCTGAGCAGATAATTTCCAAACCATGAAATACTTGTTCTCCATCACCTTCTTTAGTGGTCAGTTTGCCAAGAAGTGTATTTTATCAGTATAATATTTTGTCAGTAGTATGAAATAATCTGTAAAATTGGCTCTGTTATCATTTATGTTTGTAATTAATAGTCAGGCTTAACTGTGGAGGCCTGCACTTGTTTGCAAAGTCTGGTAGGAACTTAAGATGCTTTATCACACCTCCACCTTGTAAGAGCTTCACAAAATTCACTTTTGGTTACGTAGCACTTGTTGGTCAGTGTCCTGGTTTCAGCTGGGATAAAGTTAGTTTTCTTCTTAGCAGCTGGTACAGTGCTGTGTTTTGGATTTGGTGTGACAACAATGTTGACAGCACACACTTTTTTGGTTGTTGCTGGGTAATATTTATACTAAGTCAAGGACTTTTCAGTTTTTTGGACCCTGCCAGCAAGAAAGCTGGAGCGACACAAGAAACTGGGAGGGGACACAGCCAGGACAGCTGATCCAAACTAGCCAAAGGCATATCGCATACCATATGATGTCATGCTGAGTATATAAACTGGGGGAAGAAGAAGGAAGGTGGGGACATCTGGCATTATGACGTTTGTCTTCCTGAGCAACCATTAAGCATGATGGAGCCCTGCTTTCCTGGGGATGGCTGAACACCTGCCTGCCCATGGGAAGTAGTGAATTAATTCCTTGCTTTGCTTTGCTTGTGTGAGCAGGGCTTTTTTACGTACTAAATTGTTTTTATCTCAGCCCTGGAGTTTTACATTCCTTTCCGATTCTCCTCCTGTTCCCTCTGGGTGAAGGGGGAGTGAGTGAGTGGCTGCATGGTGCTTGGTTGCCAGCCAGGATTAAACCACAGCAGTCAGAAAACCTAATACTAGATTTTACTGTCTATTTTTTTGAAATATTTTGTTCTTGTTGTTAACAAGGTTTACATTGGCTAAATCTAGCAATATCTTGAGCTATGGGTAGACTACATTCTTTATCAGGAAAGTATATAAAACTAGTTCTCCAAGTATATGTTGTAAAAATTATAAACAGAAATGAATATGTTATGACATTTTGGAGGCATATGTTCTTACTGAGCATTTTACATGAAGATAAATATTTGTATTGTGATAACTCTAATCATTACTGGCCCAGCCAGAAACAAGCATGCACAAAGCCAACACTACTTGCCATCAAGACACAGTATCTTCAGCACAGGTTTTGTTATGTATTATCTTGATCCAGCTGATTTTCAAAGTCACAGGTGATTAAAAGTTTCCTGTGTTTATTTGTATTCAGGATGCTAAGGAGGAGGCAGGCTGAAAAAGAAGACCTTTACCTAATGTCAGCCACTCAAGCAGGCTGCAGGGCTGTGGGCCTGAGCTGATCCTTAGGTCCTGGCTCAGAGAACTTCTGTCTTAAACAGCCAGTGGGAGCCAGTATCTAGTGAATGCCTCTGTGAAGCCTTGCAGCTGAGGTGACTTTTCAATCTACAAATTGATTGAATGGAGAACAGAAAACTGATTAGAAACTGAACTGGGTGCTGGGTCCAGGTGTTGGTACTGGGGGACTGCGGCTGTGGCCCCCATGAGGTGGTGGTGGGGTTGCCCCATGCCAGGCACAGCTGGTTCCAGCTCGTTCCAGCCAGTTCCAGCCAGCTCCACCTGCCCTAGCGCAGGGCACAGCCGAGCCCCGCAGCCACGGGCGGGCGCCTCGGGGAAAGCCGGGCTGAGAAAGGGCAAAACGGTGCCCGGCAGCCAGGGCTGAGGGCAACGGGGTGAGAAACAGCCCGGCCAGCCCCGAGGGGGAAGTGGGAGGGGGGCAGGGGGCTCCGGGCGCCCCCGCACAGATGCCCCGGGGCAGACCCCGGCAGGGCAGGTGGTTCCCTGTGGCCTGTGGGAAGGCCCAGAGCAGGAGCAGGGAAGTGTAAGGAGGAAAGGACTGACCACAGCCCCCCATTCCCCATCCCCTCGTGCTGCTTGGGGGAGAGGAAGTAGAGGAGTTTGGGATGTAGGAGTGAAGTTGAACCTGGGAAAAGGGGGAATGGTGGGAAAGGTGTTTTATTTTTTGGCTGTGTTTCTCACCCTACAACTCAATTTGAATTGGCAAGAAACATTGATTTTTCAATGTTTCCCCAAGCCGGGTCCATTTTGTCAGTGATGGTAGACTGATAAGCAATGACCCTGTCTTTATCCATGACTTTTTCATCTCATTTTCTCCCCTGTCCTTTGAGGAGGGGGAATGAAAGAGCAGCTGGTTGGGTGTCTTGCAACCAGACAAGGCCAACCCACCACAGAAACTAAATCATATTAACCAAGTTGAAATCAAATGACAATGTTTCCTTAAACACTGTACCAGATTCAACATTTAGTGTGTAAAAGCTAGCCAATAGCATGTTTTCTATTAAAAGAGGCTTTGTCCTTTTGTTCTGTAAAACTCAGAAGTAACTCCTCTCTAGCATTAAGCACCATTTCAGACTGGATTTACAAATGCTCAGCATCAGTTTTGCAGGTAGTGGTAAATATAACCAGGTAATCCAGTATGACGCATGAGCATTGGATTTGCCATAATTTGATAGAAATCTTAAAATTCTGCAGTAGTAATCGCAATATGCTAGCTGTGAGAGAGGAAACTATTAGCCTAAACCTTTCTTTCGAAAACTATAACAAAGCAGGAGCCTGACATGCTGTGATGGAAGTACATTAAACCTAGTGCAGGTTAAAAGAATTTTTTTTAAACAGAATTATAGTTACTTTAATCTATTGTACAAACATTAACATTTGTATTTCTACTATGCATTGAGTTGCACTACCAGGAGCAGTGCAAATGTTTTTTATCTCAGTTGTTTCTCACATTACCTTGTGTGTAATTTCTGTTCTGTGGTTTCTTCTACTGATTCAAAGCAGCGTTAGGGACCCAGGTTTTACATCGCTCCAACAGAAGGTCCTAAGAGAAAGCTCAGTATTGTTAGCAGCTGCAGTGAAGCCCACACAGCAGTTCATTAATTTTAGTTGAAGTATAGCCTAGGGTTTTGCAGGCATGCTTTGTTAGTTTAATGAACTGGGGTAAATATCTTAAATACCCTAGTGGGTCTTATTTCAGGTTTGCGCATATTTCTGAGATAGTCCAATAGACTGAAACCAATGCAAACAGTTAAACTTCTAGGGACAAGCCCTTACTTTCTAAATCATTCCTCTGATTAAGTCCTGTAAAAGCATCTCATTACAAATGGTATACCTGGTGAGGATGGTCCTGGTGTGGTGTAATTATATTTTGCAGGTTAAAGTGTCAGTTATGTGAGTACTTTCAAAAGATGGTAGTTAAACAACTAATGGGTGGTGATCTCTCCTGGAGAGCTCTCAATTTGCTGTAATGTAGTGAATTTTGAAGTGAATTTTTACATGTTCCTCATGTTATTTATCTACCACCAGTGACTTTGCATTCTATTGATTCCTCCAATATGCTTGCAGCCTTTTATTCCTGACATGTTCCTTGTGAAGGTGATACACTGAGTAGCAGCCTTTCAAAACTCTAGTGAGGAACAGTGTAGTGAAAGTATTTACCCACAATTACAGCAGTCCGATTGGCAAGTATCACAAGTGAGTGTCTAATATACCGCATTAATTTAGAGCTAAGACTGTCCAAGGAATGCTATCCTGGGGTATTGATGCTGCACTATTTCAAAAGTACTATATCCATTATTTTTCTTCTGGGCTAACGTGCATTCTGACTGATGTTTCTGTTTACTACTATATTTATTGAGGAAACTCTTTTCACTGGTCATTAGTCACTTTATTAGTCAATTTATTAAACTGCACTATATTTCACGTAAAGCATCATAGTGAACAGCAGTGTTCATACTCCTGGCATGATTTTCTGCTGCCTGATTTTACAATGTCTTGACAGGTTCTCTATGTCTTCAGGAATATCTGGATATCTCTTTTTTTTTTTTTATTTTCTTTTGCTGTAAAATGTGATTTTATGGCACCAACTGACAATAATTAATTATCCCCCCCCCTAAAATTTAAAGATTCTAAGCATTTCAGACTCACTATTAGTTTCAGAGAGAAATTTAGATTTCTCATTGTCCCTACACTTAACATGGTATTTTCTGTGTCAGAACAGTTGGCTCTTCTGCTTTTCCATCTCACTTATGAAGGCAGTATTGCTTCAAAGCCATGAGTAGGACTTACCTTGTTTATTCATACAACAGCATCGATTTCTGTATTAATAGTTCTTCTGGGCTAATACTAATGTCTGTTGTTTAGTGCTCTGTTTGTTACTTATGTGGCCAAAATGAAAACTGGTGTTAAAGTCACCTTTTAAAGAATTTTTGAGGTTTTGATACTGTAAGTCTTGGTCTCTGGGGGAGGTGGGAAGAAGGAGAAGGTAGAGCACATCTCTCTAGACTCGTAAATAATTGTTTTTAACATGCTTTTCTAACTTCTAGAATTTGGGAGGTAGACAGATATTGCTGTTGTTTTACTCTATCGTTAAATTGTTTTCTGGTAGTACTTTTCTTTGTGTCTTTCAGGTATGATCTCTTTAAATTCCTGTCCTTAAAAGCAGTTTCTTAATGTCAGCAGTAAGTCATTGCCTTTCATCATTTGCTTCAGTAGGTTCCCGGTTTCTCCCAAAAGTTTTTTTTTCTTTTTGTGAACAGCTTATTCCTCAGAAAAACTATGCCTCAAATACCCTGAACAGCAAAACCGTACTTCTCCCTTCTGCTTAAATAAGCTTGCCACTTATATCCTAATCTTTTGTCATTGTGTATATTAGAAAATGAGAGGCTTTGCAGGCTGCAGGTCATTTATCTAGCACAGGTCTTGCAAAGTTTCAACCCCTTCAGCTTCTTCTGCCTACTCAAGGTTTCTCAGGTTTGCCACATTGATTTCAAAGTGCATGAAGTTATCTTTCTTTTTTTTTAAATTCTGACACCATAGTTTGAGTTCACTTAAGCTACTGAAAGAACTGAATATCCTGTTATTTATGATTTTAAAACACATTCTTAGAAACTCAACTGCAAGAACAAGAATTCATGAGTCACTTCTTTTTCTCTTGGAAAAAAAGGCCATAATAAAACTGGGAAAAGCTGCAGCTGGTGCTGTAGAGTTTTACAGACAAAACAGCAAACCTATATAGGACACATGACATATTTAATATTTCACTAACAGTTTGGACCAACTCTTTAACTGATAACAGCTACCATTACACTGCTGAAGATGTCAACTAACATCAGCTGCTTCTCTAGCTGCCTGATAAGGTAATATAGTTTAGTTTTCTGGCTAAAACCCACCTTCTAAAAAGTATTTTTGACTAAACAATTTTATATGGCCAAATCTTCTGAAACTAATGACTCTAATTCAGTTTTTACTTTACCACCAAGTATAACCACATTTGTATTTAAAGTTTACATTGATTTGGACTTTAAAACCACCGTTAATGGAGCATCCTCACAAAACTTGATTTAGATTAAGCATTTTGCTCAATCAGAAAAAATGCTGAAAGCTAGCCACAAAATTTGTTTTCTACAGGGTATATTAGTTAGAATATTCACAACTTCTTAAAAAATTGGGTATTATTTTTCCTTTTCCAGTGTAGCACAGAATAATTTAAAATGTTTTTATTTTTTTCTTAATTCAATCAAATAATGAAATATTAAAATGCATAGAGGGAAATATTTAATATAAGGATTTTTTTTTTATATTAAAGCCCCATGTATACATGATTTGCTCTAAGAGCTGCAGTAATGTACAAAGGAAACAAAGTTAGAATTGTAGGGTTAGAATTCGTTTACTCAATCTTACTTTAAATACAACTGAAGGGCTACATGACTATGCATTCTAGCAAGGTTCTGTGGGAGAGATTTGGTTTTTGAGGCACGTCAATAAAGCCTGTAGGCTAAAACTGAAATGTAAGTATCATTATAATGGTTAATTAGGTAACTATTTCATTTCACTGTTTTTGTTATTTTATTTCAAATGTTGTATTTCTCTATTTAATTGTTCTGTAAATAAACCCGTATATAATCCAAAACCCTTTGAATTTCAGTGGTACTTGAATTTAACCACTAGATACGAACCCAGTTCTTCTTTTCTCTCAGTTCCTGTATTTCTTTGCTCCCACTCATCAAAGGAGTCGCTCTAGTTTGGATGTGGCCAAAGTCTAATATGAATCAGACACAGGAAAAATCCAGGATGGTGACCTATGATTGATTAGTCTATGTACTTAGTAGTGATGACTGCAAGTTGTGTTTCTGGACCTCTTTACTATTTCCCCAAATATACTAACATGAGGTGTTCTTCAGTGTTCAGTTTAGCTTTTGATTACTCAATGTATCCGATGTCGTTCCTCCCCAGAAACAGCCTGTTATCACTTTCCCTTTATCTCACAACACACTAAAAGAATGCTCAGGTAAAGCCTCAGACTATTTTCTGAACAGCACGGAGTTCTAATATAGCTCTTAGCTGACCAGCACTCTGTTTTCAGCCAGTTATCCTTTGACTGACAAGCTCCTTAATTTTCTTTCTAAGCATCCAGGAATAGCTAACTGAGGCACTCCCCTCCTGGCTCCTTCACTGTTTGCCCCTAACTAAAGTTCTGTTCTTCATGCTGAATAGTTCCTTGTACTCTGCACTGTCCATTAATTATCTTTTGATCGACTCCCAGCTCTGCCAGCCACTCTCTCCATTCAGTCTTTCAGAACTTAACTTCAGCTCATATCAAACTCTTCTTCATTAATGACTATCGCCATCTCACTGTGATAGCTTCTCAAAGCCCTTGACTCCTCAGACTAGATCACGCGTACATGTCTCAAATGAATTTAATTCCCGTTTGCGATCTTGCCAAGAGGCTACAGCAAATTTCTGTGAGTTACTGTGGCCACAAGCCATCATTTCAAATGCAAACAGTCATTTGCTTTACTGTAGCCTTTAATTAGTATGCAATTAACCTGGATCTGTCATCACTACATAGCTATTATTATTAATTATTCCATGCTAGCCAGGGCAGTTGGGTTTCTCTTATGTTTCCTCAAATAGCACTAACAGTAGAATTCTGAGCACTTCAGAAAGCCAGATTGTGCCCAGACTGTTAATGTTCTCTGTCCTTTGGGGAAGCCTAATTAGAATAGTTGGAGAATTTCAAATAGAAAGAAAGAGGGTAGCAATTATAATTAAACATAAACATTTGTCTCCAGAAAGAGTTCAAAGGAAGTTAGACTTCCTTAGTGGTTTACCATGCATTTAACCAAAATATTCTGTACAGTAAAGATAAACCTGTTAGAATATATAATATGTAGTAAAGAAAATGGGAATCACTACCATGAAAAGTCATCCTAACAGCAGATTCTGTATTGTACCAGCGATCACTGGCTCTTTGCCTCTTTTCACATTAGGTGTTTTGGTTTCAGAGGCAAAGTGTTCAGAAGCAAGATTAACCAAAAATGCTTTGATCCCCTCTTGGATCCATATCTTGTCTGGGGAAGGGAGGAGTTAGGAAAGTTGTTGTTTGGCTCCATATTTAAATGAACTCAGTAATATCTAAGCAGGATATGATTACACAGAATACCAAATCTGAATGTTGATCCAGATGTAGACCTTTGTTCTGAAATTACCATTATGGAAGTACAAACACTATCTCTACTTCCTAAGACAAGTGTAATAGGAAATAATGACTTATTGACTATTCAGAATAATTTCCTTACACAGTATGTAATTACACAATAGGAAAATAGCAGAAATATGCAACTGAGATGCAAGAGATTGGGGGTGGGTTCTAATGCTGTCCCTATCATTCTCATCCACAGGGAAGGATCTGTGGCCCAGACCCTTGGCTTTAAGAGTTTCTAGTTAGAAAAAGCAGGTTGAGACTGTGGGAATGCGGCAACACTGTGAACACAGTAGCGTGCAGCGATACCTCTACTTAGCTTTAGCTCCTGATCTGAAAGCTGTATTAGGCTCATGCTTTACCCACATTTGCTAGTCCTTCTCAGGGGCAGGCACAATTAACTCAGCTTTAATCTTGTTCCTTAGAGAGCCCTACCTCCACTCTGCACCAAATTGTGGATCTGTGCCCTCTCTCTAGCCAGCTCATCTATCCCTGACACAGCGTTGCCTGAGTGAGGAGACATGCTTAGCTGCCATTAGTTGCCATTTCCTGCACACCACTCATTTTTTACCTTATGGGTCATGTTAGTTAACAGACTGCAGAGGTCCCTTCATTAGTAATCTTTCTTCTCCTTTGTGTAGTCTCCAGCATAGGGCTGAGAAGAATGAAAGAAGAAAATCAGTGCAAGTTCAGCAATGTAACAGTGGCTCCCCCTCCCACACTTGGAAGTGCAGATTCATCCAAGTTCTTCTAAATTAAGACAGTAAGTGAGAAAAGCATGTTTTCCAAGTGAACTAGGACTGGACTGGTCTTAAACCAAACATCTCAATCCATCAATGTATAAAGGCACTCAAGTTTTAATGAAGCAAAACCCAGGAGAAGTAGTGGTTAAGCTTATGCAGATGGGCTACATATCTAACCACTTAATTACACCTAGAAGCATTTGTTTAGATATTTAGTTGTTTTATTAAAAAATTGTGGGCACTGTGTTAGCTTATTCTATTATAATTTTTAGTTTGAAGATATAAACTTTTTTTTTTTTTTTAAATAAATAGCAGGAAATTAAGCATGAGTGAGACAATACACTAGGAAGATGTTCTGTACTGAAGATAGGTGCTCCTGGAAAGCAATGTCAATTCGTGCTACTCTCTCTGTTGGCCGAGGAGATGGGTAGCTCAAGATGAGCCTCTGTACTTCATATGGTGCTGTGGGCATGTGTTTCATTTTAAAGTTTTTATTAACATGAGGACATAGGAAAGGGACAAAAATAATAAGAAACAGTTCATGCAGTGCCATCTTATATTATTAGAACTGCATGCTAAGTAAATGTGAGCTAAAGCCCTAAGATGGTTTCATTTGCAAGCTCAGAAAAACAGGTATTTTGTATGGAAGAAATGTGCAAAATGCTTGACACATTATGATAACCTGTACGTATCCTGGTCTCTTTGTTTTTCACATTGTTGTACTGGCCTTTTTTCTAAGGAATTATTACTGCTTTTTAAATAAATTCATGAGGTATGTTTGGGGAAAAAAATAATTGGTTGACACTTTTTTTTCCCTTTTTTCTGGATGGCTGTATACTACAAGAAACATTTTTTGAAATTATTTTTTCCTGAGCCACTTCTTTTTTAATTTACTTTAATATTTAAACAAAGCTTTCATTCAAAACACGGAAAAGGAATGAGAAAGGGGTTCAAGAATATGCTTTCAAAGAGTCTGTCTTTTAGTATGAGTCTACAGTAAAAAAAATACTTAGAGGTTTCAACAAAAGTTTAATTTTCCTTCTGCAAATACCTTTCTCCCAGAATCTGTACAGCTTTTTCCAATTACATTCCAAGGTCACGTTCAGCCTTCAAGATCTGATTTCACATTTTTATGGACATGTTCCTGGTAGCAAATCTCTGAAGAGAAGCACTGGCATTTCTTGTCAGTGTTGAAATTAGAGGATGGTGTGTTATTTTGCTCTTGTGGTTTCAGATAAAACTAGCAATAAAGCATTTAGCTCCATCTAAATCTCTGGAGTGTTGTAGACTCCTCAGAGGCAGAACCATAACCCAGGAGATTCCCTTTCTGCAGAAAAAGATAATAAAAAAACCAAAACACAAAACCAAATAATTCAGCTTTGAGAGGTAACAACATACTGAATGATCTTAGGAAGAGGCTTGCAAATTTGTTTATCTGCTAAGTCACTGTTTTTTTATTCTCTGAAAGGGGATTTCCTTCATAATTTTTCTAATTACCTAATGTTTGTGAATATCTTAATGGCCAGAAACTGGATCATTCTTCTTTCATAAAAAAATGCTGAAAAGATTGTGGGAGAGGAAATGTCCAGAAAAATGTGCATTTTCATGTAGAGAATATTTTCCTTGGTCTGGAGGATAAAATGCCCTCTTACTTATAAAGGCAACCACAGGTTCACCTTCAAAAAGCCCCATACAGCCAGAGACCTGGTCTGCCTCTTGGGATGTATTTCTTGTTTTCATTTTACCATCTGTCCTTTCAAGTGTTCTTAGCAGTGTAGTTCCATGCAAAGTTTGCTGTTGAGTCCATAAAACAGCAATGTTTTTACCTTAAATTTGACCCATCTTCAATCCATTCCATTTCTGCCCCTCTTAGAGCATGGATTCCAGACCCAGGAATCATTTCCTATTCTCTTTTCTTCCTTCACAGCATAATTTTCACAAACAGTGATGGAAAGGAATGGTAGGTGACTCTCATCGAGTCAGTCCACACTAGGAAGGAAGTTTCTGTGGCCTTCTGCCCAATATCTGTGCTACTGCTTCTCGGAAAAGGATTCACTTTCTTAGAATCCCTGTCTTTGAAAAAGTTGATTGTACTTACTTATGTGTTGGAGAGGTGCCTTATTTTTAGATGTGGAGTCAGAATATTAGCTAACAGCATTTAACTACACAGGCATACAAGAACTGGTATAAATCTAGAATAACTATACATTTTCAGTCGTTCGTTGCTGTATTTCTCATCTATTCATAATTCTAATGAAGCTTCATCTCTAACCATAACATGGAAAGGATCACATTATCAGGCTGATCTTGGTAACATTCACAGGCTGGAAAAATATTCTTTGATGCCAAGTACAACTGCATCACTCACCTTGGACCAAAAATTTAAAACCATCTACAAAAAATTTAATTTGAAGATACTATTAGGCAATGATTTATGAGCTACAAAATCAGTAGTATCATAAAAATTATATATAAAAAAGGGAAAACAGAATTATATTTTCTAATTCTGGTTTAGGATTTCATAAAGTAGTTTATATCTCTATTTTCCTCACTAGGTATTATATTTCTAGTTCAACTCTTTATTATTTAGCTAAGTGAGGATAATGCATTTTTCTTGATTCAAGCCACTATAGTATTAGTAGCACAGTTGGAAATGTTCTTCCATAAATATGTATATAGTACCTTCCTCACATATGTTAGAATAACATCTACAAAAATGGTAGCAAGGTTCTGATGTTCTGTTAATTTGAGCCAGAAATGCTATCAAAATTTACTTAAAATATATTTGACTGACAAGTAATATACTGTAAATGACACAGCTAATTACTGCTAATTAGTTCAGAATTCATTATAAAATTAAATGTTTATATCGAGTAGTATGCATCAAAGTGTAAATGGTCATTCAGAGGACTTAATTTATAGTTCCAGAAAAAGAAAAAATCTACAGGCAGGGACACAGGCGAATCTGGTCTTGAAAAAGATAAATGCATGAACAGAAGTATTTCTGCATCTAATGATACACTTCACATTGCTTGTTGAAGTAGGCCGGTATTTGCAACATATTAGAAGCAAGTAAAACAGCAGCAGTTTCAGTTCTCTGGCTCTGAGACTGAGCAGTTTTGTTGGCTCTATTTGAATTACCCTATGTAATTAAAAATTCCATATTCTCTTTGGGAAAAGAGTAATAAACTTCCATAAGATTCTTCTGAAAAAAAATCTCAGTTTATCTTGGTAGATTTTTTCCCTTTTTTTTTTTAAAAAAAAAGCAAACCTCCCCTTTAGACTAGTACAAAGCTTTCAGTGAGGGTAAAATAAATTAATATCTGAGTGTGTGTAACTGTATCTACTCAGATAAATTTTAAAGGTATGTGAGACAGTATATTCAGCTATATTGGACAGCTAGAATATGTGAGAAAAAGAACTCCTTTTATCCTCCTATGTTCTTTTGCTTGTGTTTGCACAAGAGGTCACGCCAAGGACTGAGCTGAAACCCAGCATGCTTCCGATCTGTCATCTTCATATGCCATTTCAAGGTGCAGGACTGTGTTATATACCCACAGTGCTGTAAGAATTATTTGAGCTCCAGTTGCCTTTTGGTATTACTGGCATTGCAGGAGACAGTGGGAGAGAAGTCTTGCAACCACATATCTACCCATGTCTCTGTACAAAGGATCGAATAAATGTTCATCAATTGCAAGTAAGTGTGTATTTGATTTTGCAGTTTTACGCCTAGAACCATACTCTGGTGCTCATCTCACGCCTCTAAACGAGCATAGACTAATATTCATGCAGCACATTCTTGAATCCAATTCAATCTACCCAGAAGGATGGTTTTGGCCTTCATTCAAAACATTAGAAATATATCTATTAGAAACATATCTTTTGACTTAGTGGCATATTCTGAAAATGCAGCACAGAATGCTATTTGATGTATCACAGTGACATGCAATTTCTTTTAAAAGGTAAGAAAGTCTGACTGAGAGCCCTTTCGCTGACAGTTAAATATTTGATGAACTTAAAACAAAATGGTATTTTTCCTATAGGGGTTGGGGGTTTTTGAGCTGCCTGCTAAAAATTAAAACTCTCTCACAGAATGAAGTAGTGTAAAAGAAAAAACTGCTACAAAGAAATCCACTCCCTGCAAATTTCTTCTCTAAAGGCCTGGTTTCTTAGACAAAATTTTCTACTTTTGTTATTCAGAAGAGAAAATTCAATAATCTAACATAGTCATGGGTTTACAACGGGAGGAAGGTGCTGCTTATTAGCAAAAGCACATTACACAGTGTGATCACTCAGTTATGTAGCTTTACAGAGGCTTTGTTCAAACTTCATTTAAAGTGTGTCTCTAGCTTTAAAATATACTGTTGTCTGGAGTGCTCTATAGAGTCCTATCAGTTGCATTGCAGCTACACTACATGTGTATTTGATCTGGGTTTTCTTATAACTTGAAAAATTATAAAAAAGTAACATGTTGAATTTCTTTTCAATTAGGCACACCTGGCTGTTATTAGTTAAACAAAAATATCTTGCTTCCTAAGCAGGTACAATATTTAAAATATTTAAAAACAAAAACAAAACAAGAAAAAACAAACACCCTCCCTCCTTCCCCAAAAAACCCAAAAAGTAAAATGACCTTTCTAAATTTTGTGTATGTTTTATAAACATTTTTTTCCAGCTACAAGCTGTTTATGTGGTTGAAAGAATAGTGCCTAATCATAACTGATATTTAACACGTTCGTTTGGCATGAGTTAATGCCTAAGTTGATCATGTATTAAAACCATGATATTGACACAGCAAAGGGGGAGGCAATAGGTCTTCACCTTATCTCCTTATAAGATGCTCAGAAAGCACAGTGTAGACATATCCTGGGAATTTGGTTTTTTTAGCTAGATTTAACTGCATGTTAAATAGTTAGTACAGAACAAGCCAAACTAACCTTTGATAGAAAGGATGAAAAGAAATAAAATCTTATAATATCTAAAAGCACAGGTATGATATTGTGCCATATTCGTTTACACCAGTTTTGCTTTTGAGGTTTCACCTGAGATGTAAAGCTGACCCTGGAACAAATTAGTATACATGAATAAAGATGTAACATCAATTCAGATTAAAATATATACTTTCTGCATTTCAGCAACTGCAATGCCAGCCAGAAAATGAAAGTGATAGGAAAATGACTTCAAACAAAAATCAAGTTGACAATCCTATTTTCATGGAACATGGTGGCTTCTTACCTTTCTGCATTACCAGTCAAAACCAATTTCATATGTGAATCATTTTCTAAAATGTAAGGTCATATTACAGAACAGTTTATTCCATGTGCATGTAAAGTTCGTAGCATCTTCCAAAAAAGGGAATAATCAGGCATGTAAGATTAACCTCTCAGAGTACTTTTATTTCTCAAACCATTTATTCCTATACATACTTTTATTTTTTTGTGTGTATATTTCTTTTTCCTGCTGTAAACATTGCCCTGCAATTGGATACACAAAATTAAATCATTTAATGGATTTGCGGTTCAGTTGATTGAGGTCTCTGGGTCTCTCTGCACTCCTGGCAGCCGTCTTATTTGGTCTGTTACTGTCATTCACTGTCATTTCCACTTGGCTGGTGCCTGCGACAGGTCAGATTACTGGATGTGCTCAAAATATGGTATGAAAGAGAGGGCTGTGATTCTGATACTGCTGGGCAGTGCTCTGCTTGCCAAAGCCATCTGAGGAGATCTTGGTAAATGCAATTTTCCTCAGGCTGTTTGGGGAGTCAGAGGAAGAAACAATGGTAAATAGAAGGGCCATCTGTCTATATTTACTAATGAGGCTATGCTTTCTGAAATCTGTTTCCACTACATTGTTAAAGCCACGAGTTGGTTTACTGACACAGGATTATTTTAACATAATTAGCTTTTTTAAACCTAGACCAAGTTGTGCACCATTTCACCTATCTGTTATACCTTCACTTTTCTTCTGTTCTGTTCATCTAAATAATTTCAGGTTTTGGAGTGTTAGATTTAATTGTGCAGCCCTACTTCCATTACCATAACTGTCCCGTTTTCTCACACAATAACTACATTATTTAGAGAAAATTCCAAGGGTGGTTTTTTCATAGCAGCTTAGTAAAATAGATCAAAATATTTAATATATATGCTATTAAAGAACTTGACAACTTGTAGAAGAAGTTAGAATATTTCGGGGCCAGTAACTCTCTGACTCAGAAACATAGCAACTTCAGCAGCATTCTGCAGTCACTGCACTACTGTGACTTTAAACATATTCATAAAAATAATTTTAAAATTCTGGTGGTATGCTAATAATAAGAGAAAAAAACCTAGTTCTGGATTAAATTAGACTTATAAAATAAAAAATTGTGACATCTCAAGGTATCAGTATTAATCAGCTTTTTTTCTACAACAGAACCTAAGAAAAAACCTGATAAAATAAAACGTATATTTCTGTAAAAAAAAATCTCTGAGCCTCCATGGGACTTTGCAGCTCATTTCATCCAAAGTCTGAAGTCAGATTTATTAGCAATGCAGCATAAAATGTGAATCGGCATGATGTTGACCAATCTGCCTTTGCCGTCAGAGTAGAGATAGTAAGTAAGCTCGCATGTCACTATTCTAAGAGGACTAATGTAGATGACATAGAACAGACAGTGATGTATATGTAGTAGGAGGTCTTCCACAAGTGGACAAACCCGACTCCTACTAGTCATATTTCTACAGTCCCCTAGCAGGTTTTGTGGTGATCTAGAATAACTGCTTAGTATGTCATAAGAAAGAAAGAAGGTACTTAACTATCCTCAGTTTTTTAAGGAGGATCATGTCTGTACACCCCTTCCTTTTTTAATAACTTAGGGTGGATGCATCTGATCATAAAGGTTACAACTTGCACAATTTTTGCATCAAAAAAGAATGCGGTTAAAAATAAATTAGCCTTTCTTTTATATCCACATATGGTTATAGTGCTAATATGATTTCTAAAACCATTTTTATGCTCTCCTTGAAAAGCTGTAATATATAAGATATCAAAATGTCATTCCATCAAGTAGCTGAATTTCTTCTGTTGGAAGAATTATTTGGGAAAGTCTGAAATGCACTTCAGAGGACATGCAGAGATTCATTTTTTCCATTATAAACAGCAAATTGTTTCTGAGAAATGTTTCAGGGAAACTTCAGCTTATTTTATTTCAACACTTAGAAAATGTGGCAGAAAAATGGGTAGCTTGTGGCATTGAATCCTAACACAAGACTAGCAAAAGGCCGCATCTCTGATGCAGTTTTTTGCTGTCTGATGGTTTGGTCTCAGAAAAGTAATGAAAGAGGCATGTTACAAAAAGAATTTGGTGTGGCTAATCACTACTAAGAAAAAATGAGAATAATCTATGAATGCTAAAAGAGTTGTGAAGAAAACAATTTTGAAGGCATTTGTAAAGACTGATTTGAAAAGAACAATAATAAAGGTGGTATTTTTCCTTACTTGTTATGACCCAATATGAATGAACATTTTTCTGTTCAGAAAGTTTCTAAATATTTCTTGCACATGATGTTTCTCCTCTTGTGCCCATTACTCTACATATCTTTTTTTCTTGTGGCAAAAGCCGAGTTCCTTTTCTCTGTTCAGATCATGTCTTTCCTAGCCTCACAGGACTATTCTGGGCTCTGGAGAATATGAATGTCATAGCTGACACTTCTGCCTTAGAGAAGAGGTTGACAATGGATATCTCTAAGGGTCTGTTAATGTATACCTTCTTTCAGCTGTGATCTGGGAGTGTGAAGAGAATTTAAGGGAGCAGAGCTGGTTCCATTGGCATGTTTCTTCCATGTCCCACTGATCTCTCTTTGCCCATAGAGTTAAAATTCAGAGTAGACAATTGTAGATCCTAATGGAAAGCCTATGGTACATGCAGTTCTCTAATGAATGTACTGGACACCTTGAGCTGTCACCTAATTTTACCTCAAACAGCCTACCACATCCTCTTTGCTCCCCTTAGAAATAGAGGGCTTAGAGAAAGGGAGTATGATGTCTTTAGATGGCATCTTCATCTCTCACAACCTTTCTACATCTAGCAGGAGAAGCACAATAGCGTTTGGGAAGATTTTGGAAGAAGACAGGAAGGTAAGGGATTATTCAGAGACCAAACCAGATCATTCTTTCAGATATCAGGTATTAATTAATGGTTTTTCCAAAGCAAATAGATTTGGGGAGATGCTGCTATTATTAGTGTCACGTCATTTGCCTACATGAAGCTGTTCATCTGCATTTCATGTAATATGATGAGTTGCAGCAGAAATTCAAATGACAACCATACTTTCTTCCTTCTGGTGTGTTACATCATAGGAGTCTGAAACAATGTGTTAGCACATTCCTAAAGAGAAAATTGATATTTGCAAGAAGACAGTAATTTCATTATTAGTAATCTCTTTGCTAAAGCAGAAAATTCGCTTTCCACTTCTCTACCTTGTATTAAAGATGAAACAGAATTGTATTTTTACAATTATTGTACCAAGAGAAAATTAATAAGACCCTTCTCTGCTGAAAAATTCAAACCTTATGTTTCTTCTCTTTCAAATCTTGCAAGAATATTTTACCAATGACTTCAAAGGGGATAAAAAAAAAGTTATTTTAACTAAACAAGTTATGCAACATGAATGCCCAGAACTTAAAGAAAAATATCTAACTTATTTATTCAGTTACTTTTGGTCTAACAGAAGCAAGCCTTTACTATACTGCAAAATTAATAACTTAGTAGGAAAACACATGTTAAAGGCTTGTTAAAATTGTGATTTCTTCCTGCAAATGAAAGTTTAAATTAAGAATTCCACTGCAAGCCTCACTCTGTCCTTCTACGCATATGCCTTCTAGGCTCTCATCCCAAAAGACACTTGTTTAAAATCAAATAAGAGTACTTTTTTTTTTTTTTTCCTGGAGTTTTTTTGTCCCTGCTTAACTGCTTTGAAAGATCAGTTTTATAGAAGGGTTTAATAATCTTAGGATTAGCACTGCAAGTTTTAGGAGGCCTTACAATCACTCAGTTCACCTGAAAAAAAACTTGCTAGATTCTGCTGGAAATTTTACTTGGTGAGAGGCAAATTTCCATTCAATGGCATGCCATCATCAGCAACACCCCTGTGCAAGTCACTGCATTAGATACGTAGTAAGTGTTCACTTTGTCTCCTTTAATGACATTTGGAAGACAGGGTAGAGAGAGGAAGTTTGCACCTGCCTGCATTAGGAAATAAATCAGATCCCAGGACTGGAACTTAAATGTGTGCATTGGGAAGACACAACTGTGTCTGGGAATGCTGCAGCTTGACTAGCTAGCACTCTTCCAAATTGGCACCACTCTGAAGTCAGTACGGCTAAGTGACTGTCCTTACCAGACACTTTGCATCGCGCCATCTGTTTGCCATGCTGAGATAGCTAATGGCATGTGGGCATAGTATTTTGTGCCAACTGTCCTCAGTGCTAAGGAATGGAACCAGGCACTTCTAATTGACTTGTATGGATATAGGTTCCAATCCTCATATATACCATGACTGGATTTAGTTTAATGGTAAAAATATATTATTTCCCTAAAGCTGTTTCCTCATTCAGAAAAAGCTGCCTGTAAGCTTCTAGGACTGAGCAAATATTGTTATATATGCTAAATGCATATGACACAGGAAAGTATAAACAGACCAGAACAGCAGTTCAATTGCTGACAAGCCTCATTTGACACGTGGTGTTCTTTAATTTTGTTTATGTATTTGTTATTCTCTACCATTTCTGGTAAATTTTCTGTGGACTGTAAAAAGAAAGTCTGCAAACTGTAGAATTTAAAACATTTTATATTCTAATTGACCTGTAAATGCAATACAAGAGCACCACTGTAATAGCCTATGCTACCTCAAGTCCTTGGTTAATTTCTATAGAACTTCATAGTAACACGTAATTATTTAGTGAGTAATATGACCTTCCCATCATTTAGTCCTAGACTTGCTCTTGCTAACTGTCCAGAGTCAATTTACATAAGATTTGTTGGTGGGAGGTAAATGATATTAAGCTTTCTGCTTTCTGACTATACAGAGATCAGTACACGTAGACAGAGTTTACATGCATTTGGAGCATCATAAGTAGGCAGAGATGAGTTTAGTTTAAGTAAAAGTCATATTGTGTGATTTTTTTCCTCCAGTAGATTATGAAGAAATGGATGGAAGGAAAAAAATTTGTCAATATCTCTACTCATCATCCTCCTTTTAATTATAAGCAGCTGTGGTGACAATGCAAAGGGCTTGCACAGTGCTGTGGTAGTGATGTCTCCAGCCTCTTTTTGGAAAACACATTTAAATCTTTCTGACAATCTTAGTCATTTGTTTTCCCCATCTTTCTCTGTGACCGTATGGTATTCCAGCTACCTTCACCATCATCAGGGCTTACAAACTTACTGCAATCAGGGTTTTTTCTTACCTTTTGCATCAAAATAGCCAGCATCTTCCCTTTCTTTTACCATTTCCACTTTAAAAACTTTACTAACCATGTAATGTTCTTTAATTTAATCAAAAGCAAGTTATCAGGTGAGAAAACAACCATTTTTTGCAGTTCTTCTACCCAGTTTGCCTTTGGTTATATAAGTAGTACTCACGGTTCTTTAAGACTATCAAATGTGCCAGAGCTAATATTTGCTTGAGTTTTTAATACCCAACTATGTTTTACTTTCTGACAATTAATATTTCATAGAATCTCTAGTCCACTTCTCTTAATGTGGCAGCTGGCAGAACATGGAACAAATCCTGTAGTCTTTTGTTCTGTCACTCTATTTTTATATATAGGGAAAAGAATTTCCTTAGTTCTGCTTTTACACATTTGTTTCAGTAGACAATATCTTCCACAAAACCAGCTGCAAAATTATTCTTGGCCACTGATACTTATGAATGTATGTTCATTACTGTGGAACAGAAAATTAAAACTGTAATACAATGGTCAGTGAAAAAATGCAGTTTTTCCAGAAAGATGTTTTTGTTTTATTTCAAACATGGAATATGTTTCCAAAATTATAATGTACATGCATTGTCAAATAGATCTTCCTGATGCTGCACCTCAGAAATTCTTGAAGTAGAAGAGAAGCCCTTTGACAAGTCCACTCATAGGTATGCCACGGCTGTTACCTTTCCACATGTCAGCAGAAAACTTCCATGGAAATGCTGGAAATGTATAATTCTTTCAATATATTCATGTATCATATTAAAATGGAGTTAAAAAGATACCAGCCCTCTATTAGCTTCTTATTATCATTACTTTAAATCCTGGACCTACATTTATGCAGGTGAACATTTTTATATTTGTAAAAATACCTCCTGAATTCAGTGAACCTAGTAATTTTTGAAGGGCTTAATATGAGATTAACATAACAAAGCATACAGTCCAGATCATCAGCTGAAAAATAGTAGATGAAGCAGTTTATAATCTGTCCCACTTGCTATCCCAAATTCTAAGCTTTGCAAAGTAGATTGGGCTATCAGAAATCCTTCTCTATTTCCTCATTCACTGGACGCATAACCCAGTGCTGCTGGTAATCATTCACTGTACCAGCTTCATCCTATGACTAATAGCAAAGAAAATAAAAATTCATCTGTCACCTATTCATTGAGCTGTTTTCCCCTGTGAGCTGATGCTTAGTTTTATTCTAGTAAAACTGGAAATTGTAAGCAAAGGAACTGAAGCATTGGGCCCAATATAATTCTGTACAAATCCATCTAATTCATAGCAGTTCAAACCAGCAGTTAAAAAAGTGGTTCAAACCAGGGGTTCAAAACAGAAGACTGTCATCAGTCTAGGATTTTATTTTATTTTCTTAGGTTTACCGGGGGTACAATTAAAAAAACCCTAAACATAGGAAAGAAAAAAAATTCTCCATGTATTTATTACACATCAGGAAAATGCGGTCAGAGAGAGGAATGAGAATGTGTTGGAGCAACAGCTCTGCAGACACCAAAGTCAGTGAAGAAGGAGGGGGAGGAGGTGCTCCAGGCACTGGGGCAGAGATTCCCCTGCAACCCGTGGTGAAGCCCATGGTGAGGCAGGCTGTGCCCCTGCAGCCATGGAAGTTAATGGTGGAGCAGATACCCACCTGCAGCCTGTGGAGAGAGAATCCAACGCTGGAGCAGGTGGATGCACCCAAAGGAGGCTTGGTCCCCATGGAACGCTGTGACCCTGTGCTGGAGCAGGGTCCCGGCATGACCTGTGAACAGAGAGGAGCCCATGCTGGACCAGGTTTGCTGGCAGGACTTGTGACCCCATGAGGTACTAATGCTGGAGCACTCCATTCCCCAGACTGCACCCCAGGGAAGGGACCCACACTGGAGCAACACATGAAGACCTGCAGCCCATGTGAAGGACCCATGATGGAGAGGTTTGTGGATAACTGTTTTCTGTGGGAGGGACGCCACGCTGGAAAAGGGGCAGAGTGTGAGGAGGCTCCCCCTGAGGAGGAAGGAGTGGCAGAGACAACATGCGATGAATTGACCGTCCCCCTGCACCGCTGGAGGGGAGGTGGTAGAGAACATCAGGAGTACAGTTGAGCCCAGGATGACAGAGGGGTGGGGGAAAGGTGATTTAAGAATTGGTTTTATTTCTCGTTATCTGACTCTGATTTGATTGGTAACAAATTAAACTAGTTTTCCCAAGTCGAGCCTGTTTTGCCTGTGACGGCAATTGCTGAGTGATCTCTCTCTGTTCTTACCTCAGCCCACGAGCCTGTCGTTACGTTTTCTCCCCGCTGTCCAGCTGAGGAGGTGAGTGACAGAGCAGCTTTGTTGGGCACCTGGCATCCAGCCAGGGTCAACCCACCACAGTTCTTTTAAAAGGACTGTCATGGTTCAACCCCAGCTGGCAACTAAGCCCCACACAGATCCTCACTCACTCCCACCCCAGTGGGATGTGGGACAGAATTGGAAGACTAAGAGAAAACTCAGCTGAGGTAAAGACAGCTTAATAGGTAAAGCAAAAGCTGAGCACGCAAGAAAAGCAAGGAATTCATTCACCACTTCCCATGGGCAGGCAGGCGTTCAGCCATCCCCAGGAAAGCAGGGCTCCACCACATGTAATGGTTACTCAGGAAGACAAACACCGTCACTCTGAATATTGTCCCCCCATTACTCTCTCCTCCAAGCAATACACTGAGCATGACATCATATGGTATGGAATACGCCTTTGGTCAGTTGGGGTCAGCTGTCTCAGCTGTGTCCCCTCCCTGCTTCGTGTGCACTCCCAGACTGCTTGTTGGTGGAGTGGGGTGAGAAGCAGAGAAGCCTGTGTAAGCCCTGCTCAGAAATAGCAAAAACATCCCTGTATCATCAAAACTGTTTTCAGCACAAATCCAAACTCTAGCCCCTACTAGCTACTATGAAGAAAATTAACTGTATCCCGGCCAAACCCAGTACAAATTTCCTTTGAAAACTTGCTATTAGTGAAATCAGAGTAATCTGAAAGGTTTCAGTTGTGAAATAGCCATGTTGCATTTTATCCAAGTGTCCTTTTACTCTCCAATATTTATACATTCTATCAGAATATAATTCGCAATCTTGTATAATGTTGTGATTATATTTATAAACTTACACTCACCTTTTTTTTTTTCCTTTTTTTTTAAGTATCTGTAAAGTATCTGTAGATATTTTTGTTTCTGGTCATATGAAGCTGTCTGTAATTTGCCAAGACTAACCTTTGGAGCAAAGCAAGGTACCATAACCATGTACATCCATTTTATACTTTGATATGTCAGAATTCAAATACATCCTCTATCAATGAATACTTCACTTTCAGCTAGGGATGTTTTCTGAAATAAGAATGGGAGAAAAGTCCAAAAAGTTGTAGTAAGTATATATATATATATATATATATATATATATATATATGCCATCATAACACTAATATACAGAAAGCCACAATGTTGCCACATTTTCATAATCACAGTACAACTTGTTTAATGCTGTCTTGAGCTCACTTTTTGGAACTTTACGAAATCTTTTTCAAACTATTCTGATGTTCCTTTCTGTCTCTGCTACTATTTTTTTTGAGCAGCTGAGGAGTGTTTTAATTTTCACAGTTATTTCTAAAGATAAAATCCCAAGCTTCACCTCCCATATAACTTTATTTGGAACAATGAATTGAGCCACCTGACAAAAATAGGGACCATATATTTTCTAAGGAGTCCAACAAGCATCAGTTCTTAGCCCTCTCAACTAACTTGTTTCAACTCTCAAGTAGATATGTTTTTAAGTGTTACTGTTACTATTTTTATTATTATCCTGTAGACAGGATAGATCAGAAGTCTTAGCATACTAAGTGCATAGGCACTAGTTTTATTCTAGTGACTTTCAAAATACACACTCGCAGAAATCTTTAATGAGTGCTTCCACTTTGACAAAAATCTCCATTTATTCCTACAGTTCAAAAATAATAGCTAGCAAGGACAGGGGAAGGAACTCTAAAAAGCAGCAAATCACATAATAAGAAATTTAAAGGAAACCTGGGAAAGTGGGGATTAAGGTGGGAAAGAACATATTTTAGAATATCTAGAGGCAACCATCAAAACTGGCACTGTAAAACTGAGATGCTTTGCACAGACTTTCATAATACAAACATCACACACTGAATTTAATGTGTGCTGAAAAACTAATATGTCTCACGGAGTCATAATGTAATAAAAGGCTAGCCTATTGAATCATGTGTTATTTATTGTTCTCTGAGAAAGCAGAAGGAATAGTTTGTATTACCTCCCTAATGTATTTTTTCAATAACTCTATAATGTACTACAATGAGAATTTTTAACTTTGAAGTCGCTCTAATTTTAAATTTGTATCAAACCTTTAGCAGAAGCTTACCTTGCTTCTAGAGCCTGCTCTAACCATAGGTGAAGGCATTGAGAGCATATAGCAGCTGCAACAGGAATGCAGTCACATACAAGCCCTCATCAAGTCTAGTTACTTGTGGATCAGAGTTCCTGTTCAGTTGATCCCACTTTTCCCCAACGCCTTCCAAGATGTGAAATAATAATGACTAAGCCATACTGCTGGCCCAAGGAGTAAAGAGAAGTAAAAGGAACGGAAGCATTCACTCTCATTCCCGGGTCCCTTTCCTCTTTTGCCAAAATATCCATGGTCAGGGACAACGTAAGTGACTGCACTTCTCCTGCTCGTTTTTGTGGACACTAACGCTATAATAGGAGCCCCTCACAAACATGTGAAGATATGGCTTTGGTTTTGTAAATTTCTTTGGCATACTTGCAAAATCAGATGTTCATATTTCATACACTTGGTATATCATTGAAATGTGACCTTTAAGGCACTTTTTAGTCCTTCATCTATTCCCCTACTCAGAGACATTTTGTCTGCTTTTTCAATCTTCCAGTGATGCCAGCACTAATTCTAATATTGGAAGATATTTTTATGGTGAATATTTATCAATCTGATTTGCAATCATTATAATATTCAAATAAGCTTATGCGTACATAAATATTCTCACAGATCCACATATTTAGTATGTAAGATATTGTACATAAAAATAGGTATGTTTAAAAAATATGTGGGAGCATGAATTTTCTCCATTTTTCTCCTCCCACCCTTGCCACTGTAAATTGCTTTCAGCTCTTATATTCTGCAGGTCAGACTCAAGACAAATGACGTTTAGCAAGATGTAGCAGGTTTGCTAAAAGTTTGCAGATTTACCAATTTTGTAACTTTATAATTCAAATCTGAATTATATTAAAAACATAGTTGCCTATTTCTAATATTTTTATTTCTTTCCTTCCATTTTATTTCTGCTTCAGTGTTAGAACAGAAATACATGTTACACAAAACACTAGCCTGAATCCTCTTACTTCCCTTGCTAAAATTGTGGTAAATAATCAATTTATTCCAAACATTTAAATGAAATCCTAAATCCAAATTGAAGCATAGCTGCTTTTTTTTACTGAAAAATGCAGTCTCAAATGTTCACAGAAGGGCATAATTTATCTTAATGATGGCATATTTGATGCATTCCTGTACAGCACGCAGGGGGCAGCATTCCCACTGCTAGCTGATATGTAACTTCAGAGTCACAGGGAATGCAGACCTTGAAAGCCAGAGAACAGACAGATAACAGGACAGGAAATATTTCACAGGTCAGTGTCAATAAACTGACACTGGCCTGTGGTTTGAATTGCGTATCTCCAGGTAGAATCATAATAAAGAGCACATAAAACTTTTCCTTTTTTATCGAGCACACAAAAGGGAAAAAATGTCAGTAAGATGGATTAAGTGAATAACTGTCTTTTAATTATATTTTTTTTTACCAAAGGTAGAGACGCTATTTAGGAAAAAAATGTGCAACTACAGCGCATGGAAGAGGGAAGAGAAGAATAAGATATATCCAGCTGGCATAAATGAACATAAATGAAATTAAGTTGCCTGAACAGCAGGAAATACAATTTGTGCCAGAAACTGTCAGACTGATCTCATCCATCTCTCAAACAAGGCTATCAATCACTGTCTCATCCCTGTCTTCAGCATGGTTTTTCTTACCTCCAGCTGGCTGTACTTCAGCAGTGGAGTCATGTTAACTGAAATTCATTGTTTCACTTTGTTAATCTTTTATTCTTCAGAATTTCAACTATTTCTACCATCCCTGGAAAGGTATTATTCTGCTTATATAATTGAGCAATAAGCAGAACATGGGCAGGAATGGAGGCTGCAGTGCTTAATGAACACAGCTGTGGACTGACATTCATGAAATCTGGATTTTATTCCTACCTCTGCAGTCACCATTGAAAATCTATCCTTCGTGTGCCTAACTTTCCTCCATCTGCAAGATCGCCACTTACATGCTGAAGCCTTCTTTATTGTTTATGACTTTCTCTCTTGCGATCCATATATTTCACATGTATTCATACATGTCATACTTAACAATGGTCAAAGGTTTAATTTTCCATGCCATGTATTTTAGGTTTTTGAAATCTGGAAAGAGGCAAAGGATATTTCGTTAGAGAAAAGATGAAGTGTTTAATTACTGTGTGTGTGCATACAATATGCAATTGTATGACTGTCTTCTGTCCAGGGTCTTAAATTATAAGAATAGAATACAGGAGTTAGCATCAGGGGGCACCGACAGCTTTCTGCTCCGTGAGGGAAGGCAAATGGGGAGCCAGCAGTGACAGCAAGGCAGGCAGGGCAGTGGCCTCACTGGCAAGAAAACAGCACCAAAGCACCCAGACAAGAGTGGCGCAGGGCAGTGAGCAGGTCTGCTAACTGGGCAGGGTTTGCCAGGCAAATGCACAGTGATGATGTAGATCTGCAGTGAAGCTGCAGGCGAGCGCCCTGGTCAGAGCAGCGAGGGACATGGCAAGCAGAGGCATGGATGCAATGTAGGTCAGGCAGGGACCACGGCAGAGCAGTTCAGGGTACACACAGCTCCCGAGTGAGAGGGGGCCAGCCCCTGCCAGGGCTTCTCAAACAGCATCAAGGCCAAATAGCTGCCTCACAGCTGGCTTTGAGCCCTCGCTGCCAAGTCTCCAGGATTGTGGCAGAATTCACTTAGGGCTTGGACAGTTAGTGGGCAACTAATGCAGTTACAGCCTACTTGAATTTGTCTCTGGCATATATTTAATTGAATAGGTATGCGATAAATTGTATTGAACAGTGTACACTGAAGTAACTGGTACAACCTGTGCATAGTGAGTTTTAGATACACGTTACTCAAGCTACTACTAAAAAGAACAGCAGACTGAAATCTCTTTTTCTGTTTCAAATACTCTTACAGCTGCTTAATTTTCACAGAGTTCTTTGTGAGAAAATTCACAAACACTAAGATCTTCAAGATATTTCTTCATCAGATATGCTTTTCAGAAAAATATTTATTGATTCACAACCAATAATGACTCAACCCCAGAAGCCATTAGTAAATCAATTCAGGAAGATTACCTTTGACTTTAATAATAATTCCATGCATGAATGGTCTAAATGATCAGTTTGGCAAGATACTATGTTTGCTTACCATTTAAAAATTCCTACCCGACTAACAGCTACGATATATGAAATAGCTCCAGAAGCTTTCTGCCACTATGCCTAATACTTTAGTAGCTCTGATTAGACCAAATGAATTTCTGAATTCTAAATTGCTATGCATTTTGCTATGACTTAGACCTTTCAAAGCAAATGACCTTAAATCCAGGGCATGGATGATATTGACAAATCATTTTTCAAATTGGTAGATTTTCTTCAAACTGCACTTCATCAGAAATCCAGGACAGCAGGACATGGATAACAGCAGTGCTGTGAAAAAAACATATTGCTTATAGAGAGCACTTTCACTATGCTTTCTTAGGTGAAAACATTTAAGCTGAGGTAGGAATACTGTGAAACTATCTGTTTTGTATACATAGTGACCACTTCCAAATACAATTTTATCATCACTACAGTGTCAGTAACCCCATTTTGGAAAGCTGGAATTGCCCACTAGGGTTTTCTTTCAGTTCTCAGATATCAGAACAATGACACCACAGCAACATATATCAAGGAGAATAGTACAACTAAGTGTATCTTGCAGACTGATACAAATTAATGAATAAAGAAATACTCAATATTATTGATGGGATGTCTCAAACCAAGAGTATGGAAGCTGTTCTTCTTTGATGTCAGTAGCTTATGATGACTATTGACTTACCTTTTTGATTTAAGGAAGACTACACCAAAAATGTGTTTTTCAGAACTTTCTTAATATTTCATCAAAAGTAAAGTAGATTATACATCATACTTATTTGGAACAGTACAGTAAGGCACAAATGCTGAACAGAAAGTCGGTGAAAATGTGCATTGTTGTTAAAACAGCTAACATCTGTAATGACCCATCAGATTTCCACTATGATTTGGGAAAAGCATGCTATATATTTATCTGTTTTATGGAACTCTAATTAAGATATCATCAATTATGAACAGACAGCAGATATAAAAAATACACCCTATTGTCTCCTCACCTGGTCTGTGCCCTGTCAAATCTGCAGAGGAAGTGGGCAGTCTCTAACACAGAATTTAAACTTATGGCAGGAACAAAACCCATTAAATAAATGTTAAATATGTGTTTAATGGCTGAGGGTACATTGAAGGATCACATTAGTATCATGTATTTGGTATGGTTTCTTGTGGGGGAAGAGGATATTTTTCACTAGTTTGAACAACTGTGAAAAAAAGCATGAGCAATGGTTTCACCTACATTGTTTTTTAGATAAAACATATCACATAAATGTAAGCTGGTGTTTTTATGGTCATATGAGATAGCGGAAGTAGATTTATTCTCAGTATATGCATTTCTGCATACCCAGTGATTTCACAAATGCTGCCAGATCGTCTTAGTTTTACAGCTTTTGCCTATTAAATTTACTTCCTTGTATGCAGGAGACAAGCAAGAAATATTTATTTGTGATTGTGAAGAAGCTTTAACACTTTGATACAGGTACAGTAGCCTAATGTAACCAAGGCATGCATATTTGTTTAGATGCAAATTATCATGTTTTTTCTATTGCAAGTAAACGACATGATTTTCAAAGGTACCAACCAATCTTATACAATAATGTATCTTTAAAGATGTTCATGGCTCCTGCAAAATACAGCTAACTCACATTTTGTGCTTTTTCCTGTACTTTATGTTTTAACCACAATCTTAATTTGGTCATGATAAAATGGTAACATGTTAATGTTACTGTTCCTTTTTTAATTTTTTTCTCACCTAAGAATGAGACAGTTTGTTGTTTCCCCCTTAAGGACTACACTGTTTTCTGCATGAGGAATCTAAGTGACAACTCAAATGACAGTGTTACTATACCAATGAAATACAAAGAATAAAAATATATATATATATATAAAAATGTACCAAGAGATCATCAATTGTGAAGATCTTAATCCTTATGCAGTGTAAAACCTCACTGAGTCACACATATTACAGCAACTTAAGTGACTGGGTTGTTGCATTTCTTAAGAGGCACGTGATGTTAGAGTAAGCATGTAAAACAATTTTCCCTGACAAAACAGAAATATTGCAACCCATTCTTAAAGCAAAAGAAAATATTTAAGTGTCTCAAATTTCTTCTCTTATTAATATATGAGAACACATAGCTTGAATTTAAGCCAAGATAACAGACTGTTGGTCTGAACTTAACTTATTCAAAAAAGGGGCTTTACAATGACACATTTTCACACTGTGATCCCTCTTGCCTGTAAAAGTTGATGAAGCCTAATCCCCAAAATAACAAAGTCAGTGTGAGTCCTTCCATTGTATTACTCACAGATTATTCTCTGCTAAAAGTACATTATTTTTCCTTTGTGTTTCTTTTCGCCATGTACTTAGGCATACATCTAAATGTAAGCACCAGCTGTTTCACAGAGCATACATAAATGTAAGCATGAACAGTCCCACAAACATCAATGGCATGCCCTTAATGAACTGGAGTCTGAGGGAATCCATGCGTGTCAAATTTATAACCTACTTTTTGGCAAAACAATTTCATGAGATAGTTCCTATGATGGATGGTATACTACAAATACAATTTCTATGCAAAGTAACATGAATATTTAAAATACATTATCATAAGCTTCTGTTTGGAAGTTCTCAAATAATGCGCCTGTGTACCATACATCTATTACTTTTACATGTATCTAAGTTTGGTCCACAACATCCACTTCTTTTTCTAACAGCTTCAAAATCAAATTTTTAGAATATCATACATGTTAAATGAATGGGACCACCAGAATTTTCCACAGAGTCATGGAAAAAGCCATTCAACTGTCCTGCAGAAATTTACAGTATAGAAAAGAAAGCAATTTAACAGAGTAACAAAGAAATTAACATGGTACATCAGCTACTCATCAATCCGTTTGGTTGTTGGGTTGTTTACTCGGTTATGCACTTAACTGATCGCTTGCCCATACCATACAAATATCTTTTATATTCCTTGAGACTTACAACCCTGCCCTAGATTAAAGAAGATAAAAAGAGACTAGAAATACCATGATATATTTTTATGTTCTGTCCATTCACATTTATTTCTTCTTCTTTTATGGCTTTATAATCTTCCCATCTCTTTCAGGTTTCCTTGCCAAAGTCTGAAGGCAGATTTACCACATAAGCCTGAGAATCTCTTTGCGCTTTACTCAGCAGCATTGCCTACTCTGGTGAGTGGTCAAATGAAGTTTGCATTCTCCAGATCTGTTTCTTTAAAGAGACATGCCATTGCTGCTTTGATAATGTTTTTCTGCTCTTTCCAAGTCCCATTGATTTATTTTTTTAAAATCCCAAGACATTAGGTGTCTAACAAAATGTTTACTCAAATGATGACACAGTTTGTCCTATTAGTGTTTAAAGAGATTATAAAACCATTCATAGTTCTCCCTAAGGACGACAGGACTTACTGTTAATGTCTTAATTATCAACAAGAATAATACAATTAACAGCCCATCATGCTTCTTTCTGCTTACGGATAAATCAGGTCTGTATGGCTTCATCTTTCTACTTACTGATTTAGTTATAACAAAGTAGTCCTCAGTGAACTGTAGTGCTGTTGAATATCTCCCTATAGATGCAACATAGCCTTGTTATATACTCCATCCAAAGCATTATGCAATCTTTGACAAAAATCAAAGCTATGATGTTTCTTCAAAATCAACGTGTTACTAAAACCAGCCAATTGTTACACTTGGGTGTCATCAGCACAGCTTGTGCAATGCACTAACACAGCTAATGAATTTCAGTGTTTGTAAGCCCTTCAGTTTGGATGGGGTGTTGTTTTTTTTTTAAGTTTAGAGGATTTTTGCTACCTGTAGATTTCAATAGTTCCTACCTGCAGTGTTAAATAGCTTTTTAAAAAATTTTAGAAAGTTTAATCTAGTAAAAGTAAAAAAAAAATAAAAAATATATATATCCTCTTCGTGAAGCTTCTTAAACTTCAGGTTGAAAGCTTGCAAGCCAATAGCAAGTGACCTTGTAGTCCCAGAAAACACTTTCCTCAATTCTTCATTCACATCTGTGTATAACTGAAGTGCACACCTATGGTTCCCTTTTACTTATTTCAAAAGCTTACTAAGAACTTGTAATTAGTCCCTAATAAGCTTTCTTGTTACAGCTAGAAAGGCTTGAAAGGATTGAAAGGAGGTGCTCTTCTCCCAACCCCTCAAAGTGCAGGTGTAACAGATAAATGCTGCCAAATTCCCAGGCACCATGAAATGCTGCTCATTGCTACTAGCCTGGCTGTGGTGTTGATTCCCAGCACTGATCTCTCTTGTGTTAAGCCAAAACACTGATATAGTTTGTCATGGTATGATATAAAACAATATAAAAAAAGAAGCTAAAAATGTCTATATAGAGATGACAGTTTGTTTAGCTGAGTTGGTGGCAAAGTTCTAACATTTTACTGAAGACATTAGGGTTTTAATTACACTTTCTCAAGCAACAGTCTATAAAAGACCCCAATAATATAAGAGGAAAACCAGAGGAATCCTGTGTCAGAACTTTACAAAATATTAAAATCTTTCCATTTTTAGAGAAGAGATGATCCCCTCTGACCAGAGGTTCAGTAGCTACAGAAAGGTACAGTTAAATATGACATTTTTGACATAAATTAATTTTCTGCAGTACAGATATTAACTGGAGCTCTGTAAGTGAAAGTATTCAAAGCCCTTTGAGAATATGTAGGGGAATACCTTCATAAATCCGTTCTCCATTTCATTAATCCCATCATAAGCCATCAGTTAAGCCTGCACTGAACAATCACAGCAAATGTCTAAATCCTGTGAAACTTGCCCACTTTCCAATAGAAAACAGCTGAATAAAGTCTTGCTTCATGATAATTCATAAAAGAAAATATCAAATAAATAATTAAAATATAATTCCCTCCAGTTAATTCCAAATAGTTTTCCCATCTCAAAACTGAACTCTTTTTCTCACCATCATACTGATATTTTGGTTTTGGGATGTCCTGTTTTTAAGGACTAAGCTGCTGATATCTGGAAATATTTACCCTGCTTCTATTCTTCTTCTTCTTCTTCTTCTTCTTCTTCTTCTTCTTCTTCTTCTTCCTTCTTCTTCTTCTTCTTCTTCTTCTTCTTGTTGATGATGATGATGATGATGTTATTGTAAACAGTATGTTTTTTTTAAAGTAAATTGCATTATTTTAGTACTTAGTTGAATTAGGAATTGACAAAATATATTAGATTCTCAACATTTGAACTCTCTGGTCAGTTGTGACTGCCACCCATGTCAAGTATTATTGGTCCTTCTGTTTCATTCAGAATAGGGCTTGAAGAAACTTACAGTTTGAAAATTCATGGAAGCAACAATACTGAATGGACTATGAGATCCACAACAATCTGGATATATGTTTTAGAAAAATCTATACTCCTCAAATTTAATAAGGGCATTGATTTAACATGACATGATATCAATAAAACCTCAAACAGTAACAGAAAGCTTCAAACCCTCACTTTCTAGAAATGATTAGTCATTAATACAAACATAAATTATAAATTATAGAGGATTTAATATTTTCCTTATCTTTTCTCAATATTAGTGTGTACATGAAATTTTGTGATTGAATAATTTAATTGTATTTTAATGAAGACAAAAAAGTTTCATGTTTTGGACAACATTAGTATTGTTATTTGTTCCTGCACTAAGAGTTCAGAGAGGTGTTTTCATTCTTCTGTTTCCTCACTCTGTCAGGAGGACGTCATCCTATGATCCTATGTACAGGACTACCTTAATGTATGTTGTGCCCATGTTTAAATTTTCCTGTGCATGGAGTTTGTTGTGCACATATGTAATTGCCTAGTTACAGCCTCAAAAGATGTGAATGCCAATGGGACTGATTTTCTTCATTGTTCAAGATTTAACCACAAATGCAATGAATCTAGTTGTCATTTCAAGTAGATATTGTGCAGATTTGTTGCTGTAGTCTTTTGCTTCTAGTGAAAATATTTCTGAGCCAAAGCCTACGGATAGGTATAAAAATACAAATTGAAATTTAACAAGAAAACTTTCTCTAAACTTGTATTTTTTCATCCGTTAAAATGCAGCTGGGTACCCTATAGTACACAAACACAGAAAGGAAACCCAACAAGGTTGCAGAAGCATGGAATTGTTTGACAATGTCACAATTAAGATTTTTCATCATTATTTATATGTACATCTTTGTCCATCCTCCTTTTATGAGTCACAGTTCTGCATCATCTGTGAAATACTTCTTTACAACATATCCATATTTGGCTTATCTTCACTAGCTTCATCTGCTGTTTCCACCCATCACAGACTGCCTGTGCACCTCTTTTTCTCTACCAATGTGAGATTGCACCTCTTCAGTCTCTTCATCATTCATATTTAAGATCGTCTCTTCTCTTAGTCAAGCACCACTGAAGGAAAGACCAAGAACAAAGAAAATTCTCCTGTTTCCTACTTCATTACCATTGTGGTCACTTCCATATCCCATTCCACTCTTAATTTTGTGAGAAGAGCAGCTGCTATGCAAACTTTGCTTTGTTCCCATTTTTAGAGGTGGGTTATACTCAGGCATATGTCTGTACAAGGTATCTATAAGAGCTACACTGAGTACACAAGACACTACTGGGCATATGCAAAATGAAGTTTTCGGAGGTAGCAACTTCAGTACAAATTTTGTAGCATAGCAGAATTCACCCTTTACTTCCAAACGAGATAGCTTGCTGATTTTCATGTCCATGCCACAAAGTATGCATTTTTTAAAAAAATGGAACAGAATATTCTTGGTCTTCTTTCAGATG
The DNA here is from genome assembly GCF_023634155.1 of Falco peregrinus. Taxonomy (NCBI): domain Eukaryota; kingdom Metazoa; phylum Chordata; class Aves; order Falconiformes; family Falconidae; genus Falco; species Falco peregrinus. Next base: position 88,772,479 of record NC_073723.1, read on the forward strand.
AAAAAAAAAGTGATTTCCTTAAAATAATTAGAAGCAACTTTTTTGATCATTTTGCTGAAACTTCCCAAAAAGTTAGCCTGAGGAAGAAAACCAGCCTTCAGATTCCTCCCAATTAAATTTTGGCAGTCTTGTAAACAGCTCATAAACAACTGAAACACTTTTCTAATAAAGCAGTCTTGTTTTCTCTTGCTTATAGGCAATCGCTATAATTTTAATTAGATATATATGTGTATGATTTAAATATAAAGTACGTTGTATGTATATGGTTTTTAAAACAAGACTAAGCGATCCTGTAATATATAAAGAACATCAGTTTTCCTTTGATCTTGCTTTATAGTTGAGTTCCTTTAAACCCTGTATCTTAATAACTTTAGTCTTACCAATTACATAACACTTTACATCTTCAAAACACCCTACAGAAAATGGTATTTTTTCTTCTATGACCTAAGAGCCAAGTCTGAAGTCATCTAGTCTTTGATCAAAGACAATAGAAATAAAATTATTAAAAGAGTTACCATCAGTATCACCACTGAAGCTGTAAGCCAGATTCTGCCACAAGTTCTGGGTGTGTAAATCAGCTCTGAAAACAGAATAGTTGCTCCTAGTGCCTTCAGAAGGAAAAACTGCTTCAAGCTGTCAAGGTGTATGTTTTTGACTGGAGAGAGGGAAAAAATTAACTTCAACTATTTTAGTATTTGCAAACCTTATTAGTACATGGATGAATATGCATTCATTTCCTATACCTTAGTCTAATGTGTGAAAATATCTAATAAAATAAAGATTATATCATCGTATAGAAGAGGAGGCAAGCTCCTAAGAAATTAAAAATGCAAGTTTAATGACATGCAAAGACCACAGATTAAAATAACACAGTTAAAAAAGAAGAAATATCTTATTTTAATATAATCGATTCACACTTCTGGTGGGTTGAACCTGCCTGGCTGGATGCCAGGTGCCCAACAAAGCTGCTCTGTCACTCACCTCCTCAGCTGGACAGCGGGGAGAAAACGTAACGACAGGCTCGTGGGCTGAGGTAAGAACAGAGAGAGATCACTCAGCAATTGCCGTCACAGGCAAAACAGGCTCGACTTGGGAAAACTAGTTTAATTTGTTACCAATCAAATCAGAGTCGGATAACGAGAAATAAAACCAATTCTTAAATCACCTTTCCCCCACCCCTCTGTCATCCTGGGCTCAACTGTACTCCTGATGTTCTCTACCACCTCCCCTCCAGCGGTGCAGGGGGACGGTCAATTCATCGCATGTTGTCTCTGCCACTCCTTCCTCCTCAGGGGGAGCCTCCTCACACTCTGCCCCTTTTCCAGCGTGGCGTCCCTCCCATGGAAGAACTCTCCAACAGTTCTTCATGTACTGCTCCATCATGTGTGCCTTCCATGGGGTGACAAGTCCTGCCAGCAAACCTGGTCCAGCATGAGCTCCTCTCTGTCCACAGGTCATGCCAGGAACCTGCTCCAGCATGGGTTTCCCACAGGGTCACAGCCTCCTTTGGGTGCATCCACCTGCTCCAGCATAGGATCCTCTCTCCACAGGCTGCAGGTGGGTATCTGCTCCACCATTAACTTCCATGGCTGCAGGGGCACAGCCTGCCTCACCATGGGCTTCACCACGGGTTGCAGGGGAATTTCTGCTCCAGTGCCTGGAGCACCTCCTCCCCCTCTTTCTTCACTGTCCTTGATGTCTGCAGAGCTGTTTCTCTCACATGTTCTCACTCCTCTCTCTGGCTGCAGTTGCACAGGTCCATATCCCTCCCCATCCCCAATATTTTTGTCCCAGGGGCACTACTAGTATCGCTGATGTGCTCAGCCTTGGGCAGTGGTGGGTCCATCATTGAGCCAGCTAGTATTGGCTCCATCAGACATAGGGGAAGCTTCTAAGAGCTTCTTACTGAAGCTGGGTCCCCTATAGTCACCCCGCTACCAAAACCTTGCCATGCAAGCCTAATACAACCCTATGTTCTTTACTACCTAAATGAGAAAAAATAAACCCACACTTTAGCAAAGTGTGTGGGTTTTTTTAGCTATCTGCCAACATTTTCCATTTTACATGTTGGAAATGGATCTAGGCTAATTGAGCACGAAAAATATTCGTATTCTCTCACCAAAGCCCTTGGTGTCTTCAATAAATAGTAACAACTCTCTTGGAAATATATTGATCTGTGTTCTGAAGCTTATTGTAAATCCTTTGCAAAAGTTAATGTCAAGTCATTTTCTCTGTTTATTATTTACTTCTAATAACATTGACATACCCATTAGGTGCTGACAATTGTGCAGGTTTTCAGATGAGAAATCTTGGCCCTTTCTCATTGTAGAAAAAGGTTACAAGACCCCTTTAATGAGATTCATTTGATTTCTAATTACTAACAAATGCAGAAATCAAGTACATTTGACAAAAAAGAAATAAAGTCATTAACTCAGTCATCAGTACATTAAAAAAAGCTAGCTGAAGTCTTGAAAAATCAAACAATGTGGAAACAGAATACAAGATAGACTTAAGTTTTTGGAAGAGCTCCATTAGAGAGAAACACTTTTAATACAAGACTGAGTAAGGAGGCAAGAAAATAGAATAATTCTGTCTAGTTATTGATCTTTAAGAGTTGGTATTATATTCTAATAAAATGCAGGCCGATTTTACAAGGCATCCCAAGGTATCCCTTCTAAAATTTTAATACAGTTTTTGGGAATAATTTGTGAATTAAAGTGCTGATTCCTAGGAGAAAGGAAAGAGAATGTGACCTCAGCTAAAAAAAATCAGTTACTCTGTCTCTTGTTTTTGCTAACTCAAAGCTTAAAGCTTAGTTCTGAGGCTTTGATCCTATCTCTCTCTTTTTTTTTTTTTTTTGTCAAGCAGCAAGTATTTTTTACTTTGTCTGAGGGATTAAAGTAAAAAAAAATCACTCCTTTCTCACCTCATTTGTTTTAGAATGGAATCATAGAAGACATTACTAAATTTTGAAACTTTTCATAAGGACAAGAGTGAATCCAATAAAAAATGGATGAGTAGAATTACTTGTGAGATTAGTCCCAGTGAAGGCAACAGCAAAAATCACCTAAACACTATGGTTCAATGCATAGCTGCACTCACACCAATAAATAAGAACTGGACACAAAGTAAACAAAGATTTAGATGCGTAACTACCCTTTGAAAATAAACTTTGAAACAAATAAGAGGTAGAATTAGATTTAAAGGGCACATTGATGCCCATGTTTCCTTTTAGAAAGAGAAAAAAAAAAAGAAAAATATCTAACATGTGTTGGATTTTGATTTAACAGTTCCTCTGGGTCCAGGCTTGTTCATTATACCAGGAAGACAGGTTTTCAAGATTCTTTTTCATATATCCCCACACTGATACCTGGTAGGTATGATTTTAAGCCCTGTATCATGGACAGCACTAGTACTAACAGCATAGTTCTAGAAAATTAATTTTTAATCTGCAGTAGAAATATATTGAAAATTTACAATATTGGTGCAGGTTTTCTTTTTTTGTTTTGCTAGTGACATCAATAAGAAATTTTATATATATATATATGTATATTGTATAAGTTTTAAATTAGATGTTGAAAACAGAATCTGGAAATACAGTTTTAAATATAAAGTTAAACTGAAAGGCATGTAATGTTCTTCCACTTGTATAACTTACTGGTAGTTAACAGTTAATATACAGTAATTTTTAAAGTTAGTTTAAATACTTATCTTAGTCATTTATTTTAAGATATGAACATAAAAGATCTTTTACTTGTTGTACCATACTACAATTCTCTCACAAATATGCAGAAAACTATGGAATAAAAAATTGCAATCTTATTATCCTTACATATTCATACACTAAATACTATCAAAGCAATAATATGGCTCACCAAGGTCCACAGTGCACACACATGACTTCATCAACCCTTAGTGAACCATAAAGACCCAAGAATAACAATGCAAATCAGTCTTCCATATACACAATACACAGTGAGACAGTAATATTACAGGAACAGTTTTGTCTGCATGCAGAAATAGTTTCAGATAATGAAAGTGTCACTATATGATATTGCAGGGGACCCATCTACACGCTCCACCAGGTGGAATTCAGAAGGACTTAACGATCCATTGTTGCTCTCGGTAGATTTCAAAATGCAAATTGACTTATTATGTTTCTTTAAGGCAGCCAGAAAAAAATAGCATAATACGGTTGCTATCTCATGAGATGCTTATTTTTATACTCGACTGGAGGCAAAGCACATAGTCATGCATATAAGCAAATGTCTCTTAATCCTACAAAAAAAAGTAACACCTTTAAGCATTTTGCTTCCTAATTATTATTTTATGATTCACAAAAAATAATATTTCAGGATAATTTCACCAAAGTCAGAAAGTAAATTAGCTTGGTTAGCCATATCAGGAATAATCTACCCCAGAAAAAATGTACAATGCTTTATTGCAGTCAATATAATGGGACTTAAGTGGTTCACATGGATTTGTCTTTTATTTTTTACCCCAAAACAAAAGTTCCATTATAAGACACAGGGTATGTATGTCTAGCAAGCTACTCAGGTCACTTAGAAAGCCAGTGACATAGTAACTGCTTGCTGGGGAAAAAGAAAGATGATCAAAGTTACTGTCCTGAAGAACTGGGACAGTTATTATTTGATCAGGGGGAAGAAGGAATAATTTAAATGGATACTGCAAACTGTACTGCAGCCTCTGTCAGGTCTTTTTTCTTCTTTGTCACTGATATCTAATCTTCTTTGCTTCTGAATATTCTGGTTTCAAACGAAAGTACAAACAATTTCTGGCCTAAACTTCTTCCATGGTGTGCAGCTGGGAAATCTTTAGCTCAGTATCATTTATTTTGGGTCATTGCTGCTCAGAAAATACATGAATGTGAAGCTGAAAGTTAAAAAGTTGTTTGAAGAAATGGGTGTTGGGGCTTTGTTTGGTCCAAGTTTTCACACTTGGGTACTGCTCCACAAGTCCTTCATTACATTTCTTTGCAAATCTCAACATAAAAAAAATGTATTTCTCAGCTGGCTTTTCTGTTAAGGGTGGCTTAATCTCCCAAATAATGTTTCATTTTAGCTGTTAGAGAGAGGTCCCAACTGAAGTCTTTCTATTTAGAGGATTATACATATCCAGCAGAACAGTCATGTGCCTTGGCTGTAGAAAAAGTAGATTATAGTTTGGATAACAGTAGACTATTGTCCAAATGCGAGACGTCACTACTTCTGTTTCTAGTACCACCCTAAAACAATCTTTGAGGTTGCAGCCCAGTTCCTGCCTAACTACTGCTGCCTACATTCTTTCAGTTCTGCATCTTTGTGCCATTTGGGCTGACAGAGAGCAAAAAATTTTTTGAGGTAGAATGGTACTGACATCCAGGGCAGATACAGGTCACAAAATATATTCTATCTTTAACAGCAATGAAAAATAATGGATAAAGAAGAAACTCTCTCTTCCACTTCACTCAATGTTTTCTCTGTCACAGAACTCAAATGTGAGTTGTTTTTTTTTTCCATTTCTAGCTTCTAATGTTCCGAACACCATATCTATTTCAAAGTTCACTTACACCAGTAACAAAACAACGTAGTACATCTTTTGGAAAGTTCTACTAGTGCTCGACTAATACCCTGGTAGATATTTTGTCTGTAATTGCCTATAAGGGCATTATCTAGTAGCTAAGGGTAAAGGAATAATGCAGTTTCTAAACACCTCAATTTATAACCTTTTCTTGAAGCAGGAATGTAACCTATTAACTGTCTCATTACATTGTGCATGTATATCTTTGTATTTTATGTTAAAACATCAGATAGATAGATAAAAATGTATGTTTCACAGGAGCTGACTTTCAAGATTTAGGGTGCCTAACTGTTTTTAACCCATTTTTTGTCATTGCTTTTGTTTTCCACATAGTTCACACATATAAACAACTACATCAAAGGTTGCTGTTAGTATGAATAGTGCTTTTAGTAATCAGCAAACAAATCTGCGTTTTGTTTAATTCAGCCCTTTAGAATACTTGAAGAACAGGAACAAGTGCAAGGGTGGAAGTAGAACTGACACAACTTTCATCCTTTTGGTTTATTAACTCTGAAATGAGGACGTATCATTAATGGTCATAAAGGTGCCTCGGAGAATCTAAAAGCTGCCAGTAAGCAACTATAATTAGTTTCCTTGTTGTTTCTTTCTCTCATTTTCTCTTTTGCTTCAGGGAAACATGCCAGGAAGATTATATTCAAAACTGTAAATGCATCTAAATTACAAATAAAGCTTAAAGAGTATTTGTAATTTTTTTTCAATTGTCTGAAAAATAAATGTAATTTTTAACTATTATCCTATTGCCTTAGTTTTATATATATATATATAAAACATTTTAAAGCACCTACTATATATAGGCCGATCTGATAATAATTATATACATAATCAATATTTAACTGACAGCATCACTACAGTTACCAGCCAAGACTGACTCAACAAAGAATTAAACAAAATAGGCAATGATCCCATCTTCACACCATAGACATAAGAAAATACCTTGGCCTTGAAATTTTCAAAGGATATGGGGGCCCAGAGAAAAGCTGATGTCATGATCAAGGCCGATCCTGGAAAACATTTCATCCATTGAAACTGAGGACTCCAGACTGAGCTCCACTAACTTTTTACAGTTAGATTGTGCAAAAAGACAGATTCTTGAAAGAAGTAGTCCAAAATCAGCTAGAGATCTGAAGGTGAAAACCAATGAACATTCAGAAATTTTAGAAAAAACAGGTCCTCAAATCCTGGTATCCTCAAGTTCTGATACTTTTGATTTTGAATAATGTGAACAAATTTAAACGTTAAACAAAACCATGATTTTTTATGTTGTTTTACAAACTTCATGGGGAACATATTTACTTAAATGAATGACACCTACATCATATTAATTTTGAAAAAGATATTTTAGCTCAAAGATGTTTGACAAGAACATTTTGACTACTGTTTACACTAACACTAATTAAGATATTAATCAGAACCCTGAATTGCAAATCCAAGTAATAAAGTGCGCTCAGGAATCCTTAGGTACCTCATTCATCCAGCCAATGTGAATGCCTTAATCTTCTCCAGCCATGAGTGAAGGCAATCAGTGATTAACACAGGAATGAGACAAAGAACCAAATGGCATTGGCATAGCCAGACTCCCAACTACATGGCAAAATCTCCGACAGTTTCATGTATGCATTCCAAAGCAGAAAGGACCAAGAAAGCACTGTAAGTATGAACAGAAAGAAATCACCTTAGGAGAAATACTTCATCTTATGGGAAAACTCGGGAAGAAAACCTTCAGAAGTAGGGCTGTGTGGTTAAAGGGAAGTATAAGAATGTTGACCGGGGTCAATGTCAAAAGTGAGACACTAGCTGCAACTGAGCTGGAAAAAAAAACACCTACCCCTTTAGAACTAGACAAGCTGTGATTACAGAATGTATCCTTGATTTTCCAAGAAGCCTCTTAAAAGATTGATTCCGTGGTTTTCTTTAAGGTATTTGATCTAACTAAAGATGGTAAAGCACTGTTTGACTTGATATGGGAGATTTTCCTATGAGAGAATAATAGACTTATGTTCATTTTTGTGGTTTCACATGCTATCTTAGAATATTTATTATTCTTATGAAAGCTGTAGCATCTGGAACAATAAGAATGTGTAAGATTTCAATTAAAAGGAAAACTAATGTTTCAAGGGTTCTGGATTTCTGGACCAAGGGGAAAGAAATGAATGAATAAAGCCTATTCAGAAACAAACTTAACATAGTGTACATCAGGCCTAAATGCCAGACACTTTCTTAGTAAAGTGATGGAGGATTTGCTGAGTTTTGCTTGGGTTTTTGCAGTGTTTTTTTAAATTTGTCATCTCTAGAATCAACACAGAAGCAGAGAAAACTGAGGGTAAAGAAGCAAAAACCCAGCATATACCTATGTCCATTAGAAAAGTTGCTACTTAAGGTGCAATCACAGTTGTCTTTACATGATGTACTGAGTTTATACATCATGGTGACAAATCAGAAATGTTTATATGAGACTTGGGAAGTGCTTCTGCCTAGTCATCGCTTGGAAAATCAAGCATTTAAACCCTGTTCAACCTTTTCAAAATCCAGTAGAATATATTTCAAATTATTAAAAGAAATTGTCACATTAAAAAGGGGGTTTTACTTGAACCCTTTATATTTGATCAGCCTGTGAGTTTCCCAAGAAAGACAAGACCCTTGTGCCCTACCTGTGCTTTGGCAGCCCACTGTATCAGAGGGTGACTCAACTAATCTATTCAGGGAGACCCGCTGACAGTGTCACTGAATCAAATCCCTTACAACAACTACTCAAATCCCTGGAGACTTAAACAAAATGGTAGTCAGCTAAAGATTTTTATAATACAAAATGCAAGTTTATAACAGAAAAAGGTTCAAACATTGCTGGTGATAATACACTGACTGCAAAGCAAGCTTAAAACAATACATCTAGTAACAGCTAGTGTGAGTTAGTCATAGAATAAAGTTCTTACCGAGGAGATGTCCCTATGGGGGAGAAGACAGGTTCAGCCCATCGACTGATCCCAGAAGTTATGATGGAGTCTTCCCTAACTTCTCCCCTCCTTTCTTACTTACACTTTGTAGTACATTGCATATTAATTATCATATACAGGATTAGTTACAAGTTTCTTGCTTCTAATACAAATTAGTGCGCATCCTCAGATAGCACTACTAAAGTTTTTCACTAACTACACATGCTCTCCAAGCAGGGTTTTGCCCTCTTTCAGGGGGGCTATTTGAGTTGGAGGTCATGATCTCCTACTACCACAATTACCTTTGTTCTGCTTTCAACTAATTTTCTGTTGATGTCTGTGGATTACAACACCTTATCCACTTGTCTCCTGCAGCCAGAGCTTTCCTCACTTGAAGTCTTCTTTCTGCAACAACTTAGACCTTTTCACCATCCATTCTTTGTTTCCTGCCCTTCCCAAGGCTGATTCTCTTCATTAGAAGCAACAACTTTAGAACTCTCCTTTTGAACTTATTTCAGTCCAAGACCAGTTCATTTTCTTTACATTTATGTGGAGCTTGAGTGACTCCAGTCATACATGTTTTTGTTACTGATGGGTATCAGCGAGGTGTGGTAGTAACTTGGAGGCAGGTAACTTTGTGATGGAGGCGTGCGATGGTTGTTACACCTGAGGAAAGTAATTTCACCACAATTGTTGGCTCAGCAGTGGACATCTCATTATTCTTCATGTAACAACTGCTATGCAGCTTATCAGCTGTGTGGTACATCAAGTTTCCATTCCTGCAGGGAGCACAAAAGCCTGGCTGTGGTGTCTCCACTCTGCTCCATCCTCCGTCACTCCTATCAGCATGTGCTCAGCTGGCAGGATGTGTTGCTTAGGGAGCTGTGGTGATGTAGATTCCATACATGCCAACCATCCTGAAGGCGACAGCTGTATTTTACCCTAAACAACTTTCTGTTATACTACGCCTCTGTTAGGTCCCAGTTTTCTCTAATTCCACCCCAAAGTAATTTTCCTGCAACAATAAAAAACAAAAGTTGTAAATAGATTTCATCTTAACATGAAAAAGGGGGTTTTTTTTCTTTGTGCGGTGCCATACACAGGTACAATTACTTTTCATTCCTGTGAAGAGTATCTGAACATGAAATTGTATTGCTATGAAAATAGCTAGATACCCAAACCCGTTCTTTGACAGAATCAAGAATCACTAAATTTGGAGCAGACAAGCTTAAGTCATGGCTTTATGTCTGTTACAAATTATGCAGGTTGCAGCGTGCCTAAGAAGCCTCTCAGCACCTTACTATGCAAATAAATTAACTACCGACAGCTTTAACTCAAAGTATTCTTGCTGTTGTTGCTTTTTCTGGATATGAATATTATTTAAAAGTAGCACAGTTGATTACATGATAGAAGCAACAGAAGAAATATACATTCATGTGCTTCATTTAGAAGAAAAATGACTTCATTTAAATACATGTTTTAGTGACTTCTGGAGAAGGAGAGAACAGGTAGCCAGTAAGAATCTTTATTTCTGTCTTCAAGAAGACCCCCACTCTCCTGGTCGCTTTATATCTTCAGTCTTGTCTTATGCTGCTTGTTTTAAAATCAAACACTACTTTCACATCAGAAAATAACTAAAAATTTGAACAGAAGTCTTGTTAAAAAAAAAAAAAAAAGTCTTATATCCTCCTTATTCTCTTTAAAACTCACAAGATGCCCAGAACATTACTTCTGCTAATGCTCAGAAGGGCTGCAGTGCTGAGGTAATAGTGTATCACCATGCCATCGTTGGACAGTGCCAAACACAACACAACAGACCATCTGAGTCTGCCTGGACCAGGCTACACCTGGAGGGGAGGGCTGAGTTCTTCCACAGAGCAGTTTTGACTGCAGAAACCATACAGTTCTCTGCTCAAATACATAGGGAATTGTAGTCCCTAACCCTGATTCAAGATTTAACATAAGTTTCATACTGGAATAATAAACCCTAAAAATAAGTAATTTTCTCATTATTACTCACTTTCTAGGTGGATTGCTCATCTTATTTTGGGGAATTGGGATGGTCTTTTTCTTCTCGTTACCACACAGCAAGCTCTATGTGCCATGGTCTCTGACAGCTGCATATACATGTTACCACATAACAGAGGATTGATGACAACCCCCTCTCAGAACGTTTGTGAGGAAAGAAAGAAGCATATTGCACATTATATCATTACCTGGTAAACTGCTTATCTAAATAGGAGTCTTAAGAATAGTTACTTTTAAATTACTTTTGCTACTAATAAGGAAAAGTTAAGGAAAGTCTATAGAAATATAAAATCAATATTGTAGCCATTTGACTAAATTTCCAAATACTGAATCATCAGTATAATTCAAAGTAGCTAAAAAATGTAACCAAAATTCTGTATTCTGCCAAGGGAACCTTCATCTTCTGTCCAACTTACCAGAGGTAAAAATTCTTTTTCCTAAGTAATAAGTGTTTCTGTTTCCAGCCTTAAAAATCAATTAGAGCTGCCAGTGAGTAATTAAACTAACTAATGAGATGTTATTTTAAATTACAATCCAACTTTCTCTGAACTGTTTTGCACTAAACCTTAACTACCATATCTGCATTATTCTGATTCCTTTATAGCTTCACAAGCTTGTTTCTTTGTGGGTTGCTTTCAGTTAAATATCACCTGCAGTCACACTAAGAAATAATTAAGTACTTTTAATTGCAGGTTTTCAAAAACCAAACCAAACCAAACCAAATAAAATGTAGGTCCATTCCATAAAATGAAAGTTATCTAATGCTACTGCATCACTAAAATACAGCTAGCTATAGTGTGCAGATTTCTGTCTTTTAAGAAAAGGCCTACTGCAGTTAACTTTAGCAGTCAGGTTAATTGCATTTCTTCAAAGTACACCATTGAGTAAGTTGTAAAGTCATTTAAATGGGTTGCTGACCCACTTCTGCATTTTCTTTTTCAGATGTTGGTATTAAAATTATATTGTCTGAAGTACATGCACAATAGGGGTTAGATTTTCTGTTGTGTGGTTTGCTATATGGTTTTCAAAAAGTTTAGAACATTTTATGTATATAATGTTGAACCAAGTAATAAAGAAGATTTATGCAAACTGAGAGCGTGAACGATAAATAAGTCACATCTTTCCCAGCGATTACATTCTGGCTGGTTTATGAGTTAATAATATGAATAAATGGTTCCTTTAACATCCAGCTCTCTTTCTATCTATTCCTTGCATCTTGTGATGCTTTTTGCAAACCACTTACTAGCATTGTCTGCTTTGCATACCCTTTCTCCTTCAAAGCATGTTAAAAGAAATTGTTGAAAGCATCCTACCCCATTCAGCAATACAGCATGAATAGTCACTCCTGCTATCACCACCACTGAGTGTTGGAGGGTCCTGGGCAAAGCATTTCAACAGACCCTTTTATGCTTATGGCTCTGTCGTTTTGCCCTTTGGTCTCACCTTAACCTCCATCATGTCAAGGTACAATCCCCTACTCTGAACTAGTAGGAGGTGGCTGAACTCCACAGCACAAGAGATAGTGTTTTGGAGCAGCATTCCCTCCTTTTCATTTCCCTTTCATTCAGCAGAGCCTTAGGAGCCCATTCTCCTTCTCTGGAGTACAACTGGCCCCTGTTCTTTCACACAGAGCTGTTCTTTCTCTGATTTGAAAGCAGAGGCCTCGGGGACCCCTGAAAGATTGTACGGAATTTCCAGTTCCGACTGACAAGTCCAGTTCTCTTTTCTTTCTAGCCTGTGTGTTTCTCTGCAAACTTCAAAGCCAGTTCCTCTGTCGATTTCTGCCAGCACTGATATGAAGGGCCCTAAAGGAACAGGAATTAGAGAGGAGAGGGCTCATGTCTGTTTGGCATGAACATCTCTACCTCTGTCGCTGACCTCAAGAGACTCCAAAACAGCGAGTGTTTCCTACAGCGTCCCTGGCTTTTGTTGCTGAACCTAATCCCTACACTGTCCACTGTCCAGTACTAGAACAAGGAAGACTCTTCACAGCATCTTCCCCTGGCCTCCACTGCGGGGGAGCTCAGCAAGCACAGCTTCCTTCTGTGTTTGCCTGGACTCACACAGAGAACAGAAACCTACAGGGAAGGTGCTAGTCTGCCCCATGGGAATCCATTGAAAAATAGTCTTTCCATCAACACAGCGACAATTGCCAATGGAGAAAGCAAAGAATGGGAAGAGGAAAAGACAGAAGAGTGGCAGTTTTCTCTAGAGAAAGGAAGAATGGCTTTCTGGGAAGGAAGGGGTTACTTTGAGTGTCAGGAACAGTTCTTATTTCTTGAGGGGCATACTTGGATGTCCAAAAAGGAACATTAAGGGCAGTAATGATCAGAAGTGAATTAATACAAAGAGAAGCATTTTCATGAAATGGGAATCCTAAAAAAGATTTGCATTCTTAATGCATTTTAAAATCTATAGCAGTTTTGTCCTCCTGGGTGAAAACACTGTGCTTGCAAGGGCATGAGCATGTTCACAAGAAACTTGGGGGCGGGGGGAAAATTAATTTGTCATTATTTTCAGAAGTCATTCATAAGTCATCTCATCACCAATAGGATGTCTCCCCGCTTCTGTGGGCTTCCAGCCTGTAAATATGCAATAAATGGCTTAAAAGCCAGAAACAGGTTAGGACACATATATGCTGATAGGCACAGACAGTGTGAAAGTCACTTTGCAAATCTGAATTGGATGGAATGTGCTCTGTTTCACAAGATTCAAAGGCATGTTACATCCAAGCTACTCCCTGCCTCTCTAGAGTTTTCCAATGCAAATCTGGGTTATTAATAAGGGTCTGAAGATCTATCCTGTGACTTCTATCTTTCTGAGTAACACAGATTGAAAGCTTGGCTGATACGTGCAGAAATCCTAATGTACTCAGGGTTTAATGCAATGAGACATTGAACTGTACATAATAGCATTCAAAAAGTACCAGATTTCATAGATACTTGTGTAATATTAATGAAAAATCATTTACAACAACAACATATACTATATTCTTTTTCACCACTTTTTGTTTTAAAGTCATTTACAAATCAACCCCCAGCAAAACCAAACCTAACCTTTACTTTTCACAGATCACAGCCACAGGCCACCAAGTTCTTGCCACTCTTAATGAACTCTGTTATTTGTTAAGAGGTCTTTAATACCTACCAATATCTAGGTCTGACTGACACAGACACTTGATACAAGGTATTTGGCTTTATGCCTACCCCAGGTGGAATTCTATTAACATAGGTTGAGGTTTAGGTATCTTTTCAAGCATCAGAAGCTGAATCCACAATACTGCAGAGGAAATGACTGAATATGCCCCTAGAATATAAATTAAGAAGATGCAATAACTACCTTCCCTTGGTTTGCCATGCCTATCTTTCCAAAAAAATTTATTTCTCCTTCAAGTAAGCTTTAAACCATAATGCCACTGTTCCAGCTTTCTGGACAATTATAAAAAACCTGTTTGAATGTCATCCTTCATTGAACTAAAGGCTAGGTCAAATACCATTCTACAGCAGAAATACAGACATATTAGCCTATCCTCAAGTCGCCTTAAGTTCTCCTCAAAAATATTAATTTCAAATAATATTTCATAAAAAATTCATTGACATAGCCTCTTTTCTCCCCTCAATATCTCCTCACCAGAAACCATGGCTAATTAATTCCATGCAGACTCTCTGAAAATATTTCTCTGACTTATATTCAACTCAGTATTCATTATGTCTTTCTGAAATCTGAAAAAATATTACTTTGTGCTCTCTGGTACTACAGTCTGCAGAAATGAATAATTACTGCTTGTCCTTTTAATATATAAATCTCAATATAAGCCTCCCTCAAAAACAGAGGGGAAACTGGACTAATGTCCATTTGTCTAGTATTTCCTAATAAAAATAACTTATTTTTTGCATTAGTAGCTGCCTTACTAAGGGAAGGACAGCATGTAACAAGTGCTTTTAAAAACAGTTTAAGCTTTTTAATCATTCCACTGGTCTTAGTTGGCTTTGATACAATCTTTGATGTACTTTTTATATTTACTTTTGCACCACATCTTAACAGCCACCTTAAAGTTAAATTTACTCTGATAAAATGACACATTTTAGAGTTAAGAAGCTCCACCTGCTGGATATTCAGTTGTATATTATAACTTTTTCTGTTATTTTTATAATCTTATTACTTACACCTTTATTAACTGTCTTCCTTTAATGGAAATCTCATTCTTTTACATTACTGAAAGTAAATAATTAGCCAATAATATTAATTGCCCAACATTATAGCAGAATATCTTAACAGTATTTACTGATAGAAAACATAATATGGAACATCTGGCTTACTGCCTCACTTACTTTACTTTCCACTCTGCTTTTATTTCCAGGCAACTTTATTCCACAGAACCAATGTAATAAAGTCCTGAAATTCTTTTGGACCACAAGTTTAGTTAATGCTTAAAAATGTGATTGCAAGTCCTAGCTTCTATATCAGATCCAACTGGAATAAAAAAATCTATGAAGAACATTCATATAGCTTTTGCACAACATGGCTCATTTTTCAACATCATGAGCGTGACACACAGTCTAGATGTTTCCCCTTTCATGATTAAGTATGTTCCAACCATTTTTCAGAAATAAAGTTATTTTATTTAAATGAAGGTTGGTATCAATCTTTTCAGCTAGTTTCATGAACAGCAGCTGCCAGAGGCCCATGATGGAAGAACAGTGCAAGCACCAATGCCAGATGATGACAGCTTTGACAGAGAATACAGGTAATATTGTCGCTTTCTACCTCACTTTTCTTTTATCCATGCTGTAATATCTCAAGTACAAATATTCAGATCACTGACAAATGTCTTTAGAAATCATGCCTTACCTCATCTATCAAGGACATGATCATCATTAGAAACATACTAAATTAAAATTGAAGCTTAAAGGAAAACAAATGTTTGCAGAGATTTACTTAAGACTGACAGAAGTGATTTACATTACTAAAAGTTTAACTCAGCTCCACTTAGCATTTCAGGTAGTTGATAAATTAATTAATACTATTTTTTCACCTTGTCCTCTTCTATGTTTTTATGTTTTGGTTTTGGGTGGGTTTTTTTTGTTATGATAAGAAATGGAAATCATAGACTTTGAAAATGTTAATGTGCTCTTGAGCTGTACCTTATTCTAATGCTAATCAATGCCAAGATCAAGCAGCAAAGCTGCCTTTCATCCTACACCCGGCACCATTTTACATGTATGTTTGCAAAGAAACATTTATAGGGTGTTTTAGAAACAGCTGGCATCTTTAATTCATTGAGTTTACACTACTTTTTTATGAAATACAGATGCATAGCTTTCTGGACTTGACAATCAGAAACCTTTAATTTAAAACCCAGCAAAATATTTCACACTGCATCCAGATATAAAACTATCCCTCTTTTCCACGGGGAAAAGAAATAATGCACTAAGAAACAAAGGGAGGGAGAGGTAGGAGGGGATTTCTCTTTGCAGTTTCCACAGTCCCATGGCATGAGATTTGCAAAACTTAAAGGGTGGAAGCACTTCATTGTTATCTTCACTGTTCACTCTTGTTGAGTGCTCTTCATCAAACATCCTGGATGACCTTAGCAGAGAGATAAGGCATTGGCACACTTTGCTGGCTCTGTCTGTTAGCTGTACTGTACACACAATGATCTTAGTCAAGAAAGTGTTATTGAGTGGGGGGATGCACATTTGTTGCTTTGTCCTCTGCTTGTATTTCCTTCCCTGAAAAGACAAGAGAGAAAGTAAGCCACCCCCCTTCACTCATTACATAGCCCCAACATCGGGTCAGATATGAGGTGATTTTCCTCATGCTTATAAGAGAATGCTAGAATTTCTGGAGCTTTTGGTAGGAAGATGGCATGATTTGTATCTATCAGCAGTTTTAAAAAAGTCTTCTAAGAAAGATCTGGCATATGTTGATAAACTTCATTGTCCATTAATTGTCTCTTGTTTGTCTTAATCTCTATCCCTATATGTAGCAGACAAAAAAAATACAGAACTTCTCTGTATTCTAGAAAGTATTGTTATTAGTATCATGAGTCTATATCCTCCAAGCCAGACTTCTTTGAAGCCCTTATTAAAATCTACGTGCATTTTGCCTGAAAACAAAATTGCACAGACCAGTCATTGGGACAACACATGGTGATTTGCCACCAATATAAAATACCATCCAAAGCACCATCTTCCTTTTTTAGAATGCTTTTTGTCAGTTCATCACAACACAGCCATTCAAACATTCACAGAACTCATAGGTACTTGTTATTTCTTTCTGAAACAGAGATTAAAGGGTTCCCTAAATACAGGGGTAGTTCATATGGATATATATCATGTAAGAAAAAAAGCATATAGCCTAGAATATAAAGCATGGAAATATGAAGGGGAAGACAAAGCAGGTACTGGAAAAGGGGCAGAATGAGAGACAAGAAAGGAGATAATCAGAGAAGAGATAATCTAAGAAGGAGATAATCAGAATGTAATTAAAATATTACAAGTTATAAGAAGATCGGTATCTGAATATACCTTACCTTTTGGAATTCCTAAAAAAAAAAAAAAAAAGATAATAATCTTTTAAAGTAGCTGGAAGTAATTAGGGAGAAATAATATTTTTTGCCCTTACCTCTTCTTTTTAGCCAGTTGCAAACAAATACCCAGGAAAACAGTGAGGTAAGCCCAAAGTAGTACAAATGTAGAAGAAATTGAAAAGACCAGGAAAGACACTTCAGTCAGAGCCATAGATGTGTAAGCAACACTTCTAAGGACAAGGACTGAAATTATAACTGCATATAATGGAAAACCTGTGAATCATTCCAGGGTTAGTTTACCAAAGTATGAGCAACTTCTTTTTTTTAAATGTAACAAAATCTCTTTGGACTGTGCTACGAGTCTCCCTTGTATTCAAACTTCTTATGACAACGTAAGCATCACATTTTTAATGTATGGCAATACATTATGACAATAACTACATATGACAATAAATACATGTCTTGCATTTTTGTCCAAATTATAAGCTAAATTTGTTTTGAAAAAAATTTTTAAAATCTCTGTAGTTTTGGCTGTGTGCAGCTATTGGTGGCTTTTATACACACTGCAAGATCAGATGTTCTTCTTAAAGAGCAACGACAGTAACTTGAAAGTATTAGTGAAATCAAATTTCGCTAATGTCACTGTGCAAAGTCTGAACCCCAGACAACTAGATGTAAAATATTAAATGCCTTTAACTGATGTAAAGACAATTATGAGTGTACTATTAAAACTGTCTATTGTTTATCTGATAGTATGTATCTTGAGAGTATCAGAGAATATCCTGAAGAGAGAGAGCCTGAAGAGAGGTCCTCCTTCTGTTTGGAGGTATGTAAAGCAGTAGTCACTTACAAAATCTTGGTCATACATCGTACAAACTAACCCTCAAATCAAATGTCACATTTCTAATAAGTAGCTGATACAAGTTCAACATGTTATACTATTACCAAGATAATCAATGTTCTTTCAGCAGCATTAGAACTCTCCTTTATTTTCTTCTGTGATAGAAAGCACTTATGTACAATTAATATCTTTTGATGCACATCTTGCTTTTAATGATGCTTGTCAATTTCCAGTTAAGAAAATCAGGCATTTTTGCCTTGACTCAACATTAAGTCCATCTGCATTAATGCCATTTAAAAGGCATTTTTTTTTTGTCTTTTGTGGCCCCCTGCCTCATTTGGACTGTAGCATCTGCAGAGTTACTCCAGTACTTCTATCAAACTGTGGCCCCTCACAGGACTACTGGTCCCTTATTTAGAAAAAGAGACAACTACAACTGTACAACTTAATGTGTCATAAAATCAAACAGATGTGCAATTTCTTGGATATTTCTAATCCCTCAGAAGATTTTTGTTAGTGCTGGCTTTTTTTTTGGTTGATTGGTTGGATGGTTGGGTTTTGGGGGTTGGTTTTTTTCTGACTGGGTTGAAGAAATAGTTTAAAATTAAAATATTGGCAATCCCCCCTAGAAAGAAGCTGTAAGTTGTGCTCGGTTCTAAGTTTTACACTAGACTTTGAACGCATCTTTGCTCACGCTTAAGTTGCATGAGCATTTACTGTGCCAGCAGTTCCACTGAAATCAACCTTATTCAGCTTACCCCTATAAAGTTAATGAGAAGTTGAAATAAATTAATTGGCAGTTCTGATGACAGTCTGGAAAGATGTCACAAAAGGTGATAAGCAATGGACAGACTAGTGCACTGAGCAGTCATTTTTGAACACTTTGTTTTAGTTGACAAAGTGATTCGGGTTTAAATTCAAAAAGTTGTCCTGATACCAAAGTGGGGATATGTAAAGAAAAAGAAGGCCTTATGACCAACACAATAAAGCCAACAACAGGCCTTCCCAGGTCAAAGTCACAGCTATGCCTTCAGATTATTTATGAGACTACTTACAAGCTATTTAAGACATGCATTCATGGGAATTGTATCATTAAAATGGATTTTAAGTGAATACAAAAGATTGTGTGGACCTTATGCTTTAGGGAAAAGAGTGGTTTATTTGGGTTTAAGTAAATCTGTTCCCAAATGATTTCTACTATGCTGAAATAAGTGAGTTATTTTATTGTCACTGTTCAAAAAGATTTTATACTGGTTATTGGTTAACATATCTCAGTTTAAATTTATACCTTAAATCACAGTGGCAAAACTTTGTCAGAGGGGAAAAAACCCAAACCCACAAACAAAACCCGACAGACCTAAAACTCTCTGTGCTACAGTTTTCCATCTCTGAAATTTAGTGAATTACTTCTTAATTTCTTTTAGCCTTTGTCATGCTTAGGTTTTAAGACTGTAGGCTCCTAAGGGGAAGAACCATCTTTTGTATGTTAGTATCATGCTTAGCACAGTAAGGCACTAGTTTCAGAAAGGACCTCCAGGTGCTACTGTAATACAAATTAGTATTACTAATATGTAATTGTTGCAGTATAACCATCCATATAAGCAGTGAAATGCCTTAATTTTCTTACCTGCTTTCAACATGTCTCTGAAAATGGAGTCATATAATTCCAAAGAACATGTTAATACTCATGATAAGCAAAGAAGAAAATTCCAGGGGGATTAAATCTTCGGTTTTACAGAATGAGTGCAATAAAAGATGCTGTTTCTACAGGAACAGGGGGGTAGACTAATGCTGAAGATCTTCAAATCCTTCTGAATCCTGAGTTAATTAAAATGAAACTTTCTTGATCACACTAGCAAAGCTTTAGCTAAACTAATAAGAAAATGTATCAGTTACTCATAGTGGCAGCATGTGCTTTTAGATTTCCACTCCAAAGCATAACACTAATGCAGAGACTTACCTGAATCAAACTAGAGGAGCGTGTTGCAGTTTTCTGTAAAAATTTCACATATATTTTATAACAGAATCATCTCTCTCCCCAGTACTAATGCAGTTGATCTTATTCCAGTAATTCCTTTCAGATTTTAATATTTTCATTATTTTGTGTTTTTACAAGTAAGTTTAATTAAAGATAAAGAAACATCTTAGATCTATTTTTAAAAATTATGCTTACTAGTCATACTCTAAATATATTATTTAGTAATTCTACTGTCTGAAATTATTCCAGGCATGACTGCTTCATTGATGTGGTTAGCATTTTAAAATAAAGAAAAAAAAATCTTTAGGATTTTTACTGATAAGATTGTGGTTCTGCTTTAAGATCTAGGCACAGAAATACAATTCCAGCTTCAGATGCAACTAGAAAATACCTTGGTCCTTCTTTTGTATAGATGCGTGCAATATATCTCTGCGTGACATGATGCTTGCAATATCCTTTACATGACTTTTTTGTAACTAAACTTGGCTTCTCAAAACTTGAAACTGATTTCCAGGGAAGTTCTGATTTATTTGTTTGTTTTAATTCCAATGAAGATTTTATTTAATTTTAAAATTTTCAGTAAAATTTGACTCAAAATCTCCTTCAAAATGCTGACATTCCAAAATAATTTCCAGGATTTACATTCTTCTTTTTTTTTTTTCTAAAAGGTTTCAACTTATAGAAATCTAATTAGTGCTAGCTATATTTTAATGTTTCAACATGAATACCATTATTTGATGAACCTCTGATCTACTCCAAGTATTTGTGTTAGTGTCATGACATAACATGCTTGACAAGCTTAAGCGAAGACTTCCTATAGTCCATTCAAAATCATGAAGATTTTGACTTTAATTCAGCTGGTATTTTAAATACATGGCAAAAAAAGTATTTGAGAATTTGTGTGAAACATACTGCATGTAGATACAATGTTATGTAAACTGCTAACCTGAAGAAATATACTACACTCTTTATAGTCTGTACAATCAATTAAAAAAATGTCTTTCTGTGTAATACTTATCAGATTCACACATTACCTCCAGAATGACCTTCATTAATATCTACCATGTCAGAAGGGGAAAAATATTTCAGTTTTGCACCATATTTATAGTATAATACCTCAATCTGTTTCATGGACACAAAGTGACAGAGTTGCTGTATTCATTATGCTTGTTTGACAGGATGACAGGATCCAAGCAAATTTTTATTTTGTGACTTAACTATGATGAAATTTATTTTCTTCACATAGTCCATTGGGCAGCTGACTACATTTATTTCAACAACTGATTGTTCCATATAGATGGAAATGTGTTTTGACCGCAAAATGAAGTATGAGCTCTGACAGAAGACACTTCAGCCAGGAAAAGTGATGGGCTCTCATTTGTCACTGTTGAGATGGCTGATTTTCAAACCCAGCACATTGATAGTTTTGGAAATCGTCATCTGGGCATGGTCTTGACCTTGTCTAGCAAAGGCTCATTGACAACTCATCACATGTTGGAGAGCAAGGCTGGCCAGGAGCCAGGGGAGATACAATCAATAACACATAGCCCAAGACTACTGGGAAGATGGAGGTGGATGAGGTACTCAGAACAAGCCAATTAGCAGCTTCTTCTGTGG
The DNA here is from genome assembly GCF_023634155.1 of Falco peregrinus. NCBI lineage: Eukaryota > Metazoa > Chordata > Aves > Falconiformes > Falconidae > Falco > Falco peregrinus. Next base: position 88,794,006 of record NC_073723.1, read on the forward strand.
CCTATGTAAACTACATATTTGACCATTAACTAACTATCCCCTTCACAATTACAGACTTTCCCTCTTTCATCACAGTTGTATACACAAAAAATTGCAGAGATTTTTTTGTGGAGTTGGCAAATAATTATCTGTATAGAGTAAAAAACCTTTCAATCTTTGATTCCTGTATCAGTCTCCCCACAAAACTATGCACCTGAGTCATCTATTAACTACTTGGCGGGGCTGGGGGGGTTTGTAAAGCTCACACTGAACTCTGTTATTGCACTTCAGTTGCTTACTGGTAGCCTGCAACAAGCTTGCATATGCCTACCTGAGCTGTGATTAGTGATGATTTCCAAAGAGAAAGAACACAAAGTCAGCATTAAGGATGGAGACAGAACTCTGAAACTGTGTTACTAACAGAGAAAGCAAATGTCATCAAGCACCTTGAAGTAAGAACTTCTACGACACAGCATTGTAGATGTCTTCCAGCAATTCAAGACTTCTGGTTTTTAATTTTAGATTTTTAACTTAAATAATTTACTCAGCTCCTCACAGCTAATTTTATGTACTCTAATAGTTCCCTGTATGCTTGCTAAAAACTGAACTAGATTACAAAAATACATTGATTTCTGAATTTTCCTCAAGTATTGCCAGTCAATTAACAATATTTGTTAACTCTGATGCTAGAATCTAGCAAAATTTGTAACCATGTAACATATTTCCATGCAGTTATACTATTTGGGCAGAAGGCTGCAGTAGAAGATCAGGTTGAAATGCTCCAGGAGATAAATAGGTTTTGTTTGTGGATTTTTTTTTACTTACTTTGTCTTTGCCAGTTAGATTAACAACTACCAGAAATATTTACAAATTTCAACAAGCTTTGGTAGCACAGACACTCTTCTCACAGACTCCCATCATTAATTGCAGCTAGGCTGATGATCTGCATCATAAAGAGTTTTTATCAGATGCAATATAAAGAAAAACATTTTGATTCATTAGATATTCTGTCTGGCTTGATGCTTAGTAAAAATCAGTCATGCATACGGACTATATTAAACAATATTCATACATGCAAGATATGTAGAATAAAAGTATGGCAAAACCTTAAAATGAAAACTCATCATAGTTAATGATTAGCATACTATAAATTTAGTCCATTACAGGATTTACCAAGTTGTATGCATGTATAAATGAATGAGAATCAAAATTGCATACAATATGGGCGTTTTTGGTTTAAGATCAATTAGCCAATTTGTTTATAGTCTGGTAACAATTAGAGTAATGGGCTGCAGAACATGGTTAACTTTTACTAAAAGTCTTTGCAAAAAATTATTCAGAAAAATAATTATAGTGGTGACATTTTTGTAATCATCTGGTGTTTGAGAAAGGAACATTTTCCCAAAATGGCATGTGGATCACGCTTATTGTGTTTCCTCTGTTCATTTCATATAATGCACACAACTGCCACAGACCAGAATAGTTGCACTTCATTTGTATCTTTATGGAAGTGCAACTCCTACTACAAGAACACTTTAAAGCTCTTTTATAGCAATGATACTGAACTAGTTGTAACATTACTGCTAACAATACCAATCCTTCTACAGTTTCACCTTTCATCGGATCATCTCAAATAGATTCTAAATCACTAATTGTGGGAGGCAGCATTTTTATGCAGTTTATATATGAAATGATGCACATGAGGGAGAAAAACAAAGGCTTCAATGGGCACATTGTGGGTAAGTAGCAGGAACAGTTGTATTAATTGCAGTATGCTGCTCGGAAATATCCTCAAGTGCTAGGTGCTATACAGACATAAAGGCATATTCTTTTTTTCATTAGTTATGCTTGTGACTAAAAAAATAAATAAAAATGAAACAATATAAAAACGAAAATTCTTGAATATGTAGCAGACCAGAGAGCTGAATGCACAAGGGGCGGGGGGGAAACCACACTAAAGACAAGCAGCTAAATGAATGTAGTAGCACATGTTCTTAGCTTTGTTTTCAGAAGTTCAGAAAGATACGATGCATCATGATGCAGCCTGGTGTAGAGATCCTCATCTGGCCTTTAGCTAGCTGGTAGGTGTGCAGGTGCTAGGTACCACATTATGGTAGGTATAGGTCAGGACAACATATGGGTAATGTAACTGACTAGGAGTAACTCTGGTTCCTGAATCAGCTCTTTTGGCATTAGCTTAAGTATTTCCTGCGTTGCACAAGAGGGGAAAGGTGTTTCAGGGTTTTTTTGACCTTCAGACCCTGCTCCTTAACTCAAGTGTTGTCATGTGTTTAGCATTGACATGTATTTAGTGTTGGTGTAGTCTCATCATTAGTATTGTGTGTAATTCTGGGCTGCATAATTTAAATAGAATTTAAAGTACTTGAAGGTGTACAGAGGGCAGCAAATCTGGTGGAAGAGATGGATGGAATGTCCTATGAGGAGCAGCTAAGGGTTTTAGGCTTGTCTAGTTTGGAGAGGAGACTGAGGAGTGACCTCATTTGTTCTCTACAGCTTCCTGAGGAAGTGGAGAGGAAGATGCTGATCTCTTCTCCCTGGTATCCTGTAACAGGACACATGGGAATGCTTCCAAGTTGCATCAGGGGAGGTTCAGACTTGACATTTGGAAGCATTCTATATGGAGAGGGTAGTCAAACACTCAAACAGACTTCCTAGAGAAGTGGTAAATGCCCCAAGCCTGCCAGTGTTTAAGAGGCTTTTGGACAATGCTCTTAATAACATGCTTTAACTTTTGGTCAGTCCTGAACTGGTCAAGCACTTAGACAAGATTATCATTCTAGGTCCCTTCCAACTCAGCTGTCGTATCCTATCCTATCCTATCCTATCCTATCCTATCCTATCCTATCCTATCCTATCCTATCCTATCCTATCCTATCCTATCCTATCCTATCCTATCCTATCCTGTCCTGTCCTGTCCTGTCCTGTCCTGTCCTGTCCTGTCCTGTCCTAATTCTATTCTGTTCTGTTCCGTTCTGTTTTGTTCCATTTTGTTCTGTTCTGTTCCATTCCGTTCTATTTTATTCTATTCTGTTCTGTGTTCTGTTCTATCCTGTTCTATTCTATTCTATCCTGTTCTGTTCTGTCCTATCCTACCCTACCCTATCCTATCCTATTCTATTTTGTTCCATTACACCATATTGGGAGGTCTTACTTAGCAAACAGAGAATTAGAAAATGCACTTGAATACTTCTGCAGTGCTCAGTAAAAAAATAATTTGCTTTGTATTTCCCTCGCAAACATTTTCTTTTAGAAAATAAAGAATATTAAAAGGGAAGTGATTTACCAGAACAAGCCAATTTCAATGCAGGTTTCTAATGCATGCTAATCTGACTTTCTATCCTTTTCATGCTCCGAAAATTTACCTGATCTAAGCTACAGACTTGTGTCCAGTTCACCTCAATGACTAATCAGGAGTATGGATGACAGATTCTAGAAAGAAATGGATGTTTTGAAATCTCTCTTTCTTAGGAAATTACCCTATATCCTTTGTTGTTCTAACTTAGGGGAGGGGGGGAGAAAAAACAAACCAAAAAAACCACCATTCATTTTTCTTGATGAGAAAATTCCAGTTCCTACAATAGCTCTTCAAGGGGGGGTGGGGGGTGAGGGATGGGGGGAAGGTATCAGGTAGTCAAAGTATCATGAATGCTTTTTAATGACAAAAGAATAAAAAAAACTGGAGCAGGGGTTGCTTGCTTGCTTGTATCTCCTGTATTTGCATTATTTGAGAAAAAAAACACCAACACCAACAAAAACAAACAAAACCCAAACAACAGACTAATAGGGATTATTAGGAAAAAAAATGGAGCACAAACCAGCATAAACTAACAATATAAACCTATAATGTGACCACATCATGCATCCTGAATGCAGTTCTGATCTTCCCATCTCAAGAAGGCTATAGCTGGACTGGAGCAGGAGCAGAGAAGAACAACGTTAATGGCTTATGTGTGGTTACAAAGACAAGAACGCTAACTAGAAAGGGGCAACCAAGGAGGTTGTTTTATTTTTACTGTTATTGAAAGAATTATAACTGACTTGGAAAAGGTGAATATGAAATTATTGTTCACAGTATTTTCCAGAGCAAAAACTAGTAAATATTAGATAAAACTAAAGGTACCTGGTTCAAAAAAGAAATGTACATTTATATTTGTAATTCATCTCTACAGTGTATTTCAAACACTTGAAGGTTCGAAAGGTTACCTTCTTTGACAGGTAATCTACTTTGAAGGTAGATTAGTCTACTTTTGGAAGAAAACTCTACTGAGTAGTATCAAATACAAAGACACCTTCTGTGGCTCAAAACCACAAATACCGTGAGCAACAAACAGCCCAAAACTGTGAAAGTATTCAGGAGATGCAACTCTACATACTACCTACTGCTGCATACTGTAAAGGCAACCAAATAGGGGGTTTGTCCAGTTCAGTCATTTTTGTGCTTGTATTCAGCATATGCACGAGAAAAATACCAATGAACAAGTGATTAAGATAGCAGTTTTAAGAATCAGGGTCTCCTGAGTGTATTCCTTACTGGACATCACGATTTTCTCTGAGACTGGGCCAGCTATTTGGAGAAATTTTCTGTATCACAGGGCTTTAAAAACAAATACATTTATGGTTGTGAATTACTGTCATGATAGAGAACAGTACAGGTCTATGAAATCCCAGCTGATGAGTAAAAAAAATCCCTGTAAAATATTAAATTCTCCATATTCCTATATTATATAAATATTGGACAAAGAAAACATTCATCAAAACAGTAAGATATGCTTTCTTTCTGTCACTGAAGGAAATGGCAAAGCACTTTGTGACTATTTACCGCAGATTCTTCTTTAAAGGGGACAAAAGTACTGAAAAAAAGTATTTTTGCTGACATTCCTGCTCCCCTCTCTTGTCTTTCCAAAGCAATAGTGTTAGCACTAGCACACACGGGAAGAAGTACAATTAGCAGAACAGCTGCTTACACTCAGTCAAGCACATAAGATATCATTTATCTCAGTATTTAAGTCTAGCAGTACAAAAACCATGTTCTTGCTGTGGTTTCTTTCATCCTCCCTTTCCTTTGTTAAATCTAAGATTCTGACTTGTTTTTTCCCTAATTAAGTTGTGAGTTCACTGTGAAACCTTTCTACAATACCCACAAAATGGTGGTCCAACACTGGCCCGGTGTATGGGGAATACAAAAGATAAATATGTTAAAGGCTGGCCATTCTTAGCACTCAAAACACAACTTTAACACCTATAAAACACATCCTTTCCTAGAAATAGTCACCCCTGTTCCCACACTCACATTCTAGAAAGAGCGAGCTGCCAAACTGAAGTCTTGGTCTATTTTTCTACTTATTTATTAAATTTACTATCAGAGTATGCTTCAGGATGCTTCAGGATGTGAAATCTAGTCCTTTTGAAGGGCACATTTTCTTCATAGAGTATTGCTTCACGTTTTCAGAGTTTCTGTTCCAAATGGGTGGCAGAGTCAAGTCTAAACCAGCAGCAGCCACCGAAGGCAGTTGGCCTTTAAATGTTTGTTTCTTGACAATGAAGTTGAATGCCTGCCCAGAATAAAGACGACTGTGAGGAACTGTGTAGACTTTGATGGAACACTTGAGCCCAAGGTGCCACACAGAGATGCAAAGACAAAGACAACCTTGTTATTGAACAACACTAAACTGTTAAATAAGATTCAGTGTTTTGAATACGAGCCTCAGCTGGCTACATTCTTGTTAGAGGTACAATGAAAGATAGGAAAACCAGTTAAATCTTGAAATACAAAGTATTTTGCTTTTTATTTTGACAATGTCTTTTGCTTTCTTCCCCTCAATACTTCAGAGAAATTGCAGAGGGAAAAACAGTTTGGCATGTATTAGAGCTAAAGATGAAAAAAACTGTCCTTTTTGAGGCAAAGAAGTAAGTAAGGTGAGATGAGCTGGATTTGTGCTGAAAAATAATCCTGCTGCTTTGAAGACAGATGCACAGAAAAGCGAAGAAAACAAAATAAAGAGAGAAATAAGATGCCGTTTGTGTATGTGATGCTTACTGCTGTTTGTAACCTTGCTGCTTTTGAGAGGCAGCTACTAGCCTCTTCTCACTTTAACAACCATAAACAAAATCTTATCTGTGTCAAGTTATGACAGTGTGTGTAGTTGTTTTTCTGGTCACAGTTCATGATAGTTTTGACTGAATATGTCAGATCCTATCAAACAGAAAACAAAGAAATAGGAAAGAAGGGAAATATGTTATGGTTGCAAAATGGTAATAAGAAGGCAGGAGCTAGGAGCTATATAGCAGAGGTTACATGTTCAGCACATGGCCTTAAGCTTTAGTCCACAGTAATTCAGTGTCAGCTAGGCCCTTTCTTGTGGATTGTTTTTCTCATGACCTCTTCCAGGAATGGTATAGAGAAGGGGACATTTCTCACGTGAGGTCCCCCAGAGCAGTGGATGTGACAGCTGTTAATTGAATGCTTATTTACTGTTGTCCATGAGATACTGTTTTTTATTTGGACCAGTTTCAAATTAGGGATGTCCAAATTAACAGATAATTATAAAACTATACATATAAAAATACATATGTATATAAAATATAAAATATTATCTATAATAAGAGATACATTATATAATGTAACATATGAAAATTGTAAAAATAATTAACAAATAATAATAATAATAATAAATTTGCTTTATTAAGTCTATATCAATGACATAAGCCTTGGTCTGCTGGTTTCCATCTTCACACTGTTTTTGTTTATTAGAATTGTGAGTTTAGGTATTTTTGCTTGACTTCATCTATTTTCAGCTTTTAAAATTTTGCTTGTTTTCAATGTAACATGTTAGAAATCAAGTTGGACTTTTGATACTTTCAAGGGCTTATAACATAGGCATATGCACAATATAGCAAGGAGTGAAAAAAACAGAATATAAAAAAGGAAAAAAGAAACACAAAGTTGATAGAAGGGTAGACTGATAGGGTTTGATAACTGCCTGTTTATATATCAATCTGACACTTCCAGAAAAATCTGAGCTTAAAACAATGAGCTACTGCTGTGGTGTAAAACCCTTCCCTTGATACTTTTCAAGCACCAGAACGCTGGAAGATGGCTCATGTGACACCTGTTTGTTAAGCTCCTTTTCCCAAGGAGTTCTGTGGAACTCCTGACCATTGACTTTAATGCCTGCACCAGGAAAATTGTTAGAAACTGTAATAAGGAGCAGAACTTAGTAGATAGATATGATACACTGAGGAAGAGTCAACATGGTTTTTGTAAGACACATTGAAGACATCAAAGACCTGATAGAGTTCCTTGAAAAAGTCAGTACATGAATAAGGGAAATCTACTTGTTATAGTCTCCTTGGATTTCCAAGAAGTTTTCGACATGTTTTATCATCAATAATTCTTGAAGAAGCTAAATGGCTAAGGAATAACAAGCCTTCATAAAGATTAAACAGCAGTGGAAAGATAAAAGCCATAGAACAAATTATAATTTTCCATGGCACAGGAAAGTTGCCAGTAAAATCACCATGAGGTATGCTCTGTATCATGTGCATAACTGATAAGGAAATATCAGAGTGGTAGCAAAGGTTGTTAGCAATACAAATCAGTCACGATAGAAAAGACAAGAGATGATTGCAAAGAACCGCAGGAATGACATTCATGATACTAACTGGGCAAAAATAGGAAGCTAAAATTTAGTGTAGATAAATACGAAGTGAGGCACGCTGAAAAAAGCAATATCTGTTTTATCTGTGCAATGATGTGCTTGGAGCTTCCGAGATACCAGGCAAGAGAGAGCTCTTTCAGTTACAACATGCAGTCAAATGAAGGAAAAAGAAAGAGTGTTATAAGCTATCAGAAAAAAGGATAGGAAAAAGTAAAGAAAATATCATTGTTTAACTGTGTATATCCATGGTACATAAAAATTTGAATATTATGTGTATTTCCAGTCTTTTTCTCTCAGAGGCATCAGCAATGATGAGACGGTTCCTATAAAGAAAACCTGAATGGCTGGTTTCTTGAGCCTGCAACATACATGACTGAGTGGGAAATCATAAAGGAATACAAAATTATGAGTGGAGAGGTTGAATATGAATGTGGTGTTCACTGTGTTTTCCAACCCAGGTATTAGGATTCACCATACATAGTAACAGGCACACAGGCCAAAACAAAGAGAAGACAATATATAGTTAAAGATGTGGAACTCCATGCCAGATGATGTAGTAGAAACTGACTGTGGTTTCAAACCAGGACTAGACAAACTGACAGAGACAAACCTTACCGGACTATTGAATACAGAGGTATAACATCTGGAAGCATCTGAGAGACACATCACTAAAACATGAAAGGTTACTCAAAAGAAATACGTTTCCTTCAGCATAAATCCTTTGTTACGAACCTGCTAATGACCACTATTGCAAGCAGGATACTGCAGCAGGTGGAGCGCTGCTCTGCCTCATTATGGCTTATCGCTTTCTAAAGCTTTGTTTGCATTACCAACTGAAGATTAATAAAAGTATTCAGCAAGACTCCAAGATTTTTTCAGAGACTTGCATTGCAGCTTGCCCTTGTTACTCTAAGAATAACTTCATCAATTTGATAAGAGGGTTCCCTCTCTTATCTATGTTGATAAAGGCCACACAATGATGAATGACAGACAAACAGAAGAAGACAGTGACAAGTGCTGTGAAGGATTTTCAAAAGCATTTATCCAATATATCCAGTCAGCAATGATTTTACAGTAATTGAAATATTTGCTGGCCATAATACGATTATGAATATTAATATGTGGATTTTATTATTATTCTAAGAAGTATACCTATCAAAAATATCCCAAAGAGTTCTCTCTAGATTCACTTCCAATTCGTAACAATTTTTTTTCAGTTATCATAATGTTCTGTTCATGATCTCCAGCATCCCACCTGCTTACACAGTTTTCCTTCCCTGTCAAGCCAAGCCATATGATTGAAAGAAGCTTACTAATTTTCCCATTCACACTTGCTCCCTTTTAAACTGTGTCTTCAAATCCACTCAGAGCCTCACCTGAGACAGGTGAATATAACTTCCTGTCACTGATGACTCAACAAAGAAAGGATTTTGAGTTGTACAACCCAGGTCATTGTGGAGCTTCTGCACTGTCTGTAGTTGTAGCACTGCAATTAAGTGTCTTTCTAGAAGTGTAGCTTGTATGAAGAAAGCCTGTAGATGATAAACATTGCATTAGAGTTCTTAGGGAAATTTCTATAGAAAATATTTTATATGCTTACAAAAGGTTTTATAATGCCTTCAACTTATATGGACAATATTTCTCTTTAAACTATCACATCATAAGTCTTGGTTCAATGCACATGGTTGATTGTGTAGAGCTAACTGTCTTTTATTGTCACTTATGGTATAGTAAGTGACAATATAAGTAAGTATAGTAAGAAAAATCAACTTACTGAGCTGTAAGCATGGTGCTGTAGCTATATTTATAAAGACTCATTCTAGAAAAAGAAATTGCTGCTTATTTTATAGTATCGGACTATATGTATTTCTTGTTTGTATTTAAAACAAAATCATTTATCACAGATCGGGAGATTGAAAAAAGAAATTATTTAGTACAATTTTTTTTCTTATCAATCTATTCACTGTGCAGAGTTGTAAATGTTTTTTGTAAATAATCACCAATATACAGCAATTATTCAGGAGACAAATAGTCAAGGTTTTTAAAATGAAGGCACACAGTTATTAAGTTAATTTATCCTTGCTCTAAAATATCCACAAAAAGATAACATGTTGAGAAATGTATAAAGACATTTGTAGAGCATATGCATAATACCTTTTAGAAGTCTCTGAGACAATGGTTAACATATTGTTAGAAAGAAATGTATGCTACTGCTCTACTGTTAATATAAATAATTCTGCCTTTTTATAGGTGTAATGCCATTAGAGTGTAAATAAAATTTGTATAGAAAACATCAGGAACATAGTGCACTTTATCTGTAGGGAGCTACAAATCATTTTAATCTTTCAAGTGTCAGAAAATCCCTGAACATTGTAAATAAAATCCTAAAATGCTTGTTTCTAGTTCATACATATTCATTTTTAACTCAGATACCCAGGAGCAATAAAACTGGACTAACTGACTTTCAGGAAACTCCAGAACCATTTGAACATAATTTTATTACTTTGAAAATACTGCAAAACTCAAGAATGGCTTTACCCATATCTTAGGCTGTCAATGTCTAAATGAGTGCATAAAGTAAAGCTTCCCTGAAGGTAGACTTATATATAGCATTTAATTCTAGCAATTCCTTAGTCATTTTTATCGCAATTTACCCTTGGATTATTAGGATGAATGTTTTTTAGTTAACTATATTCAGCCAATAGGCAATACTGAACAACACTAAAATATTCATAGGATAAGGTATGAGACTTTTGTTTGCAGCACTGTTTCACCACTGATTTCCCAAGTCAGGTTTTGAAACTGCATTTGTATTTTGCTGATACAGCATAAGAGCTGCGATAAACTAGTGTTCTGAAATTCAAATGATCCAGTAAGACCTGTTAACGTAGCAACTCTTAGTTTGAAAAAGTTTGCAGAGTAAGGAAATCACTGAAATGCAATCCCCACTCTATTGCAAAATAGTAAGAAACCCGAGTATTCTTTCTTTCACGTGGAACTGGAAAAAAAAAAACAAACAAGAGGTGCAAATTGAAATTCTCAAGTTTTAGTAACTCATTCTGAGAACGAAAAGAGATAACTAAAAATCAGATGAAACAACAATACTTGTAATTTTTATAAAAGAAACTGAACACCAATATCATGTCTGCATAGCTTCCAGCTGAACTAAGGAAAGAGAAAGCTATTGCAATGTACAAAAGCCAGGATGGAGCATGACAGTTTTATCTCTTGGACAGACACACATAAGACACATAGGGAACGCAATGCTAAGTCTCAAAACTTTTCTTTTTTGCAGGAAAGAAAAAACAAGTTCTTAAACCCTTCTTACTGCAGTGAATACCGACGAAATTTGAAACAGTAACAAACCTGTTGAAAGCTGCAAAAAAAGAAAACCCCTCAAAATCTGCTTATATTCAAGCTCAGAAAAAACCCAACAGTTACTGCTTCCTTCTCTTGTTAACAAACAACCCATTGGACACTTGAATGCATATGTTGCAAGGAAGAACTACTTGGTCCATAATCCAAATAATAATTTTCACCAGATTTTCCATGGAAAAAAAAAGAAAAAAAAAATGAATATATTCTTCCTCTGACAACTGAGCAAATTACAGTAAATGGAAAATCATGTCAGATTTCTTTCCTCTGAGAAGGGGGAAAAAAAAAAGATGACAGTAATATGTGAGAGTTTAGCCATAATGAGTTCCATATTCTTATAAATTAAGTATAGTTCAGGAATTTAGAGGTTCAATTAGAACAAGGTATCCTGCTTTGCTGGAAGCTGTATATGTTCCCAATATAAATTGTTACACTTCACAAATTGAATATAAAAGGTATTAGTCCTGCAAGGCCTATGCTTGAGTAAAAGTGTACTGTCACAATCAATCACATTTGTTTAAGAATTTCCAAGCTATTAAAAAACTGTATGTGAATCCAGCATGGTTAAATCACTGTAGTAGTCCTGACTAGAAGACCATTGCACATCGAGGAGTTAAGAGATCCACATAACAGTTCCCATGAGCAAGCCGCCAGGCCTGTACTGTGCTGTGCAAATCCCCTGTCTGTGAGGTAAACCCAGCCCAGCCAGCTCAGAAACGCAGAATCATGGAATGGTTGAGGTCTGAAGGGACCTCTGGAGGTTATCTGGTCCAACACCACTTCTCAAGCAGGGTCACTTAGAGCATGTTGCCAATGACCACATCCAGACAACTTTTGAATATCCACAAGTATGGAGACTCCACAACCTCTCTGGGCAACTGAGCCTTTTCTTCTTCAGGCTGAACAGTCCCACCACTCTCAGTCTTTCCTCATAGAAGAGATGCTCCAGTCCCTTCATCAACTTTGTGGTACTTCACTGGACTCTGTCTGGTATGTCTATGTCTCTCTTGATCTGGGAAGCTCAGACCTGGACACAGCGACTCCAGGTATGGCCTCACCAGTGCTGAGCAGAGAGGAAAGATCACTTCCCTCAACCTGCTGGTAATACTTTGCCTATTGCAGCCCAGGATACCATTAACACCTTTGCCACAAGGCCATATTGCTGGTGCATGTTCAGCTTGGTGTCAACCAGGACTTCTAGGTCCTTTTCTGAAAAGCTGCTCTCCAGCATGGTGGCCCTGGGTGGCTCCCAGCATATACTTGTACATGGGGCTGTCTCTCCCCAGGTACAGGACTTTGTACTTGTTGAACTTCATGAGCTTTGTCAGAACATTTCTCCAGTCTGATGAGGTCCCTCTTGGAACTGGTGACTATACCACCTGCATGGCCTTGCACAGCAAGATGTTCTCATGTAAACATCCTTTTTTGTTTGACCGTTGAAATACTGAATAGAGCTGCTATCTTACAAGAAAAATCCTAGGGTAGCTCAAATGACTGTAATGGGGGAAACCTATTGGACGGTATCTGCACAGTTTGCTGAGCACTGAGTGGAGGCCCACTAGGTGCTGTACACCTTGGGGTCCCCAGCATGTGAAGGGACAAACTACTCTCAACTATTCTCTCTTACTTTACAGCATTAGCTCTAACAAACACCATTTTAAAGGATACTTTACAGAGTCTAAGTGCCTTTCACGCTGGGAACATAATAAACCAGTACCTCCTTCTGCAATACAGTGATGAAAACTTCTGAACATCAGAGAACCTCGTTTCAGAGGTGGTTTATTTTTCAGTACTGTAATATGTTTGCAGATTAATACTCTTTGGCAACTCTATGGTCCTATTTTTGTACTTTTTAATTGTTAAATAATATATGGAGTAACTATTAGCACCATTTTTTCCAAAGCAAATACATTAACAAAACAAACAAAAACAACAAAAAACTGAAACAACCCCCCCTTTTTGTTATCAATGATTGAGTAACTTATTTTTCACATGCTCTTCAAAGGCAGCTCAAAGACATTACATAACAAATGAGAATGGTCACTGGTATTTCTTAGATCTGATGATAAATAGATAATAGCTCATTACACTTCTCTGCATACTGTCTGGGTGTTTGGCGTAAAATGGTAGTTGTGATTATACACTGCTGCTGACAACTGTGATTGGTGTAGCATTACAGACTAACATATACAGCATTTGAAAGAAACTTGGGGAGAAAGGGCTGTCTGGGGAAGACTGCTGTCCATAGGGTCCTTCATTCTGCCTTCTCCAGGTGGCTGATGTCACTTGCACCAACAAGAAACCCCCTTTTTTTTTCCACTCTGTGGGACAGAATTTCCAGATCGAGTGTAGATGACTACTAGGGCCTTGCTGGGTTTTCCTCAGGTGGAGAAAGTAACCAACTGAATAGCCAGGCTCACAGGAAAGTGACTGCTCCGACTGAAACCCTGGAACTTTTACCAGCAGGAAAAGAAAGGTGACTTTGTTTACTCTGAACTGAAGTGCTTTGCATTTGCAAGTAAAGGGTGTGGCCACAAAGAAAGTACCGTCTGTTAGTAAATTAAAATTTACTGTGTAGTCCCAACCTAAGCAGCATTGTATGAATCTGTTGCAGACTCCTGCAAACAGAAATATGCACAAATAAATGGTCACAAACTTCAGAAACTGTAAGTCTTGCCTACCAGTAATCTTAGGGAAAACCCAGCTGATTCAATGAAGGTCATGTCTTCCTTCTGAGCACTCTCTTACAATTTTCTTGTTTCCAAGGTGAGTCTGCCACCCACCTCAAGCTCTGGTCATAGGGAGAAAACCACACACACACACAAAAACCTCAGCCCCAAACAAAACTAACCCCAGAAAACTGTGTATGTCTGCCAGCATAACAACTTGTCTTTGAAAAACAGCATTTGTCAACATAACAAATTTAGCTCTCATTCACTGTTACATTTACCACTATGAGAATGATTTTGTAATACATTTAGGAACTGTATAAAAATCAAGACAGCCTGAGAAGCCTTCAGCTACAGCTAGTCACCTGCCTTAGCCCTAACTTGATAAAGAAACAGACCTCTCAGTAATGAGAATTTCTTGGTCTCTGATGAAACCCGCAGTTTGGTGCTCCTGGTATTGCTGAGCAGATCTGAACACGTTATTCTTACACTGACACACCCCTCTGTTTTTGAAAGTAGGGGATTTAGTAACACCTTTGTCTTACTTTGTTCTGTGTCATTTGCTTTTCGATCTGAAATTCCTCTGACCATGGCTATTAGTGCCAGTGTAATCGCATTATTTCAAAGGAACTGCTAACTACTCTGCAAACAAAGCCGTTCCTAAGACTGAAAGTTGCTTCTTCTATTCAAGCTTAATTTCATTTTATTAATGTCTTTGCTCATATTCTGCCTATGCATCTATCTGTAAACTTACCAGTAAGAGCTATTTTTATCCCTAAAACCTGTGCTCTCAAAGCATGCATTCACTCATCCTGATTTTGACATCTCACTGGGGAAAGCAAAGACGAACTCGTGTAACTCATTCTTTATTGAATTTGGTTGAAGAAATCTAGCAAGACAGCTGCATAGGTTGCTGCCTTTATCATTATACATCTCTAGAAGGGTTTATTTTTTTTGACACAGAAAAGAGTGAAAAGAAACAATCTTTGTACCTGTCATAACATTTCAGAAGTTTGTTTTCCTGCAATCCACAACTAGTAGCTAGTAACTCTTCTGTCCTAAATAAGAAGCCAGAATACTGAAGAGGGCACTAGACAGATTAGCAGAATATAGGTTTAAATTTAATCTACACCCAAATAAAAATATTACTTTTTTCACAAATTATTTAATCTATATCTCTCTGGCCTTTGGCAGGGACAAAACATCTAAGGATGTCTTCCGCCCTTTAGATACTTGAAATTACTATGCAGAGGAAATAAAAGGCAAGGCACAAAAGTGATGGGAAAAATTCTTGGTTTGGAGACTGGTAAGTAAGATTAAAGTTTAACTCAAACGAAAATGTCAAGACGCCTTATTTCTTTTTATAGTGAAAAAACTAAAAGAAAAATACTTTGAGTCAAACCCAATATTTTGTTTCACTTTGACCTATTGAGGAAAAGAATAATTATGTAACCTGAGAAGAAACCTACTGATGTCCCCCTCTCCCCAAATCCTTTGTCACTTGAAGTGGCTGACTAAAGTTAGGAGCAAGTAAACAGTTAATTATCCTATCTTAAGAATGTTTTTTAATTTACAAATTGACCCAAGACACAGGCATTTCACAAAGTATGTGCACAACTGTATCACAGCAACCTGAACTAATGTCACTACTGCCTTTTGCAATCAAACCTTCTCCTGTAATGCTGTTTGAGAGGTCCCCTCTCTTCACTTGCCTCCGTGGAAACATTCCAGTCCTACTTTCCATCTTTTAAACCACTTGGTCCTATCACTCTGTTCTGCTCTAGACGTCTCAAAACATTCCAGGAACCATTTCTGCTCATCAACAAAGAATCTGTCAAAAACCTAAATATTCCTGCCAGCGAGTAAATTGAATTAGTTCTTTAAAAAACCTAATGTATTTGGTTTGCATGGTAAGGTTTTGGTAGCAGAGGGGCTATAGGGGATCCATCTTCTGTGAGAAGTTGCTAGAAGCTTCCCCTATATCCAATGGAGCCAATACCAACCGGCTCCAAGACAGACCCACCACTGGCCAAGTCCAAGCCCATCAGCAATGGTGGTAGTGCCTCCGTAATAAAAATATTTAGGAATGGGCAGGGATGGTGACACCTGCACAACTGCAGCCAAAGAGAGGAGTGAGAACATGTGACACCAGTCAGTGCAGAAGGAGGGGGAGGAGGTGCTCCAGGCACCAAAGCAGAGATTCCCTTGAAGCCCGTGGTGAAGAACATGGTGAGACAGGCTGTCCCTCTGCAGTTCATCAAAGCTAATGGTGGTGCAGATATCCACCTGCAGCCTGTGGAGCAAGGACCCCACACTGCAGCAGGTGGATGCCTGAAGGAGGCTGTGGCCTCATAGGAAGCCCATGCTGGAGCAGGCTCCCAGCAGGACTTGTGGACCCCTGGCGAGAGGGTCCCATGCTAAAGACTGTCTGGTCTATCAGGGAAATTTCAGATATAAGACTATATACAAAAATTCACCTCTTCCACTGAAAAATAATTTCTGTGTAAGGCTCTTTTTTAGATTCAGACAAAACATATTACGCACTACCAAAATCTCAGAGACCCCTTCATCCTGTGTGTTCTTACCCCTTTCTTGCAAATCCATACTTGTGTGACTAGTTCATTAACTGGTTCAGTGGCCAATTAGCTGAAAAGTTACCATGCAAAAAAAAGAAAGACTGTCTGGGGAAAAAAAACAAAACAAACCCAAACCCTCTTCCTCCAAGCCTAATTATTAGTTAGGTAATTAGCTAATAAAGGTTAATAAAGGTAAGAAAGATATTGACACCATGTTTGTGAAGAAGCAATTTTATTCCCCATTTTACCTTACTCCGACTTGTATTTAAAACCAATAGATTGGCCTGCTGATAAATACAGTATCTGTCTGACTGGAATGATTGTAAGGAATAACATCCATGTAAAAAACCCTGATATATAAAGAATTCCAAAGAATTACATCTCTCAGGGTAATACAGGTCACACAGGATCTTCCCTCCAAGCCTACTGGCAGCAGTACATTGTCATTTGTACATGTTTTTCAGACACACCTCATTTTAATGGTGTTTACAAGTAGCTCTAGTTAGGAAACTAGTTCACAAATAAATAAAACTATTTCACAAAAGAATGAATCTCATAATGAAATACTATTTTTATA
The DNA here is from genome assembly GCF_023634155.1 of Falco peregrinus. Classification (NCBI taxonomy): domain Eukaryota; kingdom Metazoa; phylum Chordata; class Aves; order Falconiformes; family Falconidae; genus Falco; species Falco peregrinus. The sequence continues at coordinate 88,810,861 of NC_073723.1, forward strand.
TAATCCATTTTCATTTAAAGAAACTAAATGGATTTTGTACCAGTTAAAAGCTAGACAGATGAGGGGAACAGATACTGTAATCACTCATTCACTTTGAATAAATATTTGAGTTACAATATTGAAAGAGATATTGCATTTTCTATGGCTGGCATTTTAATTCTAATTGATTTATGTTATTTCCTCAGATCACCAGCTCATTGCATTTACTTCTACAAAGTCCCCCATGGATGCAACAGTACGTTTTTACTTGCATTTGCTTTATTGTTTCCTTCCTTCACAACGTGGAGATACATGAGGAGGAGAATGGCAAGAAAGGAGAAAAGGGAGAAAAAAAGGAAAAGGATGACTGGTGGTGAAAAACAGAGACCTAAGAATAGAGCAGGAATTTTAAAAAAGGATAGACAGCATGTGGAATAGAGAAACAATGTGATATGATAAAAATAAAAATAAAATAAAAACACATTAAAAAAAACCACAGGACAAAGTTATTGGGAAAAAAGATAAGTGGGCCTAAGAAAAAACATTTTTATTTCATGACAGTTTTCTAACATTCAAACAGTTGTTTCTGTTCTGTAGTGGTATGAGTGTGCAAAAAAGATGTGGATTTTTTTCTGTCCTGTCCCCCTCCCACACCAAAAGCACAAGAGCAATCTAAGTGAGAACAGAGCAACTGAACTGCACATTATGGTACTTGCCTTACAGAAAGATATTGGTTTTCAAGTCTTACTTCCATCCAGTTACAATGGGACAATCTATGCAAATTCTCTCCTAGGTTGTAGTACAAACCTCTTTTAAAGTGCTTTTCTTTTTTCCCCTTGGAGCAGTAATTATTAAATAGTTTTACCTGAAGCTCAAACTCAAAAGAGCTGGGAGTTTAATAGAACTCTCACAGAAATCCTACGAGAATTTTAAATTTCACTATGCTGTGCTAGTTTCCCTTACTGCCCACCTTCCCCCCTTTCTTCTGGTCTGTTCCTCCCCTTTCCTTTCTCCCTCTGAGAAACATTCCCTATTCATACTTCGTTAAGACTGTCAAATTGCTAATAGCAATGTATTTTGATGAAACCTTCCATTTTCAATAGAAAAAAAAATTACTTGGAAATGTTTTGATTAATCTCTTCTGAGGCCGTGGTTTCACAAGACAAGGTGAACCAAACTAACAGCCCAGCGCTGCTGAAAAAAGGAAGGCTCCAGAGATCCAGGGGTATCATGTCAATTCTGGTATGTGAAGGCTACAGATCCAGGAGTCCCAGCTGCTCCTGGGTGACACTAGTGTTCTTGTGAGGTTCACAGATACATCAGCAGTGACCAGGAATGTAAGTTTTGGTTCCCTGACTGCAAGGAGTCATGGAAATTTTTTATTGCAGAAGCAACGTATCTTCAAAAGGGAGTCACTTTGTGTATTGTCAACTGATATTGATGGCTTGTGAAATCTGAAAGCTTTTAGTTGTGTTACTGATAGGATTCAAACATTGGAATAAATGTTCAGCTCCCACTAACTGGAAGGTCTGCCTTTTTCTCCAGCTCTATCGCTATTTTCAGAGCCTATAACAACTCTTATGCAGAGAACAATCCCCTGAGATTATCTGAATCCTAAAAATCCTCTTATGAAATGTGCATACTTTATAATACTCTGTTTGCAAGAAATAAGGACAGAAGGGACTAACTACACTCCTGTCTTTCAGAAGTGGTAGGATGCAAATATTTATACACACATACAATCTGTTAAAAACTCACCTGAGTGCAACTGAAATATTAAGCATAACCAATTTTCTGCTTTCCTTATGCCTGGAACAAATTTGATTATTCTATGAATAATTCCAAACAGATCTTCACACATGGTGATGCACTCTGCATATCATGTACCAACCTAATATTCTAGCCGCCTTCATGGAACTTCTTACTTTACTGTGCCTAATGCTAGCAAATATTAGCGGTATGCAAATGAGTGCATAAGTAATGCTGAACATGAAATGCAGTAGTTTTCTGAAAGCTTAATTTAAGTGTGTTGCTATCTCACTATGTTCCATCTTCACTGACAGCTGACCAATTGTATTGAAAATTGCCAGATATTACTCAGGCTGCTTTCACTTGACACTGTAAATTTAAAAGACTTGGACCAGGAAAGGAAAGGACTGGGAGAAGAATTAGCCAGCAGAAGTTCACATGCTTTCCATAGTCACAAAAGCTGAATGTTCCATTAAAAAAAAAAAAAAAAAAAAAAAAAAAAAAAAGAAAAAAAGGAGGACAGGTAAATTCTAAATCCACCAGAACAATTGTTCTGTTTCAGAGCGTTATCATGGAATAATCTCAAAGCAGGTCTCCATTTAGTGTCACTAAGCTTTTTTGTCAAGGGTGGACTGAAAGAAACATTCATCAGCGAGTTATAAAGTGTAAAATTGGACTAATTCCCATGTAAATATGAAAAAGAAGCACTGTTTCACTTTGATTATATAAAGAATATCTTCCCACAGAGACAATCAATGAAAAATATATTAATTTATATTATGTTTATAGATGTATTTTATTTTTATTACAAATATATGTATGTATACATACACAGATCCATTAAAAAAACTAGAATACACAAGAAAACCTTTAAGAAAGGGAAGGAAGGGGAGGGGGGAGGAAGGGAGATCTATAACATGTATGATTTGTTAATATACCTTTCTTAAATAATTTGTTTGCATAGAAATCATGTCATAGTTTGGGCTGTTCTACACATAAACTCTTCAGAGACAGTGTCATACCTGCAGCTGAGTATTAATGCATGGTCTAATTTTATTACCTATTGTAATTTAATTTGGTTTTAAAACTGTACTAAGTAAACTAGGATTCACAATTTCACAATTAATTGAATATAAAATAACATTATTTAAGACTGTTCAGCATACTAATAAGACTATCAGTGTAATAGAATAAACATGAGGCAGTTAAAGAGGTTTATTTTCAGTTCATAATGTTGCTAAATAGGCAAGGATTCATTGCTGGACACTTAATGATTTTCTTTTCCTATATGGTCTATTAGTATTGCAAAATTTCTGAAACGGATGAAAAATTATGCATGTTAGTTCCACAGCAAGTCTCAGAGGAACAGGTTTCTCATTATTTTACTGAAATGGCTTCTTGCCTATTAGCCAATTCTTTGCTTATATGTATAGTGCCCCACCATCTCACTTTACCTTTAATTGTACTCATGGGAGAGCATTAGTGTCACTAAGTTTAATAAGGGACCTCTGATACCCTCTAGTTGCTTTTCCTTCTGCCAGTGCTTCCTCTGTTTTTCAGTCAGGCCGGATAAAATCAGTTTAGTCGGGATTAGTATTTTAATCATATAGCAAAATCAAATTAGCCTAACGGAGGTGCAAGCATGCAGCTAAGCTGTTGTAGTGCATGGGCTAGACAGTCTAAGTAGCAAGTGAAAAGGTTTTCTGAATTATCGCTTTGCTACACAGAATATTATGGGGTCTTCCCTGCAGGGCTATTTTCAGTTTGGAGATGAAACAAACATGAACTAAGGTACTATCTTACAGTAAACCATTTTCTTATAAACTCCAGTCCTGTTTATTTAAACAAATGAAGAGGAACTACATGGATGAAAGACCTGAGTCTTGCAACACTCAGAGCTGCAACAGCTAATTCTTACACACATTGCCATTGTAACGGAAGCAGTAAACCTGAATTTAATACCGTGACTTCCCTGACAAAAAAACCCTAGAACAGTCACATATCAGAGAATTAGATTCACTAAAATATTTTTAGCTCACTGACAGCAGAAAGTAGGATACAGAGAGGTGTATTTTAAATCTTTCTTTTCTCCAGGAGCAGAAAAGAAATTTTTTCTGTAACTGCAAAAAAATATTTCTGCCTCTGTAAGATCACACTTCTCATCTTGAAGCTAAGCCTTAAACACCTACAAAACAGTGCAAAGACTGATCAAGCCTCTTTTCAAAATAACAGTTCTAGTTTCAGACTCCTGGGAGACCTGGAGTCAATCTTTTTACTCTGGTTGAGGGGATAGAGGCTGTTCGAGATCTGAGCTCATCTTCCCCTTTCTTGGGGGTTTGTCTCCCTCGATTAGGGCCAATTTAGAAAGAGCACAGGTAGCGACCATTGATAAAGCTGCTCTTAATAAATCTAGAAGACTCAATGAGAGCTGCCTTGCCTTCTCTTGGAAGCTGCTTTTCAAGCCAAGGCTCTCACCCTCAACCCCTGCCTGCACTACATTTTCAGCTGCATCACAGCTAGTCTTGTGCCTGACTATGGAACTTGTTGATCCAGACCCTGACCTGTGGACCAAGGACCTCATCACAATGGACTTACCAGAGATCACTGGGCTGTGGCTGATCTCAATTACTGTTTCTAGGCCTGATCCTGACTTGCTGACTCAATTTCCAGGCTGGACCTCGGACCTATCTTATCACTGTGGACCCTTTCTGATCATCAGGACTCTCATCTGGTAATAGCTATCATCACAACTCCTGGCCTCCTTACCTCTCTCAGGTGCTGCAGGATGGGACCCTTGCTGGTGAGGCCATTGCCTCTGCTGCTGATGTTACCATGCTTGGCTCTTGGCTCCCTTTCCTTTAGGGAACTATTTGTCCTTGCCGTTGCCAACAGAGACTATACTCTATTTGAGTTTATACACATTTCAAACAAACACACACCCCTACCACCTCCCAAAACCCTCAAAAGTGACTTATGTATCAAGCTATAAAACTCCTTTGGAACAAATTTTTTTCAGTGTATTTTTCAAGACAGTTTAAATTGAGATGCTCCTTTCTCAGGTGAAAACTCCAAGCCAATGCAGACAATAGATCTACCTTATTTTTAACTTTGCTTTAGCCCAATACGGTGTTAGTATTTCCTTTAAAATAGTTTCTCTTTGATCCAAAGCTGATAAACAGTTTTAAGGTTCTAAAAGTTGCTTTTAAGAATCTACTGAGGCACTAGGTCTAATCTTATACATTGGGTACTCTTCCAGGTGAAAGATGGAAAACTATGCTAAAAGGGGGAGATAGCCTGGTCTTTAAAGGAAACAGCATCTTTCATATTTTCAGTGATGTGTGCATCTGAACTGCCCATGTAATTCCATAAATTTAAGACTGAGGGTATGAAATATCTTCTGAAACTGCTCTCTCAGATGGAAAAGTGATTACATACTCATAATAAGCAATATTCTATACAAAATGGTAACTCCTTTATAGTGTACATTTAGAAACCAGAATTCGGAAATTTGGAACAGGAAATTAATTTGAGTATAAAACTAGAATAAAATCTAGTTTACACTAATTTCTAGATGGAATGGTATCTCTCAATATTAGCATTAGCTGTTGCAAGTATGAACAATTATCTATGTTTAAAACAGTAATTTCACTGATGCCTTGAAAACATCAGCAAACAATGTATTATTTCTCTTTCAACTGTGTAATAATGAATCTGTCTCAGAAACATAGCAGTTCTGTGGTTCAAGGCATCGCTGACATTTGAGATAAAAACCAGACATTTCAAAAAAAATTTTATTGCTTTCTCAATAGGAAACTACTAAATATTAAGATGTGGGGAGCTATGGCAACCTTTAAGAAAGAAAACACCAACAGCCTTTGCTGGCAATCAGATGATCACAATTAATTATCACACAAATTATCACAATTAATATTATAACATATTTCTGATACATCTGCAGCAGTCACCTTGCTGTTTCATGTCTTTAGCAACAAATTCCCATTAAAACTTTCTACCTGTGAATAAAGATAAAATTATTTTCTGATATTTTCAAAATTACTTGGTTAGTTACTTCAGTCAGTCGTGAGAAACTGAAAATCTGTAAAAACTACAGTTAACCTTAGTGATGTTACCTTTACTAACCCAATAAAAATCTTTTTTCTACTCACACAAATTAAAAGCCTTTTTTAGGGTGTCTGGCCTTATAATGGAATGTTTCATAGACACTGTTGCAGTCATGATCTGCCTTGAAGGTGTAACTTGACAAAACTAAGAATTGCACAGGCAATTAGGTTCAATATTAGACTATGATATGCTGTGAAATGTGAAGTCTCAGAAAATCTGGACAACAGTTCTGACACTGGGTTACATTTAGCTATAAATCAGCGTCTTGTAAAATTTGTTGATCAAACTTCCTTAGAATTCAAAGGACTTTATACCTGTTTACCTATCTATCTATCTCTAAACTCTAGCGTGAGATCCTTCAGGCAGGTACAATAATAGAGATATTTTTCAAGTATATATTAAAGTAATTTTATAGCAGTTAATTGACAATTGAAATAATTTCTATCTAAAGTCTAGAAGAAAATTTAGGGATTTTTTTTCTTTTTTTTAGGGTGCTGCATAAATTTCAACTATATTTGTCTGGGCTGAAGTGTACAGAACTTGGTCTGAAAAAATTATGTCTGAGTTCTTCCCTGAAGGGAAATAACTTTACCCATCTAGTTAATTTTAGCTACCTAGGAGTCCTCTGGGGGAGTAGGCAGCTAAAGTACATCCAACTCCTTGTATTCCAAGAAGGTTCTTAAGTCAGAAGTATCAGTCTAGGAACTGAGCAATCATCACTCCTGACTTTTTAAAAAAGCTTTTCGTTTGACTTCTCTGTTGAAAACCTCACCTTATTTTTGTCCCTCAGATACAAAGAAACCCTTTCATCTTTCCAAATCTACACCATGGGCTGTGGAACTCTCTATAATTTCCTCAACATCTTGTGACATTACCAGCAGTACAAAAGGGCCTTATCAGATCCTGGACTTAAAACTTCAAAACCTACTCGGTAAGTATATTCACAGACAATTTCAAGACCTGCAAGAAAGGTCTGTCTTTGTACCAACTCCCAAGGTCTGAGACCACACATGGAATTCTACCAATAAACTTTACTAGTAACTACACGACAAATACATACAATTTATAAAATCATTATTAAATATTTCAAAGTATTTTGAATTCTCACAGGACCTTTCCTTATCATTATAAGAAGTGCAAAAGCAGAGGACTGAGATAATATCGTGTTTTAACAGGAGAAATTGCAAAAAATTACATGCCTGTTTTCAGTTCAGGTGTGCAATTCAGTATATTCTCTCATCCTTGCAGAAATCAAGTTTTCTTCCTTGCGTTTAAGTTTTTTTTGTTAAAGAACAAGGTTTCCTTGGGTAAATTCTACATCCAAAGTTTAATCAAAACTTACATTAGTAAGGACTTCTCTGAAAAGATGAGCCATTTAATGTCTCTCCTTTATTTGAGAAACATGAATTAAATAAGGAACACTGCCTTAGTCAGGAAATCACCCTAACCCTGAGCAATTCCAAGTATTATCAATTACTTCTCAGCTCATTAAAACCTGAAGTTACTTATCTCTTAGCTTCTTTAAAAGCGAGTAGCATTTTAAGAATGTATTCTGTGCAGGTGTTAAAGTTTAACAGGACACCTACCACAGTTCTTAAGATTTTAAAGGAAAAAGAGAAACCAAACTGGAAAAACTGAGAAGCAGCATTGTATTTGCTCAGATTTTTTTCTTCCATAAAATAAAATAATAAATAATTTAGTTAACCAAAATGTTTGGTTTTCTTGAAATGGATTATTTTGTTTGGTAACCTTAATAAGCCTTTTTTTTTTTTTTTTTTTTTTTTCATTTTATGTAAGTTTTTAAAGTACTTTGCTTGAAGGATAATGACCCTAAACACATCTGTAGTTCTATACTCTAAAGTAAAATTTACAAAAGGTAAAGAAGAAAAAAACCCATTTTTTTCCTTTTTTTGACACTGCTCACTTTAAGTGCCTATATGTATTTTTGTAGTCCCTCATAACTTTCTTTTTCTGTTAACTTACACTTTAATAGGAAAAAATTAATCCTTGTCATCAGAAAAATAATAATAATTTAAAAAAAAGATTGCTTTCTCACCTTGATCATCTCCTTTCTTCTTTTCCTACAGCTATGCAAAACACAGAGGACAGAACGGGGACAAAAACTTGTGTCTGAGGATCAGTGACTTTACATAGTTCAAGAAGTATTCTGAGAAGAAGTTCTGTCTGATTCAAACTCCTTACTGATGTAGAAGTATTTCATTTCCTCTCCATGTACCAGGGTTGTATTTTGGAACTCTTCACCTGTTTTCTTCCATAGCACATCTCTGTTACTCAATCACTTCAGCTTCCTGTCTTCACCATTGTACATTTCTCATTCATGGTACCTGCAGGCACACAGCCTGTTTTGTAAGCACACACAGAGTGAAGTATTCAGTTATTCTGTCCACGTTCATTCTCATTCTCCATGTTCTTTCAGGAAATGCAATGGACCTGATGGTTTGGATTCATCCTGCACAACACTGAATGGCCTTTTGCTTAAGAACCTTGTTACAGTTCCATCAATCACATTTTAATTTTTATAGTGCTATAATTTTTCCATGACACACTTCATGGTGCTTTGGGGCACAGGAAATTCACAACTTCCCTTAAATTATTTTGCTTTCTCTCTATCTAACTGCTTTCAGTCACAGAAAAAATTGTTTATCATCCAGCCAGTGTTTTACTTTCCATAGGTATTTCTCTTAGTTGTCACATTTCATATAATACTGTTCCTTTTCTGGTTTGGTTCGATTTGGCTTCCCCCCCCCCCCCCCCCCATCTATTTTTATGCCCTTTCCTGCCTTCAGGTATTGCTTAGACAAGCAACACATTATAAGATAATGCCTCCAGCTCCCTTATTAAATAATCTGTTGCTATTCCATTTAGATTCTTATAAGTACCTCTCTTGCAAAGAAAAAAAGACCCCTACCAAACAACAAACTGTATATTCTAGGTATCTTCGCATCAAAGATATGTAAATGGAATTGTTACCATGTTCTCATGCACATGAAGGCAAAAAGTATAATCTTCAGATTTCTTTCTACCTTGAAACTACTCTTACTGCTACCTTGAACTTCATTATAATTACTAGATTTATCCTCCTGATCCTCACCTGTGTGGAAAATGTTTCATATTATTTACCACAAACCTGCCAGTATTAATTTTTTCCAAGCTGCATCTTGCTGTTATTTTCTTGCTCATTCTCAGCTTACCTTCAGGATATTTCTCTACTCTTTTTAGTATTTAGATCAGTTGACAAGGTAGTAGCTAAAGATGTTTATTGCCTCTTCCAGGTCATTAATGAAGATATTAAATAAGAAAAGATTCAACAGGTGTCACTGCAGTATCCTCAGGAAGTCTGCATTTTGCTTATTATGCTTTGTTTCATAACAATTGTCATATTTCACTTACACATATTTGTCTTCTTCCTTCTATATATTTGCAATCTTCCTTCTATAGTGTAGGTCAGCACTTGTTCCATTCAATACCTTGATTTAAATCTGGGTTTATCACCCCAATACACTAAACACTGCTGATCACCTTAATTCCAAAAGTTAGCATTTCTCATATTGGTATCTGAATGTCTGCTTTCAAACTTGAGATCAAAATGTAAGACAGCATTTGTTGGTTTTCAGCCTGCTATGTAGGTGCTCATATTCCCATTTCACATTAAATTAATTTCAAGATGACTACTTAGATGAAAACTGAACAGTTGAAGATGGACTTCCAACTTACAAAGACACTTTAGAGTAATAAGCAAGAAGAAGAAAAAAAAAATATAAGCTATATTGCATTGCCTGACTGATATGGAAAAATTAGCACTTTCTTTTTCTCCTGGTGTATTAAAAACAATTTTAACTGGCTATTTCAGGTGCATTTTTAGTTCAACTGCCACATAACGATCATCAATGATGGCTGTAGGGTAAAGAGTAGTATTCAGAATGAGGTGTGCAAAAATACTCATTACTTGTAAGCATAATGTTTCAACTAGAGATGTTGACAATCACAAAAAAATCTCTTGTGTGTAAATAGGATGGATTGGCTATGGCCTGGTTTTATAGACTTTAAAATAGGCTGCTGTAGCATAGGTGCTTACTATGTGTAACCTCTGGGGTACTCACAGTAGGAACAGTAGCCAATTTTTGCTTCCCAATCATGGCATTCATTACCCAGCAGTACTGTCAGGGAGCTATAGAAATAAAACCATTTAAAATTGCCTCTAGCATTATGAAGAGGAGATTTATAAGAAAACACTTTCAAAAATTATAAAAATATTCATTTGCTTGAAAAATTTGCATTTGTTTTATTTTTATTTCCTTGATGATATTTAGAAATAAAAGGTAAGGTTTGAAAGTGACTGTCCCATGAGATTCATGTGTTCATTGTGCATGGATTGCAGCACACCGGAGAATATTATTAGAGGAATTTTTTTCAATTATCTTTGTCAGTTCTGAGATAATCAAAAGTGCTTGAAGTCACTCCCATAAAATAAAATGAAGCTGAGCCATCTTTCATGAACAAATAATAGGTATGACAAAATTGCAGGTATCTATGGAGAAACGGTAGTGGTTTTGTATAGAAATGCAAAGGGACAAAGGTAGCTCTATATTATTACATAGGTTTCCCCTTGTCATTGTGCAAGAGAAAACAGTGTGTACTGTGATTCATCAATTACAAAGAAAAAGATTATAAAAATCTAGGGAAGAACAAGGATGTAGGTCACAGCAAAGGTTTAGGCATTTATAATATCCTTGTTCCATGAATGTTCTGTGCACACTGTTGTGATTGTTCAGTACTTTGTGAAGCTGTAAGGAGTCTTCACAACACAAAAGCTAATTTATTTTCAAATATCATATTCCCCTGCATTTCTGCTTGAGCATAGCTGGCTTTATTACTAAGGCAAGATACATCAATTTGTTTTTTGTGGTTTACTGATATGGAATCTCATGGAAAAAATATTTCATTTTCGCATTGTTCTAACAGGAAACTGAAAATACTCCATAGAAATGTAATGTCACCAATAGCCCCATTAAAAATGGTTAGATTAGGCTTAAAGAGAAGTTCAGTCAGGACAGGGACTAAGCATGATATTAGGAATTACAGCTTGGGCTAAATTGATTTTTCAGTCTAAAAAGGTAGATATGCTAGTTTCATTACTTTTGCTTCCTCCCTGATCACAGATATATGTTCCCCTTACCTTTCTTGCACTGACCTGCTTCAGCTTCCTGAAATGACAGAAAAGCAATCTGACAACACAGAGCAGCTCTCCATCAGATGAGTGAACTAACAGTTCAGTGAAGATTCCGGAAAACATCAGTCCAAAAGTGGAAGTCAGACTCATGTAGCTTCAAGCTAAGAACGGAGGACATGGCAGAAACGGCACTGTTGCATTTGGCAGGGGAAAACTGTTAAACTGAGTCATAGCCTGTAGAGTTTAGCAATGCTACAGGATGAACAGCAAGCAGGCTGGTTTTCCAGAAACAACTTCAGCAATTACATTTAAAATGTGGTGCTACCTCTGTACTTTCTCAAATCACAAGGAAGTTGACCAAACCCACTTTTTTTAAAAAAAAATCTTTTGTTATTCCTGTGTGATCTGTATCAGTCTGTACTTCAGTCACCTATATTTAGATAACAAAATGTCTACATAAATTATCTTTGCTGATGTAACCCCTGAGATTCTGCAGTCCAAGACTACAGTTCTTGTATGTTCTGATAACAGAAATAATTTTAAAAATTAATAATCTATAATGTACAGGTTTAGCTATTGATAGAGCTGCTCAGAAATGTATTGATAGAACATTTACCCAAAGTGTCAATTTGGCAAAGTACCATTCAAAGGGAAGTGTTAAATTCTGGTGAGTTTTCCCACCTTAGAAAAGTACTATATTGTTCTGAAGAAAGATTTATTTTCTAGTATATGTCTCAATTGCTGAGGTGAACATCGCCAGTGCTGGTGCACTCAGCAGTAAAGTGCCTGAAAAGGGGGAACTTCAGGGGAGCAGAGAGACCTTTCAGGAGCCCACAGCTCACGCCACAGTGGCTGATGGGGCCTGGACAAAGCCAGGAACAATGGTGGTCAAGGCCTGCCCCGTCATCCCCCCAAAAAAAGAAACCCCTGAGAAGTGCTAGCAGCCAGAAACATGGCATGGGAGCTCAGGCAGAAGGACACGCAGGAAGGGTGCTGTAACTCTGCCAGCGCCACCAGGGAGCAATGGTATTCACCCAGCTGAAAGCCACAGCCTTTCCAAACTCTGCACCTGCTGCAACTGATGCAGCTGCCCAGACAGAGCTCCGGTGCGAACATGCTGCCGCTCAGGTGCCAGGCTGCAGGCTGTGCCCTGCTCTTGTGCCAGTACCAGATGGCAGCCATAGGCACACCTGGGGGAGGTGTGCCCAGGTAGAGGAATTCCTTTGCTTTGGGGCAGAGCTCTGGGAAGAGGTGAGTAGGTGAGGGTGGATAGTTACAGGCTCTTCAGAAGGGATACGCAGGGCAGGCTAGGAGGAGGGGTGGCACTGGATGTCAGTGAGTGGTTGGATTGTATGGTGCTCACAGCTGGCAACGACATGGTTGAAAGCCTCTGGGTAAGGGTGAAAGGGAAAGCAAATAAAGCAGATCTTGTGGGAGTCTACTATTGACCACCCAGCCAGGATGATGACCCCAATGAATTATTCTACAAGGAATTAAGGGATATATCTAGACCAGCTGCCCTTGTCTTTATGGGTGGTTTTAACTTCTCAGACATTGGGAATATCACACAGTAGACATAAACAGGTCCAGGAAACTCCTGAAGCATGTTGAAGATAATTTCTTGATGCAGTTACTAAGGGAGTCAAGTACAAAAGGTGCACTCCTAGATTTGCTGATTGTAGACAGAGAGGGTCTTGTGGGTGATTGGTGGCTGCCTTGGTCACAATGACCATGAAGTAGTTGAGTTTCAAATTATTGGTACCAGGAGAAAAACTGGGGAGACCAACCTTCAGGCTGCTGAATGAGCTAGTAAGGTTCCTTGGGAATCTGCTTTTGAAGGTATTGGGGTCCATGAATGCTGCTCACTTTTTAAGAGCACAGGAGCAGGCACTTCCAAAGAGTCATAGGTCAAGCAAGTGGTGCAAAAGGGTGGCTTGGATGAACAGGATCTTCTTCTAGAACTTACGCGGAAAAAGCAAAGTGTATGGACTTTGGAAACAAGGACAGTGACACAGGAGGACTTCAGAGATGCTGTTCACCATTGTAGGGAGAAAAATTGTGCAGCCATAACTTGATTAGAGTTCAAGCTGGCCAGCACGGTGAAGGACAACAAAAAGGGCTTTTAAAATATGTTAACAGCAAAAGGAGTATCGAAGACAACATTGGTCCACTACTTGATGCGGTCGGTCATCTTGCAAATAGGGACACAGACAAAGCGGAGACGTTTAATGCCTTCTTCACCTCTATCTTTATTACCAACGATGGACCCTGGGACACCTGGAAGGATGATAAACTCCCAGCCAACTGAACTTCTTTGAGACTTGCTGCTCCAGCTGGATGCACATAAGTCTGTGGGGCCCAATGGGCTTCATCCCAGGGTACCGAAAGAGTTAGATGATGTCATCGTGGGATGTCTCTCCACTATTTTTCAATAGTCTTGGGGGTCTGGAGACATCCCAGTTGAGTAGAAGGTGGCAAATGTCCCAATTTTCAAGAAAGGTAAGAAACAAGACCCTGGTAATTACAGGCCTGTGAGTCTCACTTCAGTGCCTGGCAAAATTATGGAAAAGGTTTTTCTGGGAGTTACTGAAAAACACTTGAGAGACAATGTGTTCATTGGTCATAACCAGCACAGGTTCATGAGGGATAAGCCCTGCTTAACCAGCTTAATTTCCTTTTATGACATCACCCATCTAGTTGACCAAGGGAAGCCAGTAGATATGGTGATTTTGGATTTTAGCCAAGCTTTTCATACTGTCTCTCACAGTATCCTTCTGGAAAAAATGTCCAGCATACAACCAGACAAGTCCATAATACATTGGGTGAATGAACTGGTTGACAGATTGAACTCAAACAGTTATAGTAAATGGGGTTACACCAAGCTGGTGGCCAGTCCCCAGTGAGGTTCCCCAGGGCCCAGTTTTAGAGCCAGTGGTCTCTAATGTTTTTATAAATGATCTGGACACAGAAATTGAATGTACATTAAGCAGATATGCTGATGATACTAAATTAGGAGAAGCTGTGGACTCCCTCAAGGGTAGAGAGGCCTCACAGGGAGATCTGGATAGACTAGAGACAGGCAATCACCAACAGTATGAAATTTAACAAAAGCAAGTGTTGGATTCTTCACCTGGGATGGGGTAATCCTGGTTATACACACAGACTGGGGGACAACAGGCTGGAGAGCAGCCCTGCAGAAATAAGATCTGGGGGGCTGGGTTCATAGCAAGTTGAAATGAGTCAACAGTGTGCCCTGGCAGCCAAGGGCCAACCATGCCCTGGGGTGCACTAAGCACAGCATAGCTAGCCAGTTGAGGGAGTGATTGTCCACTTCTACACTGCACTGGTGCAGTGCCACTTTGAGTACTGTGTGCAGCTTTCTGTGCCTCAGTATAAGAAGGATAGCAGACTATAAGCGTGTGTACAGAGGAGGGTGACCAAGATGGTGAAAGGTCTCACGGAAAAGACTTATGAAGTCACCTGGTTTGTTCAGCTTCCAGGAGAAGACGAGGCTGAGGAGTGACTTCATTGCAGTCTACAACATCCTAAAGGGGCACACCTGAGGGGAAGGTGCTGATCTGTCTCTGGTGACCAGTGATAGGACTCAAGGAAGTTAAATGAAACTGTCAGGGAGAATTCAGACTGGACATTAGGAAAAGGTTCTTCACTGAGAAGGTGGTCAGTCACTGGAACAGGCTGCCCAGGGAAGTGGTCACGGCACCAAGCCTTTCAGAGTTCAACGAGCATTTGGATGATGCTTTTAGTAATATGGTTTAGTTTTAGGGAATTCTATTAGGAGCAGGAAGTTGGACTTGATGATCCTTATGAGTCTTTTCCAACCTAAGAGATATTGTGTTTATGTTTTTTTGGGAAAAAGAAACAAAAAGTTCTATTTCAGGGCTTAGCTATCATTGAACTAAAAATGTTTTCAAAAGATCAAAGTCTTTTTTTTTTTTTTAATATATATTAACCTTGATTTTCTGAAGAAGAAAAACACTTAAAAATTTACATCTTTTTGGGCTTTTTCTTCCAATCTCAGAAAGCAAATTCACTGCTGCAGTATACCTGAAAAAGGTACTGGAAGCCAGTCCCAAACACTGTATGCTGCCAAATCATTTCATATCCTTTCCACTTCCAATCTATAGCTAGTAATGAGTTGCATGTATTCATTCTATACCTAGTTTTGTATAAATAATGAGTGATGATTTTCATGATTAAAACAAACAACTATCTATTTGCATAGAAAAGTTTCATCCTGAGATTTACATGCCATCTCACTTGGGAGGGGCAGGTGTGAAAACCTTTCAATACTTAGCAGTAACTGTCAGTTTTGTCAAAAACAGCAGAGCAGGAGATAACACCTGGCCTGCCAAATAAATATTAACATTTAAAGAGGAGAGGGTGGATCATAATGGGGGAGTGAGAGCATTGGTGACACCTCAGGAATCAATAATCTATGTAGAAAGCTAGAACTGAACAGCATATAATACAAGAAAAAGACTGGATATAAAAGCTAACATCTCTCTTTAATCCAGGATTCTCTCCTGCAGAGGCTAGGCACAGTCCTGAGTCTCTGACCATGCTGGAAAATGAGTTTGTTAACTGGAGAGAAAAGGAAAGAAAGATTATTTGGATTTGATATTTAGTATAAGTAGAGTAAGCATGCCTTTGAGTTCCACTACTTTAACCTTTATAAGCCCTTTGTAACTTTTTTCACTACTTCGGAATGGGTAATATTCTCCAGAACATCATAATGGGAAGTGGATACCTTTCTACCCACCCAGAAAAGCAAATCTGGTAATGCAAGAGTGGGAGACACCTTATTTTCTTCTCTGGACATCTTTACCTATGAAAACTCTGTGCCTTATTAAAATATAGTTGGGACCACATATGAATAGAGGAGTTTAAAATAGTGCAGATGAGTTTGTTAAAAGGTAGGAAAAATGTTAGCATATACCTTCCTTGTACAGCAACGAAGTTCTGTCATCAGCTCAATTCTTGAGCAAGACATCATTTCTGGTTGTATATAGTTATATATATATCTATATGTATATATACACACACACATATATATATATCGTTACTTCACACAGTATAAAACTGCATGCAAGTCTTCCCTTGCATTCATCCTATGGATTCATTTTGGATTCAAACCAGCACTCCAGAGCATCATGAACATTTTTCTCCCTCTCTGGCCTAATTAATTTTTCATTTTCTTCTGCCTAGTTACACAGCCTCAGCAGGGCTCAGCAGTTTGTAAGGTAAGTGTCTTTCCTGGGAAATAACAGAATGTGTTTGAAGTTCCTTAGGCAGGCAGGAAATTAAACCTGGATCTCCTACCATCTGGCCAAGCCTCTGACCAATACACTGTTTAAAAAAATTAAAAAATAAAGAGGGAAAACTTCCCTTGTTATATTTGAAGAAGGATGAGCTCAGGTGTGCTCTTTGGAAGAAATTAAAATAGACAACTCTTAGGCCATGCATCCCACATGGCAGATACATCCCCATGGCATCTAGTGAGGCAAGGCAGGTGAAAAATTTAAGACAAATCCTGATAAGTCTCCAGAATTACTGTATTAACTGACTATAGACATTTGAACAATGATTACTTAAGGAATATTCAGGTACCAGCTGGCTCTTGTTTCTTGTAAAATCCATGCTGAGACACCTATCTCTATGTTAAAACAGTGCTTCAGTTTTCCATCCTGGATCCTGGTACTAAAGACTCAGATGTTGCTGTAGCCCAGGGATCTAAGGGCTTTCTTTTCTACCTAACAACAAAACAAAACAAAACAAAACAAACAAAACAAAACAAAACAAAACAAAGCAAAACAAAGCAAAACAAAGCAAAACAACAACAACAAAAAAAAAACAACCAGCATTTCCCCAGAACACTGATGTGCTGTCATTTATATGCATAAAAAAGTTTAGAAATGCTTGAATATGTAGGGGGAAAAGACACATAAATGCATATGAGACATAGGTATTTGTTTAGTGAAAGAAAGGGGCTTTTATCAAAGGACTTATTTATGTTGCAGATGGACAAATTTGCAGGTCAACTGCCACAAAAACATTTGTTTTGTTTTCAGAAGAACAGTTCTGTGCATGAACTTTGTAGAGTGCTAAGCACATTGTGCTAGAGTATAAAATGAATGTCATGCCATACTTGAATTCAGATACACCTTGAGTATGTAATTTATTCAGTTAGTTTACTGAATCCTAAATACAGTTAGGATTCTTCTGTAACTAAGAGTTTGCTATTATGAACACCGGCATTTTTCTGTTTCTGTAAACAACTTTCCATGAGAATTATAGTAGTAGAGCTATATTATTATAAGATACTGTCAACACCTAAGAAAAAGATGCCATTAGTCAGAAATATAATATTTAATGGGAGACAGCATAATATACTGAAATGCCATGTAATTAAGCAACATAATCACTAATTTTAGCAGATAGCTGCTTTAAATGGGAGACAAAGCATATCGGGGAGAGGAAGAGAAACAGAAGAGAGAAAGATCGTTAGGTACACAGATTAAGACAAGTTAGCTTTGAAACGTTTCCCATTACCATAGTGCTGAAATTCCAGCCAAATGGCATTCTGTAACTGACTAAAACCCCATAAATTAAATGCTTGCTCTTGTTTCCATATTAGCACTTCCTATATGTATTAATGTCTTTTAGATGAGAATCATTCAATGCCATGGCACTGACTTAATGAACTAATATTTGGGAAATTATAATTGCCCTCTAACACCTAGAATAAGAATTATGCATTTATATGCTAGTAACTGTATGTTGCTAAGTAGTAAATTTCCTTCAAATTAAGCTATATCGCCTTTGCTCTCCTCTGGAAGGATAAAAATTCTCATTCTGTAACTTTCATTTTTTTTTATTGGCTAAAGATAACACTGTATAATTAAATTTAAAAATAAGATTTTTCTCCACAAACACTTTTGTCAGTGATCACCTCCTCCTTATAGCCTTAATTCCTACTGGATAGTTAGAGCTTCAGTTTCTTTTTTTGGCTATTAAAAACTTAAATACGTTGTATTTAAAAGTTCAGCATTTTACAGTGTCTTACTTCCAATTTCAAACAGACAGTATCTGATAAATCTCTGAGTTTCTTGTAGCAATGTCCATTCCAGCCTAAATATGCTGTTAAATCTGAATAAAAAGAAACATGGTATAATCCTCTCCACAGATATTAACAGAGAGTGTCTTGTCATGAAGCCACCTATTTGGGCTATTTCAAAACAAAAGAATTTGGAAAGGAGTTCTAAAGTCTTAGACAGTGTTCTGATAACCCACCTTAGAGCAAAAATTTCAATTTTCTGTCAGGACACAAGAAAAGAAACATTACCTCTGGTAGCAAAATAAGAATATTATTTTACTGTGGGTACATTTCTTGCTTTCACAGTGAAAAACCACTAGTACAGACTTCACCTGAGCAGTTACTCCAATACCTATGGTCTATGGAAGATCAGTAAAGTACTAGTTAAAATCTATTTTACCCAGTTTTAGTGTTATGGTTCATAAATGCTTGTTGGATACACAGGAACTGTAGAAAAATGTCTACTACAGTTAATCTTTTTTCCTATGATTGATAAATAAGATTTAGGAGAATACAACTTTGATAGGATATATTTTATTTCTCATAATATACTTTGGCTTAGCAGAAGCTCCAAAAATGGAGGACATAAGTTTTTGATAGTGTGTGGCAGAACACACATAAAGACAAAATATGTATGAGCTGACCAGAATCATTCATATAGCTTTCTTAAATTTCTGAGGAATATTGAAGGTTTTGTATCCTTGAGTACATAAATACTCTTGAAATTTTGAGCCTCTTTCACTATGGCAAAGACTTGCCTATCTGTGGAAGTCCGCTAAAAGTATGTTGGACTACATAGACTCACTTTAACTTCAACAGTCTGGTTGGTACACAGCACTTTCAGTCTCTCAGTAAACAATGTCTTTGTCTTAGGATGAAAGGACTTTGTGCAGGTTTTTTGCCCCCTATTTACATTTCAGCAGTTTTGTTCTTGGTTTTTTTTGTTTTTTGTTTTTTGTTTTTTTTTTTAAGCACCTCACTGTTTCCACAGTTAAGCAAATACTGATCTTGAAAACTTATGTCAAATGATTTGGCCAGTTCTAAGAGGCAAAAAAACTGAGAAAGCAAAGGAGTTGAAAAGAAACACAGACTGACTAGTAAGTAGCTAAAATGTCTTTAGAAGTTCCTCACAGACTACTTCACCATTGCTCAATGGCATGGCCACATGACAGCCACACACTTGCTACATCACTACCAGAATAAGCCTTTTGAGATGAATGATTTATTTCAGCACAGACTTATGATTACTAACACGTCAATAGCCTCATTGACCTCACATAGAAGAGCAAGAAGGAAAAAAAAAAAAAAAAGGAAAACAAACTTTGTCAATCAAAGAGAATAAGAATGTTAATAACAAGTGGATATCCACATAACAAATTTCAAACTAATGAACTTCTAAGGTGAAAAAATCAAGTAGGAAGAAATATGGTTTCTGTAGAGAACACTACTATTGTCAGACCATGCATTTATTAAAGTGACTCTTAGAACAAACTATTACATAGTATAGTTTATATATATATATAAACTATATAGTTTATATACATATAAACTAGAAAAGATATTTCCAAGTTTTCAACAGAGGGGGTTAAAATCTCCTGCTGCACTTCTTGGAGCATGGCATGACCAGTAGAAATGCAAGACTGGCCTAGGCGAGTCTCATTTGAAGCTGAGTAAACTTAAGAGAAAGAATCCTATCAATAACAACAGTATTTGGATATGGCCCAGCCGTTCTAGGAAGAAGGTTAAAGAACAGAGTTCTTGCCAGGTCTCCAACTGTTCCAATATCACTGGAAAATACCTTTTTTATTTTTAAAATTGCATCTAGCATCTGGCCTTTTCATCTTCATTAATATTTACATTTGTTTACTTCATATACATTACCCACGTGTGCTATATTAGGTTACTTCCACATACAACATTTTCATTTGAACACTGAGAAGTGCACTTACTGTGTCAGCTTCCAGTAAGAGTGAAGCAAAATTGCCAGATATGTAGTAAGTTTTAAAGTTCTTTCTTTCCATGTATATTATGGAATGGTAATATATAGTAATAGTTTACTTCTATTATAGTGTCTTATTGTCAATAATTCCCTCATTTCAACTGGTTATCAAATACCAACTCAGTGTAAAACTGTTGCCATTGCTAATCAAGCTATAAGGTAAGGTGTGCAGAATTTAGACAGTTGTCTTATGAAATAAGAAATGAAATTCTGAAAGCGGTGGGGAGCGGAAGGACAACCCCCACAAAACTAACCATTCAAACTGCAAGGGGGTTTAATAGCACACTTTATGCTCCCAGCTTGAGGTTTTGGTGTGAAAGTTTAACAAAGCTGTCAGTTCTAAAATTCCTTTCCAATTCTTTAGTTAGTCTTGTAGTGGACATCTCCATGCCTCTGGAATAATGTCTGTCCAGAAAATTACTCATGATAATTTAAACTTGGGATCTACTTCCAGGTGTCCACCCATCCTTTCTTGACAAGTTTAAGTTTTTCATAGCTTCTCCTTTAACAGTCTGACATATAAAAACATCCTTAGATTTGAAAACTGCTGTAATGCACAATAACCAGAATAAACTGTACTCAGGATCTATAACCACTAACAGGAGCATAAATGCACCTAAGGCATGCAGAACATTTTTGAGTGACTATAGAAGCATTTTAGGGATGGCACAATGTGATTTCATGAGCTATTACCACTGTTTTGGCCTGCTTAGGAAGCTGGTTGACAGAGTCTTTTGAGAGGCACAGGACTCCAGGAAGGCTGGACGTTCTTCAAGAAAAGGTGCAGGAACTGCTGTCCCCACGTGCCAAAAGATGAGCCGGCAGAGAAGAATGCTGGCCTGGCTGAACAGAGAGCTTTGGCTAGAAGTCAGGGGGAAAAAAAGTGAGTTTATGACCTTTGGAGGAAGGGGCAGGCAAGGAGGACTACCAGGATGTCATGAGGTTATGCAGGGAGAAAATCAGAAGGGCCAAAGCCCACCTAGAACTTGATCTGGCTACAGCCATAAAAGACAATTTAAAAAGTTTCTATAAATACATTAGCACAAAAGGAGGGCTAAAGAGATTCTCCATCCTTTATTTGATGCAGGGGGAAACATACTGACAAAGGATGAGGTACTTAATGCCTTCTTTGCCTCAGTTGTTAATGGTAAGACCAGTTGTTCTCTAGCTACCCAGCCCCCTAAGGTGGAAGACAGGGATGGGAAATGGAATGAAGACCCCACAATCCAACACACACAAGTCTATGGGGCCAGATGGGATCTACTCAAGGGTACTGAGGTTGCTGGTGGAAGTGCTTACCAAGCCACGTTCAATCATTTATCAGCAATCCTGACTAAATGGGGAGGTCCTAGCTGACTGGAAGTTGGAAAGTGTGATGCCCACCTATCTACAAGAAGGGCAAGGAAGATCCAGGGAATTACAAGCCTGTCAGTCTGACCCCATGCAGAAGCAGACTCAACGACATATAAATATGATCCTAGTTGAAGCCACTTTACTTAAGTTTCTGAAAATTTATATACAATACTAATATTCATACACACGTCACACCGTAATTCTGTTGGTTATATACACTGTCCACACGCTGCTATACAGATACTAATTGGTTAAAAGCATACAAGCGGTTAGTCCCATCACTAAAATTGTTGACATTCTTGCGGTCAACAGTTCCCAGCTCAGCTCCTGTTTTTCTGCCTGCTTAACTGCTGAAGTTCCTGTTTTCTTTGTTCCAGGTGTCTTTCTCACACAACTGTGCAGCCTTGCTGAGCAGATAAAACTTTTCATCATATCAAGCTGCTAAAGCAAGAGCAACTTTTGATAGGCCAGGTGTCCCTTTTCTTCCAAATACATTGCCACAACCCCAGAGCTGGGGAAGGTTATGCAGAAGATCACCTGAGTGCCATCACATGGCACATACAGGACAACCAGGGCATCAGGCCCAGCCAGCATGGGTTTATGAAAGGCAGGTCCTGCCTGACAAATCTGATCTCCTTCGATTACAAGGTGAGCTGCTTTGTGGATGAGGGAAATGCTGTGGAAGTTGTCTACCTAGACTTCAGTAAAGCCTTTTACACTGTGTTACACAGCATTCTCCTGGAGAAACTGGCTGCTCATGGCTTGGACAGGTGTACTGTTTGGTGGGTAAAAAACCTGGCTGGATGACCAGGCTCAAAGAGTTGTGTTGAATGGAGTTAGAGCCAGTTGGCGGCCGGTCACAAGTGGTGTTCCCCAGGGCTCAGTATTGAGGCTGGTTCTGTTTAATATCTTTATTAATGATCTGGTTAAGAGGATTAAGTACACCCTCAGTGAGTTTGCAGACAACACCAAGCTGGGTGGGAGTGTTGATCTGCTTGAAGGTAGGAAGGCTCTGCAGAGGGATCTGGACAGACAGGGTCAATGGGTTGAGGCCGAATGCATGAGGTTCAAAAGGGCTCAGTGCTGGGTCCTGCACTTGGGTCACAATGACCCCACACAATGCTGCAGGCATGGGGAAGAGCAGCTGGAAAGCTGCCTGGCAGAAAAGGACCTTGGGGTATTGGTCAATAGCCAGCTGAATATGAGCCTGCAGTGTTCCCAGGTGGCCAAGAAGGCCAATAATCCTGGCTTATATCTGAAATACTGTGGCCAGCAGGACTAGGGTAGGGGTTGTAAACACTGATAAAATCCCCTCAGTCTTCTTTCTCCAGGCTAAACAGGCTTAGCTCCCTCAGCCTTTTCTCATAAAGGAGATGCTTCCCTTTGCCCTTCAGGACTGCCTCTCAGGGGACTCTGTTCAGTTGAGATGTCTGAATACATGCTGATCACAGTGCCCTGCCAGAATGCCTGATGGTAACCAAAGTAGAGGTGGAAGATGACCTCCTTTTATCTCCTTTTAGTGACATATGACAAATACAAAGAGGATATTTTTTTTTCCTCCAAGGGAATATATAGTTTAACTGTACTGCAGTTAGGCTTTTCACATCGCTCACACCAATATTTTGAACTAAAGACTATGGTGAAATTTTATTATTTCTTAGTATATGCCAGCACAACTGCAAGCATACTCAAGCATGCCTTGTTTTACAGAGGTTATAATTCTATATTAAAATTCCACATTGCAATTAAGCAATGGTAAACAAGCTCCTTTCTTGGAAAGGCAGGCAACAAGGGCTGCACAGAGCTCTACCTTGGCATTGCAAGGGTGGCTGTGTGGGATGCTGGAGAGTGTAAGGAGCTGACGGGAAAGGAGGCTAACACAAACACAAAACGTCAGCTTCCTTCAGACAGGCCTGAAGCACAGAAATGTAAATAGGTGTTCCAGCTTGGACATAAAAAGTAAATAAAAGGGATCTGGTAAAGACAAGGAAATGCAGCTTCAATAAGTGGATGGAGTAAAAATAAGATGAAGAAAATTTGTGGTTACCATCTACATCTGACTTAAGGTGAAATTCTATTAGACCTCTGTAACTAAATTATGTGGGAAATTTTACAAGGCGAATGTAAAATGTCTTTATGTATTTTTAAAATGGATATGAGAATTTCTGGCATAGGCAGTAAAATAAACAGGATAATGAGATAGCTATTCTAGTGACAGAAGATGAACTGACTATCCATAAAGGAAAAATTAGAGATGGCTAAGAAGACAGCAATAATAACTTGTTACATTCACATAAATCTACACTTAGCTCTCATTTGGTGGTGGAAGCAGTTGAGTAAAACTGGAGATTAAACTTATGTCAGACAGGTGAGGACAATCTGCTATAAGTAAAAGCTATGCTTACAAACATGACATTGAAATTAATTCTGGTTTTGTGGAAGAAATAATAAGGGGGGGTGGGGAGGGATATCATCTCTTCTTACTGCCTTGATCATTTGGGATAGGAAATGTTGCCTAGCTCTTGAAGGTGAAGAAGTCCTTCAGCATTCTCTGCAGGTGACAAGAATAACCAATATATACCAAATTTTGCCAGTAAGGTGCTTCTGGCCATAGCTGCATTAGAAAATTTCTACTCTGAGTCCTATAGCTGCATGGTCAGAAGGAAGTTCATACTTCCTGTGGCAGCTGCATGCCAGTAAGCATATTTATAACCTACTTTCCCCAATCATACTGTTGCAATATTATAGGAAGATGAGGGAACAGAGTGAAGACAAGCAATTATTTCAGGTAAACTTCTTTGATCAGGTAAACCCAAGCTCTACTAAAATGTCCCACGTCTAACATTTCAATATCAACCTCTAAATCTTACAGGCCTAGCATAATTTTTACAGGCTTATCCTGCACCTCCTCTGTTTTTTCAGATTAAAAAGAAATAGTAGTTCAGACTGAGAACTAGACAGAAAACATTTTGAAGTATCCAGCCCAATTAAGTTCAAGGAAAAAATAAACTAGGAAAGGCATGCATCAGAAATGAAAGCTGCACTGCATTTCTACATTCTAGGCAATGAGTTTGTATTGAGTGAGTTAAAGATGAGGACATTCTGACCTCTTTGATAGTACAATAAAATGCTCATGAAACTAACTTTCTGTCTTCCCTGCCAAGGCCTGTAACTATAGTCATGGTGAGTTTACCAAGGGAGAAAAGGAGGTAATGCATCTTAGACTAACATGAAGTTCTCTAGGCTGAGAGAGATGGATTATTTAAAAATAGACATTGAAAGCTGGTTGGCCCCACTGCTTCCTTTTGACTTCCAGAATGCACTGAACATTTTCCCAATAGTGGGCTTTTAATAAGGTATAAGCATATTGAGTGGATTTTAATAGCAGGTAAATGAAGCAAATGAAATTAAATTTTAAGAGATCAAGGTAGTGAAACATTAAAAAAGAGTCCATTTTTAGATCCAATGGCTTTCTGAAACTGTATCTTTTGATCTGCAGCAGTCACCTTGTTTCACAACTAGGTTCTGTACCGATTGCAGGTGCCCAGGTGCTGGCAGGAGTGGCAGCAGCAGTGAGGGGAGCTTCGAAGGTCGCGGCCCCGTGAGGCAGTGCCGGGGCTGCCCCATGCCAGGCACAGCCAGTTCCAGCCAGTTCCAGGCGGCTCCACCGGCCCCAGCGCAGGGCACAGCCGAGCCCCGCAGCCACGGGCGGGCGCCTCGGGGAAAGCCGGGCTGAGAAAGGGCAAAACGGTGCCCGGCAGCCAGGGCTGAGGGCAACGGGGTGAGAAACAGCCTGGCCAGCCCCGAGGGGGAAGCGGGAGGGGGGCAGGGGGCTCCGGGCGCCCCCGCACAGATGCCCCGGGGCAGACCCCGGCAGGGCAGGTGGCCGTGCCCTGAGGGAAGCTGCAGCCTTCTCAAGAAGGAGCATCAGAGAGAAGCTGTAATGGACTGACTGAAGCCTCCCATTCCCCATCCCCACGGGCTGCTTGGGAGGAGGAGTAAGAAGAAGAGTGTGTGGGAGAACGTGTTGTTTTCACATTGGTCTTTTTGTCTTACTGTACAGCTCTGTTTTTAATTGGCAATAAATTAAAGTATGTTTCCCCAAGTCACATCTGTTTCACCATGATGGTAACTGGTAAGGGACCTCACTGTTTCTGTCTTGACCCACAGGCTTTTTTTACCTTATTTTCTCCTCCCACCCTGTTGAGGCAGTGTAGTGAGGCAGTGGCTGAGTGGGCAGCTAGCTAAGGTCAACCCACCACAGGCTCAAACAAACAAGACCCTTAAAGCTTATAGTCTTCAACTTAATAACCATGTAAACTGACTTTTCATCATAAATGCTAATCTGTTTTGAGATGCCTACATGATCTTCACATTTCTGAGCTGTCCATGTAGAGCTTTGGGGACCTAACAATGAGAGCATCAAAAGCATAAAAGTTCAGAGGGGATGGGAGTGGATGAGGAAACGCGTTTGGAGTTGAGAAATAAACCTCAAGATACCACTCTATTAAAGAACAGAATTGATTTACTTGTGCACCATTTAAAAAATTTGTCTGAAACTTTACCTCATTTCTTTATATTGATTTTTGGGAAAAAAACACTATTGAAGTAGTTCAGACAAGCTTATGTAAACACATGCAAAAACCTTCTTTACTGAAAAAAATGACAGCAATCAACCTTGATAGAACTTAGATAGGCGGTGTTATTTAGTCTGTTCTGGACTGGTGGCAGAAAGGTACTGTTCTTAACACCCTTAGGAGGACACCAGACCTTTTATCTTGCATCTTTCCAGTCAAATGTCACGTAACTTGTCATGACCATTAACTCCTTAAATACACTGAGAAATACCTTTATTTGTTGAAGTCTGATTTCTGAACTAAATTTTCCTGAAAACTGGGATTGTATATTAAACAGGTATACCTAACAAGAAAAGGAAGCACTGGGTCTCCCTTACATTTCAGCAGTGATTTTTCCCAGAATTCAGTAAAACTGAAAATTTTAAAGAGTAAGACTCCTCTGTCCAAATTAATCAGCAATATTTAGTATCCTTAAAAATTACTTTCTCTCCATTGACCATATACAGAGCCTTGAACAACATGCTAAGATGTAGTGCCCTACACTGTTTCCATATATTTTGCTTTCTTGTGTCCTTGTTTACGTTATTTGCTTGGGATTTTCTCCTCCTTTTCTGAACCTATTTCCTTCTGAAATCCCTTCTTCTGAGTCTTTGCTGTGCCTGTCTGACATATCTATAGGATAAGCTTGCTTAACTTCTTTATTTTTTTGGCCCATAGTACAAGGACTGAACGAATTCTAAAATGGTTGGCAGTGGCCACGGGCATTTTTCTCGTGATACTAGAAACAGGGTTTGATTTTTTCATTATACCATATCTGCTTCACAGTACTGCCATAAGAAAGAGGAGGAAAATACTTTAATTAGTGGAGAAAAAACATCAGACCTCATTCATTTAATTAATCTGTTTGGTTTGTTTCCATTATTACAGTATAAACATTGTACACATGGAAGTCTTTCTTTACACACAGAAAAATTAAGAATTTCCAGGCACTATGCCACAGTAAGAATAATAAATTAAGTTATTCAATGCACAGCAAAGCTGGTATAACATCCTTGCTAATCTCTCAAGTTAAAAGGAGATATTTTTCCCTACACATGTTGCAATGTGAAATGTGACCTTTAAAAGCAGTGACAGATGTTTTAGAAGGGGGAAAACAGTAGGCGTAATGTGTAAACTTTATTTTGTTGATAGAATTGCTTTTTATATTGTGCAATCTGTTAAAATCATGTTAAGATGGTTGAAAGAAATCAGTGCAACTTTTTTGCTGGAAAGTGTTGTTTTATCAGTATTTGTCACCATATAAAAAAGGAAATAAACTTCAAAATATTCTAACTGGCATGTATTTTTTTTTTAATGTTTGTGTCATTCTAATGGAACTATTACTTAGTTTTAATATTAAAGTGTATCTTCTTAAACAATATTTTGACATTGCTGAAATTAAGCACTTACTGTTATTTCCCCAACAAATTAATTTTAAATTTTAGATCTGTATTACATTTAACTACATTTTAAAGTGGATTTTTGTTTCTTTCATTTCACCAGTTAAACATAGGAAAAATCCAGCAAGGTGATTGCCTGCTTTCACTTTGAATTGGTCTGTCTAAAGCAATTTTCACGAGTGCTGAATGTCATATCCTGGGTCTACAAGTTCACAACTTGAACAGTGTCTCACAGAAGCCAGGTAATTGCAGAGGGGACAGAGATGTTTTAAAGCTCCCCACCAAGATTAAATAACCAGGCCTGTTTAGAACAGAGACAACCAAGGCATAATGTGAATCTTTCCATTTTCTGAAATTATTATAAATTATTATAACAGGTTTCTCTTTTCTGCCAGAAAATAAATCATAATTGACTTAGTTTGCAATAAAGGAAATTTACTTTGTCTATTAAGAAAACAACATTACAAGACTGGCAAGCATAAGAAGGTGTCACCTACAAGCAAGTCACTAGAGGTTTACAACCTGGTAAATCAAAATTCCAGATAAATGTGCCTGAGAGCTTCAGTATGAGAAGGTGAAATAAATCTTAAAAACTTTTTAACATCCTGTGTGCATCACTGTAGCAAAAATATTTTTGAATGTGGGACACCTTTCTACGTTCATCTTTCAACTCTCTGGGCTACTTCTAGTCTGACTGCTACTGTCATCCCTATTTTTTGGTGGTGGCAGCAAGAGCAACAGATGTCAGATATGTTTGTTGCAGTCAGTACCTGCACGGAACTCCAGGCAAGTACTCATCTTCACAAATCTTTTTGTTATTTCTTTTACAGGGAGAGATTTTTAATTTAGTTCCTAGGCTGTACTTTACAATACATCTTCCTGAGATGTTGAGTTGTTATAATCCAAACTAGAAGTTCTGCTCTTTGACACTTCTCTATGAATCCTTCACTCTGTTTCAAGAAACAAGTTGAAAAGAGCTGTGAGCCTGTATAGGTGCTTCTAAGGTTCAGTTGAAGTGCATAGAGTGTGCCGCTAGCTCAATTCACCAAGTTTTTGTGATCTTTTTCACCCAATTTCATGACAGGAGGAAAACATACAGTTTTCTGTTTTAGCTGAATACAAAAACAGCTGTTCTTTCACTTGTTCAGGACTATCAGTCATCTCTATTGGCAATTTACAAATGTGTAATTCACTGATAGATGGACATGGACTAGTACATTTTTTTCATATACTCGTAAGTTTCACTGCCTTTTACTGTAGCACAGTCTTAATTACTTTTCATCAGTCTGCCTTTAGTTTCACTGCAGATCTACCTAGAATTAAAAAGTGTATTTTCAAATAGTATTAACTACTGTGTTACTTCTCAAAAGTTGAGTCAATTTTCATTTACAGTGAGACCTTAAAATATTGTTTGAATCTTTCATGTCTATTTCAGAAAGCCTTGTCTCTTTCTTAAAGGTTTGAGGAAGCAATGCCTCTTTTCCTGAAATTGATACCTCCATCTTTTGCTGGAATGAAATGAATATTTATTGAATCAAGTAAACAATCTGAAGAGGAAACAAATGACTTGCATGTTTAACGTCTACATTTATCTTTGTTATGAGTACTTTTAAAGTTTTTGAATGAAAACTAAAACAGTGTGTTAAAACATACTTTAAAAAACCTGAGAATTACCTTAAAATCACTTAAATTAGTAAAGGGATCTGCAGTGCTTGAAGGTGATTACATCAGCAGATCACATCACCATGACATGATAAGCACATTTATTCAAGGGTTTTTTTATATGTGGTGGTCTGATCCCAGCTGACAGGTAAGCCCCCACCCAACTGCTTGCTCACACCCTCTCAGCAGGATGGGGGAAGAGAATGGGAAGGGAAAAAACAAGAAAAAACCTCTTGGGTCAAGGTAAAGACAGTTTAATGACTGAAGGAAAAGGAAAAAACCACCTCGTGCATTCACCACAGGCAGACCCATGTTCAGCCCATCCTCAAGCTATGGCTTCTTTGAAAAAACTCCCATCTCGGTTTTATTACTGAGCATGATGTACGGTGTGGAATATCTCTTTGGTTGGTTTGCGTCAGCTGTCCTCGCTGTGTCCTGTCCCAAGATCTTGCTCACCACCAGCCTACTAGAGTAAGAAAGAGGTCACCTTGATGCCATGCAAGTGCTGCTCAGCAATAGGTAAAATATCCATGTGGTATCAACAGTACTGGTCATTGATCTAAAACCCAGCACCATGTGGACTGCTATGAAGAAAATTAACTCTATCCCAGCCAGACTCAGCAAAGTATAACTAATCTTCATCAAATACCAATAATGAAAATTTATGCTAGCAAATCTGTCTCCTAGACCTGTAAAATACTGTGCAGGATTTTAAAAGTTGTCATTTGAGGAGATGACAGTTAAATTGTGTCCTGCCCAAGAAGTCTACTTCACACTGCTCTTAATTTCCTTTGTTGTTCTATGGACACTACCTTTATGCAAATAAATCTGTACCACCCAGGTTGACATAGTGATTAAGAACATTTGAATAAAATCTCAAGTGAAAAAAAAATAGGCAAATTTCATGCTGGAAATGTAGCCAGAAAGATGCACCAAGTGAGAAGTTTATGGATTTTGTGCAAAAATGCTAGAGACAGAAAGAGAGAGTGGTAAGGGCTACAGCCTGGTTTACTTTCTTATGCCTTCCTTTCTATTAACACCACATCATTCCTTTTTAAAAATAGCAAGAGGCATGTTCCAAAACATGAATTAAAGGAAAAAAAATGACTTTGTGAAAGTCTTGATATCACTAGAACGCAGCTACTTGTCAATCACCTAGCAATTTCTAATTCATGATTATAAATACACACACTATAAAGTTGTATTATCATTTTAGTCCATTATGCAGCCCTTAGTCACTTTTATCTACCTTAACTTACTTACACGTATTTTCAGTTTTCAGAATTTCTTGGTCCCCTTTGCTTGTATAAAAATGGACAAAAAAATTTTAATGCTCCAAAGCACCTGTTACCACCGTGGTCTTGTTCAGGAAGACAAATAATTGGAACCACTTCTAAAAAGCCCAAGTTAGATGAAGACAACACACACCATAAATAGAAAATTTTCCAAAGCTAAATTTTTCTCTGACCTCAATGTGGTGGTTTGACCCCGGCTGGATGTCAAATGCCCACCTGTTGCAACACAAGCAAGCTACCAGGCTGCAACAAGGCTTTACCATCAGCCAGATTCTACCATCCATGCTGCTTCTCCCTCCTCCAGAGGCAAAACCCCCCTAGTCCTCATCCACAATCCTCAGGGCTATTTAACCACTTAGTGGAACGAGCTACAGCTGTGCATCATCCATGTCAATCAACCCACTGCCTTTGCGGCAAGGCCACAGCTGCATGTTATCAATGTTGATCAACCCACTGCCTTCATTCCTCTACACCCACCAAAGCTGCACTATCACTTCCCTCCTCAGTTAAAATATAATATAAAATAAAATATAATAAAAGGCTCATGGGTTGAGATAAGGACAGGGAGATCAGTCACCAGTTACTGTCATAGGCAAAACAGACTTGACTTAGGGAAATTACTTTATTACTATTCAAATCAGAGTAGGGTAATGAAAAATAAACCCAAAACTTAATAACATCTTCCCACCCACTCCTCTCTTCTTCCCATGCTTAACTTCACACCCAATTTTCTTTATCTCCTCCCCTAAGCCGTGGGATCCTAAGGGGGATAAGGGATGGGGTTTGCAATCAGTTCATCGCATACTGTCTCTGTCACTCTTTCCTCCTCAGGGGGAGGATTCCTTACACTTTTCACCTGCTTCAGTGTGGGGTCTGTCCCATGCGAGACAGTTCTCCACAAACTTCTCCAATGTGAGTCCTTCCTGTGGGCTGCAGTCCTTCATGAACTACTACAGTGTGAGTCCCTTCCGTGTGGTACAGTCCTTCAGAAAAATACTGCTTTACTCTGGATCCCCCATGGGGTTGCAAGTCTTGCCAGCAAACCTGCTGCAGTGTGGGCTCCTCTCTCCCCATGGGGCCACAGGTCCTGCCAGGACCCTACTCCAGTGTGGACTCTCCACAGGGTCACAGCCTCCTTTGGGCATCTACCTGCTCCAGCTTGGGGTCCTCCACAGGCTGGAGGTGGATATCTGCTGCACCATTAACCTCCAAGGGCTGCAAAGGGACAGCCTGCCTCACCATGGTCTTCACCATGGGCTGCAGGGGAATCTCGGCTTTGGTGCCTGGAGCACCTCCTTCCCCTCCTTCTTCACTGACCTTGGTGTCTGCAGAGCTGTTTCTCTCACATGTTCTCACTACTCTCTTTAGCTGCAATTTGTTGAGCAGACTATTTTGCCCCTTCTTAAATATATTATTACAGAGGTTCTACCACCGTTGCTGATGGGCTCCGTCATGGAGCCAGCTGACATTTGCTCCATCAGACATAGGGGAATCTTCTAGCAGATTCTCACAGAAGCTACCCCTGTAGCTCCGCTCCTACCAAAATCTCGCCACACAAACCCAATACATTGAAAATAGCTTAGAACATTTGTAGAAGAAATTTTAATAAAAACATTTATAGAGTGTTAATCTGAGGCAGACATCTATGAGGGCACCTACAGAAGGCCTTCTTTTGTGATACTGTTTTTATTCTCTGCTAAGTGGTCCTTAGCATCATTACTTTTTGATCATGAATTGAGTGAATTTTTACAATCTGAAAACAAACGCCTTATAAATTTGCTTTGGAGATATGAGTATAACTGTACCAAAGTATCGCCTTGGTCTTGAAAATGACAGCTGTATGGCTTTTCTATTTTTACATGAAAACTGTCTTTGAATTTATGACCTGCACTGTATTTGTAACAAACAACTGGAGAATTAAATGTGTTGTACAAAGCACAAATCACAATAGCTAGTGCTTTTACTCCACTTTTAAAAGCCCACAGTCTATAGAAAGTAAAAGCAAAAAAAATGTGGGATTATAAAAGCTGCATTATGAAGTGTATGCACATCAGGGTAATAAACATGGGTTTTCATTCAAAGAGGTTATTTTTCCTGACATGTTGCTGTTCTCCTAGGAAGAAAGAAGAAAAATACTGGAAAATCTTTAGTAAGCTTGTTCACCTTGCTTACTAAAGGAAGCAATACAAAAGCATAGATACACAGCTGGTTTTCATAGCACCATGCATGACAACAGATGTTTTAATTCACTGAGGGCACAGATAGATAGTTAAAAAACATTAAACAGTTTTATCTCTTTCCAAGTCCCATCAACTGGCTATATGATCTCAGGGAACCAAATGATATTCTTGTAATACATAGGGAGTTTTAAAATATCTTGGTTTAATTCCATTAATGAAATTAAAATGAAACCCAAAGTATGTCCTTGTTTTTCAGCAAGAAGTAGTCACAATAGCAGGAAGCGGTATTAAAAATAACTTTCTGATCACAGCTGTTTCATATAAGTTGTAACCAGCACTGTATTTTGTAGGTACAGTTGATGCAGAAGTAGTCAAGGTACTGAGTGTATCCAAGCTCTTAAGGCCCAGTCCTGCCAGCGCCGCCCGGGGCCTTCGCTGGTGTACCCCCTGACCTTTGCTCTAGAGGCTATTTAAGCTCTGGCCTGGGCCTTCGGTCTCAGCCTGAGCTGTGTTGCAAGCTGCTTCTGGCCCTGTGTCCTGGAGGCAGCTCAGGTGTATGTTACAGGTAGCATGATCTCTAGCTTTGTCTTCCAGATGGATCTTGGCCCTACACTGTCTGTCTCAGCCCTGTCCTCTCCTGATCCTTATTTCCTCACTCATCTTCCTAGATTAATCTCAAACCCGGGGCATGAGTTCACCCTGTCTGGGTGTACAACCTGATGGTAGGTGGGCCCCATCACAGCCTGGCCTTGGCTGCTGTGGGCCTGTCTGGTTGGTGAGGGTACTGCCTTACCTGCACTGGGATTGCCCTTGGCTTCTGGCTTGCCCTCCCTCGTGGAACGGCTCCTGCTGCTCCTAACAGTGAGCTCTGGCAACAGCTGGGAGCCTGCGTTTGAGCTGAAACAAAGCTTCTGGAGCAACTGGCAGCTATGAACAGCTCCCCTACTCCTAGGCGCTGGTGCACCATCTTGTGAAGTCGACAGCCACAGGCCACCTACACATTTATGCTTCAAAGGGGGCCACATATTGTGGAACAGGGAAGCCATAAGACTGCATGGAGCGCTGCCTATGAAACGTGCAGCAGCAAGTCCCAGTCAGATGTGGGCTGGAGCTGTGGGATTGCAGGTACATTATGTCCCAGTGGTCAGGGATGCCCTGGTTGGCTGCTTCTGCTGAGGATTAAATTGTATATGTATACTTTGAGTTCAAGTTATGGTTCATGTGTAAAAATGACCTGATCTGTAGGAGGTTTTGGATGTTAGTTAAAAGTATCTGATCTGCAGAGGACCTCTGATGCTAGTTTTATAAAATGACTCGATCTGCAGAGGGTCTAGGTTAAGAGAAAGTTTTGATTATAAAACTGCTTTGTTGTTTTATTGTTCTACCAAGGATCCCTAAGCAATCTGCCTATCCCCATAGTTCTGGGTGACAGCAGTGTGTGTGCAGGCGAAGGTCTCAAAAGAGGCTGGTCATGACAAATATGGCCCAGTGGGGCATTCAGTGCCCTGACAAGGAGTCTGAGATCTTATTGTAGCACTGTAGCATTACAGTCCCTGTGAATGTCAAATGGCTATGTATGAATGGGTTATTTAATGCTCTGAACTAATACATTTGCTGATTTGGCCATGTACCTGAACACAAATGCGAGAACTGGTAATGCATAATAGAGGACTAATTGGAGTCCTTTATATTTCACATAGTTGAACTAAACTTCAGAGCACAATTTCTTGTTTTCAGCATGGCAGCACTGTAAAAACAGCTGTTATTTCCAGACAAAATAATAAAATATGATGCTACACACTATTTTTCAGCCCCCACCAACTCATAATTTGAAGACTTTGGTTTAAAATGTCTTTCTACAGGTCTTAGACCATAAAAAAGGCAGGAATATTATTTTTGTTACCATGATTTCTTAAAAATTCTGGGCAGTAGTTTCCCCATAGCCTCATAGCTTAATATGTCAATCAAGTGATAAGCCAACTACTCTATAAATCACTGCGCTGTCATTTTGTCTTGTTTTCACTGGCTGCTTCTATTGTGAAGAACTTTCAGTTTTTAGAATAAGACAAATACTTTTTAGTGTAGGTCAATTCCTATACTTGAATTTAAAAACTAGGCTAATCTGTTACTTTTTTCAGTTACATCATTGTTAGTTAATAGTGTTATGATATCTGTTTTGCAGAGTTAGAAACTTCTCATGCTGCTCAGAAGATGATTGTTGTCTTATGCTTGGGAATAGTGAACACTCTTGCAAAAATGAAGCCTCTCAACATTGGCATGCTACTGAAGAGCAATAGTCAGTATTGGCTTAAAGGAAATAAAGGAGATAGCAAAACTAAGATGTTCATAGAAAGTTCTGCCTCTATCTTTCAAATACACATCTAGGTTTGTATTTGGGTTTTGGAATTGCCTATCTTCAGCTTTCTGATAGCCCATAGCCACAATTCACTGTAAAGAGACCTTCTGATTAGCAACTTCCTTGAATAAACAATCCTATTTACATTGGGTTTACTTTCCACTGGACTCCAGTCCAAGTAGACTGTCAGAAGTTTACACTATTCTCAACATATGTAAGTTGTTGAATGTTTCTTTGTTTTGTAACAAGTCGGTGAGGCCTGCTCTGCAGTGTCTCATTCTGTGCTAATAACAGGGCAGCTTGCTTGAGGAGTGAGCCACTAAGTTAATTGAAGATGTGAAAAATGGCAAAAGTGCTGTAGGTGATGAGGGGAAGGTTAAGCAAGTACATATCAGAACAGAGGTGCTTCATAAGCTAAAGAAGTTTCTTGCAAATTTGTATTCATATGTTGCTTAGCCATTAGCTCAACATCTTAATTCTGCACAAGCCAGAGAGCTTTCTGAACCTGAGCTAGAAAGGAGTTCAACTCTCATAATGCTTTCAAGTCTAAATACTGTACATCTAAGTTTGAAGCTAGCCACAATCAAACAAAAAGAATATGGGGAAAAGGGTCTAACTGTCATACTGAATGTTGGGTTACTTAAAGTGGGTTTTGAACCTATTCAATTTGTGCTAGTGTCTGTAGAATTTGATCCATCCACCCCCTTAGACCGCATGCTGACAACCTTATTAAAGATATCATTCTTCCTTTAAGATTTAACAGCCTTTTCCAAAGCCTATAGTACCTCAGCGTTCATAAGTAACTTACCTCACTGGCCTCTTCCTCTTCATTGCATGTTAGCTATCCTGTTGATTCCATTTCCCTTTCTGAAAGGTCTTGTTTTGTATTTCTGCGAGCAAGCTACAGAACTTGAATAGACAAAGCAACTTTTGACATAGGGACCTTTTTGTCTCTACTGTGCACTATGTTGCTACTGTGCTTCAAGCTGCATTTCCTGCTTGTTTCATAAATGCTTTTACTGCTCCATTTGATTCTATAAATATTCCAAATGCACAGTTGTTGGAACAACAAATGCATGGTTGTGCGGTTGTTGCTTAGTTTTATAAATTTCTCCACTCCGCTTCTGTTGTGCTAAATGTTTCTGGTAGCTATCGCCACCTCTGAATTACCTTCTTGTGTTTGTATATTGCCAAAAAATGAGTGCAGACATTACCGAAACTGGGGATAAGAAAACTCCTTAACACCAATGTAGCATTAAGAAGCAGGCATTCCTTCACTGAAGCGCTGCATGCATGGGGCATCGCTCCACCTAATGTGCGTGTTGTATGTTTCATTCAGACAAAATTATATAGTCCACACTTATGGTTATGTATTACATTTCTTGGAGAAATCATACATATTCA
Source organism: Falco peregrinus (assembly GCF_023634155.1). NCBI lineage: Eukaryota > Metazoa > Chordata > Aves > Falconiformes > Falconidae > Falco > Falco peregrinus. The sequence continues at coordinate 88,847,281 of NC_073723.1, forward strand.
TTCAACAGGTGGTACTATGTTAATTAAGTGTCATGCGTGCTCCTTACAGGTATCTCAGAGTCTTCTAAGGGGTCTCAAACAACAGTCAACCTTACAGTTACAGCTGACTGATCACTGAACCTTAATTTACTTCCCTTATACGGAGACCCTGAGGAGAATCCAGGTTTGTTTCATTAGTTACCTATACAACAGTCCCCTCAGTGATCATAAGTTTTAAATGGCTCTTACATAACAGGGGTCGGTTAGCAATCTCTCCATACTGATTACACTGAAACAAACAATATAGTTACAAAGCTAAAACAGGCTAAACTGCACGGTAACAATTCCCCCCCTTTTGACACCTATGATGTTATACACATCATGAGTCTCACAATCTGTCTTTATAAATCTGGATTCTACACAATGGAGCACATTGCACCACACAGCAAGTAACTGATCATTATGATTAAAAATAACACAAATAGAAACACTTGTTTTAGCTAATTCAAATTGGGAAGCCAAGAGAATAACCAAGGAAAGTAATTCCTTCTTTTTCTTTAATTCTGGTTGCTAATTCTATTAATTGTTGACTTTTTCCTTCTACTAATTGGGAGTTATCTGGAACGTTGAAAAAACCATATCTCTTTGGACTCCTCACACCCATAATTATGTCTTAATAAAAGATAATCAATGGCTGCTCTGTTTTCCGGAGTTGCCTTTTTTATCTGTGTCATCTCTGTCCCAACGGCCATAAGAGCCTGGGAAGTGTAAATGATGTTCTTTAACAATTCTTTGCATCATATGATAATTCAGAGCCACCCCTACTCCAGGTGCAAATATTGCTGCACCTGAAACCTCACTAACACTATACAGAGTTACCTGTGAATTGCGATCTTCTAGTACCTCTCTCCTGACTCTCTTAACTCTTGCCTTATGTATTAAGTCCTCCTGACTTACTAAAAATGATGCCGTTCTTCCAACAGTGCAGGGGCCCCCTGTTACATTAGCTGGGATATATGAATAGGCTGTCCTTTCACATAATAAGAACCATCCTAAAGGTTATTGAGCATGAGCCCATGCATAACTTTGGGATTATACATTACTACAATTTATAGGGGGTTGTAAATATATTAAATTCTCACACTTCGAAGAACAACATATAAACACAGCACATAGTTCTGCAGGGAGTGTCCCATGGACTCTTACTTTCAACATTCCCCTTTCCTTAATTCATGTTGTCTTCCTGGTATCATATATGTTTGCATAAGTCAAGGTAAAGCCAAAGCTCCATAACATAGTATAATTCTTAAGTAACTAACAGGGTTGGTACTTCTATTAGACAAGAACTATATATTCCTCCCACCAAATTTTCAACAGAAAGACAGAAGGATGATGTCTTGGCTACTTCCCTGGCTAAAAGTTTCCAGATGTTGTGGTTTCTATCCCATTTGGGCATCAAAACTTGACCATTTTCACTATCTATTAAAAATAGAAACAAGATTATTCCAGTCCAATGTTTCACCTTACTCCATTATACATTCGGTATTCTTTTGTGAGAAAGTTATTCAGTGATGGTTGTTTGGTGCTGCTGTTTCCAAAACTAGCTTCAATGGTTCTGTTGACGCTGAGGTCCACACCTCGGATGGAATCTTCTTAATCCTAGTATAATGAATCCAGGAATCAATGCCTTCTAACTTAGCTGCAGTATTTGCAGTTAGTAATACTTGATAAGGTTCTTTCCACTTTTCTTGTAGGAGTTCAGAGTCCCAAGTCTTTATGTATACAAAGTCCCCTGGCTGGTACTGGTGTACGTAGGTGTCCAGTACAAGTAGTCCTGTTGTTACCGATTAGTTAATAAGTTAAAATCGATTGATTCTATTTGATTAATTAATTGATTTTATAAAATCATTTAATAGAATTGAAATGTAGAAGGTTAAGGAAAAAATTATAGGAAACTTGCATCTACGCAATAAGAGATGTTATGGAATCTTTTGTACGTCTTGTACCAAGGCTAGAAGAAGGGCCTGGAACTATTGTAATAACTCTAGGGTTGGAAGGTTCCATTGTATTTAACCAGTCTTCTGTACGCAGAGATGTATTGAAATGTCAGAATATGAGATTAATGGGAACTGGGGAGAGTCGACTGGAACAGCTTGTAGGTGCCTGCCAAGAAACTGTGAACTTTAGTAAAAGGTAATTCCGGCAGGGGGAGATCGCGACCACCGACTCATATACCACCTACCCAAATCGTACCCCAGACCCATTTCTAGACCTTTCTAAGCTTTGCTGCGCATAATCGGATATAGGAGGAGAGTATGTAAATGATTTACGGGAAATGTTATGATTATGTATGAATAATTAATGAATATGTATGAACAAGTTCTATATATGGAATCTGATTTTGGGACCTGGTGTGCGTTGATCGTGAGAGGACTCGCTCACGCACCCGGCCGTCAATAAAGAAGTGTCTGCTTATCTACATCACATTGGTGTCGATAAGTTCTTCATTCCGAGATTTCGGTAACAGTTTTGGCGACCCAGATGGGACCTCGCTGAAGGAGACCGGAGGAGTCGGGGACCTGATCGGTTCCGGCCGGCACCGAGGATTTCTCGGGGACACCCATCGATCCCCGATCCGTAAGGCTCTTCGCGACGTTCCCTGGATATTTGGTAAGACACTTCTTTTTTTAATTGTAGTAAGTAAGTGCACTAGAGGAAGTGGGTAGGAGTCCCACTATAATAAGTGTATGGTAAGGAGTGGGATGGAGTCCCACCAGTGGGTTGGAGTCCCACTGAGTAAGTCTACCTGTCAGACGCGGTGAAAGAGCTGCGCAGGGTAGGACTAGGAGTCTGCCCGTAAGACATAAGCGAAAGCTATTGCAGGGTTGGACAAAAGTATAGACAAGAGAAACTATATGCTATAGTGTTCTCTAAGGTAGTGCCTCTAACAAGAAGTTAGAAGTTTTTGGTGTTCTTTGTTGTATTGTGAGTTTGTGTATTAAGAAGAGAAATTAAGAGGTATAATATTGTGTTATATGTTTGTTTTCTTTGTTGTTCTGTGAGTTTGTGTATTAAGAAGAGAAATTAAGAGGTATAATATTGTGTTATATGTTTGTTTAAAGTAACTGTGGGAAAGTGTGAGTGTGGCTGTAAGAGTGAGACTGTGGAGTGTGGATCTGCGGATCGGAGTGATAGAGTTGAATAATTGTGTATTGTACTGTGGGTAATTACACCATGGCAACTAAGTTAACTCGGTTGCTTAAATGTAAAAGCTTGGGTAATCTTGTGTTAAATGATAAAATCCCGAAAAATTCTCCATTGGGATGTTTACTGGCACATTGGGGGGATTTATATGAGGATTTGTCAAAGAGCCAGATGATTGAATATTGTAATAATTGGTGGCCACTATATATACATTAGAAGATCAGGAAAAGTGGCCCACGAATGGGACACTGAATTATAACACTATTTTGCAGTTAATGTTGTATTGTAAAAGAGAAGGGAAATGGAATAAAATGCCATATATGGATTTGGTTTTTTACTTAAGACAAAGAAAGGATTGGCAGGATGAATGTAAGCTAACTATTAGAGATAATTTGGTAATAGCTATAACTTCTGATAATAAGAAAGTGGAAAAAAAAAATGTTGTTTAAATTGTGAGGTTGGGAGTGGATACAGGAGCGACAATTTTTTATTAAATACCTGTAAAAACTGGAATAAAAACAGGCCATTCCTGCAACCCCTGGATTTGAAATTTGGAAATAAGATAATTACACATGAATTTTTGTATGTACCAGTATGTCCGGTACCCTTGTTAGGAAGAGATTTGTTATCTAAATTAAATGCACAGATTGTTTTTGACGAAGGAGAACTTTTCTTGAAAATACCTGAGTCAAAAACGGGAGAAATCCTGATGATACAAGAAAAGGTAAAGGAACAAGAAATTCCACCGGAGGTGGATTTGGCAGTGATCCCTACTGTATGGGAGACAGATATTCCTGGCAAATCGAAACTAGCAGAACCGGTTAAAATAGATTTGAAGGAAGGCGCAGGAACAGTGAGAATTAAACAATATCCAATCAAACCGGAAGTGAGACAGGAATTGAAGAAATTGATTGATAAATTTTTGGAGTATAAAATTTTGGAAGAATGTGAATCTGAGTATAATACTCCTATTTTACCAGTCAGAAAACCTTCGGGTGAATATAGACTGGTACAAGACTTGAGAGCAGTAAATCAAATAGTTAAGGATATTTATCCTGTGGTAGCAAACCCTTATACACTGTTAACAGCATTGAGGGAGAATTATCAGTGGTTTACAGTGCTTGATTTAAAAGATGCTTTCTTTTGTATACCTTTGGAAAAAGGAAGCAGAAAACTGTTTGCTTTCGAATGGGAAAATCCTCAAACCAGGCAAAAGATGCAGCTGACATGGACTAGATTACCCCAAGGATTTGAAAACAGTCCAACTATTTTTGGAAATCATTTAGCAAAGGAATTTGAAATCTGGAAACAGGACAAACCAAGACCTGGACATTTATTTTTACAATATGTGGATGATATATTGATTGCTACAGAAGAAAGATTTATTTGTATACAGGTGACTATTGACCTTTTGAATTTCCTGGGACTAAATGGGTATAAGGTATCCAGGAAGAAAGCCCAAATAGCCTGCCAGACTGTGATACATCTCGGCTTTGAGATTTAAAAGGACAACGACAATTAGGAAAAAATCGCAAAGAAGCTATTTGTAATATACCTGAGCCGAGAAATATTCATGAACTCAGAGCATTTTTGGGAATGACTGGGTGGTGTCGCCTTTGGATCATGAACTATGGGCTAATAGCTAAACCGCTGTACGAGGCCCAAAAGAACTCTCCCTTTGTATGGGGCCCACAACAACAAAAGGCTTTTATAGAGTTGAAACGTGCCTTAATGTCTGCACCTGCCTTGGGACTGCCGGATCTAACCAAAGATTTCCAGCTGTTTGTACATGAAAGACAACACCTTGCACTGGGCGTGTTAACCCAGAGGATAGGAAGCTGGAAACGACCAGTCGGATATTTCTCTAAACAACTGGACACAGTGAGTAAAGGGTGGCCGAACTGCCTTCGAGCAGTGGCCGCAACAGTGATGCTCATACAAGAAGCTCGGAAATTGACTTTGGGAAGAACAATAACAGTCTATGTTCCACACATGGTGATAACTGTCCTAGAACAGAAGGGGGGACATTGGCTGTCCCCCAGCCGAATGATGAAATACCAGATAGTATTGAATGAACAAGATGATGTGATTCTAAAGACAACTAACCTGGTAAATCCTGCAGTGTTTTTAAGTTCCATACAGGAAGAAGGACGACTGGAACATGATTGCTTGACTACCATCGAGTATGTTTATTCCAGTCGTGAAGATCTGAAGGATGTGCCATTGGAGCGACCAGATTGGGAACTGTATACTGATGGAAGCAGCTTTATGGAACAAGGAGTTCGATACGCTGGATATGCGGTAACAACAGGGACTACAGTTATAGAAGCAGGAGCATTGGCGAGTACCACATCAGCCCAAAAGGCAGAACTCATCACTTTAATTCGAGCCTTAGAATTAAGCAAAGACAAGAGAGTAAATATCTGGACTGATTCAAAATATGCCTTTGGGGTAGTGCATGTCCATGGAGCTTTGTGGAAAGAGAGGGGGTTATTGTCCTCTCAAAGATCAAATATTAAGCATCAAACAGAGATTTTACGATTATTACAAGCAGTTCAAAAGCCAGATCAAGTAGCAATCATGCACTGTAAGGCACATCAGAGTGGGAATACAAAAATAATAGCTGGGAATAATTTAGCTGATAAGACTGCAAAAAGGGTAGCAAAGAAACAAGCATTGCAAATGGCAATAATTCCTTCTAAAACAGTAACCCTTCTCAGGGAAAAACCGAGATATTCAGAAGAAGATGACAAATTGGGTCAGTTATTAAATGCTAAGAAAAACTTAGCAGGATGGTGGGTAACTCCTAACGGACAAGTAGTAATTCCACCTCCTTTGATGAGAGAAATAATGCAAATGAGACATCAAGAATGTCATTGGGGGGGGTAGAAGCCTTAGTAACATTTTTACGAAAGCAAGTAATATCAGTTAAGATGTTAGGAATAGCCAAAATGGTAACTGCAAAGTGTAAAGTATGTTTGAAAAATAATCCAGTGATTAAGAAAAAGGTTCAAATGGGTAGGCTGAAATCTGGTACAGAACCTGGAGATTACTGGCAAGTAGATTTTTCAGAGTTGCCTAGATACAATGGGTACCGGTACATCTTGGTAGGCGTTGATACTTTTACAGGATGGCCAGAAGCCCTTCCCTGTCGCACCACACAAGCAAAAAGAGGTTGTGAAGTGGTTATTACAAGAAATAATTCTGAGATTTGGAGTTTTTATTGGAAATCCTCTGACAGAGGTCCACACTTTGTTGCTGAAGTAGTCCAAAGTGTTAGCAAAGTATTGGGTATTAATTGGGATCTGCATGTGTCTTGGAGGCCACAATCTAGTGGAAAAGTGGAGAGGATGAATCAAACTTTGAAACGACAAATAAGTAAAATTTGTCAAGAAACCAGTTTAAAGTGGCCTCAGGCACTTTCATTGGCATTATTATGAATCAGGGTACAGCCAAAGAGTGGAACCTCAGTCAGTCCTTATGAATTATTATATGGAAAACCATATGAGTCTCTAGAACCAAATCTAAACATACATGTAAAAGGAAAACAAGATGTGTAGAACTATTTGCTTTTTCTAAGGAAAACTTTGGCTGTGATTCGGAGTGCAGTAATTTGGAATAGACCTTTATCTCTGGAAAATTCAGTGCATGATTTCCAGCCGGGAGACTATGTTTATGTGAAGAATTGGACCTCCGAACCTTTGCAGGAGCGCTGGAGAGGACCCTTCCAGATACTGCTAACCACCTTTACAGCTATCAAAATTGCAGAATCGGATGCTTGGATGTATTATACTCGAGTGAAGAAAGCACAGTGAAGAAAGCATCTACTCCGTGGAAGATTGTGAAATGTAACTCAGAGACTTAAAATTAATTTTGAAACATGTTTAATTTTGCATATCAGGTTATGATTGGTTTTTGGATTTTCTTTTGGTTGGTAGTGTTGGTGGGATCATGGGCTGACTTGGTGGACAGGAACATAAGACAAATAGAAACAGAACAAGTGATTGACATTCCCAAACAAATGGCTGAGGAAAATTTGATGGTAGGATTGATTAAAGAATTTGCCAATTTACAAAACATCACGCAGATCACTGCTTGTTTGCCAATACCGAAGGCAGTAGGTGAATCTATTCCATGGGGAATTTTAACTATGAATTTGACTAACCTGGAACATAAAAATGAAACCAAATATTGTGAACAGAGGCCAGTGACTCAATGGTATGAGCAAATAAAAGTCATTAGAAAACAGTGGAAATCTCCAGGTAATCTGGCGGATTGTGAAAAATTGTTAAATTATGTTTTTACCAAAATAGGAAGATTTAAGACTGTGGGATGGTGTTCTTATGATGAACAATTTAAAATCAACGTGAGCAAAAGTGTTATGAAATGGAAGTGTAACGAAACTGGCCAGAGCACCCAGGTAGTAGACCAGTGGGACTCTATATGGTCTATGTCCATATTTTCCCATTTTCAGTATATAGCAAGAATTTCTTGGTGTTTTACCAGGGATGGAAAGGTTTTTTTCAGTATTACCCTGGGTAGATGATAGGTCAACTACATCGGGAGAGAAGGAAAATAAAATAGTGCCATGGTGGAAATGTGAAAAAGTGTATGATTGTAATAATGCAGACTTAGTAATTCAAAGAGTTCCTCCGTTGGCTGGTGCTTTGAAATATGGTTATTTTTTGTCGAGGTCTTAAGAATACTTTCAATTTAATCAGCACTTTTACAGTTAGGAAAGGAACTTTGTTTAGTTGTAGTAAAACTACTATTTGAAGTCCAGGACATTTAGTTTGGGCATTAAGTGATGGAACCTGGACAACACACCTACCATTAGATGGTAAGGTAAAACAAATTACTTTAGGCATGCCAAAATTGTGTCCAATTTGAAAGAAATCACCATTTAAAGGATCCTTAGAGAATTTAGAATTGAAACGAATAAAGAGATCTGAGATAAATGATGATATTTGGAATGAACCATCTACAGGAGTGAAAATTGGCTGGGCACTGGAATCACTTTTAAATCCTATAGCTTCATATAGAAACAGAGCATGGCTCTATCATTTAACTGGTCAAGTGGAAAAATTGGCAAACGTTACCAAGAAGGGGTTTAAGGAATTGAATATACAACTACAGGCAACTTCCAGAATGACTTTACAAAATAGAATGGCACTAGATATGCTCCTACTTAAAGAACATGGAGTGTGTGGATATCTTAAGGATAAACTGGACCACTGTTGTATCCACATTCCAAATGTCACTCAGGATGTGGAACATGATCTAGATCTATTGGGAAAAATTGAAAAAGAAACTGAAAAAATTCAAAAGGATATGTCAGAAGATTGGCTTGGGAAAATTTTTAACAAACTGGGATGGAATTTGAGCTCTTGGATACAATCTATAATTAAGACTTTGTTTCTGTTACTAGTTGTCTTTTTGATGAGCATGCTGATATATGCATGTCTGAAGAAACAGTTTACCAATAGAATTGCAGTGAGTCGTATGATTATGAGAGAAGTACCAACTATTTCACCAAGACATGATCCATTACCCAAATATGTTGAAACAAAAGATATATGAATAAAGTGAAAGTATTGAAATAATGATTTTCAACACTTTCAAAGGGGGGAAATGTTACCGATTAGTTAATAAGTTAAAATCGATTGATTCTATTTGATTAATTAATTGATTTTATAAAATCATTTAATAGAATTGAAATGTAGAAGGTTAAGGAAAAAATTATAGGAAACTTGCATCTACACAATAAGAGACGTTATGGAATCTTTTGTACGTCTTGTACCAAGGCTAGAAGAAGGGCCTGGAACTATTGTAATAACTCTAGGGTTGGAAGGTTCCATTGTATTTAACCAGTCTTCTGTACGCAGAGATGTATTGAAATGTCAGAATATGAGATTAATGGGAACTGGGGAGAGTCGACTGGAACAGCTTGTAGGTGCCTGCCAAGAAACTGTGAACTTTAGTAAAAGGTAATTCCGGCAGGGGGAGATCGCGACCACCGACTCATATACCACCTACCCAAATCGTACCCCAGACCCATTTCTAGACCTTTCTAAGCTTTGCTGCGCATAATCGGATATAGGAGGAGAGTATGTAAATGATTTACGGGAAATGTTATGATTATGTATGAATAATTAATGAATATGTATGAACAAGTTCTATATATGGAATCTGATTTTGGGACCTGGTGTGCGTTGATCGTGAGAGGACTCGCTCACGCACCCGGCCGTCAATAAAGAAGTGTCTGCTTATCTACATCACATTGGTGTCGATAAGTTCTTCATTCCGAGATTTCGGTAACACTGTCAGGACAACTGTCATCCGAGAGCCACAAGGACCTTTCCTAGAGAAATCAAATATAATAGTCTTGAATCTGCCTTTCCCTGTACATGTATTTCTCCTGAGATTAATGGTATTTGATATGGTTTTCCATATAGTATCTCATAAGGGCTAATCTTATTTTTAGATCGTGCTTGTACCCTAATTCTCAAAAGACCTAATGGAAGGGCATACAGCCATTTTAAAGAAGTTTCCTGACATGTTTTACTGATCTGTCGTTTCGAGGTTTGATTCATTCTTTCTACCCTTCCACTTGGTTGTGATCTCCACAGAGTATGTAAATCCCATTTGATACCAAGGGTTTTACTTAACTGCTGAATGATGTGTGCTACAAAATGGAGACCTTGATCAGAGGACATTCCTATTGGTACCCCAGACCCTGGTATTATTTCTTTGAGTAGTACCTTGGCTACTTCCCTAGCTCTGTGGGTGCTACAAGGGTAAGCTTCTGGTCATCCTGAGAAAGTGTAAATCAATACCAAAAGATATGTATAACTCATTCTGTCTTGGTAGTTGAAAAAAATCAATATGTCAATACTCTCCAGGTGAATTTCCCTGTTTAATGGTCCCTGGAGGTGGTCTTTTCCTATTTATGGGATTATTTTTAAGAAAAATGGGATGCTTTGCTATTACAGACTTCACTATTCCAGTCATTCTACACTTATAATGGAATTTTGAAGACTAGAGATCATAGCCTCACTACCCCAATGAGTTTCTCCATGTCTCTTTTCTACAACCTCAGTCGTTATTTGTGATGGAACAATGAGTTGTTTTGTGGGGGTTATTAACCAGCCCTCTCTATTTATAGTTGCTTGAAAGAGCGATGCCAGTTGTTGATCTGCCTCACTATAGCTGGGCTTCAGAACTGGGAGCTGTACCTTTTTTACTGGCACTAATGGAATGGTGTGTTGTTCAGCCACCTCCTTAGTGGTTTTATCAGCCAATCGATTACCCACGTTTAATATGGACTGTCCGGATTGATGTGCTTTGCAATGCATTATCACCACTTCCTTAGGATTTTTTGATATCTTGTAGAAGTTGAAGAACATCTTCCTTGTATTTAATAGGTGATCCTTGGGCTGACAACAGTCCTCTTTCCTTCCAGATAGCCCCATGCGCATGGGCTATCTCAAATGCATATTTTGAATCAGTCAGTATATCTACTCTCTTTCAATCTGCTGTCTTCAAGGCTTGTCTTAGTGCTATCAGTTCTGCCCTCTGGGCTGACGTGTTGATGGGTAGAGCCTTGGCCTTTATCACCTGTGCAGTTGTAACCACTGACTATCTGGCCATCCATCTTCCTTCTCATACAAAGCTACTACCATAAGTAAACAATTCCAAATCAGGATCAGTTAATGGTTCATCCCTCAGATCTTGTCTGCTTGAATATACATGTTCAATATTTTGTAGGCAATCATGATACAAAGATTCAGAATCCTTTGTTTCTGAATTTAAAAACATTGCTGGCTTAACTGCTGTGGTGGTTTTAAGTTCCACATACTCTTACTCCAGCAAGATAACTTGATATTTGAGCATGCAGCTTGGAGATAACCAATGTCACCCTTTTTGTTCCATATTGGAAACCACCATATGTGGAACATATACAGTAATTCTTTGTCTTATTGCTAATTTTATTGCTTCTTGAATTAGCAGAACTGACAGAGGATTGCTTCACATAACATGCATCCAGTGCTGCAATAAAGGAATGCCTGCTTTTTAATGCTATATTGATGTTAAGGAATCTTCTTATTCCTGATTTTGGTGACACAGACTAGCTTCCAACCACAGTATTGCTTTCTTACATATTACCTCAGTTTCCCCTCACTCTTAGTAGAAAAAATTGCAACCCTCTCCTTCAAATGAGGTAGACTGCTTGTGTACTTGATGCAACTGTTCTTCATTACTTCTCCTTCAGAGGCTGCTATAATGCTGTCTTCCCAGGACCTCCTTTTATCTTCCTTTCTTCCATGTCTCTGAAGTTTCTTGTTCATCTGTTTATGGCTGATCTGGTACCTGAATGTAGGAGACTGATCTGTGCACTGGAAATCCAGAGGAACAAGATGTTATATTGTAACTCTTCCAGCAATTTCCTTTTGAAAACTCAAATGTCCCCATTTATTAATGTATTCTTTTACTTGACTTATGCTGAGGCTGAAATGGTAGGTTTTCTACCATCACTTTTATCTCTTGCCATTTTCACACTGTTTGGGTAGTTATTTAAGGTTTTTAAGAGCGTTCATAATAAAACTGCTCAAGCACCACTGAAAAGCATAACTTACTGACATGTGTGTGAACTAACGCCAGTAGCTACCACTAACCGGGAGGTGGTAACAGTATCTCAGCTGTTAGAAAGCAGATGCAGTCTCTGAAAAAAGCTTTTACCTCGGTAACATATTTGCCTTTTTGAAAATCCCTGCAGATTAAATAGATCTCAGAGCATGTTTGGAATATCATAAAAGTGAGTTGGGGATGGCCCAACACCTACCTATTGAACCTCTTTGAAGACCTTTGTCTTATTAGGAAACTATTTCACACACCCCCAACCATGTCTGTGACAATTACTGAGAAGAAGCTGTCAGAAGTAATTGCATGACTTCTGGCCTCACTAGGTGAAAGCAGCTTTTTCATGCCATAACCTCATTGCTTGTCAGAATATCTTGTTGACAGCAGCAGATTCCTCATGCTAAAGGCCACTCAGTGGTCAATCTCTGAATGTTTTCTCCTTTGTCAGGCAGGCTGGCTTAGGCCTGGTCACTTTCAGTTTATCAGATACTAGCTTTCAATTGATCTTTAAAAGTGGTTCCCATGTTTGCCTTAGAAAGGTTTTGATTAAAAAACTTTGTGTCCTGAGATAGACATTTCAGTGATGAGAGTTTTCAGAAAGTCTTCTAAATTTTTAGTGTTATATAAGGAACCAAAGAATCAGTTTATGATACATATTGTCACCCATTTTTATTTCACTGTGTGTCTATCTATATTTCAGCCACTGATTTATCCTTATGACAGCATCTAAACTTCATGCTTGTATGTCAGATTTTTGTTCAGTGGGAATATGGGCACAGTCTATTTTCTTTCTATAAAGATGCAACCTTTTAAATGGCACTTCTATTGATCTGGACTGTAGGGAATTACATTCTTCTATTAAAAACTATATTTGTGCAAGCTGAAAACTTTCACCAAGTTTTGTTAGCAATGGATTTTGTTCTTGCAAAACCTCGGTTAAATGATCACTTTTCATTTCTGATTTTACTTTTGGCATAGCAAATTTCACACTCAGAGCATAAGTTTCTTGTTCTAATCTATATCTCTCATGATTCAGTAAGGAAGATATATGTGCAAGTTTCAATTGCAATGATAATATCTGTTAGACTGTGTGACCTATTGTACCCATCTAAAGGAATAAGACACAAGACACTTTTCCTCCAATTATGCAGAAAAAATTAAAGATTTTCAAGCCTGCCTTATATTGGAGAATAGGACTGGAAATTCTGATGATTTTTCTCCGCTGCTGCCTCTGTTGGAGTAGGGTACCTGTCTGCTGACCAAGCTAATAACAAATGTTTGTTAACTACTCAATTTTTTTCTGAGAGAGAAGCCTCAGATGGATCTCCTGGGACATCTCCACCTAGACCTACAGGCAAGATGCCTCCTTCCTCAGGGGGATCCTGTTCTGTTAATATTATATTAAAAAGAATGAGTGCTGAAGTTACATTCTGCTGAAGTGTTCAATATAAATGGAATTAGCATCTAGATAGCATTTGTGTCTTACTGTCAGTTTATCATGTGTGTCAGCTGCCGGGCCAAAATTGTCTTTAAAACCACCTGGATCACTGCTTCTGCCCAATTCTGTCACTTAGTTTTATAAATATGCTGAGACAAATTGGAACAGGACAGATAAGGTTAAAGTCGCACAATAGAGATCATGTTACATGATACAGCAATGGTTTTTATATCAGAAACAGGCAAGGAGAGGACCCAAAAATACAGTAAAGTTTTTCCTCATCACCTTTTTTCAGTAACCAACCACATGGAGGTTTTCCTTCTTTTTCTTGCATATCTAAATTTAGTTTGAATTTTATGTAGGTTACAGTAGATGGCTATGAGATTAATTACTTAGTCATAGCTATTATTTTTTCTTTTTTTTTCTGCTCAGATTCTGTGTCCTTTTCTTGCTTAAATTGGTTGGCTCTTTGTTTGGGTTTGGTTTTTTTTGTTGTTTGGGTTCTTTTTTTTTTTTTTTCCTGTTTTGTTTTGGTTTTTTTTACCTCTGCATTTGACTGCTTGACACATCTTTTTGCTGCTTTATAAGAAAAAAGGGAGAAGTAGTGGATCACGAACACTGGCATTTCTTGTGACTGACAGCTACTTGGCTTCTTTGCATTGTGTTATTTGAGACTTGTTTGTTCTGTCTGAATAATACTTTTAGCACTTATACTTGAACAAGGTGATTCACTGAAATACTGTTTTCTATTAATTGATACCCTGGCAATGGAGAGACTCTGAAAAAGCTGGCGATGACATTTTCCTTAGGCAAATGATACCCATTTTCAGAGTTTTGTACATGTTGTGTCAATTTCTTAGCTGCTAACAAGTATACTCTACAGTCTTCAGTTTTGAATGCTTTTTCTTATTATCAATATTTGGAAGAAGTATAAAAGCAAGTCATTCCAGGCTACAAAAACAGAACCAGTAACATAGAGTCATACACAGCTGTTTATTGTTTAAGAACTAAGCAAAAGATGCACTTCTGGGAGGAAAATGTTTAATGGGTTGAAACCCACACATATAATATTGATATAAAATTTATTAGAAAACTTGTCCATTTTCTCACAATACATTAATTTCAAATCAGTATGCTTTGTTTAGGTTTACTCTGGCAGACCTTCTTATTTTAAGTTTGTTATGTGAAGGCTGCTCTCACTTTCTTGTTTCTTCTTAAGAGTACCAGAACGGCATTGCATGACTGGATCACAGCTTGGCTGAAATCTGGACACACATGGATTCCAGCCTTTCTTAAATTGAAAATTCAAAAAAACATGCAAACATCATCTAAACTGAAAAGGTGGAGGTGTGCCTTTTAAAAAACAAAAACAAAAAACCCCACCCCAAAACCCTACAATTTTAAGAAACAAAAAATGTTTACCTTAAAAAAAAAGAAAAAAAGAAAAAAAAGAAAAATAGGGAAAAAAGTCAATGTCTATAGCGAAGAACAGGAAAGAGTGAAAAACAGAGGATGTTAGTTAAATCCTTACAGTTAACAAAACATGGCATTGGGAGAAGGAACAGACACCATAAATGTCAAAATGGGGTACAACAAGATAAGCTCACAGAGAACCAGATGACTAATAAGACTAAACAGAAATCACACATTACTGGACTTATGTGTGAACTGTCCGAATTAGCATAATAAAAGATCCACCCTCTAGCAAAGAAAGTCCCCCAACTAACAAACCCCCTCCCCACAGAACCTGTGGGTGAAGAGAAAGAGCACTGTACCTTTGAATGGAGATGAGGCTAGTAAGAAACACTGAGAATTCAGTGTGACTATAGATAGTTGTAAACAATTTTTCTAAATGTATAAAATATTTTACCATGTGTTAAGAGGTGTGCTGGCTTTGTGGATTACCGCCTAGGACACATCTCTGAGCAGACATCCAATAAAAAAAATCTTGACTCTGTGTGCAGATTCGCTTTTGCACACCAGGTGAAGAACCCAGATTTGGGATAACAGGAACAAGCTAACAAATTCATACAAAATGTTTGAAAACATATTCCTTCATTGTTCATTTTGTAATTTTATAAATTATTTTCCTGAATCTTGTGCTCGGTTCAGTAAATGTTAGTGGCTTCCCAATTTGAAACATTGCAGAATACCTTTAAAAAGCTTTAGGAAACTCTTTCTGATCTCATAAGTTCAGGTGACTTGGTGAAGGATCCCATACCTGTGGGAAGCCATGAACTGTACATTCAAAAATACCTAGGCATAATATTTATTGGAAAGAAAGCTACACACTTTTAGTTTTCTTGTAGTCTAAGAGTTCATCAGGGCAGAATCCTTAGTTTGCTTACATTGTTTTACTGAGAATAGAAGTAGCAGAGATGTACCCTGTGGCATTCAAGGGGATTCTTTTGTCATTCTCCTTTTAAGACTGGACACTAAGGAAATTTGCAAGACAGCTGACATGATAAGGAGAAGTTAGAGTAAAAGAAAAACTTCAGAGACCAGACTACTAATGGTAGGAAATAAAAAGCAAATGTGTATGATGGTCAAGGGCTGATAAAATGAACAAAGGTTGTGGAGGAGAGCATCAAGCAGAGCATGCCTGACAACGCCCACTGCTTTCAGAAGGCAAGCAGGCAGTTGGTGGAGCTCCACAGCACAGTGAGAGAGTCAGACTGGAAAGATTCAAACTGGAACAATCACTGGACAAATCGTTTTTTTTAAAAATTTGTCACTCCAAAGTTAATCTGAACACTTTTCTACAGTATGGGAAGCAGCAAAATGAATAGGTGAATACAAGGTGAATTTTGCTGAACAGTAACCAAGGCTCATAGGGAAAAGAAGCACCTCAACAAAGACATTTAGAAAATAAAGCTCTGTCTGAAGTTGAAGAGAAAGGAGCTTAGCCTAAGCATGGGAAAGCTGATCCTTCCAGCTATAAACAAGATGTCATATAAAATAAAGCTATGTCCTAAATATGGGGAGAAATGGAGAACAAAACTTTATCATCTTCCATACTTTCAAACCATGAATTTGAGGAACTTTGCCTACATGAAGTAAAAACAAGTGAACAAGACTGCAGGAAATCAGTCAGACAGCCTGAAGGTTTACAAAACAGAGAAATGAACGCAGTGTTTGGGGGACACAGAAACTGAGAAAATCCTTGTGTAGCCTCAAATGACAGACACAAAGAAGACTAGGGAGCTAATCAAAGCAGAAATACTCCTCACCTCAGAAAGCTGCTTGTGTGTCAGCAGTCCATCTGAATTATATAACTGACAAAACCAGTACTCAGCAGGACTCAATTTGCTGGATACCATGTAAGATATGATATACTTACTAAGCGTGTTGGAAAGCAAGAAGGAAAAAGGTGAGTAATTTTAATGAGGGGCACCCAGTGGGAAAAAAAAAAAACAAGTGCCAGATTATTTTGTAGAGATAAATCAGTCCTAGCAGTGTGAGTTAAATGTGTCTGTTCTCACTGGGATTGAATGCTGCTGATGTTACAGTAGAGACTGCTCCCTCCTTCAGTCTGCAACTGGAGAGACAGTCAGAAGGAGATGACAGAAATGAAAGAACTTCAAGCTGCTTCTGCATTTCAGGAGAATGAAAATTAACAAGGTTCGAAGAAGATGAAAAATTAGCACTGTGCAGAGAAAACAGGCAAAAGGAGGAAGAGAATCACTGTGTGAGGATTGTGGCATACCCTGTGCAGAAGTCTTCATTTTGTGTGTTCTATGGAGTGGAAAAACAGGCTATATTTTTTGAGAGAAATGTTTTGGTGACTTTGCTTTTGTTGCATCACTACATTAGCTCTGCATGTTTTCTTGCAGAGAGAAAATAGAAGATGGATGGTATAACTGCATGAGGTATTTGCGCACAGTTCACCTGTTTATTCTGTGCCATGCTTTGTTAAAAGGTAGAGGCTGAACAATAGGAAGAAAAACTGCCTCTTGATTTGTCCAAAGGCGTCCACCTGGGGTGGAGTGAAACTCTCTGAGGAGTCTGTCTCTTGGACCTCAGAGCATACCAGGGTGGGGGTCACTTCTGGTGAACTCCTGAGAAGAGCGGCAAGTAGTAAGAAGCAAAGAGTACCAGGTTTGGGGGATAGTAGCGTTGCCTAAACTTCGGATTTACCAAACTCTGATTTAGTTAAACAAGAATGTGCACAAAGTTTATGTCAATCTGACCCACCCTCTCAAGTCACCAAAACTGATGAATGAAAGGACCTCTCATCAAGGGAGTCAACTCTTGGGTAACAAAGAACACATAATAAGAACACCATTAGGTAAGCAGAAAGAAGTACCTAAGTGAAAAACTTCTGGTCTCAAGAGCAGACAAGCTGATAAGGTGTTGCAGCTCTCAGAAACTTCGTTGCAAGTAGGACAAAGAGTATTCCTAGTAGTGGGAGATTACGACCTCCAACTCTAATAGCTCCCTTGAAAGAAGGCAAAACCCCACTTCACTTTGAGAGTAGTTGGTAAAAAAACCCCTCAGTACTGCTACCTGAGGATGTGCACTAATTTGCACTAGAAGTGAGAAACTTGTAACCAATCCTGTGTGAGAATGAAAATGTATATGTAATGTACTATGAATAGGCAAGTACACTACTGTATATAATGTGTACCCTCGAGTAACTTGATGTGCATAATAGGAGGAAAGATGCCCCAAGCATGCAGTGCTGCAATAAACCAATGTCTGCTTTCTAAACTATTGTTTTGTTTGGAGAGCTTTCCTGGTTACGATTTTTGGTAACAGATTTATTTTTATTTTTATTTTTACTTTAGGAAATGTTAAAAAAAAGTCACTTGAGTTATTGCTAGATATGTTCCTCTGATGCTATATTTTAAGCCAGAAATGTAGTCCTTTCTAAAAAATGATTTTGCTTTTGTCTAACCAGAAATTTATTTCTAATTGTTCTATTCTCTAGACAGCTGGAAAAACTCCTAGCCAGCTGAATTTAGAGTTAAAACAGTTAGAGAAAATGTGCTACTGGTACACACAGGAAAGGACCATTTTAGCCAAGTTACTTAATCAAAATTAATCAATGTTAATTTTTACTGTTCAAGAAATGAATGGTAATGATGATTCTTTGAGATTATATTTCATGTATTATGTTATCAATATGAAGATAATACTTTTTTAAAGTTGAAAAACTTTAAAACTTGATACAATTGACTGACACAGTATACTTTAATTGAAACTCCGGCTTTCTGGAATTTACCTTGATTCCAGTAAAGTCACTAGGGTCTTAAATCTTACTCTCTTATGCATGACTAAATCATATTTTCCACTGTTCAAGATGATGATGGGGAGAAGTAGAACTTCATCTAACATGAAACATAAGCAGACCTTGCTTGCTTCAATTTGTAAAATGGTACAGAAATAACATTAATGGTGTCACTGTGCATGTCTCTTTTACTGGGAACCCTTCCATTATATGTAGGCGTTCCTGTGAAAGCTGAGAGCTTTGCCTGAACTGAAAAGCAGCAGAGATCCTTGTGATGAGAGCAGTTATAGACTGCAAAGAAAGTCATCAAATGCCCCAAACAAAACACAGATCTTCATACAGACAGTACTGATCCAGAATACACCTACTCTCTGTTCAGTAAGAAAAAGAGAGTTGTAGTACATTTTACAGACAAATAGTACTTTTTTGTGCTAGGAACTGACTTCATCAATATCAAACTTCTGTCAACCTCATAAGCAATTACAGAAATTGTCAAACTCCTGATAACATCAAGAGAGTCGGCTGCTCTTGCAATGTGAGATAAGTAGCATACATGATAGATGATGGTTTAATTAATATACTGGAAATCTTTCCTTGATTAATCTGTAGTATATAAATCACACTAATGAAGAAGGAGTCTTTCTACTAAGTTTAATTTTATAGGCATTATACTGTCAGAAGTATTTATTAATGGGTACGTGCATCCTTGATTATCACAAATGTTCTCAAGGCCAAACTGGAAATGTAATAGATTGTTTCTCCTTCATCTTAGATTTTTTGACCTTCTAGCTGTACTGGGAGGAACATCAAATTTAACAAGACTTTGAGAGTAAAGGACATGGTCTCACTGAAAGAATGGGTTAAAATTTATTTGTGGTGTCAACTGGTTCTGAAGTAGCAGTCCTTATTGCACTGAGCTGCTGTGTAATATGCTAGCTGACTAAATGATTGCTGTAGGGATATGTAGAATTTTTCTGTAAATACTTTTACAGTATACTAAATAGTAGATACTAAACAGTAGATAGTTACTGGTTTAGTAGATACTAAAACAGTAGATAGAATTTCTGTAGTAATTTGTATCATGTATTATGATGAAGAACATTTTTCTTGTTTTGGAAAGTGTCATATTTCTAGCTGTTTAGTACACATATAACCCAATATCACTGTTTTACACTAAAAGGGATATGTAGTCTTATGTATGCTCTCTTTTTGCAAATACTTACTTAAGCATTATCTTCAATTCTAGTTTTCATAAGTGGACATGGTGTTAATCACAGTATTGTAGAAAAATCTGTGTATATAATGGATGTCTCCTTTTCCCTGTTCTACTCGTAAAAGTAATGGTTGAAGATTTGCTCTTGTGTCTCTGAAAGATTGGTGTAAATTTAATAGCTCAAAGGCTAAATTAAATTGAAATCTCTACTGTTTCTACTGGTTATCATTTTCATTAGTATCTGAAATGATGAAACAATGTAATACAGACATCTGGACCATTTTCCAAGGATTGCATCTGGCACAGCTGTCTTCTCCATAGTATAGGCACTGTGGCCCATATTCAGGTGGTCTAAATGCCACTGAGATGCCTGGGCCTTATTTGCTAGTTCCTACATTTTGTTCATCTCCACTGAGGGCATGGGAAGTTAGCTGACAAAATATGAATGCACCAGCTTCATTACTGAAACTGCACTCTTTTCTACCAGTACCCACAGAATGTATCAGGGTAAACTTATATTCGGTACTTCACCATATGAAAACTTTCCTAAGTAGAATGTAGAGGATTTGTAGTCCTTTATCTTAGAAAAAGGAATCAGTAAAAGTTCAAATTCAAAATTGAAGGGAGAAAATATTTTGACAGTTGAGTCTAGCTTTCCTAAATATTTTAGGGGTTGAACTTTACCAGGCTAAATATTTTTTAAAACTTTAAAATTTAGACTTGAACATTGAATGTGAATTTTGCTTTTCCTTCATAGGTTTTACAGCTTTTCCATGTTGGTTTGTTTGTCACTGTCACCCAGTTAAAGAAGTTGTATGTGACTTCCATAAGTAATAAAAATCAGTCAGATAATATCTAATCATAATGCTCACTGGAGATCTGCATACCAAAATCTATTTATTCAGATATGACAACTTGGCATACTCCAAGATGACAACCTGAAAAGCGTATTTTCCTGAAGGATTTTCTTTTCAGTGCACTTGCCAGAAGATTGAGGCCATTTATGACATGGTTTGACAAGCCTTAGAAGTGGCTTCTAGTTTCTCAAAATCCATCAATAGTATTGGTTCATTAAAAAAAAAAAACAACAACAAAAAAGCAAATCTAAAAAAAATCTCAGAAGTCATTTGTGTAACCTCCCCCTGCAAACAACCCCCCCCAAACAAAACAAAAAAATACCTGTATCTCTGTTCTGCAGTGTTTCCATGGTAGTGAAGAAACTAAAGACAGAGGCACAGTGCAGATGTTTTACCATGTTTTAACATTTTGAAAGATCTTTTGTTCTGTCAAACCTTGCTGTGGAAAAGGCAAAATTCTTAAAAGAAAAGGCTGGATCCCAGTGCACACAAGATAATATTTAAGTCTCCTTATCTTTTATCCCCTTACTGGTGGGGCTTTAGAAGCAAGTTTGGTATGGGGTAAAAGCACTGCAGCTTTTAAGGTGAATACTAGAGAAGCTTAAAGCAAAAGAGCCTTAAGCATGCCTGCGGGGAGTTACATTTTAGCACAGAGAGTGAGAACCTTCCATAGTGACACATTACAGTTCATGGCGCTGTTATATCATAGGGGACCAAATCAGGAGTGGTTTCATTGAAGTCAGCAAGCAAAATTATGAGTGACGGTTGAAGAGGGTCCTTAATTTTGTTCCAGGGTTCTGTTTGATGCGTGTAAATACATGCTCATTTTTAAACTAGCATCTTGCTTCTTTTCTGGAGCTCACCAGGTAGACAGTTTTTTTGCTGACCTTAAAAAGTTTACAGCCAGGCAGTATAATGTCTCAAACATAATGGAGATTCCAGGTGAACGTAATCAACAACTCCTGTGTGCCATTATTCACATATGCTGTTGATCAGAGGCAAGCAGGAGAAATTAAAGCAGGGGACCAGTTCTTCAAAGTTTACCTCCACTGATTGTCAGTTTTGTCCATTTCATACCTTCTTTCTGAGCACCACTTCAACACAAGTCAGGAAAGTATCACTCTCTCTCTTCCAATGTAAAAAATATTGAGAGGGTACAGAAGATTGTTTCAAGCAGAGCAGAAAATATAATTGTTGCAATAAAATAAACTGAAATGTCATCCATTCCGACATAATGCCTTTCAAAAGGAATGTAACAAATGTGTAGCCTGGACCCCCTGCCTTCCTCTCCGTTAGCAAATACTTGCACAAACCATTGATGTGGTCTTTGATCTCTTCCCTCACGGCTGAAAGGAGCCTTAACTTCATGCCACACAGAACAAAGTTCCGGGATTTAAATATAGACATGTATGTTCCTTAGGTCCTGTACTTAAGGAAACATGTTTTCTGTTTTTCTTTTCTATTTATATTTATACTGACTTAATAGACAATGCATTCAAGACAGTCATAAAAGAACAAATTTATCAAGGGTGAAATGGTATTTACACAATTGATAGAGATATCTCATATTTCAGCCATTGACTCCATCTTTCAACCTTTTGATCAGACTTGTTCATCTGAACATCACAGCTCTTGATCTTGGATGGTAATAAAAAAATCAATCCTCAAAACAAATCCTTCCCTAAGGTGTGATTATCCATCTGGCTGACACCAATTATTTCAAGCTGTTAGTACTATCCATTTCCTTTGCATTAAAACCCAACCCAACCCAACCCAACCCAAACCCAACTGGCCGATATTGAATAGAATCATCTTAGGGATACCCTTTAGGGAAGTGTTTTAGTAAGAACTAATTAATTTTTTTTTCACCATAAAAGTGAAAAAGAAAGTTCATACCATGATATTTCATTCTTGATCATGCTTAAGCCAGTAGTTGCTTGCTCAGTGTCACTGTTCTACTAGTTTCTGTGTCCCCATGGCCACTATGAGGACAGGTGGTAGGTAAGTACTTGAATCAGTACTCTTTGTAAAGTACAGTGGCTTTTTCCCTTAATCTGCTTCTAGCTGTTCCAGTCTTTCTAAGAAAGCACAGTCTCTCAGCCCTGACAACTGTGGTTTTACTGTGCAGAATGGTTAATTAGGACAGTGGTAAAATATCATTTAGAGATCAGGACAGTGGTCTCATCATTCAGCAGCTTCATTCTAAATAAAGCCATCATTCTCCTTTGCAAAAGTTTAATAAATTCTTATACAGTTTCTCATGTTCCTTTACTTGTTTTCACAGAATCACAGAATGGTCAGGGTTGGAAGTGACCTCTGGAGATCACCCTGTCCAACTCCCTGCTGCAGGTTCACCTAGAGCAGGTTGTATGAGAGTCACATCCAGGCAGGTGTTGAATGTCCCCAGAGAAGGAGACTCTACAACCTCTCTGGCCAGTCTGTTCCAGTGCTGTCACCCTCAAGGTAAAGTTCTTCCTCATTGTCCTTGTTTCAGCTGGGATAGTCAATTTTCTTCTTAGTAGCTGCGCTTAGGTGCAGTGCTGTGTTTTGGATTTGGTGTGAGAACAATGGTGATAGTACACCAATGTTTTCAGTTGTTGTTGGGTGATGTTTATACTCAAAGACTTTTCAGTTTCTTGGGCCCTGTCAGCGAGAGGGCTGGAGGGGAACAGGAAACTGGGAGGGGACAAAACCAGGACAGCTGACCCCAATTAACCAATGAGGTATTCCATACCATATGATGTTATGCTGAGTATATAAACTGGGGGAAGAAGAAGGAAGGTGGGGGCATTTGGCATTGTGGTGTTTGTCTTTCTAAGTAACCATTATGCATGATGGAACCCTTCTTTCTTGGAGATGACTGAGCACCTACTTGCCTATGGAAAGTAGCACATGAATTCCTTATTTTGCTTTGCTTGTGTGCATGACTTTTGATTTGCTTATTAAATTGTTCTTATCTCAATCCTTGACTTTTACATTCCTTTTGGATTCTTCTCCCCATCTCTGTGGGTGAGGGGGGGTGAGTGAGTGGATGTGTGGTGCTTGGTTGCCAGCTGGAGTTAAACCATGACATTCATATTCAGAAGCTCCTTCTTGTGTTGCAGTTTGTGCCCATTGCCCCTTGTCTTGTCACTGGGCACCACTGAAAAGAGCCTGGCCCCATCCTATTGATGCTCACCCTTAAGATATTTGTAGCCATTGATAAGATCCCCTTGCAGTCTTATCTCCTGCAGGCTAAACAGGCTCAGCTCCCTCAGACTTTCCTCATAAGAGGGATTATCCAGTCCCTTAACCATCTTTGTAGCCCTTTAATGGGCCCTTTCCAGTAGTTCCCTGTCTTTCTTGAACTGGGGAGCCCAGAACTGGATGCAGCACTCCAGGTGCAGCCTCACCAGGGCCAAGCAGAGGGGGAGGATCACCTCCCTTGACCTGCTGGCCATGTTTTCCCTAATGCACCCCAGGGTCCCATTGGCCTTCTTGGCCACCAGGGCACACTGCTGGCCCATGGGCAACTTGCTGTCCACCAGAACCTGCAGGTCTTTTGCAGAGCTGACTTCCAGCAGGTCAACCCCAGCCTGTACTGGTGCATGGGGTTATTCCTCCCTAGGTGCAAGACCTTACACTTCCCTTTGTTGACTTTCATTAGGTTCCTCTCAACCCAGTTCTCTCACCTGTCTAGGTCTTACTGAATGACAGCACAGCCTTATGGTGTCAGCCATGACTCCCAGTTTTTGGGGATTTTGTTTTGTTGGTTTTTTTTTTCCCCATACTCTTTAGTATATGTAACTGTTAAAAAGAATATAACAATTATCATCAGTTCACAAAGTTCTCACACTCCAGTCATTAAGAAAATCTTCTGTTTGGTTCCTACTTTATCTCTAAGACCTGTTAAGTATTTTCCAGTCTGTAGAATGGTATTTTGTATGAGTTTTCACCAGCCCTTTGAGGGCCATATATATTTCTTCTTACCAGTCTTTTCATTTTACAGCCATTGTTATCTTGGTACAGGATCTTTGTATAGTCACATTCTAGAGCTTTACTTTTGTCGTATATTGGACTTCAGTACCTCTTCTTTATAGCATTCTCTTTCTTTGCACTAGCTGTAATGCACAGAAATCTTGGAGAATTGTTAGAATAATGCTAATGAAATTTTATGATAATAATGATTTTTAAATGGCAACAGGGGTATGACTCATACTGAGGTATTGGATGCTAGTCACCGAAATGCTAATACAGTATTTTTTTTTTCATTTGCTTTCTTAATATAGACATTAAGAAAATCACATTAGGAATTAATATAAATGATGAATATTCTACATCAGTTTATAGGAGGAGGCTTACTTGGCTAGCATTGAGTTATGCCTGGTATGAGGACATACACTGCATAAGCAGAAAGCAGCCTTTCCAACGCAGACATTGTTACATTGGATAAGGGGGATATTTGTTAGAGAATGCCTGAAATTCATTGTCAGAGCCTGCTATAGAAGATCTCTAAATCACAACAACACTGTGTTTTTCAAGCAGATAACCTAAGACTCCACACAATGTTCTTTGTTCAAATGATGCCCCTTTAACAGTGCATAATATGGTGTCTATAAGCAGACTGGCTGATTGGCTACCTTCAGTGTCAGTGGGAGGTATCTAAACCTACAGTGTCTATGAAATCTCAGCTGAAGCTGATATCTTTACTGGCCATTAAAATAGCTCATAGTAAAGAAAATCAGACCAAAAAAAAAAAATTTGTTCAAAAAGTGCTAGCATTTTTTCTATTACCAACACACTGTAGGAAGGTACATCAGCATTTGAGAAAATGCCTAGACCTGACAGAATGTGCCAAGCTACATCAACTAGCCTACTGCTTATGAGAAAAACATTGTTTTCTGAGGGTTTAAAGACATATTACTTAAAAGAGCAAAATGCCCATTAATCTCTGGTAATGAGACACATTTGTTTAAATACAAACTAGAAACTATTTGGTGCCTAACGTGACACTTCCACTTTCATTGTTTTTACTGGTATTCAACACACTTGCCAAACCTAAGATAGGAAATGAGCATTTTCTTTAAGACCGTATTCTATTAATGATTATATTTTCCAGATGGCATTTCCTTTCAAGAAACTTTCCTTCTGATAGGAATAGTTTATTCTATCATCTCCTTCATGTATTTGATTCTGTAAAAGAAGCTGGGCTTTAACTTTTCTTTTTTTTTTTTTTAATAATAGGTACTTTTTTCTTCCTGCTGTTTTCCCAAATTCTAGTATTGGACACATAACTCCTTTTGATAGAAGTTTTAATGTTGAAAGACATGAAGTAGATATGTAAATAAAACAGAATTTGTCATTGAATACATCTGTTTTCTAGGCTGCTGGTGCAATAATATACCTTATTCTGATTTTCTGCTTTGTCTCTCCTGAAACACTGTGGCTTACTCTGTGGGTGATTGAAAATGATATAAACACCTCCTTTCATTCCCATCTTTCTTCGCCCTCCAGTGAACACAGTCAAATAACTCATTATCTACAATTTACTGTGCTCACTTAAGGAATAGAAGTGATGTTCTGGAAAGCTAACACAGAAATAAAAAGAAAGGTTTTATCCATTGTACAAATTTTAAAAATGCTTTTTCTACTAACAGTGAATTGCTGTAGGAAGGAGGCACCAAGTTCAAATACACATAAGAACTTTTTTTTTTGGGGGGGGGGGGGGAGAGAGGAGAAAGGATTAATAAGATTTAATAAATTAAAAGATGAACTAATAAAATTAATTATTAAAAAACTATCTCTTTATTGACACCTTATATATAGCAGAAGAGAGTTAGATGTAACAACATGTTGGAAGTGAATATTTCAGTTTCTTAAATTTTGTGTACACTTCTCAGCTGCACCTTCTGTAACACATCCCTGGTACATAGGAAACTGACATCTAGTGAAGTCGTTTATACATACTCTAAATATACCCTTCTGATTAAGAAATTGAATTGAGCCAAAATGAGATGCTGTGTATCAGCCTGAGAGTCGTTGTTAGAGCTGTGGTTTTCACTGAGAGCCTATATTCAATTTTTGAGTTTTGCTGCCCCACACAGGAATTACAAGAAATTACTTCACAAAAATTTAACTGAAAGGTGAAAAGCAAGGTGAAAGTGTATCAGAGCCATGCATTTTGTAACAGCTTCAGGTAGGCTCTGTAATTCAGCAATATTTAATCTATCCTTAACTGGAGCGCAGCCACACTAACAGTTTTTGCACTTGTGAATTTGTGCTTTTAACTGTTTATCAGGTCTTATGCAGTTCCTAGCTTCTTTCTTTGTCATTCCCATTTTCTCTTATACAATGAACACTCAATTGTGTCTCAATTACTTTTAAAATATTGTATTTTTAAAATGATTTAATTTATACATTTTGGTCCTAATTTGCATAGGCTTGGATTCAGTCCTGTAATCTTGTATTCATTCTGAATTGTATGTGTATGTAGTTTAAATAGATCCAGCACTATTAGTTACATTTTCTGTTTTGTTGCACTCTGTTATTTTCCAAGAATCTTTAGTTAGGATTGACGGTTTGAAAAACACTGGGCTTTTCTGACAAATTGGGAATGAAAGGATTGAATGAAACTAATGCCAATTTCCATACAACACAACTCATGCCTTCTCTGACAAATCGTACTTGCTTTCTAATTTGAATTTTCCTGCCCTTTTCATGTCTAGAGTGCAGCATATTGTATAAATACTCAAAAAATTACTTTTGTTAATGGGTAGGTATTATTATAAAACTAACTGTACTGGTGAAAGTATAGATTTAGAATTTGTCAAAGTATTGGCAGTAGTTTCTGAGTGAGGTACTATTAGATAGGCATTCCTCAAGGCATAGGAGCTTAGGTGCCTAACAGATGTATCAGTTCATTTTACAAGCTCACATTAGACACTGTGCTGTCAACAGAATTGTCCAAACCCTAAGAACTTTGCCACAGATCTCTATCCCAAAAACCGTGCTTGTGCCACTGATTAAGTTACACCTCGGTCTGTGTTCCATTCACAATCACGGTAAGTTTCAGTTCTAGGCCCACTTCTGATGTGACCTGAGTTGTAGCTCAGTCCTTGAATTATTATGATGATGGCCAAATGTCTTGACTGGATGAAAGGGCAACATTGGGAGCTGGAGTTCCAGAAGACTTTTCTCTTTGGTCAAAGCAAGTATGGTAGAGGCAATAGTAGCACAGTGCTGAGCCACAGGGCTGGATGTTTTCCTAACAGCTCTCAAAAGCTTTATTTATTGTCATAGTTCAGAATTCAGAGTTATGGCCCAAAACACTCCCCTCAAGTGTTCAGTCTGAACAGTTGGTTTCATCTGATTAAATCACAGGTTGGGCTAATGATGAAGACTAATTGACTGAAGCAAAATCCAGACAGGCCTGATGGACTGGTGCTAATGGAATAAAGAAATCATATGCTTGAAAGTTAAGGGAAAGATTGCATCTTTTCCTACAAGTAAGGTCTTGAGATCATTACTTTCTGTCAAGTTTGGATTTATCTAATGGGATTCCTCCTCAGTTCTCACTGGTTGTTGCCAGGAGAGACAGTGACCAAGATAACACACCAGTGTTTAACTAGAAGGCTATAAAATTCTTTCCACTTAGAATGTGATAATGTTATTGATATATTTATCTTTTGGATTAGAACATCAATGTCCTTTATGTAGAGTTTAAATTTAAATCAAAGTGGAGATGAAAAGTGGTATAAATATGGTAGTTTTATTATTAGACAAATGTCTCGCCCTGAATACCTATCAGTCCTCTTTGATCCTTCTACCAAATGGTGAAATGGGGTGAGTAAGGATCTGTTTGTTTGTGAGACTGTCTTTTAAGGCATCATAATTATAGTATTAAACTGTTGATTAAAATGAGAGGAAGAGTTTTTCTGTTTGTCCATACCTTTTTAGGTAAGGTTTCTCTTCATCTGTGATGGTTTTGGCTAGGATAGTTTTCCTCATAGTAGCTAGTATGAGGTTATATTTGGTATTTATGCTGAAAACAGTGTTGATAGTACAGGGATGTTTTAGTTATTGCTGAGCAGTGCTTACACAGAGCCAAGGCCTTTTCTGCTCCTCACCCCACCCCACCAGTGAGTAGGCTGGGGATGCACAAGAAATTGAGAGATGACACAGCCAGGACAGCTGACCCCAACTAACCAAAGCGATATTCCATACCATGTGACATTATGCTTAGCATATAAAGGTGTGGGAAGAAGGAAGGTGGGGAAGCTTGGAGTTACAGTGTTTGTCTTCCTAAGTAACGGTTACACCTGATGGAGCCCTGCTTTCCTGGGGATGGCTGAACACCTGCCTGCCAATGGGAAGTAGT
Source organism: Falco peregrinus (assembly GCF_023634155.1). Classification (NCBI taxonomy): domain Eukaryota; kingdom Metazoa; phylum Chordata; class Aves; order Falconiformes; family Falconidae; genus Falco; species Falco peregrinus. The sequence goes on from NC_073723.1 coordinate 88,876,198, forward strand.
GAATGAATTCCTTGTTTTGCTTTGCTTGCATGGTGGCTTTTTCTTTCCCTATCAAACTACCTTTATCTCGACCCTCAGGTTCTCTCACTTTTACCCTTCTGATTCTCTTCTCCATCCTGACATGGGGGAGTGAGCGAGTGGCTGTGTGGTGCTTAGTTGCTGGAGGGCGTTAAAACATGAAACTATCTTTGGTTTAGAAATTATCTGAAGGTATGGCTTTTATGAAAGTATAGATACAATGAAGTCTTTATTTTTTTACCCACTGGCACTGTAGAGCTGCAGTGATTTCAATTGTTAAGTCCCTGCAACAAGACACCTTGATAAACATGCTTCTAATGTCTAGATCAATTAAAATAAATGCTTTTTATTGCATTACTTAAGTAATTTATTCAGTTTTATCTGAGTCAAAAACCTTTATCTTTGTTCTGTTCATCTCACTGGTTTACACGATTCTAGTGACACGTAATGAAAAGATATATTTATACCAAGCTGCAGCCCTACTGACATCATATAACAAATACCACCCTTTGCAAAAATGTACCCAGAAGGAAAAGTGAAGGCAACACCACAATACAGACTTTTCACAAATTTTAATAATTTTACCTGGGAAGAAAGAATAATGCTTTCTTGTCATTAGCACTGTATAAAAACATGTAAACAAAACTCTGTACTTCTCTTAAATTCAGTTGCTATCTCATGCCACTAAACCAAACAAAAACAAAAAAACCTAACCAACAACAAAAAACAACCAAACAAAAAAAACCTCCACCAAAAAAAAAAAAGGGAAAAGAAGAAAAAATTATCAAAAGAAACTTCTTAATCTGTAGTGCAGGTGTTAACATCTGCACTAAAAGGCTTTTCCAGTCAACATTGTAGTCTGGTCTCTAAAGAGATACAGGTTTAATTCCAGATACCCAACTATTGTAACACCTGCAGTAGTCAACATCTCCTATTTTGATATTCTTAAGAATACACGATCAAAGAGTAACAGTGAAATGGAAAGTATATTTTAAATATAGACTGTAATTGTCTTCAAAATTGGGTTAGCACAGGCTTTGAAATTTACTAGTGGCTCTATACTGCATGAGTCCTGAGTATTAAAATAATGCAAAATTAGAAATATCTAAAGTTCACTGTTTAGAGTGGTTTATCAGTTCTTTGCCAGTAGTTAAGATTGAAATAGTAGTTCTTAATATCTTTTTTTTTTTTACTTTGGGATGTTACTATTAAACTGAGAGTTCTAAAATCATTTTTAAAATGAGGGAAGATCTTCATAAATGTAAGTATTACAAACTCCAGTAAGGGAAAGAGCTTAGGTAGAACTTAATTAAAACCTTTATTGTTTATGAAATCCTAGTTAGCTCTTTGAACTTGTTCTGCCATCAGTTTCATTGCTGTTTTCTAGTACATCAGCAGTACCTTTTCTTACCAGATCAGGTATCCGACTTGTTACCGAGATCTTGAACTTTCCACTCCATAAATGGAGCTTGATTTTCATCCATAGACTTATTGGTCAGTTTCCCAGTTGCTTGGGCTGTGAAATGACAGCTCTCTGGAGGAGAAAGTGCTTGTTCTCCCTGGCCATCCTTGGAGACAGCTAACTCTGCAACACATCATCCATGGGGTCTGCCTGAAATCTAATGAATTGGCTGCCAAGAAGCCCTTTTGGATTTTCCTCCTTCTCTTGCTTGCTTTCATCTTTCTCCTGTTTCAACCTTATCAGAATGTTCATGCCTCCAGTCTTTGTCACTAGTTTTTGTGACAAATGTGACACTCCATTTTCTTAGATGATAGTCTTCTATGAATATATTTTAGAATAAAACTTTTAAAAGTTGTCTTTATCAGGGACATATCTTTATGGGAGTGAACTTGCCCAGTCTTAAGGAATATTTTTTTACATTTTAAAAAATTTACTGTGTTTTTAGTTTGGTCATTTTTTTTCTGCTCTGGAGAAGTGAAAATGATTGGATGCAGCACAAGTGAGTTTATCAAGTACACTGCTCAGTCTGACAAATTATGTGATTATTTTTTTAACTAGCATTGCATTTAATAAGCCTATGTATTAACTTTTCATACACTTACTAAGAATTTCTCTCCACCAACTGAACAGGGGAGGGAGCAAAAGTACTGTTTTGATTTCCTTCATCATTAATTCACAATGATCTAATACACGGGGAATGTCAACTCAGGATTGTTATTTAGACCCACTTTGAAAAGAAACAAAGTTGTTCTTCATACTCTTCTCTTTCCACAACCTCACTTCTCACTCCAGCATCTATTTATGCTTAGAACTTTGGCATAATCTTTCCTAGCAAGCTAACACAGCTTCAATTTAGAGAACTTATGACCTACTTGGATTTGTTCCTTTTTTTTTTTTTCCATAGGAACAAGATTACCAATTTAACTATGTCATACCAATGGTCCAAATCTTTGTCCTCATCTCTCATAGTGAAGTTTTGAATGCTTAGCCTTTCCAATGAAAATCAAACTTTTACAGCTTGATAAACATCTACAATTTCTGGTCACTTGCACAAAATGTTACATTTGGTATTTGAAATATAACAGTCTAGCCAGAGAAAAGCTATTTCTTGATTGCTGCTCAGAACAGAATTGTTTAGCTAATGGGCTAAACTTAGTTAATTGGCTATAATTAGCTGAGCTAATTATCTATATCTATCTGTATGTATAAAATATATGGGCTATAAGAAGAAAAAAGACAGGCTAATGGTGCCTGCTGCATACCGTGCATATCAGGGAGGACAGTTTAATAAGAATTTTTGTCTCCTCACAAATTGGAATCCCAATCAGAATTAGTGTAAGACATCCCATGAATAACATGGGGAACAAAGCCAAGAGCTTGTCATGTCTGGTGCAATGACATAAACATGCCAACATATAAGCATTTTATAGAAGTATGAGCAAAATGACCTTGAAAGGGGCAAACAAAGACATATGTAGTTGCACTTGAACACAAGTAAAATGCAACAAAAAAAAATCCAGAAGATAAAACCCAGGTGAAATGGGAAGAATATGTTGCTAAATATAAAAAAAGATTAATTGGCAAAGCTATAAACAAGATAAGCAGCATCAAAAACAGACTTCATGGGTAGGTAAGCATAAAAACACTGTGCATGAGAATGGAGAAGAAGACAAACCTGCTTCAGTTCAGACTTAGCTTGCTCAAGGGCTCTCAAGTTTGATTACCCCAGCCTCTGCAGCTGAGGCCACCAAAGACAGTGTCTGTCTTTGCTAACTATAGGATCATCTCTGGTGTTTGTATCCTCACAGCTAATTTGTATTCTAGGTGTTAAAGACAAACAGTTTTGTACGGAGAGTGAATATGTGTTGATAATGTATAAGAAATAAACATTAGTATGAAGTGGTTAGATAATGAATTAATAGAGTAAATTTTTGTTTTAAATTTAAAACTGCTGTGATTTATCAGTCCTCTAAAAGCTGTTATCACATGAATCTGTAATTCCCTTCCTGATAAACACATATATACACCAAAAAAAAAGTATTGCAGAAGATCTGTAAACAAGCACAAGGTGTCACTAAGCTAAACCTTTTAAATCTTGTGGCTTTTTAGTGCATTTTTTTCATAAAGGCTTTAAAAAGTGAGCTGGAGAATATATGACTCTAGTCACTAAATGAAAGCTAACATACGAAGTTTATAAACTGGACAAATGATCACATCTTTTGCTTCTGTGAATAATGCTGGCCATTTAAGTACCTTTTCTGACCTGACAAAATACTGAAGATCATCATTTTGCAGTGTGTTTGTACTGTCTCAAAAAGTAATTCTGAAATGTTCCATAGCAAGACAAGTCTCAGACATCGAGCTATCACTATCATAGCAGTTTTCAAGATATACAGTTGCCTATTACTAACAAGTTAGACAATGCAAAGTTTACAGTCTACACTGTTTCCACAAGCTTCCTTGGATGACAGATAAATACTCTGCTATGAGGTTGTCATTAGGTTATTTCCTCCTCTTTATAACAGACACTTTCTGGGGGATGCCACCTCCATTCTCTCATTTGTGTAAAATAGAAGTCTGGCTTCCTCACTCCCATTCATCACTTTGAAACTGCTTCTAAAATCATTTAGATGTACTGGTGTGAAATGCTGAAGAGGAAACATTAGGTGAGTGTCTGTTCTACACCACAGCAGAGGATGGTTGCAGTGATGGTAGTGAGAGTGAACAAACAAGAATGCTGATGCAGGGCTTTTTCTGGATCTCAATAAAGAAAGCCCAACAACAAACAGCTTAATAAGATAACTGATAAGTCAGAATGAGAAGAGGAAGTCTTGTGTTTCTTCAGATTCTGGGCATCTCACATTTGTGCAGCATCAGTTGGAGCCTGGATGGATTTTTCCCATGGTGCTGTGGAAATGAAGTACTGTCTGTGGAGAGAACCTATCTTGGTCATGTTATATCCTCGCAAGAAAACAGGTCTGTTTCTAAAGGATGCTTTCATGAGAGCTTCCTGCTGCCCCGTTAGATAAAGGCAAGGCCAGGCAGGCGGTGTAATCACAAGGTACCAAAGTGGGAGCTGCCTTCAGGCTTCTTGGTGAAAATGAGTTGGCTGAATCTGTCCTGCAGCCAAGGGACTATGCAGCACAGCACAGCCTGAAGCCACAAGGAATGGTGCAGGCTGTTGTGTGGATCACTGGCACCTAAAAGTGCAACCATTTTTCAGTCAGGATCAACATGCTGTTAGAGTGGAATAACATAAAAGATAGATTTCTATGAATATACATTGAAATCTATTAAAGGGCCAAATTAAGAAGAAAAGACATGTATCTTAAGCACAGCTTAAGCAGGAAATACAAAATACTTCAGTGTGTATGTTTTCTCTATAAATCTGCAATAGCTTTGGACAGTGTTCCAGTCCGAGAAGACCCAGCTATGAATATTCTTTGTTATACACAGGGTGAGATTAAGACACAAACAAAGTCAAATGCCACTAATCAAGGAAACTTATTTTGCATTTATATAAACAAAACATTCACATGGTGTGGTAAGAAAATAGCAATAGTAAAGAGAGGGAAAGATGGGAAAGAAGGAAATCTAGCAAGCAGTTGGGATAGACTTGCAAGAGACAGTCACCACCATGGATCCAGTGGCGTCCTGTTGGTCCATAGTCTCTGTTCACGTCAGTGGTGGGAGTCTCCTAATGGCCACTTATTGTTTGTTGGCAGAGTCTTTTATAGGGTTTTCACGGGGGGCATTTCCCAGACAATGGCACGTACAGCATTCCTCAGCGGGGCACACGGGATTACTGCATAGGTAGGGTTGATCGTCCATGTCTAGGTACACTGCTCACAGCAGAGTGGCCTTTCCTTGACGCTGGCTGAAAACTGATGTCAGGAAGCTGTTGACTGCTTCTGTTCACAACTGTTGAATTCAGTCTTGCAGGAGCGCAGCTAACAAGCTTTGAGACCGTTAGTTTGAGATATGGTCTCTCACAGACAGAAAACAGGAATTTCAGTATTTTGGCCCTCATGGAGACAGTTCTGGGCACAATCAGTAGAAGGACTTAAGGTACTTAAGTGTTTACTGTTTTGTAATAGTAGAAGGAACCCAGTCCTGTAAGTGTACTAAAAATGTTCATAGCCCTGACTTCAGCACAAAGCACAAAAAATTTACAAATTCAGAAACAAGAAGAGGAAGAAACTAATTTAGAAATGCTAACACTTATGTTTTTCTTTGTTATTATTAAGTCATCCATCTTTAATAAAAAAAAAACCTATGTGGCAATGAATTAACTGGTTTCAGGACATGCATTTAAGGCAGGCATCTAAGACTGATGGCAAAAAGATTTTTCAGTCTGTATTTTCTTCAGCTTTATCCGTTGGGTGGCACAGGCATCCTCCCTGCTTAATATCCTGTGAATGTTAAAAATTCTAGTCTGACATAATCAGAGGTGTACCTAGCATTGTGCTTCTCAGACAGGTAAGAACTTTCTGCCTATATTTCAAGCTACATGATGCAAGCCAGTTCTTAAAGGAAAACTGTATAACTGTGTCAGTAATAGCTATGCTGTGCTGGAGCTGAAAATCCCTGGTGGGAGTATAAAATGATAATACAGCTTTTGTAGTGAATCTGATTTGTGCCTGGCTACTGTGGAGGTGGACAGAATGTTCTTGGGTTTGTTTGTGAATCATCCTGTGATTTTGCAGTTACTGAAGTGTGCTAGCCTTTTCTAACAGCTTGTTTCCATAGGCTTTCCCTATCTCTTCTCTGTTCTTTCCTGCCATGCAGTCCTACCCCTTCATTGTGCTACTCTGGAGCTTGCTAGATCCCTCAGTTGGCTGTCCACTTTGTGCTAAATTAGTCTTTGAGCACACTAGTTTATTGAAGCATTTCACAGGAGATCCAAAACAAGGTTAAAGGAAATAATAAGGTGGGAGCTAGATGGTGGCAGGGAAAGGGTGCATAGTTGTTGTCTAGTGTTGCAGAGTTGAGTCATCAAACTTGTATTGAAGTGTTGGCCCTAGAGCCAGCTACCTTAGTCTAAGATGTCTGCCCTTAGTATCTTGCCCAAAATATTTACCATAAATGAGAAAAAAAAAAAAAAAAGAAAGAAAAAAAATAAAGACATAAACCAAGAAATAAAAAAAATAAAAAAAGAGTAGTATGGGAGTCAGGATACGTGGCTTTTGAGGGTGGCTTTCCAAAGAGTTGAAATAAATTTTCTGTCCTTGATGAGGGGGATGGACAATTACAGACACTGATTCTTTTGAAGTCAGTGTATTTACTTACATTATGTACAAGATATATTAGACTAGCCATACCGGGTGTATGTAGTATCCACATATATTCCCTCTTTTTCTAAGATGTGATGAAACTATAGAGGAATGAAATCAGTTCCATTAATATAGTATTATCTCAAGCCCTTTATTAAACCCTAGCAACCAAGTTGATGTAAAAAGCCCATTGCAGCTAAAAGAGGATTCTTCTTTTATATTACTTTTTCTTCTCTTCTGCATCCTATGCTGATGAGGCTTCCTTTTTTGTTAGATCAAGAACTTACCAAACACTTTGAGTGTTTAGAACATTATAACTCATCTAATTGCTGGCAACTCCTTTCTTTTCTTTTTTTTTTGTGTCTCACTTTCTGTCATCTTCATGAACTAAATTTCCTTACAGGGGGCTCTTATAAGGGTACAAGTATAAGCACAAAGTATGCAATGGAAGCATACCATGAGGTATGAGGAGTGGAGATGGAGCAGAAGGGTAGCTAACCACTGCCACAAGGGACAGATCTCCTTGTGTTGGTTCAATGGGTTTGGTGAAACTATATTCTTCAAAGAGATGAGAGTAACTCCTGCTGATGAATGTCTTGAAACAATTATTCAGTGAACAGAGGTGGACAGTGCAGAATAAGATTCACCAATTAAGTACAATTTGAATGTTAGAACTGCCAGAGCTGAGGGCAGTTTCTATGGCATTCTGAAAATACAAACCTGGAGGGCATTTCAAGCGGTCTGCAGGTCTTCTGTACTGAAACAAGTTTAACTATAACTGCCATAACTCATTCACCTTATTCCTTAAGTAACATGAACAAGTTTGTGAACGGCCTGCACAGAGAAATATGTCTTACAAGTACTAAAGTTTTTGAGTTAACACCAAGACTTTCAGTGTAAATGCTAGTACTTGGGTGTTTAAACTGATGTCCTGTTTTTGAAACTTTTGAATAATTATTATATCCCAGTTTCTATTTAAAACGCCTCCCTTCTCTCAAATACAACTATAGAAAATTTTTCACCTTCCTTCTGGATTTTAGGTAATTACTAGCTCTAGAACTTATCATCCTGACGATGCTAGACTTGGGCATTGAAAGTATCATTTACTATCTGTTCTATAAAACCAGCAATGACTGAAGCTTTCTCCTTGTCTCCAGAGCCTGAAAGATTGATCCATTTAAATTGACACAAAGATCAGCACATTTTCACCTTACTCTATTAATCTATGTTTCACTTGTCTCAACATCTTGAAAGCTATACTGAGCTATCAGAATGTCTCCGTCAGGCACTGCTAAAATTGTGAACAGCCAACACCATTGATCTTAGGGATTCATACAGTGTAGTTTATTGCCATACCTAGAAAATCAAATTCTTTTGCAGATGCAAAAGGTCACTGAGTTGTCCCATAGACCTTGGCATAACTCTTCTGTGTCTCTGTGTATACTTTTCAATGTATCAACTAATGCCCCACCTGTTTAGAGGTGGCTGAATGTCACTGATGACATACTGGTTTTTGCATAGTTAGCAAGGACTTACAGCCCCTTTTTGTAGTAAAGGATCATTATAAACATGAAATGTTATTAATGACTGTTGCTTTCAGTTTGCATACAGTTAAGCCTAACCATTTTCAATGGATCTGTAAATGTAGCCATTTTATTATATATCTTTTAATTAAAAGGAGAGGTGGGGAATTTTTGGTAAACTAGTTTACAGAACACAGAAATAAACAATTGTTTTGTAATTACAGGGTACTTGGTAGACGAAAGAAGGTCTGTTTTATGATTTCTCCAATAAAATGTTCATGTGATTTTCAGACAGTATATAACTATGCTATTAAAATAATTATATTGGTATTGTCAAAATAAACACTAAAAAGTTTTTCCTCCTGATTACTCTAAGACCTTTTCTGGAAGGTCTAATGCAAAAGAAATAATAATAATATAAAACCCCCACTATCAAAACATGAAGTAAATTACACAGGAAAAATGGATAACTTAAAAAAACAGAGGTGGCAAAAATGAATTGGTTCATGTCTGTGTACTCATGTACCACAGAGTCAGAATATATTTGTGAAATGCATTATAATGTGAAAATATTTTTCCACTCCAGTGTGTGTGGAATCAAAGTCATTCATCTGAGTGTGTTTTTGCAGGAAGATTCTTATTTACATTCACCGAGTAGTTATGTTTTCATTATTTAGTGGTTGTAGAGTTTTCTGCTTCTGGTCTGTATAGAACTTCTCTGAAGTCTGCAAAAATGACAAGGATGCTTAGCGAGTTTGGACAGTGAGATGTGAATCCACTATTATTACAGAAAAAAATTAAGAACCTATATTGAAATGCAGTATTTAGACAAATACAGGCCTGACCATTTATATTTAGTTGAGGTTGGTTAGTATTATACATATGAATTCACCACATCTGACTATCAAATTAGTGATCCCTTTTGTTTTGTGAACACCCATTCTGCCATATAATAGATGTAACATAGGTGCATGTGTACTGGGTGGATCATAATATAAAAGAACCTAAAGGGCTTGGCTTATTGTTACCGTTATTAGCAATGGAAAATTATTTGGCATTTTTCACTGTTAGGTTACCTGATAAGGTTAGAGGTTTCCCAATTTAGCAGACACCATAATTCAAAATAGTGGTAACAAAGCATTGGCTAAGAGAAGAAATAGCTGCCCTCTTCTGTGACTGTTGCATTTGAGCAGTTAGCTTTTAGAATACTGTTTAAAGGTTCACTGAGTTGCAAATAGTGCTTCTGACCATCCAAACACTAGGAAAGAATGCTTTAACCTATACTATAAGAAACAAGTGGATGGATTCTTCTCCTCAACTGTTTTTTAAAACAGGAAGATAATTTCTTATGGATTTCTTTCACTCATAAGAAAAAAAAAAAAGTATTTTAAGAAGCTTGCACAGATAATTGTGTGCCATTCCTGTTGTTATACATGTATTATGTCTCTTCCTCCACAGTAGTTCTTTCCCAAAACCAGATTTTTATTAGCCTTGCAGTGTTCCCATTGTGACTTTGTTTTTCTGGTTCCCTTGTGGCTTTTAGGACAAATTTCCTCTTTCCTCTTCTGACAGGAGGCTGCCCTGTTTCACTTTCTGCCAGTGGAAGCATCTCACGCTGTCACAGTAACTACTGAGCTTTCTGCTGCACGACATTCTCAACATTTGAATCTGTCACTTGAGTCTCAGTAGAGTATGCTACTAATTTTAAAACTTGCAGTTTTCTCTTTAGGCAAAGAAATGCTCAAGTAGCTTTAAAGGTAGACTGTCACTGCACACGGTGGTAGATGTAATATTAGTAATTATCCTTTAAGAATTAGTCTAGTAAAACAGGGAAAAATCTATACTCTTGTCTGCCCTCACTGGAGGCTTTAAATATGCAGAAGGCTATCTTTATCTTCCTTTTCTGAAGACTTAGTGACTAGGCTTAATTAATCTTTGAAGGTAAAACTAAAAGGAATTCTGAGCCCTCTCAATTCAAACTTCTGTGCCTGGTTTTATGAGGAATAGTGGCATACTAACAAGAAAGCTGAGGCACTATACTGTTTAGGCAATTGTGGAGCATGCAAGCTCATCTGTGGAAGAAAATGTTCCTTAGACTATTTCTTGAGAAAGTAAGTCTTAGAAAAAAAAAATCATAGAATCATATAATGCCTCTTTACAAACTTTGACTCTCTTGGACTACTTTCAAAGGAATTTGATGGAATAATAGTAGTCCCAATTAACTGAGTTCCTGCAAGCTTTCTAAAAAGAGCGGATGGAAGGAAAAGGAAAGAAATCCATACCACCAGTGCAAGTCTAACCACACAGCTGGCTAAAACCCATCATCATAGAAACAATACTGACATGGAATTTAGCCCCAGCGTTGGCTGTTGCTTGCCTAGTGAGCAGATGGGCATTCTGAGTGAAAAAGTCCATCAGGGTCTGGAAGTCACAGGGCAACTGAAGGAAGAACTTGGGAATATTACATCTATATGATTATGAATTTAAATCTTCCCAGGCTTTATTTAGTTCTACACTTCATGGAGTGGAGAAACTTGCAGAAAAGTTACTGGATTTCAAGAATAATTACTGTGCTTTGGTTGTTTTTTTCTTTGGTAAAAGCATGTGCTATTCTGACACTATGATCTTTCATTGTCTCTAAAGTGAGCCTGATTTCTTGCTCTCTTATTTTTTGGATAGACACTTCAGCATAGACACTTCAAAGCGATTTCAGCTGAAAGGCAAGCTTCTCTCTTCATATTTAAAAAAGTATCTGAAGTGTCTTACTGCTGCTGGATGCCAAGTCTAATGACACACTAATTATCCAGTTAAATTCTGGGGGTTTTTTTGTTTGTTTGCTTGTTTGTCTACTTTTTTACCAGAGAAGCTTTTGACCATATTTATCAAAAAGAGAGTCAAGGTAGTAATGCATTTATGAACTAACACCTAAAAGAACTTGTTGAGTATTAGTCTGTCCTGTATACTTTATTTTCCTTTAACAAGTTTTTCAAACACTGTTAAGTTAGCAGAATAACTATTCTTTGACAGTGGAGCAAAGGATTAAACTACAAATTTCTCTCACCTGGAAAGGTAATGTTCATACTGAATGCAATCATATTGACAAATTTTTCTTTGTTTTAATTTCCTGTTGTTCAGAAGCTGAGGAAGAAATAACATTGTGTCACCAGATAGAAGACTATTTATTTTCCTCATTCTTTCTAGATTTGCTATATATTTCTAGCCAGTTTTCTTAATTGCTCTGGAAAGCAACTAAGTATGAATTAGTCCACACTGCATGCCTGATTGGCAGTCTCATGTGACTACAGTATGAATTGGAATCTTGTTTACTAAATCATGACCCTACCACATTTAATTATGTTTTCTATGCAAGTAGCCAGCCTGAAATGAAGTATGCCCCTTAATCAGAAATTATTCTAGATCTAAATATTTACTATTGCATATAAGTACAAATAACAGTGAGGACTGTCCCTGCATATGCTTTCAAATTGTGTTTTTGAGGGAAGCAGATAGATGTTTCAGCTCTTCTAGAAATTACTGAGAGTTCTATTAACCAGTTAGATTTCTCTATAAACACTTATGCTGACATTTTCCTATGGAAACTGATAAACATCATTAAGGAGTTAATTTATTTTAGAAGGGGAAGGAAGAAAATAAATTTGTTTCTCCTAACTGACATCAAGCACTAGCTTACTATGACAGGCCTAGAGCCGATAGGAGCTTTTGATTGGTTTCTTTATTTAATATATATGGATATACCAGATAAGAAGGTTGTACATCATAGATTGTATTTAAAATATTTTTGAAAGATTATATTCTCTACTTATCTTACTGCATGTAATAATTTTGCGGTGATTCATTATAAATGAATTAAAATGCTTGGGTGCCTCACGTATTGCTGAATAGATAACCTACCATGATCTTATAAAAAAAGTCATTAAGCATTGCAGAAAATTATGTCTGAGTAACCTGGCAAATTCTAAATTATTGATGTTTTCTATCAGGGTCTGAAAAGTATTTTTACTAATCCTGTGGTCTGCATGAATAGAAACCAGGATCAGTTGAGAAAGGCTGGGCAGAAGCATAGCTGGAGGTGCTGGTTTCTTCAGTGAAGGGGGCAAGACAGGGAGCCGGAAAGCTTGTGATGTTATCTCCTGAAAAGCCAAAGAAGGTGATATTCTTTAACAGCTGTTTTCAGGATAATAAGAACATGGCCCAAGTATTGTAGCAGTTTATTTAGGTGAGATAATATGGGTCAACAACAAGAAAAAAAAGCACACAGTGCTAAGACAACCAAGCTCTTTGCCACTGCAGAAATAAAGATCTGTTTGCATTAATAAATAACTGCTATAAAATAACTTCTTAACTCATGTACTGCCATATTAATACAACTGTACATCAAATTATTTTTTGTTAACAGAAGCCAAATACTTACTGTACAGTTGTTCAGTGAATTATGGAAATGTGTAGTCGAAATTTACTACTTGGAAGGCTGGAATTTTCTCCTACAGAAACTAGTTAGCAGTAGTATTTGTGTTGTTTAAAAAATTTAAACCAGTAGCTCTGAAACGAATAAAACGTAATTTCACCTTTTAAAATCAGATTATAAAACCAAAGTACAGTAGATAAGTAATGAGCATTTGCAAAAAGGAACTAATCTTCCCAAAGTAATTCTGAGAAAAAAAATGCATTAAAGACTTTGAGTTAATTTCTTATACTCTGCCTGTAATCACAGGAACTTGATAATTCATGTTTTATCCAAGAGTATTATAATTTTCTGATTATCTGGACAAAAAATGTCCTAATTTAGAGAAGTACTTAAGTATGTTCCTAAGCTTCTACTACTTAATATAAAACTAGGAATTTAGATGTTTGAGCCATCAAGCATGCTATGTAATAGTTAGACTACATGTCTCACAAGTGTTGCTTTGTAGATGCCTATGTTTTCTAAATAAGGGTGGAATAAATGTTTGGCATTAAAATCTTTAAACAAGATAAGCTATCTGGAAAGATGTGACCCAACAGAGTCAGTAAAATATCAGTTGCTATGCCTCTGCTTACACTCCTAAGTAGATTTGCTCACAAAGCTTTTTGTTTGGAAAACTTCCTTGGCTTGCAGAAATGTCTCCCTATATTTATAATGGTAGAAAAGGAATTCCTCTTATTATTCATTTTCCATTGTCTTTTGGATATTCCAAATTTATAATAATTTGGACTTTTTGTCTGTATTATATGCGATATACAACTAACTTGCATTTGTTTGATTGTATCAAGATGGCTGTCATTAGTGTAAGTGGCTTCATCTCCTTTTCTGCATGGAGCTCAAACAATAAATGGTGCAGGCAGGGCAGGAATATGCAAGGAACTTGGGGAAGAATAGCACTGAGAGCAAGATGAGGGAATGGAAAACGTGTGGTTGACAGAATGGAGCAATTCAGCACCGCATAGGGAATGGTTGAGAGAGAACTGGAAAATAAAAAAGCAAGAGAATGTGTGGAGAAAAACACTTCATTTATTTACAAGAAAGTGTGGTAAGATGCAACAAGATGGTGGTGGTAGAGAAGCAAGAAAGAGGGAAACCTCTTCTGTTTGTTTGTTGTTTTCATTGAAAGTGACATTTTAAAAAATAAACTGATGAACTGCAAATTGAAGATGAATATTGCATGAGCTGGGAAAACATTTTAAAAGAACATAATACATTTTGAAACCAATTGCATGCTATTGAATCAGTCACAATAAAGGTTGTATAGTGGTGGTTGGCAGTCATTTACTTAAAAAAAAAAAAAAAAGTCAGAATTCAGTGGATCCCCACAGTATGTGTTTTATTTTTCAAGCTAACCATGTGAAAAGTCTCATCTACCTATAAAGACTGTTTAAATTAGTTTTTAATGTCCATAAAACAAATTACATGCTCTTAGGGGCCAGGGACTTCGATGTAAATGATAGATGTAAAAATCTGTTGCTCAGCTACCACTTTTATACAAAATGAACCTGTAATTCTAGGCGCACTCACCGTCTTTTGTCTGATATGCATACAACAAGCACTGAAGTGAAGAAGATTTTCAAAAACCCGTTTGGAGTTTATAGTTACCTAAAAATATCTAAAGTATTGTTCAATCTGCTTTAATCTGTTCCTAAGCTTGTTGATATTTCTGGAAAAAATGAGAAATTTGGGAGCATGTATCTCCCTGAAATTATTTTTATTCCTATTTCCAGTATTAAAAAAATAAAAATAAAAATTGAGAAATTATTTTTTACAAAACGAACAAATATCATTAGTGTGGATAGTCTAATAATATTAATGAAATACTGAACATATTTTAGATTTTCCTACTTCTGTCATCTAAAATTTTATATTTTGGAGTGACTTTCACTGTTCCTTCCTCCCTCCCTCCCTCCTTTCCTTTTTTTCAGTTTTTGAAATATAAGAATTGTTTGGATCACACATTTCCTCCCCCCCCCCCCGCCCCATACCTTTGCTCCAGGATGTGATACTTACGGAAACTCACCAATTACTACAAAACACTTGACAGACTCACTAGAATTGACAGCACTGATGCTAGGTAGCATATTGGAAATGACAGTCATTGACATAGTACTGGAGTGTTTCTGTATATTACAATGAAATGTTATTTTGGGAGATATTGCCAAGTGCTTCCGCTACAACACTTATGCTTTTTCATTTTTATTGTGTTTGAATAGCCTCTCCAGTACTGTGAGTACTGTATTAGGGCATTCTGTTAGATAATAAGTGTAGTGACTGGAATTGGAAAGGAAACTCTCAATAGAACAGTGCAGTTTCTTTAACCACAGGGAGTGACATATAAAAGGCTGAACACAGAACTTGATGATTTTTTTATGTTCTGTCTTTTCTAGGAGCTGAAGGATCAAAGCTGTCATACTACTTAGAGTGATTAACTTAAATAAGGTGTGAGCTTTTAAATAAAAAACATGTGTTGTTACTGAATATTAATGTTAATATGGCTAACTGGTCAAGAAAGGAATAGTTGAAAAAATAAAAAGTTTCAACTATTTACTAGCAACATGGTTATTGAAAAATAAACTTTGTAATATTTCTGTTGGTTTTCTTAACTTCTGCTCTGACTCTGGATTGTAGTGATCTGGTAAAGTTCCATGCTGAGGTCAATGATACATCAGAGCAACACTACACAGTTTTTTCAATAACTTTTGATGCAGAATGATCTGCAAAAAATGTTCAGGATTGAGAATGTTCCTTTAGGGCAAAAGGCTTGGAATCATTGACTTTGAATGAGTATAGTCTGCAAAAAACTGACTGCATCATTAACACCCAGTTGTGCTATTGATTTCAAACAGACCGTGCTTGCTTTTCTACCACATGACTTAGCAGTGCTTGACTGGACCTTGCTCAAACATGCTGGTGTTGTGTGTGTGGTGGTTTTGGTTTTTTTGGGTTTTTTTTTTTGACTGTACAGTAATTTTACAGGGTTTTTTACCTAAACAGGGCTTTAAAATGAAGGGTGAACTAGGTGCCATCTCTTTCCAGCTAGTTGCATTAACGCTTGCCAGGGTAGTAATTAGGGTTATGTAATAGATTTCTCCCCACTTAAATTCAATAATCATAGAATCATAGAATAGTTTGGGTTTGATGGGACCTTTAGAGGTCACCTAGTCCAAACCTTCTGCAATGAGCAGGGACATCTTCAACTAGATCAGGTTGCTCAGAGCCCCATCCAGCCTGACCTTGAATGTTTCCAGGGATGGGGCATCTACCACCTCCCTAGGCAACTTGTTCCAGTGTTTCACCACCCTCATTTCTGAATCTACCTCTTTTGGTTTAAAACCATTACCCCTTGTCCTATTGCAACAGGCACTACTAAAAGGTCTCACTTTGACAGAATCACCTAGCATACTGAGAGCTTTGCTTTCTGTAATATTTAGTTGTGTGTTGCTTGTTTTTTAAACAGGGGATGTTGTCATGAACAGTGAAGCAGAAGAATGGGCTGCTTCTCTTTACTTTTTCCTTCCTCCTCACTTTTAATTAAAAACTAAAAAAAAAAAAAAAAGGTAGTAGACTGTGTAGCAGTTGCATTTAGCACCCACTTACCTCTGTCAAATTAAGAAGGGTGCTTTGATGCATCAAATGGGCACAACAATTTTGTGAAGTCAATATCTTCTGAAATATAAGGTCACTTGTGTTAACATAAAAGTGAATGTAGTGTTTTAACAACAGTGCATAAAACACTGATGGATTACACGCTGTATCAAGTAATGCTGTGCCTCTTCAATCCATTGCCATGAAGGCAAATTATTGCTGCAGGAGCACAGAAGAACTTAATTGTTTCAGGTCGTATCATATGTCTGACATGTCAAAACAACAATGGTAATGTTTCAGACTCAGAGAATAATACAACTTCAAGAGAAAGCTGAGATTCAGAAAGGGAGGAGAAAATACTATTTTTGAAACTTAACAATGGCAGACAATACAACGCAGAGTTAAAATGAAAAGTCAAGCAAGGCTGTGAAGCTGCAATTTGGAAATTTGAACTGTAAGAGCCTCTGGAGTTAAATTTATACATAGATCTTCATCATAGGATGACAGGTTTAATTGATCACAACATGAAGAATAGGCATGTGTGTATGCCAAAATTTTTGATGCTTTTTCTCTGCTCATGAAAGCTTCTTACAAGTCTGAGGAAAATAGGTTGAGGTGTTTTGTTTGTAAGAAGATATTTACTTGACAGGTTAATACAAGTATGTTTGTTAGTACATTGACTTGCTCTCATTTAGAAGTAGAGTAATTGCAGATTTTTAACTCTTCCCACCCCCCTTTCAATTTAAATATAGCCTGGAATTAAACATGACTACATTAAGGTCTCTCTTTTTAAACAATTTTAAATTCATGTCCTTGACATACAGCATGCTTAGAGGGCATGCTGCACAGTACATGCATGTGCATTGTGAGTGTGTGAGAAATCTGTTTGGGCTTATTTTGCAAAAGTCGTCAGGATTTGTGAATTCTTCCACACTGCTAACCAAGGGTAAAAACACAGATGGAATACTTTTTTGGTTTTAGACACTGCACTTTGAGGAAGACATGGATCAGCTGTAAAGAGTCCCATGGAGATCAAAGAGAGTAATCAGAGGTCTAGAAAATATGGCATCATTATGTAATGTGAAATAACTGGGGACAGCTAGAGAATCCGAGGTATTAGGATGGAAGAGAGGGCAGGGTTACAAACAGGGAGCTGAATTTAGTGACAGTTTTTGGATGCATTTAAAACTGCTGCTAGCAGGCAAAAAAAAAAAAAAAAAAAAAAAAAAAAAGGAAATGAAACAGGTTATCTGCACCCATGTACAAGGACTAGTAAAATTAACACCATCAAGGAAGACTCACATTAGACGAACAGAATTTTCTAACGGCAATAACATAGATACACTGACACTTACTACTTTGGGAAGTTTCAGAATATCCATCACTGTAAGCTGTTTCCTTTGAGGCAGACCAATATTGGTTGGAGATAATGCTGAATAGCAGATGGTCCTTTGGCAAGAGGGAGGAAGGATAAGATAGACTATATAAGCTTATAGATGACCTCACACTTAGAATCTGACAGCTGTTAATGTAAGAGTAATGCTGTAGGCAGGAAAAACGCTTTGTGACTGCTTAAAGTGTCTATTTTCCAGATTGCTGATAGCTGAGAAGAAAATAGTCAAATAAACCTGTGTATTTTTCCAAGATAATTATTTAAAAGTAATTATCAAAATATTGAGAGTCATGGTTTGTAAAATAAATGCCTGTTTTCTATACCTGCGTTCTCCAGGCTTCCTTGCTAAAACAGGTTATGGATGAATGATTTCTCATGAAAGGCAGGTCATATAATTGTGTTGACATAGTGGGTGGAAAAAGTTGTAAGAGTCGGTCTAAAGAGAACGATATTGTTTCAACATTGCTAACAAAGACTTGGAGATGGAATGTGCTCTTCATGGACACTGAGACGCCGAGACCCTGAAGAAGAACTGCATGGTACAAGGAGTACTATGCCGCTCCCTGACACCTGCTGCTAGAAGTAACAACTACGATAAGGTCGCATAACAACCGTTGTCATTATGACGAATCATAACATGCGTGATAATCTTGTTTGAGAAGGCAGAGACTGACAAGCCATGGGCCAGAGGAGGAGCAACGTGTATTGCTCAGCATAAAAGAGGACTCTTTAGCAACCGAATTTTAGGAGATCTCCCCCACCAAGGATCACAACGATTGGAAGGACTGGCGGGACGCTGCCTGGACCTGGGACCTTAGGGACATCTTGGACCAGTTATGGTAGCTATAATCCTCTTTCCTTTTTCTTTTTACTTTATCTTTTCCTTCACTTTCTGTCTTTTTACCTATCGCATGCCGCTTTACGGGCAAACAATAAAATTGTGCTGTTTGATTGAAGCATAACCCCTTGGCATGGTTGTCTTGCTTTTTGTGCTTCGAGATCATAGTAAACGAACCATCACGAGTCCACTGAGTGGACCGTGACAAAAGTGTATCTATTCCTTTCAGCAAGTTTTAAATTGAATCATAGCACATAGACTTGGGATTATGATCCATTAATATCTGGTTGGTTTGGTGCTTTTTTGGTTTGTTTAGTTGTAGGTTTTTTTTCTTTTCTAGAGGAAGCCAACAAATAATGGGTGTATAGGAAAGTTTACTAAAGAGAATGTACCTGAATTTATGCTGAAGACTATGTCATGTATCAACTTGCTGATAAAGATTATGCAGACTTGGAACCTTATTTTTTGTTTTTCTACAATACTATTATATGTAAAATATAGATTAAAACTATATTGATTTAAGCAACATAATATCTTGAAGAATGCTAGTGTGGCTTTTGTTTCTGTTCTTCGTTAAAAAAATATTCAAGGATGAGCTGAAGAACGGACTTGGGGCACAGTAATATCCTTTTGACTCTTGATTCTAACTTGTTTGGGGTTTTTGTGTAAAAAAAGTCAGCTGAAGTATGCGGGAGAACTTAAGATATGAAAGTGACAAACCTAATTAAAAGCTGATTCACAAAATGTCAGTGAAAAAAAAAATGACACTGCTATTTACATAATTTATTGCTTTTGGAGTTCTTTTTTATCCTTTATATACTTCATTATGGAGGATGGGAATAAGCTCATGGTTCTTTGAAACCAAGTCCCTTTTACATGTTTTTCTTGGAACATTTATATAAATGAACAGACTCATTCTAGCACCTGAGTTTACTCTCCTGTGACCCATTCCACATAAGCAAATGCACAAGGCTTCTCACCACTTTGTCATACATTACTGGCAAAAGAGGCCCATAAATATGTGTGCTATTTTTTAATAATTACAGGTAAACTGTTGGGTAAATTTATGTTTGTTTGCTATAGGTATGACAACACTTTCAGTGACCTCATAGAGCATATGTTAAATGAAGATTTAGTTCAAATAACATACTCTGGCTGTAAGCATCAATCATGAACTGGATGCTTATGCACTTGACAAGACCCTAACAAAATCTTAGGAAGCTGCTTAAATTTCTTTTTTATGTCTTACCAAATATCTAGAAAAAATTTGCTTTTTGAGGAGGAAGGCAGTAAACTTAATCTGCATTTCCTTTTTCTGACAAGCTATCTTTTTTTGTTTGTTTAGATTCTTTTGTTGTTGTTGTTGTTTGGAAAATATCTTAACAGCCCAGCCAGCTGGCTTTATCCACAGCAGCCCAGAGGTATCTGAGCACAGTTTTGCAAAAAGTTTCAACAGAAAAGTCCTACCAACTCACAAGAGAAAAAGAAAACAAACTATTAGGAAACAACTTTCTTGTCCTTCCCAATGCTCAAGTTCAGTCCCACACCTCTACTTGCACTTTCCCAGTCTCTGTTTTCCTTATTTTCACTATGCATTATACTCACTCTTTCCCAATCCTTTCAGTGGGGCAACAGGCAGTGCGAGAGGCTGGAGTCATGGGTGTAATATTTTGTCTTCTTGCTGCTGCTTCATTGTCTTCTGCTCTGGCAATGGCCCTCGGCAGACTGCAGTCCCCCAGGGAGTCCCAGCCCTGGCAAGGGCCAGCTGCAGGCTGCAGCCCTCCCATGTCCCTGCCCTGGTGTGAATCACCTGTGGGCTGCGTCGTGGAGTGCCTTCTCCCACAAGCACGGCTCCAGCCATGTCCTCAGCAATGTCCCCTTTCACACATCCGGTTTTCCCTTCCACATCTCCTCTACCCCTCCCAAATGTTGCTTTCTCTCAAATGTGCCTGTACAGAGGTGCCACATGCCCCAGCTGCAGCTTTCACAGGTGGCAGGCAGTTCACAGCAGTGCCGGAGCCAGCTGGAACCGGCTGTGACCAGCTGGGGGCAGCTCTCGGCCCCGCTGCTGTGCTGCTGGCCGTACCCAGCATGCTCTTCCTTAAGCTGCTACGAAACATATTTAAGAACTGTTTGAACATACATCCATTATAAAACTTAATTTTGATATCACCACAGTCATAAAACACATGGTTTATAGTAGATACTGCACTTCCTCCCGGACAGTGGGTATTGGGCACTTCACCTTGTGCACTCAGAGAAAATGCAACCCCTGGCAATCGGGCTACAGGCATTCATCGTTCCAATCTCTCAACATGTATTCTTTACAAACCTTAGACCTTGACCCTGCAAAATATGTAACTGAAAAACTTATGAGGCATTTCTCTAAACCTTCCCTCTCTGTCAGGGCCCTGGGGGCGCTAACACACCTTAATTGCCCTGCCTAGCTTCACCTGGGGCCTCCCACCCACAAGATCTGGCCGTGGGCCCAGGAGTCCTATTTAAGCTCACCTTTGTTGCGATTCTGATTCCAGCTCAGTCACAACCATGCTTACATCTAGCCAGAGACCCTGCTGATTATGAACCTGACCTGTGGACTGGCTTTCCAGTGTGATATCATACCTGTCTTGTTACATGGACTTGCTAAGTTTGATCCCAGTTACCCTTACTGGACCTGATCTTCAGTGTGACTCTCAGAGTGACTTCCCACCTGATAGCTATGAAGTTGCTTAGTCATCTGGCCTCTTGGTTGAACCTGGCTACCATCTCTGGCTCTGCCTTGTTTGCTTTGTTCAGGTACTGTGGGATGAGACTGCCTCTGCTTTCAACTTTACTTGTATTTTCTGACTGTGTTGTATTGTTGCATAGATATTGCACTGTCTGACCGCTTATATTATGGTTTTCTGAGACAAGTTCAAGTTGTGTTTGCTGGCCCAGCAGGAAGTCTAATTCCTCCCAGAATGCCCAGTAGTTTCCTGGACTCACCTAACCCAAAATAGATTTCCTTTATGCTCTCATCCCATATATGCTGGTAAGTCAAGCTAGCTGGTCAGCCTTACTGGTGTGCTTTGCTTCTTGAATTCCCTTTGTGTTTAAAGTATGTGCTTTAAAATGACTTATTAAAGTGGGTCTCTTCTGAGCAGCTGTTCTATTATTTTCCATTGTTCTGTTGCCCAAAAACTATTCCTGTCTGCTGCTTGTTACCATGATTCCAATCTTTGAGCCATTTTCATACTGTATTAACCACCTCCCAGAAGTCAGTGCAGACATAGTCAGGGCAACTGATGCTTCTGAAAATGTTTAAAGGTGACTTTCAAGGTCATTACTTCTGCAAACAGACTGGAGTGCCCAGGCCTTTTGCAGGTGCCAGCTTCTCCTCTGAAAGGGTTCCAAACAGTAGCTTGTCACCTCATGTTTCCTGCTTTGATTTTACAGGATTTGTCGGTAGACAAGTTTCATTTAATGTCAGCATTTAATTCATATGCTGGGGCTTCAATAGCCCAAGGAGGTTTGTCTTCCTCATATTGTTGATCTCTTGGACAATAATTAATAGGATCACCTGGTCTGGAACTTCAGCCAATACATTCATCTTGCCATTACATGCCTAAAGCCTATGTTTCTTAAGTGGGCTCTCTTACTTTGCAGTATTTAATAACAAATCCAAATTTGAAAAAAAAGTACTGATTACCTACTGCATTTTATTTAGTAGTTCAGAATCGATCCTCCAATCAGTACATCACCAGTATAGTACAAAGGTTCTATGGAAACCTGTTGCTTTAAAGCTTGGTGAATTGTGCCGTTGCAGATAGTAGAGCTGTGTTTTCAGCCCTAGGTTAGGCAGTTCCAGGTGTATTATCTTTGGCCGTACTGGTAATCTTGTGCATTGTATGGTAGGTATAGACCTCCCCATGATCAACAAGGAGTCCTCACAGGTTATCTGCGATACCAGAGGGGTGTTAGGAACTGTGCCCATGTATCAGAGTTTTTGGGCCCTGGCATCAGTGATCATCACCTTTGGGGTCTCTCCTTACTGTCCTGTAAACAGACTGCAATAGCCCAAGTAACTCCAGCCTATTACCTCTTTTTTCCCTGTTCCTTCCATGGGACAAGTATTTCATCCTTGAAGAATTGTATGTCCTATTGGACTGTTTCTCCAGCCCTTGATCCCTTTGCATGATATTACTTCTTTAAACATGTGCTTCTCCCTCCAAAGGGGTATCATCTGCACATGTGATAACAGTGCACTTCATTGCCTCCTCCCTGGGCAGACTTCCATGGTATTCCACTTCTTGCTGATCTCCAGGAAGAGTACAAAGCCATTAAGCACTTCCCTCTGAGCCTGATTGTCCAACTACATCTTTACTGATCAGGTTGTCCACCCATCCAGACCATAATGTCTCAATCTGTGTCTACTGTCCCTAAGTCCCCTGCTACATTGAGTAACAGACCCACGTTTTCCTTGTTCAGCCTTTGAACACTGATATGGTAGAAGATCTTCTTGTTGCCCTCGATTGTCCTCAGTTCTTTCTTCATTAGTGAGGATTAAAATTCTCTTTGGAATTTGCTTCAATGAGTGGCACATGGTCCTGGACATGTATACACATGGGATGAAAGAATAATTTGTAGCTGGAGTCATTGGGAAAAGCTATTCAACCATAACAATATGACTGTTCCTAAAACTTTGTTCATAATGAGAACTACATTTGTTGTCATCATTTAAGTGGTGCAAGCAATAAATTTTCCTCTCTTAAAACTTTATGGGAGTAATTACATTTTTTTCATGAACCCATTAATATTTCATGGGTGAGAAAAAACAGGTTTCTGATTATGTGAAATATAGCAGAAAAACGTTGTGAGTGTATTTCTTTTTATTAAAAATCTCTAGAGAAAAAAGTGACAGAGAAAAGGTATTTTCTGTAGACTTACATCTTTTGATATCAGCTTCTAAAGCTGAGTAAAAATGTAACAGCAACATATGAATAGACAGAAAATTCAAGTTATAACAAACAAGGCTTCTTGCCAAATTTTGATATTTCAACTGAGTTTTCAATCATGTTCTTGTTCTTCAATACTATTTGAATATTACCTCCTTTGCCCTTTCTTTCTTCACCTAATAACCCCTTTCTCTACCCATTCCCCAAGTTAATATTTTGAATGAAAAGCCTCAGGCCATGATTTCTTGTCAATTTTCAAGAAAAAATTAAAAGCTTTTATTCCTCCTGCCCCTTTCTTCATTTCTCTGCCTCTGGCTGCTATTGCTCTTTAGTCTGTTGCTGGTTTACTTTATTTTTCATTCATACGCAAACTGGTAACATTCTACCCATTCTAAAAATTGCTATATTGGTCAATATTTGGAGCATTCTTGTGTTGTATAATTATGAACAAGGAAGTGCTTGATGAGTGAAGGCTTTGTAATATATGCTTAAGGCAAATTCTTAAGATGTCCTGAATAATAATTTTTAAAAAGAAGTATGCTTTTATATTGGATATGCTAAGGGACATTATCTTTTTTTTAAATGGATACTGCTTTAGTTCTTGAAACAGTTGGGAAAACTTCAATTATTACTGAAAATGCCCTGGAATTTCAAGTGCTAATCTCTCAGTTTATAATGTGTACTGCAAAATAATCTGTTTATCTGATGAAGTGACTAAAATACTTCAGATATTCATGGCTGTATCAATAAACATCGTCTTTTTGTCTTCTGATAAGAAACTTCTGAGAGTGCAAGGCTTTTTCTTTTGCTTTCATATATGTTTATTTGCTTTAAGACTTAGAAAATATTATGGAATATTAAGGGAAAACTCTCCTTACAGGATTATTTTTTTTTTAATACAAAACAATCCATTACATTTAGAAATGAGATGGAACAACTAGAAAATCAGATGCTTCCCCTCCATTCTACATGTTGGCAAGTAAAAGAAACTCTATTGCTTCTACATATAAATTAATCTAGATGTGCACTAAATAAATCTTCATGCAATACAAGCTTATTGCAAATAATACAAGAAAACAAATCTGCAGGACAGAGTAATAGTTTTGATCCATTTTTTTCCCCTGCTGCCTCTATTGTGTTCAGTTGACAATGCCTTCTTTCATTGATTGTCTTTTTCTGCAGTGTTGCTTGTCTTTGTTTTAGTATAGCTGCATTTTTGCCTTTAGAATGCTGTGTAAGCTATGATCCTTGCTTTTAAAAACTTAAATCAATGTTTAATCAAAAGAATAAAACGATGACATCTTTTGGAAATAAGAAAAAAAGTAATTCTGACTCTGAAACCCAAGTGGTTACCACATTTCCTTTCTGTCAATAGGAGAGAAGTTTGAGGATATTTCTATAGGGACAGGTCAGGGGGAGGGCAGAACAAATTTCAATTTTAACACTCCCATGCCCTTGACTTGTGCATGAAAGCCTGTCCTAATTAAAAAATAGTGTGTTATGCTACTATGTCATTGTGCTCGAGCTTTAACATTAGGTTATGAAATGACAATAGGCTTACATCAAGCTAAAAAAGGTATTTAGGCTATGTGTAGCTGCTCGTTTGGCCTGCCATTCCCAGTAGCTATATTTTGTGTCACTAGCAAGCAGTACCCCACCACTGTTGTTATTCTAGGGACCCCAAACCTCTCATTCTCATGTTAGCTGCAGTTGCACATGAGCCTGTTTCAGATCCTGCTTTTCCATGAACTATATCATGTTACCCCCAAATAATGCCCAACTCAGAACGGGTTTGATAGGTTCCTCCATTCAGTTGTTAAATCAGGTTATAATCAGCCTGTTCTAGTGTTTTGATTAATCAGTTTATGGTGCGGACACTGTGCTGTAATGCTCTTTCTGAACTCATTTTCCACAAATTGAATTACATCATAGTCAATGGCCAATAAGAAAACTACCATATGTTATGTAAGAGTTTTAATATTTTTCCATTATAAACCTGCATATGTTATTGATGATTGATTATATGCTTAGGTCCTGCTTAATGCTGTATTTGGGTATTTCCTGAAGCATATATTTATTTCTCAGTAATTTTTACACAGCCGAAAAAAGCTGATGGTAGTTACTCTGTTATGCTTAACCTCAGCTACCTTCCTAGGTTTTTGTGAGTGTTATTAATGTTGTGCATTTAGTTCATGTTTATTCCTATATTTGATATTACCTGTTCTGCATACTTTTATTTTCCAGTAACATCTGTTTGACTGGACTACATATATCCTGTCATGGCTAAACTGGACTCTGCTGTCTGCCTTTCCCTCTAAAGTAACTTGAATGCCGGTAAACTTTTTCCAGATACCTGTTTCTGAACTGCATTTAAATTATCAGCTATCCCACATATGGTTTACAGCTGAGACAACCAGGCTGTTTTTTTAGCTTTTGAAAGAACTTGCCACCTAAACAGCAGCCTTAACTTTGTTATACTGTTTGTATCTGTCTACATAGAATCTTGTAAATATATGGCTATCCATAAACATAAAGACCTCCTTGACCCTGAAGCAAAAGGTGTTACATAACTTTTATTAACACTAATGTTAATTCCTAGGGCTTTATTGAGATTTTTCAATTGTTTAAGTTTCAGAAGCTTCTTTTCCAATATATGTGAACAGTTATGAAATGAAAGATAAGAAATTCTCCATGTATGATTAGTGAATCAGGAAAAAAAACCCCATCAACAAGATACTTGGATAACAGTGCCTATGGAAAAACTGTCCTGTGCGTGTCTGGGGGTGAATGAATGTGACTTTTTAGCTGTGTGATATTATTTTCACAGATTGGATGCATCAGTGTTCACCTTTTGCATTCATAATTCACTCCTATTTATTTTTCCGTCAGAAATTAGTCATGAATTTCAAAACAGAGAAGAACAGGGTCTGGGTGCTGCCTGTTAAGTAAGCTAGGTACTGTGGGCTGTCTTGGATGTGCAGGTTGAATGATTAGGATGCACCAGAAGGTTAATTTTTTGCATAACTTGAAAGATCCAGGACATAGTTTCAGTAAAATATTCAGGTAGTCATCAAGTGTCAGACAGAAAAGATCAAGGAGAAACACTGAATTCAGGTCCAGTTCAAGCCTGCACCTCTATGCTACTGAATCTGTATGTGATTTTTGGTGAGTCACATAGGACTGTAACCACTAAGGGAGTCCTGAAAGCTGCCACTGAAGCTAATTGCCTGTTGAGTGTTCCTAAAATACTGAGACTGCTACTATTTTGTGTAAAATATCTCAGCACTGCGAAGTGTAGTTTGGAGCCTGCCCAGAATTTATTTCATGCCAGAACACGTGAGCAGCCCAGAGAAATTTACAAACTGGCTGTTACTCCATAGACTTTTTTCTGTGTTCCTGCACAAAATATTCTTAAAACACTAATCTGATATGTAGAGTTTCAGAGTTCCAAACAGTAGCCCAGCTGAAGTGAATTTACATCAGGTACTTATTAAGTCAGTAACCAGAAGCTCTTGTCTCTTTATTCCCATTGTTTATACACTAGTGGAAACTACAGGGTATCATGCCCAGACCCTGGCTGAATATATATCTAACAATGCAGGATGAAACAAATTAATCGGTGGATATCAGAGAAACTGTATTGATTTCACACAATCATAACCCAGACATTGAGCATACTTCTGTGGAGGACGAGCTAGTTTCAAATTCTCATCAAATAAAGAAATGGAATCCCAGTCTTCCATAATTTGTGCCCAGTACATTACAGGGCTTGATGGTGGCAGAGAGCTCATTCTTTTCTGGAGTTACAGCTAGGAGGATGAATGGGGGAAACTGATTTCAAAGAATATTTTTATTGACAAAGACCATGTCTGGAGTCTAAATGTTGAATTTGAGGGGCTATAGTTCTAGCAGTTAAGTATTATTTAACAACATTAATAGGTGACCATGAATGTCGCTTTTCGTAAGACAGTTTCTAAAACATATTATAATACAACGTTCAGGAAACTTTCCAATACCAGTTGTTTTTCCTGACCCACAAACTTAATTCTTCTGCAAATTGCCACTTAGCTGCCTTCACCTGCCATCTTGTGGTTTGTTGGCTTAATCTCAAGTGTACTGAAATGCACATACATTAAAAATTTCCCTATCTCACATTAGTATTTACCAGAGTGATACAAGCTGATTTTATTTTTGTGAACTAATACATACAGTAAACGAATTTTCATGCACTGTTTTCATTTTTAATATTGGAAATGTAAAGAAAGACTGAAAAATTGGCCAATTGCAAAGTAGTTCTTGTTGAATATGTTTTTTACTAGAAATCATATCTATTAAAAAGACCTTACATTATGTTCACGTGTCTCCAATTAATACTTTTTAATTCAATAAAATAATTTTTGTTGAAGTTTTCAACAGTTACTGGTAAAACCAGTAGTAAGGCATTGTGAACACATGTAAGCTTAAAAGTAGATCCTTCTCTCTCCCTGAATTGTTTATCTGTGCATTTATAGAAGGCAATTTGGTTAATAACATAATTGCAGTGGCACTGAGATATTGACGTATTTGTTACTCTCTGTCAAACCTATTATCCTATTCTTAGAAGTTTCACCAGAAAGAACAGGGCAACTTCTACTGAAAAAACAGGATGGAATAAGATGTCACATAGAATGAGGAACTGTTTTTCTAAACTCTGTTAGTATATAGGCTCTGAAAGAGAGAAGTTTTTGTAAAATGTATGTATTAAATATGCAGATATATTCAAGAATTTTATTTTTAAAATGTTGCTAAAGAATAATACAGGAGAGTTTAAAATAGAAAGATGAAGGGAAAGATGTAAAAGCCCTTTTAAAACTTGCCTAATTAAGACAGCCTTGATCTTGCATCTGGTTTCAGGCTGAGTTCTGCTATTTTAATTAAAATTATATGATGTTTATATCTTCTGCTTATTTAGATTTATTTAAACTATTCACCTAGCCTAACTTATCAGAGCTAACTTTACAATTTAGAGCTACAACTTTCCTTTTCTGGATATGCCATGTTGGTATATAGGACACAAATTACATTGGAAAAATACTTGTGGAAAATATTTAATCATTAGATGTTTTCCATTCAGTTTCTTAGGCTAACCTTGAAAATACTACTTAAAAGCATGCAATGGTGAATTCTTTATCTTTTCCCAGTTTGGAAAGATACCAAAAATTCTAACATTCATTAGCCAGTTTGGCAAAGTATAAAACATGACTACAATGCAACTTTTCAATTAGCACTGTCATTTAAAAATATATATCTATATACTAATCATGAACATACAGTGGAATTTATTTGAAAGGGTTTTGGAGCCCATTATTTATACTGCTAAGTTTTCTGCTTTCTTGAAAAAAATATACACAAGATTATCTGCATTTTGTTGGTCTCTGAAAAAGTAGTTTGGCTGACAGCTCTAAATCTAAGCATGTTCTGTCCCAAAATGTGGTCAAGTCAACAATGTAAGGCAATGTGAGTTGAGCTTAAACACCCTACCCCACCCCAAATATATTATAAAGCCTACAAAATCTCAATTGTCAATTTTTCATAAGGAGATATTTTGTTTCCAGAAGGTAGATAAAAAGGTATATTGTTTCCAGCTACTTCAACTATTCAAATAAGCAGTGTGTTTCTGTGAGTATTTGATAAAGGTCAATTCTGGCACTAGTAACTAAGAGATTTAGTATTGGGATATCATGGCACAGACTGGGAAATCCAAACTTTACCAATCTGGATGCTCAGTTTAGCTTGAGACCCAGGAGTATAGTCTTGTTAAACAATTATCTTTTAAAAAATATTAATGAAACTCAGTGATTTGCCTTCGAAATTCTGACTTTTTTTTTTTCCAAAATACAAACCAGATTCATGAGACTTCTTACTATTTTCTTGTTTACAGGTCCCCACTCCTCAGTTTTCCCCCCAGTAAGGACAACCATTTTCATACAGAAGTGAACTCAATAGCAGGACTGCATTTGACTCCAAAAGGGCAAAGATTTCTTGTTTGGGCTCTGTTCTCTGTGGAACAGAGACAAACTATTCACATGACTGCTTAAACGTGATTGCTCATTTATGTTACAATAAGAAGATAAAGCTTTCCTTGGTACTAGTCAGGCCCAGGTGTATGAACTGTTTCTTGTCTCATATGCAAGATGATGGAAATTGTCATAGCAATGATGTTCAGATGTCCCTGACTAAAAGTGAAAGAAAGATGAGGTGGTTATGGCTCTGACTCATTCACTCTGCTGTCTTGAAATAATTTTTCTGGAAAAGGTACATTTATTACTATAAAATAGAAAGGTATTTCTACTTGTAGGGTTTGTGATAGCTGTGTAAAAACATAAGAAATCAAAAGAATTTGAGATGGACACAAAAAGATGCTAAGGTAGAACTCTTTTTATTACTTTTTTTTAAGTAATGTTAAACACTTATGTAAAGCATATGTTTGAGCAATTTTCCCTATTTCCCAATTAGAACAGCTTAAGTTGTTCTTTAATACGTTTGCAGTATTCAGATGATTTGGAGAACCTACTTTTACTGCTGTGATCTGCAATAATAAGTTAGAGCTAACTTAACATTATCAAAGAAGTTTTAGTATTCAATTGTTCATTGATTTGGACATGTAGATATAAGGGACATATGGTTTAGTCATAATGGTGACTTTATTCCAGTGACATCAAGGTTTTCCTTATATGCTTTAGAAATGGCATTGAATTTACTAGGTGAATAGAACTGTAAAATTGCAAGGATTTGTAGGGATGGAGGGATTTATTTACTTTTGTTTTCTGTGTGTCCCTCTAGTGTCACAAAAGTTCAAACAGCAACCACCTGAAAAGAAATTATATAAAGTAGTTTTAAAGAAAAATCTTTTAAAACTGACAGAGCTTTTAAAAATTGCTAAAGTTGGAAATAATCTGTCAAATACAGTCATAGGAAAGTTTTTCTTGAACATATCTTGAATTTTTTAAATCCCTTAAATTATGCAATATTTTACTTCTGTTGTTTGCACTGGGAAACAAGGGTAAAGAGGCTTTCTAGGAAAATTAGATCATAAGAAACTGAATTGTGTCTATAAGATTTTTTTTTTTTACAATTTCAGTTTCAGGTTACCCAAGATACAAATTTATTTGTGGATTTTCAATACAGTGTTAAAAATGCTTCAAAGCCTGTGCCTGGAAGGGAAAGTAGATTGCAGTCCTTCTGATATGGCATCTTAATGCAGTGAAAGACAAAGGAGAAGAAAAATCTGTATCAATCATAAAAAAAAAGGAAAGAAAAAGCTCAAACTATATTAGTTGTGCAGTCAAGTTAATCTAAGATTTATTATAATATGTGGTAAGGCTTCATCTACTTTTTTTCCTGATGGAAGAGAATGTCAGTGTTTTACTAAGATAAGTAAAGAATGCTGCATGGGATTGAAACTGAAATAGAAGCTAAAACAGACTAAATTTACCTGGGTTCTATTTGGCTGGGTGGGTGGGGGAAATGGGTGGGGGTGAAAAACCCAAACCAACCACAAAAACAACTGTTCAAACCATTTTTATTTGTTTTCACATTGTTGGAAGTTCCATCTGAACTCTGACTTCGAATGTTGAAAAGCTTGTTCTGTCAGTTATCTGATAGCCAATACTTGCAGCATAGTTTCTATTAAATGAGTTCAAAGATTTTAGTATTGGTTCACAAGAAAATGTGCCAGCAACAATACTTTCTATTTTACTTGTATGCCCTTTAATGACCCTCAGTCATCTGGTACTTCAACATGAGTTCTGTTGAAGTTTCCATAGGTTTCTGGAACTTTTAGCTTTAGACTGAACTTAATTTTTTCTGCAGAAAAATACTAAATGAAAAATATAACAACTGAGAAATTTGACATCCTAGGAAATTATTACAGTTCAGGTATCAACTTCTATCTAAGATGGTGAAATATTTCAAAGCCAGAAGAATTTGTAAGAAGTTGTGCAACTTCCAAGTTAGAAAAGAATGTGTTTACTTGCTATAATACTGAACCAAAAAGTGTACCTAAAATCAAGACTTGATTTCTTTTCATGTTGGGCTTTTCAAAGCAAGCTGTAGATTCCTGTAATGGATCTACATTTCTTTCCCTGTGAAAATACTATCAAATTTCATTGTTTTTTGAAGGAAACTGCTACAGAAAGATTTTTGTATTGTGATAGTATATATCTACATCAGCTGTACAGTATTGCTATATGTTGACTTAACTGGGTCAGTCAAAACAATGTTACTGAGGTTCTGAAAGATCATGTGGAGTTATTTCTAACTCCCTATTGGCTCTCCAAACTTGCAGAAAGATTGGAGCTTCATTATGAATCTCTTGACAATAAGTAACAATCATGACACTGGCAGCTTTCCAAGGGAACATGGAGAACTTACAAACTTGTCACGCTTTCAGGGTGTTGAAGGTGCCAACTTAACTGTGATTCACTGCTGATTGCTTTTGCTATCACAGAATCCTTTAAGGTTTCAAGCCTTCGGGGAAATCTTGCAGATTATGCTTGGCAAGATGTAAAGTGTCAACTAATGCATCATGTAACAGGGTGGATAATTTGGTAAAAGCCAAATTGTTTTGGTTTTTAATGCTTTGTTATGAAACATTGCTGTTCAGCATTTTTTTTTTTTTTGATTAATGTGATTAAGGGATGGTTGTAATGAAACACCTTTAACATTTTTTCTGATTGAGAAACAATGAGAGTTCTAAATACTGATTATTCTGCTCCCCCCTGTTCCCCCCAAGACATTTCTTATTGTTCATATGCATTGAATAAGCTATCTGAAAATCAGGGACTCTACTGGGGCCAACATAATTTAAAAAAAAAAATCTTTGGGTAAAACAAGAGGATCCTGAGGGAGTTTTATTGGTTGCTAAAAGTTGTGTTTAGTAGAAATGGTTTCTTACGTCTTGTATCTGTGTATTGGATCATATCTGTACATATTGACAAAGATTTTGGCCCATAGTATAGTGGTATAAACCAGAAAACATATGGTTGCCTAAATTGCTTTGGATAGATGCATAGCTGAGAACATAATTTACTGCTGTATGAATATTCTAGGAGTTAAAAAAAAGTTCATAGTTATAACAATAAATTCCAGTGAACTATTGGACTAAGTTTGATTACAGAAGCTGATAGAAACTTCCTAAACATTTTAACTTATGCCTTACTATGAAACAAGCCTTAATTTAAACTTATCAGGTTTCATAATCTAAGATAAAGGTTTAAGATTATTAAAAGGATAATTTTTATTCTATACTAGTAATTGTGAAATATAGCTAGTCATTGTGGAATACTTCTCCACATACAAGGATGTAACCAAGCAAACTAACTTGTTAGTTCTAAATATTCTGATTAATAATTGATTAATCAGAACTAAAGTAATCAGCAGGTTTTAAAGCTGTTAAGCATTTTAGAAAGATAAATACATTTTTGTTCTGTTGCCCAGTACTGACATCTCAGTTGCTGACATTAAGCAGTTATTAGACATTGAACAAACACAGAGAGACAAACCTTAGAGAAGACCTGAGATTGTTTCAATCAGTCTTCCTAAATGTCATATGCTTATATTTAACGCCCCGCCCCCCCCCCCCCCCCCCCCAATCTGTTCTCCTGGCACAAGAGACAGGTGATTTAGCATCACCAACTGCAATATTTTAAGTATCTAAAGGGAGACATGAATGTGTCTGCACATGACTAGGGCACCTTGATTTTGTAGGTTCTAATAAAAATTAAAAAGAAATATAAGGTTGCATATCTTTTATGGCATTAATGTTTTCTACCATACTCTATTATTTCCCCACAATAAAAGTTCCTAAATAGGCATTGATATAATAGTCATAATTATATGTTCATGATAAAGTGACTGGGCTACCGTTGGAAGGCCTTCAAGGTATATGACCACAGCTAATACAACTTTAGGCTTGTCCTGAAAAAGTCTAACTATTTGTTACATAAAATAACGCTAAGATGATCAGACAAAAGGCAGGAAAGGAAATAGGTTAGTTGTCTGGGTGATTGATTATTATCTCTGCCTTAAGGAACAAGATGACTACCCTGAACAGAAACCTGCTTAGCTGGGAAAGTGAAATAACTATTCTCTGGGTTTGGAGTTCTCTTACCTTTTAGAAAGAATAAGTAACTGTATTCCTCAGGTCAAAGGTGTATTATTTATTTTTTTTTTTAAACAATCACCTGTGGAAATAGGAGAGCTTGAGAAATATGGGCTGTGTACCAGCAGAGGAAGACTGAATTACACAGTGAGAAGAATGTTTTTTAAACACCTCCAGGGATAGTGATTACACCACCTCCCTGGGCAGCCTGTTCCAATGCTTGACCACCCTTTCAGTTAAGAATTTTTTCCTAATATCCAATCTAAACCTCCACTAGCATAGTCTGAGGCTGTTTCCTCTTGTCCTGTCTGGGAGTTATCTGGGAGAACAGACCTACTCCCACCTGTCTACAACCTCCTTTCAGGTAGTTGTAGAGGGCAATAAGGTCACACCTCAGCCTTCTTTTCTCTAGGCTAAACCACTCCAGTTCCCTCAGCTTCTCCTCATAAAACATGTTCTCTAGGCCCTTCACCAGCATCTCTGCCCTTCTCTGGACATACTCCAGTACCTCCAAGTGAGGGGTCCAAAACTCAACGCAGTATTTAGAGGTGGCTTCACCAGTGCTGAGTACAGAGGGGCAATCACTTTCCTAGTCCTGCTGGCCACACTATTTTTGATACAAGCTGGGATGCTATTGGCCTCCTTGGCTACCTGGGCACACTGCTGCCTCGTGTTCAGCCAGCTATTAACTAATACTCCAGGTCCTTTGCTGCCAGGCAGCTTTCCAGCCATTCTTGCCAAAACCTGTAGTGTTGCATGGAGTTGTTGTGACCCAAGTGCAGGACCTGGCACTTCTCCTTGTTAAACCTCATACAACTGACCTCAGCCCATTGTTCCAGCCTGTCCAGATCCCTCTGCAGGCCCTTCCTACCCTCAACTAGTTCAGCATTCCCCCCAGCTTGGTGTCATCTGCAAACTTACTGAGGGTGCACTCTGTTCCCTCATTCAGGTTATTGATAAAGGTACTAAACAGAACTGGCCCCAGTACTGAGCCCTGGGGAATGCCACTTGTGTCTGGCCACCAGATGAATGTAACTTCATTCACCACAACCCTTTGGGCTCGTCCATTCAGCCAGCTTTTAACCTAGCACAAAGTACACCCATCCAAGCCATGAGCAGCCAGTTTCTACAGGAGAATGTTGTGGGAGACAGTGTCAAAGACCTACCTAAGGTCCAGGTAGACAACATCCACAGTCTTTCCCTCATCTACAAAGTGGGTTGTCTTGTCATAGAAGGAGATCAGGTTTGTCAGGCAGGACCTGCCTTTCTTAAACCCATACTGGCTGGGCCTGATACCCCGGTTGTCCTACATGTACCATGTGGCGGTGCTCAGGATGTTCCATAACCCTCCCTGGCACCAAGGTCAGGCTGACAGGCCTGTAGTTTCCTGGATCCTCCTTCCTGCCCTTCTGGTAGATAAGCATCACAGTGGCTAACCTCCAGTCTTCTGGGACCTCTCCAAGCCAGGACTGTTGATAAATGATGGAGAGTGGCTTGGCAAGCTCTTCTGCCATCTCCCTTGGTACCCTTGGGTGGATCCTATGCAGCCCCATAGACTTGTGCATGTCTAAATGGAGCAGCAGGTCACTAACCATTTCCCCCTGTACTGTGGGGACTTCATTCTGCTCTTCCTCATCCCAGGTGACTGAGTACCCCGAAGGTAACTGATCTTGCTATTAAAGACTAGGGAAAAGAAAGCATTAAGTATCTCAGCCTTTTCCTCATCTTTTGTGACAATGTTACCCACCGCATCCAATAAAGGAAGCAGATTATCCTTGACCACCCTTGTGTTTCTAATGTATTTGTAAAAACATTTGCTGTTATCTTTTATGGTAGTCAGCAGCCTGAGTTCTAGTTTGGCTTTCACCTCTCTAATTTTGCCCTGCATAACCTTACAACTTTCTTATAATCCTCCAGAATTTCCTGCCTTTTCTTCAAAAGGTGGTGAACTCACCTTTTCCCCCTGAGTTCCAGCCAGGCTCTGTTCAGTCAGGTTGGTCTTCTTCCCTGCTGGATCATCTTTTTGCTCATGAGGCAGCCTGCACCTGTGCCTTTAAGACTTCCTTCTTGAAGAATGTACAGTTTTCCTGGACCCCTTGGCCCTTCAGGACCGTCTCCCAGGGGACTCTGTCAACCAGGTTCTTAAACAGGCCAAAGCTAGCCCTCTGGAAGTCCAAGGTATTGGTTCTTCTGACCCATCTCCTTAGTTCTCCAAGAACTGAAAACTCTTAACATCTCATGATTGCTATGCCCAATATGTCCTCTGACTACCACATCACCCATCAGTCCTTCCCTTTTTGTAAACAACAGGTCCAGCAGGGCAATTCCCTTGCTTGGCTCTCTGACCAGCTGTATCAGGAAAGTATCTTCCACACAGCCCAGGAGCCTCCTAGGCTGTTTCCTCTCCATTGTGTTGTATTTCCAGTGGGCATCCAGATGAAGTCCCCCATGAAAACAAGAGCTAGTGAAGCCCTTTCGGAAGAAGTTGAAGTAAATGTCAATAGTCTTGAGACATAAAAAACTGGCTGCTTTTCATCAAAGTGTAAAATGTACAGCAGTATAACTTGGCCTTTCATGTTTCTTCAGAGCTGTACATGGGCTAAAAGCTTTTCCCCTAAAACCCCTCTTCTTTTGTCTTAAAGGTATAATGTGTTGAAAGTAATAGTATTTTTTTCAAACTAAGGAGAAAATGGTCGTGACTAAGGGCATTGATAGATTAGTATGTCATGTTTCCATGTTTTACTACTAATCTGAACTTAATCAGCAATTTAGTGCTTTCATTTAAATTGTGAAAGAATCATATACATACGCATATAGAATCTGGTTTTGTGCTAAAATTTGGGTTGGTGTTAATAGCGACATCTAGTGAGAAGAAATGAAACTAATTTTGTTAAACTGTTGTCAGTCTTAAACAGTGCAGTAGATACCTGGCTTATTAACAGCAGACAAAGGTCTATCCAAGCCATGCCACCAGACTTTGACCTTAACCTTTTACATTACTGTGCTGGTTTAGGCTGAGATAGTTAACTTTCTCCACAGTAGCTAGTATGGGGCTTTGCTTTGGATTTGTGCTGGAAACAGTGTTGGTAATGCAGGGATGTTATTGCTTAGCAAAGCTCACACAGTGTCAATGTCTTTTCTGCTTCTCACCTCACCCCACCAGCGAGTAGCCTGGGGGTGCACAAGAAGCTGGGAGGGGACACAGCTGGCACAGTTGGCCCCAATCGACCAAAGGGATATTCTATACCATATGACATCATGCTCAGCAAATCTGGGGGAAGGAGGAATGGGGAGACATTTGGAGTTATAGAATTTTGTCTTCCCAAGTAACCGTTATTTGTGTTGGAGCCCTGATTTCCTGAAGATGGCCAAACACCTGCCTGATGACGGGAAGGGGTGAATGCAGGAGGGGGCCTGCAAATCAGGACCATAAAGTGGCAATCAGTTAGCTGAAAGGAATGTGCTCGAGCTTGTAGGCCACAAACCCTGGGAGGACAAGGAGTGTGAATAGATAACAATCACCAGGATGAGTCATGCCGGGAATGAGGAACAGATGCTTCTCCTTGAGGGAGAGGTAACACCTTGCTGTTAATTGATGAAAGTGTCCTTTGTTTGTAGTTAACCACCAATCAGGGATTGCCTAGTATGTAATGCTTAGCTTAAAGAACCAATCTGTTTAAAGCGCGCAGCTTCTGAAAACATATATAAACTCGTGATTGTGTACAATAAATCGACATCTTGCTTGCATCAAGCTGTGTCCCGTCTCTTCATTTGCAGCAGGTGAATGAATGCCTTGTTTTGCTTTGCTTGTGTGCACAGCTTTTGCTTTCCCTATTAAACTCCCTTTATCTCAACTACAAGTTGTCTCACTTTTCTGATTCTGTCCCCCAGATGGGAGTGAGCAAGCAGCTGTGTTGTGCTTAGTTGCCAGCTGGGGTTAAACCATGACAATTACTTTTACTGTCATCCTAACCTTGTGTTTGTTTTAACCAATGGGCTTTTAGCACAAGGATACTTAAACAGAGCCAAGAAAGCTGTTAAAGGCACCAACCCTTAACTTAACAGATCTGGTTTAAGCCTCCTTACATTAGTCCATCTCTTTCTCCCACTCATAAGCTTAGTGTTGGCATAGGCAACTCACCCACTTGTACCTGAATATCTAAGACTTGATCTAGAGATTATGTCCACAAGATGTAATAAGAAAACAGAAAAGTTTGCTTCAAACCATAGCTAAATCTTTTTCTTGAGTGGCAGTTTCATG
Organism: Falco peregrinus; assembly: GCF_023634155.1. Classification (NCBI taxonomy): domain Eukaryota; kingdom Metazoa; phylum Chordata; class Aves; order Falconiformes; family Falconidae; genus Falco; species Falco peregrinus. The sequence goes on from NC_073723.1 coordinate 88,914,112, forward strand.
GGCCTGCCACACAGCTGTCTTCAGCCTGAGGCTGCCATAGATGTCTTTGCAAAGACTTAAGTCTAGAGTAAATCCGAGGTTGTGGCTGAGGTCAATAGGAAGGAGGAAGGACAAGGGAGTTAATAGAAATTGCCAGTGTGTAGTGTTCATTAATATTCGACCCTTTGCATATACAATACAAAAAGTATCATTCAGTAAGCTAAGGGAAAGGTTTTTAATAACTGTATTTGCTTAAATCAAGGTAGCATTTCTCAGTATTACACTATTCATTTAATTTATAGAATAAGATGAATTACACAGAAGATCTTTCAAGTAGTCTAACAAAGACTGCTTTTACATTTGGGGGACTCAGAGTAAGGAGTTTGAGGTTTGTTATATCATCTAAATGTTTTAATTTTATAGGTTTCTTTGTCTGCAAATATCTCTTGTTTCTTGAATGGACTGATTCTTCAAAACATCAGTTATAATGACTGAATTTTCTGAAGCAAGTTCTGAAATTATATTTTGTCATCTGAACAGATAAGGGCTGAGGAAGGAAAATAATCAACACTTAACATGTTATGATTGTTTTGCAGCAAACTGGATTTTTTTGAAAAAAGTGAGGTTTGATAAAAAACTTCTTTTAAATATGGTATAGGCAATCAACACAATGGGTTACAGCTACAGAAGTGTGTCATTTTAGTGGAGAACAGTTCCATATCTATGCAGAGTAAATCATTATTCATCAAAATATTTCTGCAGCCTCACTGAAGATGCTGTACTGAAAGATCAGTCAAAATTCCCACTGTAATATCACTTTCTGAGGGCTTGGTAGCTCACTTTAAAAATTTCTGTCTGGGCTTTAGGTTAGTAAATAGTATCAAACTAGTGGCCTGAAGAAATTGGTTGCCACTTTATTGAATTATTTGCTGGCATTTTCTGTGTCTGAAATCAGGCTTGAATTTGTTGGCCTTTCATTTTTTTCTGAAGTTAACATAGACACCGAGAATGATGAGTGTGGTGATGATGGTGACTTTCTCGATACTTTATAAAGGTAGACTTCCTAAAGGGAAGACAGAATTTACTTACCCCTTCTTGAGAAAGTTTTAACTTTTAAACTAAGTTGGTATGACTTGTAAGGTCTTTTGCTTAAAATCATTCTGAGTTATTGTAGACCTTCTAATGCAGGTCATCTTAACCAGGCTTAATGTTAGCTTCCATAAGATATTTTGAGCTAAAATATTTCTACTTAAATTATTACATTAGATTCATTGAAATTTGGTAACAAATGGAGTCGCCTGGCTTTTGGGAAGTTTTACTCATGCAATTTTACACTTTTTCCAATAACAATAATTTTTAATGGAAACAATATTTGTTATTTTCATAGCACTTTCCATCTCAAAGGAGCTAAATGACTTCATATACTTTATCTTATAAATTACATACCTTATCCACTAATGATAAGGTATATAATATCTGACAATATAACACTAATAAAGACTTGTTTTTTCCTCCCTTTTCAGGTTTTATGCTACCACCCATACTTCTTAAAAGTGGAATTAGATTTTCTGAAGGCATATATGTATCTGTGTGTAGCATGGCACTGATATTAACAGAAATATGTGAAAGTTGTGCTTATCAGTGGGATATTGATTACCATAGAAGAATCTAAGAGCACAAACCATACCAACAAAGAAAATCTTGAAATAAGTTGGGAGAAGTAGTATGATTTTGAGGGTGGGGAGTGGTTTTTTTTTGGAAGGGATAGATACAGAAATGACTGTTGAAAATGGAAGAATTCTCTAGACAATTGAGATGATGTATTGCAAGAAGAATGAAGGAACCAATACAAACATTTAAGAATGATTTTACATTGATAGAGGAACTAGAAAGCATGTGGTCTGTTTTAACTGCTTGTTGCATTTTATTTTGTTAGAGTAGTTGTAGGGACTGAGGGAAAAACATAATACAAGTTTTAAATCTTGTCTGATCTTTCTCCCACTTCATTATGTTTCCTTTTTTGGTTGGTTTTTTTTTTTTTTTTTTTTTGCTTTGTCTCCATTAAGAATTATTTCTTCCAAAGTGTTGTCTCCATTAAGAATTATTTCCATTTTTCCCTTTTGCTCTTGGCCAGTATTTTGATAGTTAACTATGAATTTGAATGTTCTTGTTTTGGCATACCAAAGGGAAGATTTTTACATTGTGATTGATATGAGTATGGCCACTATATTCCACTTTTGTTTCTTTCCAACCTGTAATCAATATGTACTTGCAGATGAAGTATTAGAAACCACAAGCTATGTCCCTGTGAAACTAAGGCTGTGGAAGACCCAAAATATTGCTATGTACTTGCAGATGAAGTATTAGAAACCAGAAGCTATGTCCCTGTGAAACTAAGGCTGTGGAAGACCCAAAATATTGCTGATGTCCGAGTTTTAAAAGTTTATGTGAACATGTCCAGATTTTAAGGAAAGGCTCAAGAACTACTGTTAGAGAATGTTTTACAGTATTCTGTGATTTGGCAACAGAAGATACACTGCTGTAGACCTAACTTTTTCCCTTCTCAAGTAATACTATATTCAACTTTTGCTTAGGTGAAATCCAGGGATGATCTCATTGCTTTTTAATTATGAAGAACATTTAAATATTTAATTTAAAGGAATTACTGGTAATTTTCATGAGTTGGAAAGACAACTTACATCTCAGGTAATTTAAGCTATATGATCAAGTTTTAATTGTCTATTTGCATATCCTTGTAGTGAATGCTGTGGATATTTTGACATGTGGCAATACTGTGTCATCATATTTAAGGTATATAGTTTTTCCTTGCATGTTTTCTGCTGTAGTATAAGAAACTGGTAGCAATCAAAAGCATCACAAAACTGTCTCTCTCTGCATGATGTGCACATTCTTGGAGAGGAAATAAATCCTACTCATCTTGACAATGACTATGGTAAAACCAAATATAGTACTGTGTCAGTACTTGCTGAAAGCATTAACAGCTTAAAAATGTTAGCTACTCTTCCTCAAACTTTTGAATTATAAACTTATGCCCTTGTTCCTTATTCCTTTCTATTCTCAGACTATTTCTAGAAATGAATAGATTCATGTATAATGATGATTGTTAAAATATATTATGAATGCTATATATATCACATCTATAGCTTATTTAGGGATACCTTGGATAATAGATTATTAAGAGATACCTAGGATAAAGCAGTGGTCTTTGCACATACATGTGTACATATGTATGCAAAGCCATATCTAAAAATACTAGAGGAAACTAGCAAGTAGACGAAAAACTAAGGAATCCATTTCATATATTATCTGTACCCATAGTGAGACATAGCCACAGAAATCAGGAGCGTTGCTTAATAGTGTCATAACAGCTAATGTGAAGGTAAAGCCTTATTTGTGTTCTCACATGAATTTTGATTGAAGGTGGCTACTGACTCCACCCTCATCAACTTTACTTGTTTCTTCAATACTAACTGGTTAAGAAATCATCTGAAATTTGTAAGGTATCACTTAGTTCTTTCCATATTAAATGTGATGTTATTGAAATATAGGCAGCCTTTGTATAAATTTGCGATGTTGGCATTTCTCTTTGAGGCAAGATTTTTGCAGATTCCTAGTGTAGGCATAGTCTAAAACCAGTATAATTAAATGTTATTTTTGTATATGTTAGAAAAGAATCTGCTGTAAGTAGCAGCAGTGACTGAGATGCACAACATTTCCAGCAATGTATGCACACTGAGTTTTTGTGGAGAATTACGAACAAAACTGTATATGATCTATTTTCTGAAAGCTATTGAATCTTACTATATTGTCAGAGATGAAGTCTTTTAGTCACTGCATTGCATATAACATTTTTTGTGTGCAGGAGTTTGCATGATTTTCAAATGTGCACATGACAAACACTTATAGGACAATAAACTAGAATACTTAGTATAAGATGAAATATTTATTTGGGCTTTGGTAGCTCTCACATGATTAGATTTTATTATTTTCAGGTTTGTTTATGTATATCATAGTTTTGCTTTTAATGCTCCATTTCATAAACAGATGTACACCATGTATAATCTTTTGACAATAAAAACTGCTGGAAACTTTCTAATATTGAAGACTGCAGGACATTTCTCCTCTCTCTTCTCTGCCCCCCACAAATAGTTAACGTAGAAATAATTATTCATGTAGTTTTTCCAAATGGAGCTGTAGATTTCCTCTTCACTCTACTGTCTTTGGGGAAGACTATTAATATATGTATGATGAAAGGTGAAACAGATCCTTCCTCTTTATAGTCTTGGTATCATAAATTACTGAATTACAGAATGAAAAGCACTATACTTCTAGAAACCATTGAAATATTTTTGGTGGTGTTTAGTTGGGTTTTTTGAGCTCCTCTAGAAGAGATGAGTTATACATGCCATTGTAGTCAGTGATTGTGGATGAAACAGTTGTAGTTTGTGAAGGAGACCCTGTAGAGTGTGAAGGACAGAGTGACCTCAGTACCAAATGCCCTTGTCAAATCTCCTTTGAACAGTGTGTACTGGATTGATTACCCATTTCAAAAAGGCTGCCCATATGGCAGAAGAATGAGATAGCTATTGCTGCACTATGGAAAAGCACTGAGAACGAAACATGTGCCTTCACTGCTTTTTCCCCTATTGTCAGTTAACTGTAGTTTCCTCTTATTAGAGTAGCTAACATGCAATAATGAGACAGTTTTGTGGCCCTAACTTTTATGAATTAAATTAAACTTAGGGGGACTGACTGCATTTATAAGGTCTTGGAAGCTTACCCTGAAGAGGGTTTCATTCCTAGAATTCAACAAATTAACAATACAAATTATTAAAAATTTAAGGGACTTTTTCCCCAGAGTCCATAAATGAAAGTGTGATGATGTAGTTGGCAAACAGCAGCAAAACATGCTAGTCTAGGATCGATTTTAAAAAGTAATATTCTGGTAATCAGGGTCACAATATAATTTGTTTCAATCACATTTATGGATGAAAAAATTATGTAATATGTAAACTTCTCTGAATCCATGAGACAGATCAGATAGACCCAAGCTGTTTTCATTTATATGTTAGCTTCTTTAGTTTAGACAGAGCTCATCAAATACCTATGGCCTGTTTTTCAAACAGCTGTGCTATCCCACTACTGCACAGAGGCCACACATTGCTTAATCATAGCAAACATGTATGACATTTAGAAGTTCTGGTGATAGTTATCAGCCTCACTGTAGCAATTCTTTGGAAATTTCCTTTGTTTCCAAAAAGAAGTGTCATGCAAAAGCTAATATAATGAAAGGCAGACAAGAGATGCATGTAGCAATTTTTTCATGCACATTCCTTAACAAGCTAAATACTTTAGTGAAACATACAATGCTTTGAACAATTACCATAATTCTTAAACAAAATTTTAGAGTGGTAGGTTTCACTGTGAATTTTTCTTTGCCTTATCACCAAGGTTTTGTTTTTGTAAGTGTGACTACTGTTAAAAATTGTACTGGTTTTGACTGTGGTAGAGCTAATTTTCTTCATAGTAGCTAGTATGGGGCTATGTTTTGGACTTGCACTGGAAACAACGTTGGTAATGCAGAGATCTGATTTTCTCCCTGTTGTGGTCTAACCCTCACTGGCAACTAGGCACCACACAGCCGCTTGCTCACTCTCCTCAATAGAATGAGGGAGAGAAACAGAAAAGTAAAAATGAGAAAACTTGTGAGTTGAGATGAAGGCAGTTTGATAGGTAAAGCAAAAACTGTGCACACAAGCAAAGAAAAGCAAGCCATTCATTCACCACTGCCCATCAGCAAGCAGGTGCTCAGCCATCTTCAGGAAATCAGGGCTCCATCACATGTAATGGTTACTTGGGAAGACTCTCTTAGCATCTGTCTTCTTCCTTCTTCTTCCCCAAGACTTATGCTGAACATGACATCATATGGTATAGAATATCCTTCTGGTCAGTTAGAGTTAGCCATCCTGGCTGTGTCCCCTCCCAGCTTCTTGTGTACCCCCAGCCTACTCGCTGGTGGGGTGGGGTGAGAAGCAGAAAAGGCCTTGACTCTGTGTAAGCACTGCTCAGTAATAATGAAAACATCCCTGTATCGTCAATACTGCTTCCAGCAGAAGTCTGAAACATAGCCCCATACTAGCTGCTAGGAAGAAAATTAACTACCCCAGCCCAAATGAGCACGCTCCCTCATACTGATGTGGGAGGAGTGGGCGAGTGGCTGTATGGTGCTTAGTTGCCAGCTGGGGTTAAACCATGGCACACGTGTGCAACTCTCTTCCCAGACTTTCTTCCAAAAGTATTAACGTTTCTGTTCAACAATTCTAGTATGACTGAGCTGTTACTGCCACTTTTGCAGTTAAAAATGACCTGAATAGTGTACTTGTTTTGTATTTACTATAGAGCAATTAGTATTCAAGTCCATCTTACTCAATTAAAATACTACCGTGAATATTCTCATGTGATTTTTCTTAGATCCTCTGTGTTACTATTTTAAATTCAAAATTCATAATTTAAAGAAAATAGATGAAGAAAATGGAAACAGTGAAATAAACAGGAAGAATGAAGTTAGCTACTTCAGGAATGAGATGTTAGTAGTTTTAGTACTTTTTAGTTTCCAGAAGACTTAACATGCTGCAACAGTGATATTACTTAGCAACTTAATTGTCTTCATTGGACCATACATCTGGTTTGTAACTAGGTGTGACCATTAAGCACTTGGCATGAATTAAGGAGACAGTATTTGGAATGAGGATGACGTCTTAGTCTAATAGGTTTAGTTCTGGTAGCCTGCTTGGCTTTCTGCACACGTGAGTGTCTGTGTACTGTCTGTCAAAGTGACAGGGATAATGTCATTAGTTCCTTCATCTTATGCATGTCAGGCAGAAAGACAATTTTATTTATGAGAAGAAACAACCAAGTGTGTTGTCTTTTTTTTTTTTTTTTTTTTTTTAATATATATATATCCCCCTTGCCTTTGACTTTTGAGATCACCTTTTGCTCTTCAACAGCATTAAGTGCCAAGTGGGAGGGCACAGGCTGGACAAAGCACATGGATGGGTTTCTGTGTGTGTGCCATGACCCTGCCTGATGATGTGAGGGTGTTGTTCGTGTATTTACATAATGCTAGGTTGGCTGATCAAGATAGCAAGCAATGTACAAAGCTGAGACTAGTCTATGGACCCAAAAAATACTCTGTGCTAGTCATGTAAAAGCTAGGCAGGAACTAGGAAGACGGCTTACCATCTTAACTCTGTGAACTACATTAGGAAATCTAGTCAAAGTTATCTTTGTTTAAATATACAGAGGCTGCAGGAGCCATGCATGTGATTCATCTTGCTGAACTGAGGCATTTAAGACATGAGATTACCTCTGCACACTGCTAGATTGAGAATTATAGTGGCTGAATTGATTTCTGCAGGTATTCTCTTGACTGGTTCTAAAGTCTTGGGCAGGTTGGTTAGATGCCTTAAACTAATCCAGACCCTTAAGTACAAGCTCAAGATTTTGTTGTAAAAAAATCATGTTCATTTTTTGCTAGGGCTAAAGACAACTGTTTGCAAGGCACAAGTAAACAACATAAACAGTGTTTAATGTCTTCATTAGTAATAGTTATAAATTTTTTTAAGAAATTATAAAAGACAAAAATCAGATGGATGACAAATGAACAAGCTTACTTTTGGACTTGCCAGGAAACTGTGTGGAAAGTTATACAAGTTAGAACAACTGAGGACATCCTGGTTTTTGCCACCCTTCAAAGGGATCCATAAAGAACCATATCTATACAGAAATATTTCCATAAAGTTGTCTTTTTCAGAAATTGAAATAAAAAAAGAAAAAATTCTATGGCTTTTAGGATGACATAGCCAAATTACAAGTTGGTTTAAATATCCTGAAATGGACTGTGATATAGGGTTCAATTCTGACCAAACAATCTTGTGTAGCCTGGACACCAGAAAGCATGAACTCCAGACTTTCCTCAGAACTTCCAGTAGAAAGTGAAATTCAACGAACAGCAAAGTCAGTTGTGAACATCAAGGAACAGTCCACCACCAGGTTGTTCTGAGGCAAGGGTAAAAGGAGAGGAAAGAGATATTAACCCTGCTAGCTTGGCTAGTCAAGGATGTCACAGCCTGAGTCATGAGCAATGGACAGCATGAGTTTGTTGTCCAAACTGCGGTTCCAATTTGACACTAAAAAAAGCATATAGGCTGATGACTTTTAAAGAGATAACAGCAGACGTTTGACTGATTCGTTTGTTTGTTTGTTCAAGTAGTACTTTTTAATAGGTTATAACAAGTGATACGTGTTTATGGACAATTTAGCACAGCCAGATTTAGGTAACTCTGTGTGTTGCCTCTACAGATGCTCTGAAAAAGCAAGCAGAGCAGAAACTCCGCCCCCCCCCCCCCCCCCCCCCCCCGCCTTTTATGGGAGCCATATAGATGCCGAAATACATGCAAAAGTTATTTGTCAGGAAAAATGTATGAATTATTTTGTGTTGCAGAAATGCATTGTCACGGTTCAAATCTTGCAAATGTATGTCGTTGATATGAATCTACAGTAGTGGTAATGTATTATTAGATTTGTAACATCAATATTATTAAATCATTCAATATTACTCTTTTTAACTAGTGCTTTTATTTACAATGTAATATTAGTTTAGCTTTAAAAAAGTAATAATTTATGTGAAATTCCTCAAAATATTCATAAAACCTTTCAGAACTGTTTCTTCCTTTCACAGCTACTGCCACATTCACTTTTGAAGGTCAAACATACTTTCAATACTTTTACAGGCCAGATGGTAATGCTTTTGCATTTGTACCTCAGATTCTCATGCTGTGCCTCATTCCCATTGAAATTAGAAGGAACTGGGCATCTTGGCATGAGTTCATAGTGTGTTAGTAAGGCACATATTAGAGAACAGAGATTGTTCTCTCTTTACATTAGTAGTATCATTCCTATTGGTTTTGGTGCCTCTGCCAAAATACTGTATTTCCCTTACAAAGGGTAGATTCCAAGCAGCTGTCTTTTGCCTTTTCAAGCAGAGGAATAAGAGAGGCATAGAGAGAGGGTTTGGTATGACTTTAGTTTTACGTGACATTGAAAGATATTTTATTACTCAAATGTTCAGACTCATACATCTTTGGACTAAGTCCAAATAATTAAATTATGTCAACTTTTTAGCATTTCTGAGATTTTTTCATTTCTTATTCTTATGATAGAATTTATATTTCCAAGTTGTATTAAAGTAAAAAAAAAAATACTAGCATTTGAATTACTTTTTAAAATTTATTTGAGTGTTTATTCATTTATGTACTTATTTATTTTGCAACTTTTTAGCAGCATTTGCTATGAGGTGTAGCTGTAATATCAATGGTAATTTTAATTTTTTCCAGCTTTCAGTCCTTGAAGGATAACAAAGCCAGGAGTGCAAAATTTACTGTGGTGAAAGCATCTCAGAAATACACAGATGAAATACTTCTAAATTTCAGCTGTTGAAATGCAGTTCATAATTGATCACTAACATTTCCAGTCTCCTTTGACAGCATTTACAGTATATTCTAAACAGACATTCAGTTTTGATTTTTATTGTAGCTGAGAATTCCATGGATCTATAAGACTGAAATATCTACTTTTTGCAAGTCAAGTTTTACTATTAACATTCAATATTTTGTGGAACACATTAATTTCTTTAAAAATCAGTGTGATTCTTCCACTGTTCAGCTGCTGAGGCTCTTCATAAATTAATAGTTGCACTGGTATTTCTTGGAAATCAGCATGATTACAGGTATGAGTCAGAACCAGCATTGATCTTTATTTGTCCTATGTGCCTTCCCCTGGCTGCAGGTTCCAGGTGCCCTCTCCCCTAGCTGAGACAACTCTACAATCACATGTGATTCCCACCATGCCCAGTGACTCAGGGAAAGAGACCTTGTGCAGCCGATAAAAGCCGAACTAGCCAGCATCCTTCTTTGACTACCACCCTCACTATTCTGGCCAAAATATATGTTAACTGAACAAAAACCCACAGTAAGTTCTGCCCTTTCTGCAGGAACTTTGTAGAGGTTCCTAACCTTGTCTGTGTTGCCTCAAGGTCATAGCAGAGAATGAGTGAGTACAGATGTCCATGCCTTTCTGGACAGGAAATAAAGGCTGAACTTGTGATGTTTTAAGCAAAAGACAAGTCCAGGTCAAGTTCCTGTCTATCATGGTTTCCCACTACATGTTGGATGTCACTTTAAAAAGCTCTGAAGTCTGCTTTACCTGGGACTTGACTTATTTGTATTATAGTATCCATTTACTCATTCAAACAGACATATACTTATGTTTTGTTTTTGTCATGTTTACTGGATCTTTAGAAAGTAATGATTGGGTAGCTTTCAATAAATACGGATCTTATCAACATCTTGTAAAAGTTCTATCTGCAGATTGGTAAACTGTGGTACAGAAGTGATAATGTTAGTGGAAGTCTACCTTATGCTGGTATATGATATTAGCTGTGCTAGGATGGACTAACAGGACTTGTGCAAGCTAAATAAAGTCCTAGAAGTCGGCAAATACTGTACAAGTTGGGGAAAACATTTTCAGATATGCTTGCCATACTTTAACAATTTAAAACATGTTTAATTTTTGAAAACTTGTGTGACCATGTGTTCAAGCCACATTTTAATTGAATCTCAAGTTTCCACTAAGACTTAGGAACACAGTGGATTAATAGATATGTTTTACTACTAATCCTATGTTATCCAACTATCCAACAATCACAGAAGAGTTAACTTGTAGGTCTATGAATCCTGTGAAAAGCCTATGTCTTTCTGTGCCTAAATCCAAAATTACTGTCTGACACTGAGAAAGATTTGATTTAAAATTCTTTACTAAATATGTTAGAAGGTAACCCATAGCCATACCTATTTTTATTCTAATTGTCCTCAAAGTTTTTTGGGTTTTTTTTTGTTTTGGTTTGGTTTTTTTTGTTTGTTTTGTTTTTACCTCCAGATAAATTGTAGCTATAGCAGGTTGAATATTCAGGGATTGAGAAGCTATGTTTTTAATACTTTGAGTCTGATGCCAGTGTAATAACAGACAACATTCTAATGGTTCACTACTCTGATTATCTATCTAGGGCAACAACTTGCATATAAAACTTATGAAATTACTGATGCTTTTTATGTAATGTACTTAAAAATATATCAAAGTATATTAGTGTTTCTCTAAATGATTCATTTGGTGGGTAATGAAATTTAATTTCAAAACTAAAAAATACTTCACCAAACAGAATTTTTACTTTCCCAGTGAACCCATAGTTAAAGGTCAAAATCGATTGATACATATGAAGGCCTAGGTTTTATGTCAATCATTTCTTTAATAGAAGTGCTCATTATAATGGCAGTAATGCTTTATGTACAAGGTTGTGTGTGCCTACATGTGCAAATACATTCATTGCAAACTTTTCTATTTTATTTCTGTTCTTCCACAGCTGTTACTATATAAATTTCTGCTACGGTAATGAAAAAGAAGTTGCTGCCAAGTCAGCCTGGATCTGCAACTGTAAATTAGGCCCCTAAGGAATCACAGAATCACCACTTTAATTTTCAGAATTTCTATGGAAAGATACATAACAGTGTTCCTAGATCATGTCCTAATGCTTTGTAACGCCACAGTGATCAACCAGAGATAGTCATCCCATGAAATATAGAATCACTTCAGCTTGTTTGATTTCCATAGTATTTAAAATTGAGATAGAACTACAATTGAGATAGAAATGAAAAAAAAAGAAATGTTTGCAGTTATGTTTGCGATCATGCTGTTTAGCCACCTGCTAACCAATCTATCCCTCTTTAGTTGAAATATTTTCTTCTCCGGTAAAATATGTGTTAAGCCTGAGGGCCTATCTGTACTTACCTTTGCTGGGTTATAACTTTGCTATATATTGCACTCAGCTGTGGGAAGAGAAACTGTTCTGCAGTATACTCCATCTGCCCTTGTGGTAACCTACTGACTATGTAAGAGCCATCTGGGAGTAGCAACTACTCATATTTGGTTTATAATAATATTTTATTCACACTTTTCTGTTTGCTAAATGTGAACACTTAAAAAATGGTAACAAAGATTTTGCTCTTTTTCATTTCAAACAGTTAATGTTCTTTTTATAGAATTTGAGGTTAACATAGCCAGGCTCAGAAGTTTCATACTTTTACAAGGCAAAGTGGTTTAGCATATCCTTTTTGTATATCCTTCAAATGAAAAATACAGCATCAATTCTGTTAACATAAACCACTTAATGGCTCCCTATGAGATACACAATTATCTAATCACAAATGTCTTGTGCAAAGAATAGATGCAAAGAAAGCTTGCAAGCTATTGTAATGTTATGTTACTGCCCTTTTTTTTTTTTTTAAGCATCACATAAACTTAGCTCTTTAATGTTTGGATTAATAACTCTGTTTCTGAGATATTTTTACATTTTTTTTCTCTCCACTATTAGATGAGTAGCTCGTTCATACTGAAATGCTTAAGATTTCTTTCATCACAGCAAGGGTATAGCGAATGCTTAATAAATACTTAAAAGCTCCATCTGCCAGAGCAAACTAGCACAGGCAAAGCTTCTATGTCCTCTGGAGCTATTTAGCCCAACATATTCCACAGTAAGTCACTGTTCTAGGAAGGCATATCCTGGCTCTATATAGGAATCAACAGAGTTTTGTAAGGCAATTAGTTATGAATTATATGCTTCTTTTGCAGTAAGGTCTTCACAGAGAACACTTTTTATTGTTTTCTTGGTAGTATGAATAAAGTAGCAAAGATGAAACAAATGAACTTTTTTTTCTCCAATTATGTTGGTGTAAAAAAATATTGCCCGTGTATGTTACCAGAGCAGATTATGGTGGTAGGAGTAGTTCTATCCAGGAGTGAAAGGTTTCTAGGGAATGTTAAGCATGTGAGGTTAAGAACACGACACAACAGCTTTTTGAGAAATCTTTTACTGTGATATAGCTAGCTCTGACAAATGATGTCTATATTTGTCACTTTGCATTCTTATTCAAGCAGTATCTTTTATTCTTCAGTTTGTTCCTTGGGGATCTCTGAGGTGTGTGAAATCTGGAGTCTATTTGGAAGGATTAGACTATCAAAGGGTAAAGTTATCATTCATATGAATGTCATTCTTCATAGGATATATAAAATGTGAAATACATCAAGTGGCCCAGAGTGGAAAGAATCCACAGAGATGCTTTTCCCATCAGCAGAGAATGGTTGTTTTGCTTTCCAGAATGCCGATGAGTGCATCAGCAGTTGCTGCTTTAGCAGGTCTTCTTCAAAGCACCTTTAAAAACAGGGGCATGGTGGAAGGAGCATTTATTTGTGGACTTTCAAAGGCATAATAAAAATCTACTTGTCCAGTTTCACATTATTCCACTTCACATTTAGATTGGATGTAGAAATAGTTAAACTGCTAATACTCATATTAAAATCATAGATCTATAATCAGCTGAACTAAATCTAAAGACCAGACTGACACAGAAAAAAAAAAAAAAAAAACCAACCACAAAAAATCTCTGAGTTGTAAAAGCTGAGTTTAAGATTTGATAGCTTAGAGTTTATTTTTTTTACTTGTATTTACTGCAGTCTTTGAGATGGCCTGGATGAAAACTGACTGACTGCATCATTCTCCATCATTTAAAGTACTATGTTCAATCAGAATTTTTTTGTTTGCCCTATCAATTTAAGCAGAAGTGATAAATGGGATAGGTGGTGTACCCCTTCAACCACTTAATGATCTGAGGAAAGAAATATGTGAATAATTTTGAAATGTGTTGGAAACACTCGTTTGTCTCTGGGTTTCTGTGACTGAAAGCATGGAGGTGAAATCTGAGTAAAGATTACAATACATTGTGCAAAATCATTTCTTGTTAAATAAGGGCATCATAAGCTTGATTTCTGTGTAGGAATAAGGAATTCAGTCTTACAAGTTATATGAGAAATCTTTCAAAGCAAACTCCAGAGCTCACTCCAGCTGGCTTATTTTGGAACCTTATTGTAGCTGATGAAAGTAGTTTGGTAATGCTCTGAAAACTGCACAAGAATCACTAAAAAGTCAGCTGCCAAAATATCTTATATTGTGCATATTTTTTCAAAGCAATTATAGCTAACTCCTCCCTAAGCAATTCTGACAGATACACTGAGAAAACATAAGATTAATTCTTATTCTTTCTGCACTAATTCTTTGTGAAAGAGTTTCAAATATCTTAAACCAAACTCTGAGCCAGAAACCCTTGAACTGCAGTCAAAAATCAGGCTTAGAGGAAATCTTAACACTTTCGTGAGATTTTTCCTTCATCCCACAGTGCTCCTCTCTCCTACATTGAGCAAAAGATTAAAGATATTTTAAGGTCACTGTCAGTTCTGCCTCACCAAGAGGTTCCTGCTTGGTCAGCATCCTCGAGGGACCTGTTAGGCACTGTTCAGAATATTTTTTAAAGACTGAGGTTTCATTACTGTACTTTAACATTGTTAAAAATGTGCAGTTTTGGTTATGCTGAAGTATTCTCTTCAAGGTTTGGGGTTTTTTAACTATATGTTAATGTTCTGTGAGTATTTAATTTATCTGGAAGAAATAAGGACATTATGTCTTTTACGAAAATATTAATTGAAAGCTATTATTTTAATTTCAAAGTAGTGATTATTTTCTCCAGTTAAGATGCAATAATTTTTGTACTGCTAGGTCTTTTTTTTTCAGTTTCAGACCCTTGCATGTATTTTCTGCTTTGGAATTAAGGCCCTGCAGAGTGGAATTTGCCCAGGAAATCAGGACATTAGCAAGAACTGCCATCTAAAGATAGTAGGGGACAGTGAATGCCTTTTCTGATATATTACTCATACCCATAGAAGTTCATCTTTTTGATTGATTTGGCTCCTTAGAAACATACTGAGGAAGATTAAATACCTTCCACCTCCTAAATAAATAAAAAGGTTCAGAGATTCAGTATTTTCCCTAACATTTGGTCATTTGAGACATCTATGGAACAGGTGGTAGAAAAATCTATACCTGTCTTAACCTAGAAGGAAAAATTAAATTAAATTGAATTTAAAAGGTGTATCAAATAAACTAGTGGAGAATGATGTCATATACTGGAGGCACTGGGGAATTTGTTCAGGGCTCATGATTCCTAAAAGCCTCAATGATAAAGAATGAGGATATTTATTTCTTTGACAGAGTGTATGAAGACCAGAGTGAACAATTCAATCTTAATATATGTATTTAGAGAGTTTCCCACTTGTGCCATATGGATTCAAGAGATTATTGAAAGGAAAGCACAGAAATTTACTTGATATGCCACAAAGAATTTTTTAAAATCACCTGAATGTTTCTCAGTGAGCCTGGAACTAGCTGAAGAATCTCTTGCTGTTAATTTTGGTTTTATTGAACTTATTGAAATATTTTATAGTTAGTAAAGTGATTGAACTGATACAGTCATAGAATGATTAATTTATATCTATATAAATCTACTTACCCTAAGAAATTTGTTTCCTTTCTGGTGTCAACAGCAGGAAATGTCTTTGCTAGTGATTTCAGTCAAGTCAGGGTGTCAAAAAAATATGACTTTTGTTCCGCTGGAAGATGCACAGGTGAAGTTGCATTGGGCAGACTTACTGTTTTGTCAATATAGGTATTGATTGGGTTCAGAGGCTGAAGTACAAATGTTTTTTTTTATCCACTTATCTGGAACAAAGTTTGGAGATAGAATACATTTGTATCAGCACCATGAATGTTTCTGATGCAATATACCAGTGAAATGCTGTTCATGTATATGAAGTACTTACTAGGAGTATTACACAGATATGGCTGCATTTGCATTAGAGTGATGATACTGCACTACTAGTGTAGGATGGCCAGCTCAGCTGCTTAGTATATAAAATAACTTTATAGCTGTGAGACTCACAAGCTGATTATAACCTGTTGCCCACTGCTATCTCTACTCAGCAAATATCTAGCTATTGTTCAAATCTGAGTACAGAAGTAATTTCTAGAAAAGGTTTTTTTATGAAACGTTTTAAATTTTTCCTTGTAGATAAAAAGACATGGATTTGTGACTTGGTATAACATTTTAAAATTATTAATATTAGACTGTTTTTAAAATGAATTGTAATTAATTTTGTTTGGGATGTAAAAATCTGTACTTTTGTAAGTTTCAGACATCAAAATTCAGTGCATGTGTTATACAATATTGTCTGTTAAAGCTGTGTTTTACAATATACATGAATTAAGGCATCCTTTTTAGTAGTTAGATGAGCCAGCTAACTCTGTTCTTTTAATGTATTTTCTGAAGCGCACATCAAGGGATCATACATCTGAAGAATTTATTAATGTTACATGCAGAAGTGAAAGCTCTTCTCACTCTTTAATTAACGAAGTGTGAATATAAAGTTTTAGACATTAGATGTGTAGTGTTCTTGTTTTCCATACACAGTTAATAAAATTTAACTGCAACTCTGCTCCAGGCCAAAGTCTAAGTAGCTCATCTTAATGAGTGGCAACTGGAAATGCCAAGGTAAACCTCAGAAAAAGAAGGTAATGCAAGGACTACATGTGTCTGGCAATCAGCAGTTTATCAGAGGATCCTGAGCTGTGCATTTCATGTGAGCTATTAGTCTCAATATTAATTTTTTACCTGCTCTGTATCTTTACCTAATCCCCCTCTGATATTCTTTATCTTGGTAGGTTTTACAAGAAATACATGGAAGGATATCAAAACAGTTAATGATCTCTTTTCACTGTGAAAATTGTCCATGTATTCCAGTCCTTTCCTTTCTATCTTTTAAATCAGTATTAATTTAGAAGTTGACTTTCTTTTATATCTTACAACACTTTAATTGCTTTATTTGTCTTGGTGAGGTATCTTATCAAATCTTTCATAAGACTAAACATGTTATATCAATTCCATAACCCAGATAAAAATGTTGGAACACTGGAAGAAATACACTGTGAAGTGCCACACGTTACCTTCCCCTAGTATGATAGAATTCTCTAGGATGTCTGTACCAACTGTTATAACCCCTATCAGATAGGTTGGTGTGGAAATTAGGGTTTTATACCTGCGCTTACCAGGTTCACCTCTGAAATTATGCTTAAATACAAATGTGGTATTTGCCATTTTTCATTCCTTTGACACTGAATTTACTTTACACATGTGAATTGGTATTTAACCAGGTGTTAAGACCGAACACAGATATCAAATTGCTGCAGAACTGCCTGATCCTGTCGATTGACTGTCATTCAATTTATTTAATTTTGTTTTGTGTTTTGTATGGGTTTTAGTTGTTTTCAAATCTCTGAGCCTTTTCTCTGACAGTGGATCCCTATCCAGGCTTGGTGTAAGAACTGTCTTAGCCACTGCTAGGAACACCAAATCAAATAATTAGTTTAACTTTTCTGCAATAGCCTTAGTCTCATTGCTTGGCCCTTTTACCTCTTGATCATCTATCAACTCTCTTGGCTTTCTGTTTTATAGGTTCCAATATGTGAAACTTTTGTAATTAAAGGCATAAAAAATGGTAAGCTGCTCATTAGCTTTTTGGTCTATCTTGTTGTGATATTCTATGTAAACTGTTAGAGATTAAGTAATTTGTTAACATTTTACATATTTTACTGCTCATTTAAAAAATTATTTCTGAGTTACTTTTTTGTGTAGTTACTCTTTTTAAGTGCTCAGGACCGAGTGCTTTGTGAACTTTGTTACTTCACATAGCAAGCAAGCAAATCCCCGTGTAGTTACTGATGACACCTTTCATGTCTGTGTTCTTAATAACTAGATTCCCAGTAGTGTTTATGTCTCATCTTATTGGACAGTACCCTTGTCTTCAGAGGAGTATGCCTGGAGCAAAAAGCTGTAGAATGTAATCTATTTTGTGATATCAAAACCTGTTTTATCTTTTCAGATCTCTGTTAACCTCAGTCAGACTGGAATTATGCTTAGTGTCAATGTTGAACATTTCAAAATTCCATAATATTTAATTATGATCCATAATATTTAATATCTAGGACATATTACAACCTTTTGTCTTCAGAGGTTATGCAGTCCACTGGTGCCTCTGACAGAGAAAAGTGAATGAACTTTGTGGAAAGGACAGAGGAATACTTTACTTACACTGTTCAAATATAATTCAATTTCTAAAGGCATAGTTACAGATTAAATGTTCTCAGACAAATAACTAGCTGACCAGCTGCTAGATATGACTATGACTGAGCTGTTAGCCTGTGATAAACTCAAAATAAAGTGGGTTTATTGAACCAGTATCAGCTGGTCACAACTGGTCTGGGCTAGAGTGTGCATAAGCTCAAATGCTGTTGTACAAGGGATAGACAGAGTCAAAGCCACAGTAACGTTGCAATGTCTGATCATATGCTCATAGCTGCATAGATAGAGATTCTCTAAAGCCCCAAAGATGTACAGATTTACACCTGCTTTGTTTATGGTTACGTTTTTAAACTACTTTCATTGACAGTGTGTTCCACAATTTAATCACAATAAGAAAAATGTATACTTTCATTGGTGGACCATTTGTCATCTTTTCATACAGTTGAATATTTCTTTGTCTTAGGCAGAAGGAACACAAACTCTTGCTCTAAATTCTTTTACCATTCCTTATTACATCTGCATTTACTAAGTCACCTCTTTCATCCTTTTCTTTAGCATAACCAATCCTTGTATTTTTCAATTATTTTTTTTTTTTTTTTCTGAGAGCCTTGGCCATTTCTATCACTTTTCACTAAATGTTTTACTAAGTTTTGCTTCCTTTTAAAGGGCTGTATAAACACTGTATGATTACATATACAGAGATTACTGCAAGTTAAATAAGGGAAAGATAAACTCATCAACAGAAGCCATAACAAAAATGAAGAAAGAAACACAAGTAGAGAAAGGTTCAGGTATAAAAATATCTAACCCTGTGTGGTTATATCTGGTGCCAGATATCCCTTAATTTTGTGGGATTTAGTCTACATGCCTTGCTTAGTCATAAGCTCCTCTTTTGGGATCCTACCTCTTTTCAGTGACTACATAAATTCATACATTAGGAACCTCACATCTTTAAATTAAAGACCTAAAATCAGATGACCTGAATCTCTCCTTCCAGAGAGACTAGTAAAGGTACTCAAATCAGTAGCTGATATCTTTAAAATTCTAGCTTTGATTTGTTTAAGATTAAATAGGACACCTGAAGCCAGTTAGGAAATCAAATCCAGGTTCTCTTTGTTCAAAGCTAGCATTGCAATAACCACGCCATTTCTCCATCCCATAAAATATGTACATGCAAGGATTCCTATTCTGGCTTTCATTTTTGCTGTATTATTTAATTATGTAAAGGGAAATATAAAAACAGTGACTCTTCAGAAATAGTCCTTTTATTCACACAATTAAGGATAGATAATGCTCAGTTTCTACTAATGCCCTATTCCTTGTGAAGAATCAAAAATTTGTATAAATAATTATTATTATGGATTTTTTCCCCCTTTTCCCTCTTTGTGCATATAACCTCTCTTCCTCTGATGTAATGTTTTTCATTTTGGGACCCTCGGTTCTGTGAAATCCAGGTAAATCACTTTTAAAAAATAAAAAATGTTTTCCACAGAGGAAGGAAAATATATAAAACCCATTTGTACTAATCTTAATTTTCATAAAATCTTAGTTTGCTTTTTTCTCCCCAAATCTATTTTTGGACCTAATTGAAGTTGCAATGTCCCCCTAAGGTGTTAAATTCTTTGCAATCTCTTTTTAGTCCTGATGTGCCATTTCGTTGACATTTTGGAATTAGTTCAGAGATCACAACTGCCAAAGCCTTTTGATCACACAGAGCTGGCCCTCCCTACTGTTACTCTTCAGAGCATTCATAGCTACAGCTGTTCAAAATAAGACCAGCCAGCTTACTCTCTAGGCTCTCCACAAGCTTGCTCCTGTAGCTGCTGTACTTCCAACTGTTCTACCCTGAGTAAAGCATTTGTACTGCATGAATATACAAGGACCAAACCACTACCAAATGAGGTGCCTTGGCTTTCCCTTTCAGCCCAGTGCAGCTCCAGTGACCAATTCTGCACCCAGTCTGCAGCATCATAAAACTGTCAATGTCTGAGTTTCCTTTCCATCTGGAAGCAGAGCACAGGGGGAGTCTGTTCCATTACTGATTTACTGTCATATATCTATCAAAAAGATACTGCTTTGTGCCCTTTCTTCTTCTTCCTTTCTAACACAATAAGAACTTTTTTCACTGACTGTAACTTATTAATAGCTTACATATGATAAATAAATGATTAATTGATGTCCTAAGCCTGTTTTGCACTTGAATTGCATTTATTTATGGAGTGATATTTATTACTGATGGTAATAAGTGAAATTAATAGATGTTTGTTAAATTATGTTTGTGCATAAGGATATAAAACCTACTATCTCCCAAATTTAACAAAACAGTTATTAAACAATCTAAAAAACATGTAAATTATCTAAATTATCTAAATTTAGATAAAATTATCTAAAAATATACCCTTAATATAAAACCAAACTGAATATTACATTGAAAGTTTTATAGTACATTTCTGTAATCAGATTTTTATGGTGTGATTTATATTTCATACACTCCTGACACTATTTTTTTTCCCCCAAATGAATCCTTCTAAATATCAACTTCTATTACTGTTTTAAAAGAAACAAAGAGCACAACAGAGCTTGGAGTAAAATTTTACCAAATATGCTACATCCCGTAGTTATATTTGAAACATCTGTAGTACTAATGGTTCAGCTGCTTGACAAGCAGTTACTCCCATCCCTTGATGTAGCCTATTATCATCCAGTATTGATACTTAGCCCACAACAGTTGTTCATTTATTTTATGTTTGTGCTAGTTAATTTGTTTGTTTTGATATGAATTTAATGTTATGGGCTATGAGCAATAGCAGGTGCCCAGCAGTGCTAGTGTGCAAAAGCTCTCTAACCAGTATCTCAGGAACTTCAAATTCCTGTATTTCAACTCTTCCCTCTTTCAAATATTTATATTAGCAGATCATCTAATCACTTCAGTGCACATTTCAGTAGCTAGTAGTTTCTTCTTTAAGTATTTTAAATCATTCTCCCTACTTCAGTTTCTCAAAAGAGTTGAAGAATGCATCAAGTATAGACCCTGCAATTGTTTCCAGCATGCAGTAACAGAATATTTCCATCCATGAGATATATTTCATTTCATATGCCTGATGATTCTGTATGTTCTCATATTTCTTTGTTACAGCTATTTTCCTGTTTTATCTTTGCTTTCCTAAACTACACACCACCACCCCCGACTTTTTTATACTCTTTGAATGTGCTCCAAAGGTAAGAGTAGCGAATGCTTAACTCATTTGTGAGGACATGAGCAGTAATGATTACTTTGTTAGACTTCTGTTTATTTCTCTATACATTCTTCACTTCACAGAAATACCAAACCACCCGGCAGGGCTCAGTGTTGGTCAATCAGAAGCTTGTTTGGCATAATTTATTATTACAAAGAATGAAGAAATTTCCTGATCTTATTATTAGGATCAAGTTTTCTGAGTGAGGCTATCTAAGGGGTGGCCTTGTAGTTGTCTTAAGTCTACATTAAAAAGCCATTATTTTAACAAGTTGATCTAAAGGAATAAAGTGGGGAATAAAGAAGCCAGAGTTGTTAAGAGTAACTTGGACAACTAATATAAATATCTCCTATAGATATACATGACATAAGTGACTGGAATTTCTCATTGACTCTTAATAAGCCACCTTCTTTGTACAAAGTCTTTGTATCTCATTTTTTGATATGTCCTTCAAAAGAAAGGCACAGATTCTTGTCTCTGATGTAGGTAAGGACTTCAGGGTTGCATTTTAATTTGCATGATGTTATATTCACTTTATTTTTCCATTATTTCTATTTTGAGGCTATTTGTTTGCTACACTCCGTATCTAAATAATATCACAATTTGATTAGAAAATTTAACTGTATTTCTGTGGTGCAGTGCATGCAAGGAAACTAAGGCATCATAAGCAAGTTACCAAAGCAAGCAACCTTTAGCAAGCAACCAAAATCCCAGAAGGTGGGGTGTATATAAAAAAAAATATTTCTGTATGTAGAACTCTTCTGCTGTTTTGTTTGCTATTTGAATGCTTGGGTGGGTTTTATTTTGTTTTGTTTTGGGAGCTCTGACAAAGTAAGAGAATAAAAGTTTGTAAAATTGGAGAATGAGAGCTTGAAAAGTGCAGGAAATGTGTTTCTTACCATGTAGATTACCTGCCTACCAACATTTGTAACTGTCAGCTGCCAGTAGCGGTGGGTGAAGGAGAAGCCTGTGTTGCAAGGAAGACTACCTCACCCATAGTCTTGTAACATGGGCAACTACTGCGAAGGACTGTTTCTATGTAGTTTTGCTCGACAAGACTACATTTTTGCTTTATGAAATAGAGGGATGATTTAAAACTTGTATCACCTGTAAGGGAAGTAGCACCTCCATTTCTTGCAAAAAACCCAAACTTAAATGGAACAAAAGGGCTATGCTAGGAAATAGTTTACTATTAATGGGGAAGAGAAAGGAAGAGAAAAATATGAAAAAGACTGAATGAAGGAAACTTTTCAGCAGTGAAATAGGGACACCGTAGCTTTGACTCAAAAGGGTGTCCATAAAAATATAATTATGTAAATGTCAAGAAGGCTAGAAGTGCTTTTAATGTTGTACATTAAGATATAGATTAATAATATGATGGAATTGGGAACAGAAAAGCATATACTAAGTATCGTGAAAAACGTTCTGACAGGAAGATACATTAGGCTGCGGGAAAGTTTTCCATAGGGAAGCTGTCACTTAAGGGCTTTTTCTTCCATCAGTAAGTTCCCCAGTTCTATGAAGATTCATATTCAGCTGTTCATGTCCAAATGGCAAATTAAACAAGAGAGATAATTTCAGCAGGTCTCTAAGTCCCTCAGTAATTTCAGTTACATCCTCTTATCAAAATATCCCTTGCTGGGGTTAAGAATGGACCCCTCTCTCTATATTTCATCAAGTTATGTTTAAAAAATACTTTTATTAAAAAGTGCAGATCTTTCTCCAAGTTTTGATCTCGGTCTTTCTGTGATTTTTCTGTCACATACTCTGTCCTGCAAAATTCTGGGAGTTTTGGTTATATCTGGGGTAAAGAATGGAGATGCACAAAATGTTTCCAGTTTGAAATACCATATAAAGTGCATGAAATCTTAGAGTTCAGGGTTCAAAAGAAAAGCTACTCATTTCATCGCAGACACACAGCTGCATTTCCAGGTTGACAGTACTGGTGATCTGTGTGAGGCAGAAGGCAAACTGAGCCTCAAGTCTGATGCCGTATCTGAGCTCTAGTCTTGGAGACAAGGTGTCTGTTCCTGTTACTATGATTAAAATGTTGGCCTTTGAAGTAATGGGGCATAGCCAAATGTATGGAAACCTGAGGGTAAAAAGCAGGGCTTTGCAAGAAATTTGTTTTGAACATCAACTCACCCTGATTTTCTTATTCTTTTTGTGGGTTTTTTCCTTTTCTTGGGGGGATAGGATATGGGGATGGGGTAGGGGGTGTGTGCTACTCTTGTTGATCAATGATTTTTACTGATTTTTTCAGTTTTCAAATAAAGCATGAGGAATATATTTTTTTTCCCTTTATGTCATTTTCACTAGTATTGTGGTTTGGGTTTGGGGCAAGACAACTTTTAAGATCTATTATTCTTTTCACTGCAACTATGACAGAAAGGATATTCTAGTGTACTGGCCTTGGTGTGGAAAATGAGGCTTTAGTTTGCTTCTCTGTCATAAATTATCTATATGGGATTAGGCAGCTTGAGATACAAAGAGATTTTTCAGTAGTATATACAAGGACTGGAAGGTGGAAGACAGCATTTTGAGAAAGACCATCTTAAGCAAAAAGAAGAATACAACATGATTCACCTTTTTAGATGTTCATCCCGTGTTCTATGAAATCTTGAGTAACTTACTCGGATCTCACTTTATTTATATAATAAGGATATTTAATGACCATTTCCATCCACCTAACTGGTACCATAGAACAATTTGACATGCCACTGTAGTAACTAAAATATAGAAAAAATATATTGAATTATGTTTCCTCTTTAATTAGACAACTGCAAAATTTCACATTTTGTTGAAATGTATTTCCTACCGTTGCTGAATTTTGTGGTTTTGTAGCAATATTTTGTTATCCCAATAGACAGATGGTTGGTTTTCATATTGATGCTATATATTTTAATTACTTTTTGTTCAGTTTATTGTGAAAAATATAGGTCTCATCTTTCAGATTGTTTTGAGTGCACTAGGTATTCTGCTAAAAAGATGTTTCCTGTAGCAGTGACTGGATATTAGCTTCTATTCTATTGATTAAGCAGCACAACTAATTCTCACATTAAAACATATGTCTCTCTGTCTCTAATTGCCTTGTTGAGCCTAATTTATTTTGGCAATACAGAAGTTACTTTATACATTCCTATGTGCCTATATACAGTTTTCACTGCATAGTATGTACTACCACATAAATGAATTGATAAATATTAAGTGAAATAAGCAAGTTTAACTTCTCTGACCAACTGAATTGCATTGAACTGCAGGCATTGTGAGAGTTATAGCTGAACTTTTTCTCATCAATAAGTCTGCAATCCTTTGCTAAGAAGCTTTGAGTCTGAAACCCTCCTGGGGTTTACTAAATGAATTTAAAGCAATACAGATACCTTCCAAATCCCATAACAGAACTCACAAGTAAGCCAAATAAGCTGGAAAAAAATCCGTAAGTAGGGAAAGGCAATTCTTTTTGAATTAATGAAAACTGAAAAAAACTGAATTCTCTGGTTGCTTTTAGCCTGACTCGATAACAGTCTCTGAACAAGTAACTTAGAAAAGACAACAAAAAGTGGGTTGGCCAACTGTAAAACCTTGGCCAACTACAATAAATTAAGCAATACAATTATTTTTAAAAAAAATTAAGGTAGCAAACTGTGAAATGAGGTGCTTCAACTTGGAAACAAAACATAAGGCCCAATAAAACCTAAGTATAAAAAAATATTTTTTTTCAAGATGCATAAATACTTGTGATTCTTTTCCTGAAAATTAGATTACCACTATCCTTACTGCCACTGCATATAACCTATGAAGGAAAGATGTGAACTAAACTTCAAAATTTACTGCTCTGAAATGTAGTGGTGGGACCCAGAATCCAAAGCCATATTTGGATCAGGATGTAAAATTTGACCTTTTTTATTTAGTAGTACATAAAAGTGTATTGAAAAAGTTTCATTGTTGAGCTCTGGATACCAAAGACCCACAAAAACCTTCAGAATGTCTGTCCTTTAATGCTGCATCAGGTAAATAAACACGGGGATGGGGAACGTATTTTAAAATCTGTGGTGAAAAAGATAACAAAATAGACTGATATTGATATAGTCAGACAACTTCTAGTGAATTCTCTGTCCATCTAATTGACTGAATCTAATTGTCCACCTTGATGTACATACCTTGATTACCCTTACCAGATATTGTAAAGAACTGAGGAAAGCGAAACCAGTTTAAAGTGACAGAATCATTAGAAATAGAATTGAATAGGTACAGTAAGAATGGAGAGCATACACTGATACACTGTGTTTGGTGAGCTATCCCATCAGTAACAGAAACTTTAGTTATGTGTATTCTAGCAAAGTAATGCAGTAGTACATAAATAAGATATATTCTCCCACTTGTTTTTTGTTTATCATATATTACAGAGTAGGAAAAGTACCTTTGATTAATGTTGTATTTGAATGGACGGATTCAGTTAAATCTAAATGTTGTAAGCTTTAATGTTTCTTCTAGGAATAACGGTGAGAAATTTTTTCCTGGCCCACTTTTGTTTGGGTCAGGTTCTTTGTGATGTTTTTGCAACACTTAACAGATTAAATAAGTCTTTGCTGAGAATGCAGCAAAAGGTGCAATGGTGATGTTGGCTATGTATGTAGCAGACCTCATTTCTACAGAGTGGAAGTTCCTCTTAGATGTGACTCAGAAATAAATGAAACTCAAAAGGTTATATTCATTGCTCATTTTAACTTTATCCCCTTGGCTTTTTAGATTTTTATTTCAAACCAAAGTTCTTGATTCTGAATTCTAATCAAAGATGAACCTACAAAAGACCAAATAGTATTCAGATAGGTTAACACATATACCTCTAATTTCTCTAAGTTTCAAATGTTCTCCCTTTATATTCTTTTGCCTTGATGATATTTCCCCAAAAGACAAGCTTTTATAGTATGATCAGCATTTTTCTGGACATATTTAAATTTTTTTGGATAAAATCAACTACCTTCCCAAAGACAATGTTTAAGTTATAACCACTTAAACAGAAGCATTTCTGAAAATTAAAGCTTCCTGTTCTTGTAAGACAGATAATAAAACAAGATGATAAAGTATTTGTTCTTGCTGCTGGTGTAGAGTAAGTTTGCAAGGTAAGTCTTTGTCCAAAAGCAAGATTGAATCATAATTTAAAATGCGTTCTTTAAGAAAATTACTACTGTTTTCGATCCTGGTTTAATTTTCTGTAGTTATGGGGTTTTATGTAATTGTTAAAACAGTTTTGACCTTAACAGATTGGATTATGAGTAATTTCTTGTTTTATTCTTCTTGCAAATGAAAATGTATTACTGTTTAATTTCCAAAGTGTCCAAAATCATTATTCTCACATTTATTTCTCTATTAATATAAGTCCCATACTTTTTGCCTTTTGGAGTGTCCTTGCTAAATATTTTGTTTTCTGTGTTCAAGGAAGTATTTAAAATCCCCTGAAAAACTTTTCTTTTTACTATTGATTCAGGTCAGAATTTTTCAATGGGTCTACTATTAAACCTAATTGACTACAAATTTTTTGTTCAGGTTCTTTGTTTGTTTGTCTGTAGGCGGTGGGTGGGAGGGAAGGATGTTCCCCACAATCAAGTTCTTATAGTACTTTTTTCTCTGTGTTCACTCTCTAAAATCAGTTTAGATTTAGAAAAAGATCGTGTTCTTCTTGGTTTGCTGATGCAGATGGCTTTGTTCTGTCCTCTGTGATGCTGAAAAGTCAAGTAAAGACTCAGATTCTTTTTTGTTTGGTTGCTTTTTGGATGTCAAATGACATTATTATTAACAGTATTTCAGTATCATTTCAAACTTATTAAGTAATGAAATTGAGCTTTAGAGTTCTTAATTATAGACTTACAAACTTGGCATTTTATTTTATATAAAATTAATTGCTGTTCTCTTGTCCTGTGATTAGTTGGCTACCAACCACAAAGCAATATAAAACCAACTTTTCTCTAAATTATTTGGCAATTAAATTTTAACTTATCAGAAGACTGAAATAATTATAAATTTTAAATATTTCAACACAGATAACATTCTATGTCTCCTTCAATTCAATTCAATTCAATGTAAAAATCAAGCAAAATTCTAGACACAGCATTTATATATATTTCCATTATCTGTAGTGAACAAAAGCCTTGTGCAACATAAACACAGGCTTGACTTTAATGTGAATTAGCAGTGCTCTGAAAGGTGGGAGAGGGCTGATATGAAGAGCAGACAAGTATGAAAGTAAGATAGAAAAGCTAGCAAGATTTAATTTCCTAGCAAATAATCTTCCCCAAACTTTGCAAACTTGCTTAACAAATACTTCAAAAAAATTAAACCAACAAACAAAACTCCAGGTTTTTTATTTCAGCATAAGTGGTGATAACTGAGGTCCATATATATTTACACAGGCCAGCAGCCTCCACAGGAAGATACCTCTGACTGGCTTTGCTCTCATCAGCACCAACAGTAGCAAACATCTACTCTATTTTTACCAACTTGTATCCTTTATGAACCCAAATGTGTTAAAGGAATATATAGAATAAAGGTTTTTACTTGCTTACTATCCCACTGTACAGTAATGTCTCCTTTTCTGGAGACCTTAATTCCCAGTTTATGATTCTGATCAGGAAAAAAGATTTGCTCTGGTCCATTGTTTAGAATATTGGTGATACATGGTGCATATGGAAGACACCTGTGTTTTCATTCTTCATAATAGAAGTTTGCTTCTATTATAGATGTAATGTTAAACGGTCAGACAACCTAGTAACAAACATACTTTGCAATTAGTTTGGTATGTTTCCCTTGTGTCTTCAAGTCTCATTAAATACTTTTCTACTTTTTTTTTTTTTTGAGTGTAATTTAGGTGTTTACATGTACATTTATATACATTTTTATGAAGAGAAAGAAATTATATACAGAGAAAAATGCATAATTGGTTAAATATATATTCCCATACATATGTTATAAGCTGATTGCTGCTTGACAGACAACAAAAAAACCCCAAGAGATGGTTTGCAGATTCTGATTCTTAGCACTGAACGGTGGTGAATAAGTATTGCTAAGAGTATAAGATCATAACTCTGTCTAGAACAGCTAGTTAAATTAAAATGGGCCAGTTTCATGATCAGTTATGAAAATTCAGGCCTGAATAAAATTAGACTACAGGTTATAAACATATTGTTTAATCATGGCATTTGAGGTTTTTCAACAGGTAATAAATACTAGTTTTGGGAGGATGTTCCTAACATCCCTGACCATGCGTATCACCAATTCCTGCTACTGGAGAAATGTCTCACCAAACAAGATATCTCACAAGGGTCTCACCACTGCAGATTTCTTCCTGAGACACAGAACCCTGAGGCACAGCAAAAAAGGAAAACAGATTCTGGAATTCTGATTATTCAGCAATTTAGAAACAGGAAACAGGAAACTGAAGCAGTTCCTACTTCATATGGTATATGCCAAATTCTGGTAAAGTGTAGGATTTTTATTTGAATACATTAAATAAAGAGAACTTGAAGTCAAATACTGTGATTATCAAAAGAAGGAAGACAGGAAATTATGGAACCTGAAGGCAACAGCATTTCTTAAAAAAAACCTCCATCAAGATGTATGTTGAAATGCAGTGAGGGATTTCCCTCTGATTTAATGTCAGAAGAGTTTGTTATTTGATATACTTTTGCAACTGTTTCCAAATGAAACAGATTAAATTACCTCTGTTTTATTAACGTTCCAGAAAGAAGAAAGAACTAGAAAAAATATTATATTAATTGGACCTTTTTCAAAACCAATATCCATTATGCAGTAAAAGACTTAAGGGTGGGGGTTTTTTGTCTACAAAACAAAAGCAATTGTTGTAAAGGTCTTGGGGGTAAGCTGGTTAGGTAGAAAATGTCATATATAGAGAAAGACTTCACACCTGATACTTGAAATCAGTAGATTTATTCTTTAGACAGCTAGAATAATGAGAAGGTGAGATCATTGCTTGCAATGTTTGTTGTACCTAAAAAAAGCTGTACAAGACATCAGTACTCTTGTTTTGTATAAGAAAAGGTTTTTGATTTAATATCTAAGCTAGAAATGTTTATGGTTTTTTTTAACATGAATCACCTTGTTAGAACAACAGTGAATAACTTTCATGTTTATTTTCAGTTACTGTTAGTTCCCTTCCTCTTTCACATTTCCTGGCCTTAATATTAAATGTTAATTTTTTGTTTAGCAAAAACAGATCTGTGCTAAGAGAAAAAGTTAATATAACGCATGAAGTGAGAGGTTTTGGTTTTCAACTCTGTGCATGTTTGGGAGATACTAGACGTATTGGGGCCCAAATCATCACGCTGTGGTCTGATGCTTAGTACTGCTGCTGCTTTCTTATTTCTGTTAGTGAAATGTTGACTCTCGTCTTGTTGAGATACCGTAGATACTTCAAAATCCTTGTGAAATCCATCTTACTTCAGTTTAGTTAGTCATTGGTAGTAGATTAAGTTGATTGGCTTTGATTTTCCACTACAGGCTCTTGTTTTTTGTAATTTTATGTCCATGAGAGCCTGGGGTGTAGTTGTCAAATCACCTCATAGGTCTCGCCTGTGAAGATGATGATTGCTGTTGAACAGATTGCTCAGTTCCTAAATGCTTGCACTGGTAACACTTTTTGTTTCTTTCTTCTTTTCAGCATGGTGATTTCACTTTTCTTTATTTCTCCACACCTCCACATGCCCCCCTACAACCCAACCCACCCCCCAGTTATTCTTAACATTCAGCAGTGTGACTGAAAGGAGAATGAAATCTGATTGAAACTAGAATAATAAGCATATATCTGATATAATCAAAACAATGTCTGGACACATTTTCATCATGTTTTGTTATAACTCAAAACAACACCGTATGTGTTTCATCTCAAAGATAATTAAAGTCTGGTAACATAGATCTGTTGAAAAAACTAGTAGTTGAAGCCTAAAGATAACCATATCGTACCATAGTCCTGGTTGTGATGCACTGGGAAGAATACATGAGGTATGGTCCTCAAGGAAGAAATTCTTCACTATGAGGCTGCTGAGGCTCTGGAACAGGTTGCCCAGAGAAGTTACAGATGCCCCATCCCTGGATGTATTCCAGGCCAAATCATTCTTTGTATGAAGGTTCATGTCAGGCCAAATTTGGACCTGACTGAAATTAATACATACGATACTACTTTCCTAATCTGAATATAGAATTATTCAGATAGGTTAAAATAAATATTTCAGGTTAAATTGCAGATTCTGATTCTTAGCACTGAACGGTGGTGAATAAGTATTGCTAAGAGTATAAGATCATAACTCTGTCTAGAACAGCTAGATAGGTTAAAATAAATTATTCAGGTTAAAATAAATATTTCATTTTCCTCCATGATTTAATAAATGTTTATATCATGTGTTGAATTGTGTACAGCTATGTTATTAATGTAAATTTTATTAAGCTTGAAGAACTTTATTCCGTTCTTCCCAAAGACAGGCACAAGAGAGTGAAATAACAACTGGACCTTGAAATAAAAAAATTACAAAAATAAAAATATTACCCTGGGCTGTGGCTCTAAAATCCTGTGTTGCAACTTAGGGAAATTCTTCCTGCCACATCAGTCTAGTCAGATCTAGTCAGTGGCATATAAATAATTGGTTTTAGCTGATATGTGTGTTTTGCTAAACAGAGGAGTTGCCAGATAAGACATGAGACTAAAGAGAAATTCCTTCTATGACTGAAATTTTTGGCACATAGATTAGACAAATATGGCTGCAACAATTTTTTAGCTCATGCTTTGGTAGGTACATGTTCTTCTATAACTACTCAGTTTTAGTAAATATGGATATAGATTCTGAAGTGATCTAGTAGTACATTAGAAAGTTTTAGCTTTCCTCAATATGTGTTGCAGTAGTAAAATAAAACTAATAGATATATAATTGTTTGTTATAGGAAAGTATTTTTGAAAAATGTATGAAATACCCAAAAATGTTACTCATTGTTACTTCCTTTATATATTATTTTTTAAACATAAAATTAAGATTGTACCATACACTTTCAAGGGCAACTGGGCAAAAAATAATTTTTACTGCTCAAGTAAAGAATACCTTCCAGTCCTTTCATTTTGATAGGCAAGGTATTCTAGAATAAATTGATAAAGTACTTGAATCATTCAGATCATTCTCAACTAAATTTAAAGTTCAAGTGATTAATCAATAATGTAGTAATGGAATTTTACATGTAAGCTAGACTGATGGATTTTGCAGCATTAATGTCATTATGCATAAAAGCAAACATTCACCTCAGCATATGCATTCATGCATTTTTATTTTTAATAATGTATATCCCTGGAAGTTTTGTTACTTATGGAATCTCACCCACAGGAAGACAAATGCTCTAAAAGCAGTGAATGATTCGTGAGGGTTAGTTCATCTCTACAGCATGATTTATAATCCCATCTTGAATAGTCAGATACAATATCACTAGGTCCTGAACAAGGATGTAATGAAGTGATATTTTACTTTTAACTCTTTCCATATCTTGCATTGATACAGAGTTTTCTTAAGTCTCATTTACATTTTCCTTTGTATGACTTGAAGTACAAAGCAGTGGAATTCTACTACAGTGGAACATGTTTTCGACAGCAACAACATGGTCTTCCACCAACAGTTGAGAATAGTCTGTGCTGTATCTGCTGGCTGAATGTTTTATACTCTCAGCTCACAGTTAGTTTGCAAGTCAGATTGTTTGCTTTGTTAACATAAAATTGTGTCATTATTCTTGAAATAATCAAGACTAAACTGTTTAGCTTGTGGGGTTCCTTGTCCTTTTTCAGTGGAGTTCCCTGTAGTGGATTCACCTTGGATGACCAGATGTCCATTCAGATGTTCTCTCATTCCTCCTCCTCTTCCTCAATAGGACAGGAGGAGGAAATCAAAAAACTCATGAATTGAGATAAAGACAGGGAGATCCCTTACCAATTACTGTCATGGACGAAACACACTTGACCCAGGGAAAATAAATTTAATTTATTACCAATTAAAATAGAGTAAAATGTTGAGACTGTCAGAGTCAAGTGCTCTTGGTTCTTTAAGATAATGCACTTGTGGAGGGTATAATGTTTAATATAAAATATACTTATTTGAAGATATTTGATGTTACATAGAATTTCTGGTTTAGCAGAGTGATACAAAATGTACTGAAAACACAACATGCGTAAGTTAAACTTAGCAAAATGTAGCAATTGTAACGCAGAGTTCAAACACAATGCCAATGTATTTCCCATTACTGGGCTCTATGATACACTTATGGTGTTGGATGTCCCCATGTGCCAGGAGAGAATACTTGGGTTGCAAACAGCTCCATCCTGTTGCTCTCTTCAAAGTTCTTTTGCTGATTGTTTGGGTTTTGTGTTGGGCCGAAGCAGTGGTCATTCCTTCCCCACACCGACCTGGCTGGCTCTGGGAAGCCTCTACCTCCAGTTAATTCACTCAACTGTTGACAGCTGTTCATCTAAAACAAAGGCTGCTCTGTTCCCCTTTGTGTTGAGAAAGAACTCAGCATCTTGGCATTATTCTCTGGGCTTCATGGGCATATCACCCTTACCCTTTCTCAGCCTGGCTTTCCCTGAGGTGCCTGCTGAGGTGCCCGCCTCAGCTGTGCCCTGCGCTGGGGCCAGTGAAGCTGGCTGGAACTGGCTGGAACCGGCTGTGCCCGGCACGGAGCAGCCCTAGCACTGCCGGTGGCCACGGCCACAGCCACCAGCACCCAGGCACCAGCACCTGGGACAGTCCCAAATAAGTAAAAACTTCCTATTCAACACAATCCCTGTTTTGAAGGTTTACCTAAGCATACATTTAAGACCCATTTGTGTTAACAGGATTTTAACTGTTGGTTGAACTAATCTGCTGAATTTCAGTTGCAACTGGAAAACTGCAACTGGTTGTGCAGATGGAGCTTCCCTCCCCACCCCCACCCCCTTTTTTTTTTTTAAGGAATACAGCCCAATATTCTTAAGAGCTAAAATATTTAAAACTAAAAAATATATATTTATATATATATTTATATATAAATACATAAAGTACTTAAAAACTCTATGAGACAATATAAAATGTCCACTGTGCTCAGCTGTATCATACACCATGGAACAGTATAAGCAGGTAATGATTTTATTTGCTTTAGTTTTACTATTAGGCAATTATTTTCAAGTACAGAGTTAGTGAATGGTATTTGGTTTCACTCAGACAACAGTGCATTTAAATATATCATTCACTGGGGTGGACCTTATTCTGCATGCTCACATCCCCCACTCGTGCAAGGTACCTCGTATTTTTAAACTACATCTGTGCAGGAGCAGGGATCTGTGTGAAAGGTACCCAAACCAATGTTCTACTTAAATAAATACTCATTCAACTGTTTGGTAGAAGCTGTGTGATTTGACAGTTATGTACACATGATTTGTTGATCTGTGTTTTATTTCTTGGGCCTGATTCCCTTATTCATTTATTTTCATCTCAAGCAGTCTCCAAAATTGAGGTGCTTCCAAACAGGGAACTTTCCTTATCTGATGTTGTAATTTCATATTGAAATAGAAATGTATTGAATACAAACTGCACTCATAATTAATAACAACTGTATTTAAAAGCCTTAATGGAGAATATCTCCTTTCCAACATGCTCAACATCTTTCCTAACAGGGCAACAGGTGGGCATAGTACTTCTGAGCATGTATCAGTAAACTGTGTCTCCTGCTTCATTTTAAACAGCCACATCACTGCAGAAGGGTGAAATAGCTTTTTTTAGCTGTCTTTAGTACAGCTAGGCGTGGCAGCTGTGATCAGGTAGAGAGGCCTGCACTGCTCTAGCTCAAGGCTTCTCAGGATTTGGAAAAAGAAGGTCATGTCAGCTCAGCTCTGTCACTGTACTAATAATGGTTAAAGCCACCACAGCTGGGGCGAGGAATGTATGTACTGCAATTGTACAATTTCTAGCATTTTGTGTGACTCCAAGAATGCTCTTCTTACCAACTACAGCTTCTCATTAAACACATGTATATGCTAACACAGACACAATGTAGTCTGCCTCCAAACAAATAGGGAGTCTTCCAGGAACGCTGCTGCTCCAGTCTCCAAAGGACAGTGTCCCAGGCAGAGCAACAGGGATGACTATTCTTGACCATGTGAAAAGGAATTCTAATCCATTCTGGCAGGACATAAGTGAGCAGAACCACTCCATGCTACATCTGCTTTGCACCACTTCCCATCCTAGTGGGGAATCCTATGACCAGGAGTAGAGGGACCCTGCCTCCAGACAGGTGAAGGCCAGGGATAACCCGGTTTACTGGACTGTGTGGATCTGATGGCGTGGCACATCAGACCCACAGGAATATAAGGCTCTAGTAGATACTGGTGCACAGTGTACTCTAATGCTGTCAGGCCACGAAGAGGAAGAACCAGTGAGTATTTCTGGAGTGACAGGGGGATCCCAACAGCTGACTGTATTGGAGGCTGAAATAAGCCTGGCTGGGAAGGAGTGGCAAAACCATCCCATGGTGATGGGCCCAGAGGTTCTGTGCATCCTGGGCATAGACTATCTTAGGAGAGGGAATTTCAAGCACCTGAAAGGGTATCAGTGGCCTTTCGGTATCGATGCCTTGGAAACCGAGGAAATTTAACATCTGTCTACCTTGCCTGGCCTTTCAGAAGACCCGTCTGTGGTGGGGTTACTGAAAGTCAAAGAACAGCAGGTACCAATTGCTACTACCACAGTGTACCGGTGGCAATACTGCACCAACCGAGACTCTCCAATTCCCACCCAATAGCTGATTCACCAAGTAGAGAGCCAAGGAGTGATCAGCAGGACCCGTTCCCCTTTCCTAGCCCCATAAGGCCAGTGTGAAGGTTGAGTGGAGAATGGAGACACAGCAGTAGACTATCGTGGCCTGAATGAAGTCAGGCAGCCCTTGAGTGCTGCCGTACCAGACATGCTAGAGCTTCAATATGAACTGGAATCACAGGTCACCAAGGGGCATGCCACTGCTGATACCACAAATGATTTTTTCTCAATCCCTTTGGCAGCTGAATGCACACCACAGTTCACTTTCACTTGGAGGGGCGTCCAATACACCTGGAATGAACAGCCCCAGGAGTGGAAACACACTGCTGCTTTGAAAGTGATTGGTACTGAAGCACAGCTCCTTCTGATGCCCTGGTTGCTGCTGCTGGGCTGGATGTTTAAAGGGAGGATCGCCTCCACACATCATACAACTGATGCTATATGGAGTTGAGTGGTTGCACTGGTCACACAACAAGCTCAAACAGGAAATTCCAGTCATCCACGAGTCTTCTGGATTGGGCAGAAGGTATAGATTTCAGAATGTTACCAGAGGAAGAGGTGACATGCTGAAGAAGCCCTATTGTATAATAAACTACCGGACCATGAGAAGCAATACGCTGCAGGAGCGGACTGGAAATTAGGACCATGCGTGGCAATCAGTTAGCTGAGGGGAATGTGCTTGAGCTTGTAGGTCACGAACCCTGAGAGGACAAGGAGTGTGAAAAGGCACAACAATTAACATGATGAGTCATGCTGAGAGAGCATAGGGGAGTGGGGAATGGATGGCGCCAAGGAAAGGTAACACCTTGCTGTTAATTGATGGTAGTTAACCACCAATCGGGGATTGCCTAGTATGCAAGGCTTAGCTTAAAGAACCAATCTGTTTAAAACGCGCAGCTTCTGAAAGTCTATATACACTCGTGCTTCTGTACAATAAATCGACATTTGCTTGCATCAAGCTGCGTCCCGTCTCTTCATCGCAGCAATATGCCTTGTTTACTGATGGGTCCCGCTGTATTGTAGGAAAACATCAGAGGTGGCAAGTGGCCATATAGAGTCCCCTAAAACAAGTCACAGAAACTGCTGAAGGAGAAGGGGAATTGATTCAGAAGTTTGCAGAAGTGAAAGCTATTCAGCTGGCTTTGGACGTTGCTGAACGAGAAAGACGGCCAATACTTTACCTCTATACTGACTCATGGATGGTGGCAAATGCCCTGTGGGGGTGGCTGCAGCAATGGAAGCAGAGTAATTGGCAACACAGAGGTAAACCTATCTGGGCTGCTGCTTTACGGCAAGACATCGCTGCCCAGGTGGAGAACCTGGTTATAAAAGTATGTCATGTAGATGCTCATGTACCCAGATGTGGGGCACTGAGGAACATTTAAACAACCAGCAGGAAGATCAAGCAGCCAAGATTGAAGTGGCTTAGGTAGATTTGCATTGGCAACTTATAAGTGAATTATTTATAGCTCAGTGGGCCCATGACACTTCAGGCCACCAAGGAAGAGATGTAACATACAGTAGGGCCTGGGATCAAGGGGTGAACTTAACCATGGACACTCTTGCACAGGTAATCCATGAATGTGAAACATGCACTGCAATTAAGTAAGCCAAGCAATTAAAGCTTCTTTGGTATGGAGGACGATGGCTAAAATATAAATATGGGGAGGCTTGGCAGATTGGCTGTATTAGATCCCCACAGACCCTCCACCATGTGCTTACAATGGTGGAGGCATCCACCAGATGGCTGGAAACATATCCTCTGCCCCACACTACTGTCCAAAACACTATCCTGGGCCTTTACACCCAAGTCTTAGGGTGACATGGCACTCCAGAAAGAACTGAATCAGACAACGGAATTTATTTCTGGAACAGCCTCATAGACGCTTGTGCCAAAGAACATGGCATTGAGTGGGTACATCATTAATATTCACCAGTCTATGGGAAAACTGAAAGGTGTAACAGACTTAAAAACTACACTGAAAGTGATACATGGTGGATTAAATGCTGGGATACACATTTAGCAAAAGCTACCTGGTTAGTCAGCGCTCGAGGGCCTGCTAATTGAGCT
This sequence comes from Falco peregrinus, assembly GCF_023634155.1. Taxonomy (NCBI): domain Eukaryota; kingdom Metazoa; phylum Chordata; class Aves; order Falconiformes; family Falconidae; genus Falco; species Falco peregrinus. Next base: position 88,951,382 of record NC_073723.1, read on the forward strand.
GGCCTTGCCCAAATAAAGCTTTTGTGTACTGTAGAAGGGTAAAAAGTTCTGTAGTACACCTTAAAAGTATGCTTGGGAAGACAGTCTGGGTCATTCCTGCCTCGGGCAAAGGCAAACCCGTTTGTGGGATTGCTTTTGCTCAAGGGCCTTGGAGTACTTGGTGGGTAATGCAGGAGGATGGTAAAGCTCAACGTGTGCCTCAAGATGATTTGATTTCAGGTGAAAACAGCCAAGGAATTTAGTTGTGTGATGCTAATTGTTACTTAATATTGTATGTTGTCACTTCTTTATGCCTGTTAGTACACTGGACACCTTGCGGCACCCATCTCTGCCGTTTTGGATTTGAAGATCTGAACCTGACTCCTTTTCAGTTGCCACATCAGCGAAGACTGACTTTGTGAAACTAGATCAGTGCAGCTATAATAGAATCAGAACTGGCTTCAAAATGCAGCAATCCAACACCTTGTACCATCTGCCATGCCTTGAAAGACTGTTATGACAAATGGAGCCCAATGTCATGGACTAAATGAACTCATCTGACTTTAGAGGGATGGTCCTTAGACTAAGGGAATCTGTGTATTTATGTTAAAAGACAGGAGGGATGGTGATGTATTTCAAAATGTAACATGATGTAAATTGTGTAGAATAAGGGGGGGATACTGTCCTGGTTTCAGCTGGGATAAGGTTAATTTTCTTCTTAATAGCAGGTGCAGTGCTGTGTTTTGGGTTTGGTGTGAGAACGTTGACAGTGCACTGATGGTTTTGGTTGTTGCTGGGTGATGTCGATACTAAGTCAAGGACTTTTCAGTTTCTCAGGCCCTGACAGTGAGAGGGCTGGAGGGGCAGAAGAAACTGGGAGGGGACACGACCAGGACAGCTGACCCAAACTAGCCAAAGGGATGATATTCCATACCATGGGATGTCATGCTTGGTATATAAACTGGAGGGGATTGGCCAGGGCCTGCAGATTACTGGGGAGGGACTGCCTAGGCATCGGTACATGCAGGGGTGAGCAATTGCATTGTGCATCACTTATTTTCTTTTCTCCCTTCCCTTTGGATTTCATTCCTCTCCCTTTCTCCCTCCTTTTCATGTTGTTGTTGTTGTTGTTGTTGTTATTATTATTATTATTATTATTATTGTTGTTGTTGTTATCATCATAATCATCATTATTATTTTTATTGTTATTATTATTGTTGCTGCTGCTGTTGTTGTTGTATTTAATGGCAATTATGAAATTGATCTTATGTCAACCATTGGGTTTTACATTCCTCTGTAATTCTCCTCCCCATCCCTCTGGATGGGGAGGGATGAGTGAGCAGCTGCATAGTACTTAGTTACTGGCTTGGGTGAAACCATGACAATGTCAAATAGATATTTGGTAATAGGTAAGTAAAATGATACTCGTATTCTCTCCCTTTTCCTACCTGTTACCTTTATATAGTTGTATGAATTTTATGTTCAGCTGTGTTATTGAATACTTGGTAATGAGACAATGCATGTGGGTGAAAAGCTTGACCAGGTAGCCCTCTGTACACCATTGGTTTACACATACCTATTTATCTCTTCATATGGATAACTTATATTACTTAAAGACAACAGATTATTTTATATAATCCACTGAAACTTGATGAAATGAGACATCAAAATGTATGTTTTTTTTATTGTCTTCTTCATTATTGTTGTTCTTGAGGTTAATATTTTCCAGTTGGATGGGTCAGGTTGAGGTTGTGATACATTACAAAGCGTGTCATTCCACAACTTCCTTTTAAATGCTTCTCAATGTTGTTGATACTTTTAATAGATGAAAAAATGAAGGAAAAAAATCAGTAAGCTCCTCTTAAACATATCATTGTTACTTCTTGTATGAATGAAGGGTATGCTGTTGATGTTTACAAGATATTGGTGAGATAGAAACATTCAAAGCATTTTAATAAGGTAGTTTGTTTTGTTTTTGTTGTTGGTTTGGTTTTAATTAACTGCAAAATAAGACAATTTACAGAAATAGGATTCTGATCCCCTAAATTAAGAAGTCATAGGGTATGATTTACTTTGAAGATTAACTTATATTCATATAAAATAAAGATGATATATAGATTGGTTTGGGGGCTTTTTTTTTAATAGTTACTTCTAATTTGTGGAAATGAAACTACCTTTGCCTACTGTTAATATACAACTAAAATATAGATTATATGCAATTCTCAGAGCTATGAAAACACAAAACTTCTAAGTCCTCCACAGTGCACAATTCTACTGGAAGTTGTTGTACTGGAAGTTGTTGTACTGGAAGTAGAATTGTTACAAGGTGTATCAGGGTTCAGGCTTACAGTGATACATAGCCTAAGAATTATACAGAATGATTGAATGAGAGTGATACAAAAGACTTTCCCAATTTGTAATGTTTAACTTGTGATAAAGTTTTCATAGACTTTATAATATACACAGACAACCAAAGAGTGATCAAAGGGTTTGCTGAGACTATGGAACTCCACCTTGTACTTTCTTAGTTTTTCAGTAACCCTTTCACAAAAAAATAAAATTCTTTAGGAAGTATTACAAGAGCAGGCTGATATTTCATCTCACAAATAAAACATTATATGGTATTTGATTTCTGATCTGATAGTAATAAATTACATCAATAAAAAGAACTGCTTTTAGTCTTTGTCTTACAGAAGTAAAATATACTCCCTCAGCCTATGCCTGATATTTATAGTGAGCAGTGCAATCAGAATGATTTTGATAGCTTGAGCTTCCACTATGAATCATTGCCTGAGTGAAATTCTAGTCACTAATCACTGAACCGTTCACCATGCAGATTGCATATGGCTCTGTTAGCAATTATCTTTATTTTAAATGGAGAGAATTACTTGGAAACACTGTTCAGTGAAGATTGAAACAGACCACAGCAATTAAGCATTAGTTGCCAAAGGCCTTCAGTTAAAATTGTTGGATCGTACTTGCACTATAAATGTTCACCTACCTGATCTCTGGAGAATCCTGTCTGATTTCTGAGAAGCTTTTACATTTCTCCACTAATACCAGTATAAGCATTTAATGATGGAACAAAACAAAACAAAACACCAACCAACCTACCAACAACAACAAAAACAACCCAACACCAAAAACGAAACAAGGAAAAAGGACTAAGTTCTAAGCTTTTTTCTGATAGCAAAAGATGAAGGGTGTTCACAGGTAGTTTCTTCCAGGCACTCTAACACTAGAGACCCCAGGTGATCTTACAATATTTCCATCTGATGGAGTCCGTGCAAGATCATATAGCTGTACTGTCTACCATTATTAATTGTGAATCCTTCAGTGTAAGTACAACACAATTTTGATTACCTTGTTACTCCTCCAAATTTACTGAATCGGTCCTAATGTATAAACAGCCATAATGGACTTGGAGATCCCTTGATTTTCTAGATGTCCTTTGGTGGCTCCCCATAAAACAGCTATTTTCTAAAACCATGAGAAAAAAAATAAAAGCATGCAGAACTTACTGGTTTGGGAAAGAGATAATGGAAGAATATTTAAGCAATTATTATCTTTATCAATAACACCCAAAACAGCTGCCAGTGGAACCCTTGTTAACACCTGATTTAAGCATTCTGGTTCCAAAAATATTTATTCTTAAGCTTTGTATGGTATTAGGGACATTGCCCTTTTACAGAATCATTGAAAGGTTTTTCTCGTTTTACTTCCAGTAATTCTGTAATTTAGAGTGATTTAGAGCCACAGATTAAGATGGGCTTTGCTAGAAAGCATGAGGAACTAACACTATTATATCTGTAGAATATACCAGATTAATTTTAACAAATTTTAACTTTTGTTTCTAGTTTCCATTGGTTTCAGTTGGTGGTTTCAGTGTAATTCTAGCATATGAAAGTGAAAGAAGTTTAATTTATCTTATATTTAACAATTGCCCTAGAATTATGAAAGGGAAAGTTGACTATAATTGCATCCTCAAAATGTAGATTAGCCATAAATCCAGAAATACAAAAATGTGTGGTCAGTACATTAAATAATTTGTTTTTATTTGCACCTATAGGCTGAAGAAAAGCTTGAGATATGTATATCCAGGGGGGGAAAGTATAAATTAGAAAGCCATCTATTTAGAAATTATTGGCCAAAACTACATTAGCAATGCATTGAATAGCATTCAGAGATATTATAAATTCAGTAATTGAAACACAAATTATGCATGCTTATTATTTATGAAATTTTAAGTATTGCTTTTCATCAGAAAATGTAAATGGTATTTTAAACAATCAATTATTCAGACTGGTGAAAATGGAAAAGCTGGCAAAGCACTTTACCATCCCTGAAGTGAAACTAAATAAATTGAGAATACTTTAATTTCTTATGCTGTTTAGACTTAATGTAGCAGCTTAAGTTACTGAGTTGAAAAACTAGATGTAATTCTGAAATGTGAAAAGTACATTGCTAATTTGTTCTTGTTTATGATAATTCTTAAAAAAAAATCTCAAAATTTATTTGAATTGGATCACCAACACATTTTACCCTTTTGTATTCACTTAGAAGAGGGGCTTTGTTTTAACAAATAGTGTTATAAAATAAGACAGGTCAGAGGGAATATCATTGGGTTTGAAGCAAATTTATCTTTATCTCTTTTCCTCCTCCTTTTTTTCTGCTCGTGAAAGACAGATACTGCAGAGGATGCGAAATAAGAACAAATAACATTTAACACCTTCTGGTAACATGTACCTTTAATTAGATCCTAATACCAACATAGTGGGGAGGTTTAGGCCCATTGTATGAACATCTCTAGGAATATATCATGATTGTTTTTATTTACAGTGAATTTCTAAAGATTTTAGGATTGTTTGCTCAGTGGTGTCATATAGTTTTAGGGTTCTTTTGCCTTGAATTTGTACAATTGCATTCTTTTTTTTTTTTTTTTTACTTCCTCCTCAGGGCATGTAAAATATCTGTAGAGTTCAGGAGAGTCAGGGAAATGATCTTAGTAAGTCATCAGAGGATTTAATGTAATATCGCGTAGACAGTGACATGAGGATAGTCCAAGAGTTAATCAGATTTTCCAGATTTATAAATGGGGAAATTAGGAGGATAATGAACTGATAAATCAGTAATAAACCTATTCTAAAGAGTAAGACATTTTTGGCTCTCTTCATTAAGATTTGTATCTCCTAAAGGAAAAGTGATTTCTTAATGCTAAGCCTTCTAGAAGTCACTGTGACCTATTTCTGAGAATAAAATGAAAAAAGATAAACTTCCCTTTGAAATTCATAGGTAGGACAGAAAAGTCACAAAGGGAATGTAAACTTACTTTCTGCAGATAGCTCTCATGCTAACTGTTTTACAAAAGGCACCTGGACTAAAGCTGCCATGGGCTGAAATATCAGAAATCCCACTGTAACTGGTGTTCTTGCAGTTTCTGTGATTCAATAAAGCATTAATTCTAAAGAAAAGGTTGAATTCTGTGGTTTGAACTAAGAAGCTTTGCAACATGTATTCTAATGCAAACTAATTTCCTAATTCTTCTGGCTCAAAGCATATATTCATATTTGCACCCTATTACATTCTTCATAGAAACTGTCAAAAGTGTATGGAAACTTTATCAAGAAGCATAACCAAAATTTCTCATTTTTTCTGTATGGGGAGAGTGTGCTCTGCCGTCATCTAATTTAGGATACAATCTAGATCCCTCTGCAGTAAGTGAAAAATTCCAGTAGGCAGGATTCATTTGAAAATATTAGCCTTCATATTTGCAAATCTAACTTAAGGACTTTTCCTTCTTCCCCTCCCCCCATTTTGGAAGTTTAATGGTTGAGCACTCATAACTATGTGTAATATATGTGTGATAATCAGTTTTATTTGTTGAGCAGTTCTGCCAATAATAACGGAACTGTGCAACTAATGATCCAGGAAATCACTTGCAGTGCTGTCTTCCTTATCTTCCTGTAATCACCTACTGATCTAAGTACTCAAGGTACAGGTAATTTAATACTGACTGGGAAAAAAAAAGTCTAGAAATCTGTAAAATCTCAAACACTTCTTGTCAGAACTGAAAAAAGCTAATGTCCAGTTTCCCTAGAGTTTAAAAAGATGTCAGTTGGCTGTATTCAAAATAAAAATAAAATTTAAATATAACAATATAATACAGTGTGTAATGTTATAAAATACATTATGAAATTATAAGGGATTTCTTAACTACTTTTTCTATTTGATATTCAAACCAGTTAAGGACCTGAGCTCTAGCTTGCTGATGTAAACCAACATTAATAGCAGGTAACTAGATTGCATTCAATATCAAAATCTAAACAGAAAATCGCTGGAATCCAAAGATGTGTGCAGTTTTATAACACAGTAATAATCTATATTAAGTATATTTCTATAGTAGACTGAAAAAACCTGAAAAGGTAAGACTTGTTAAAAAGTCCAAGACAGATTTTGCAGCTAAGAAAGGGCTTCCAAAACAGCCTTTGTTGTGACCCTGGATTAATGTTTATAATTCAGATCTGGAGTAACAGAGCAAAACACTTTCTCCATGTTTGTAGAATGATGTTACTTATATTTGAATGTAAAATAAAGGTCTTTTTTTTCCAGGGTTTTAAAGAAGAGTTATTTTTTTAAAATGGGAAAGATGAGAAACAAATTAATCATTCATCACTTCTTGATTTTTTTTCTCTTTTTTTCCACCATCAGTTCCCAATCCAACCTTTATTGCTATATTGTTCTCCATGCTGTTCAATAAGATGGTTATTTTATCCATCAAAAAACAATTGTGTTTTGGGGTTGGGTTTTTTTGTTGTATTTTTTGTTGTTGTTGTTTTTGTGGTTGGTTTTTTTTTTTTGGTGATACTGTTCTTTTTCCCCTTTGTCTGTAAGTTTCTTTTACCTCCCCCATAACTCCTCAAGTGAAGAAATTATCTAACTCTGTTAATTTACTGTAAAAACATCTCAGCTATTGGAAAAAAACCTGCTTATCCTTTATCAAAGCCTTAGTAGAGATTTATGAGATATGTGACTAAATGATATAGCCAGAATTACAAATACACTTGGAAAACACAGTTACTTCTGTCAGGGCTAAGTTTGAATGTTGATGACATTTCTTAATAAATTTGACTGGAGTTATTTCAGACATTACTATTTTCTGCTCATCCCCCCCCCCCCTCCCCCCAGCCCTTTAACCCTTGAGTACTTGAACCAAAGTGATTCCACAGGCAACTTGCAACAAAACAGAAGCAAAGGACATTGAAAGGCATGCAGGAGACATGTAGTAGTGCTGCCTCAGGTGAGCATGCAACCTCATATAATGTTAAAGGGTGGGGCAGGAGGGAGTGATTTGATGTATACTTTCCTTTCAGTTCTACCCATCCTTTTATCTGTAAACCTGACCCCATTTAATGAGTGGTTTTACACGTCAGTTAAAAAATCAGTCCAACACAGAGGAAAAGCAGCTGTATAACAGTTTCTTCCTGTTATACACCTAGCTCCACTCCTCAAACTGTATATGTGCAATGCAGAATTGATGATTTGTAGGACAAAAAGGAGAGCTCCTGATGAGTCAGTTTACAGCTTCTCCAGCCTGTACAGTTACCTGAGAAAATGGTATAAATTACATATGACTTTATACCCAGGAAGTCATTGCTATTGCTGTTGGAAGAGCAGCTTTCCTTCTGGAAGGCACAAGGATTAACTCAAAGCATCAATACAGAAAGATGAGAGGTACCTGGTAAACATTGTGAGACATCAGACTACACATGAATACAATAGTCCACACCTGGCTATTAATTCATCTCTGTTCATACTGTCTGCAATATGAGTGTGCATTTTGTCGTCCTTATTCTGTGAGATATCCGAGGCAAATTTGTGCTTCTTGGCTTTTTACTTATCCAGAAGTTAAAAAACCTGCACCCTCTTTAGCTTTTGGGGAGATTGGGTGCAGACCCATTGGAAAGACATAAGCCTCTCAAACAGTGTTGCAGAACAGATAGGCAGAGTTGCTGGAAGCTGGGGAAAATACTCTCCATTTTCCTCTGTTGCCAGGAGCAGATGTATGTGGCTGTATGTTGTCAGCCACTCTCAACCTGCTCCTCATTTCTGTGTTTCATTTCTTTCATTTCCCAATGCAGCTTTCAGGCCAGGAGCTAGCAGAAGGAGACCTTACAGTCTGTGCACGGATGTCTGTCAGAACAAGATAGGACAGAGAAAGCAGCGTAAGAGGCTTGTGTTTGTCTGTCTCTCTGGGTGGGAGAGAACACGAGCTGTGTGTGAAAGCGTTCAGACATAGTGGAAGTGGAGAAGAACTGGGCTAGTTTTGCTTTGTTCAGTAAAATAGATAGAAGAACAGCAGTCCTGAAAGCAGCTGGGATCTTATCACAAAGGTTTTATTATGCACTGTAGTTGTACTGGCCACCTAAAAATTATAATTGTGCAATGTTTCTCTACAGAGAGTTCTCTCACATTTTCAGGGAGTGAATGATTTTGTTCCTTAAGAAGGAAAAAATGTGGTAATAAAGGCTTGTCCTCAGCTGCTGGTGACATTGTGAATGTTAAATGACTAAAAATACTGTGGTTTTCATTTCCTCATTTAACAAAGGGATAATTTTCATCTTAACAATGTTTTTGCTTTGTTGATGGCATAAAACTTTTACCTATTCTCTAACAGAAGCTGTTCCTGAAATGAGTACAGTTAGAGTTATGGATGCAGGGAAAGCGTAGGGGTTTGGAAACTACAATTTTACGCAGTACTGGACCCTAGTTTTGGTATGGCTCAAATTTCCTGTATTCTACCTGTACTTCCACCAAGACTGAGATAAACGTATCGATCTTAGATGTAACAGAGGCCATTCACTGCTGAACTGTGTAAACATCACCACGTCTCCTGTTCTCTGGAGTGTAGGCCATATAAACAAATTTTAAAAGGCATGTTTCTTTTTGGCATTCTCTGCAAAATTACATCCATGGAGTGAACTATTAAATCTTTTTTTTTTTTTGTTTCAAATTAGAGTGTCTGAAAAGCAGTGCCAGCTTACATTTTTTATTTATCTTATAAACTACCAACTAGAATTTATCAAAGTTTTCCCACTATCTGAACAGACAGGGTCAATCAATCTGCAAATAATCAAAGAGCAAGTGTTGCTTTTTTGCAGGCCACTTACTTAAGAGCATAAAACTGTTGTACTGTAGGAAAGATGTTAATCTCCTACCATGTATCAAACAAATTAAGGTTTTTAAACCTAAAGCACTTTGTTGCTTCTCCCAAATAGAACTCCTCCCCACAGACCTTAGTAAGAATTGAATGGTACTGTTTTTAATTTAATAAATCCATAAGGATTCTAGTAGATATCATCTGCCAGGTACCTTACTTTTTCAGCCAGGGAATTCACAGGGGTTTTATATTCCTAATGTTAGTACACCTGGGACTGGGAAGGCTGTTGGGAATGTGAAAGACAGCTAATAGAAATGTATGCCAACCTTATGGATAGTCTTAGGCTGAGGTTCATCAAGATCTCTACAGTGCAAGAGTTCAGTACTCTACAAGCAGCAGATGGATTTGAATCAGAGAGAGAGAGAGAGTGAAATGCTAAACACTCATACTTCTCTATGGTGGCAACTGTCATTGAAAATGCCTGCTTGCCTCCTAAGGTTAGGCTGAAATCAGCTAGCTTAAATTCTTATCCAGGACATGATTAATCAAAACTGAATTACTCCTGGCTGCAAAAATGTTTTCCAACATATTGGCAATGCAGTCATATTTATTAAAAAGAGAATTGTACCCCTAGGTTTTTACGTTTCCATTTCATACAGTTAATGCATTTCCTTAAGGAACATTTTATTGTGATGACAAACTGAAAATAACTGAAAGGAAAACTTGAAAAATATAATAAAAATGATCCTGACTCAAAGGAAATCTAAAATACATGTACTGTATAATGTCATTGTATTTGTTGTTTTAAATTATGTAAATATTGTATTGTCTGATTTCAGATATATTTGTGTGCTTCAATTACTCATTTTTCCCGGTTCACCTTAGGGGAATTAGAAATTTCAATTGAGGAAGCAGAAAGCTAAATACATACAACCACCCATCACCACCACCACCTCCTCCGCCAAAAAAATCCAAGCTCAAATCTAAACTAAAGGCTTTGGAAATATAAGCATCTCAGGCATAAGTATTACTCCATCTGGAGCTGGTTATTTTTGTAGTAGTTCTTCAAAAAAATGTAATGTTTAACAACATAAGAAGCCAAGAAGAAAATATTCATTAAACTTAAACACTAGGACCTGTACTTTGTGGTTGGAGGACCCCTCCTGGTGTGTTCATGTGCTTTCATACAGCAGAGAACCTTTTTCTGGAATTTACCACATAAAACTTACCAATAAATGGTAATTCATTGATTAGGAGTGTGAGCAGTGGTGCATTTCCAGTCCCTTACAGAGCTTAGTTGCTAAAAGTCTTACGTAAGTACTCCACAGCAAAACTGATGAGTTATTGCAAACCAAATTCATCTTGTCTTTAAGGAAGCACACATAAGTTGCCCAAAAGCATAGTTGGAAGGGTCCGTGCCATTCTTTTTGTGTGCCAGATTGGAGTGGTGCAAGCAGCTGAAGTAAGGAGTGGAGAAAAGGCATCAGTAGTTTCTTGACAGATCTTTTGAAAGGTGAGAGCTTGGCCCCAGTAAAGAGCAGTCTGAAGAGAAAATTCGCCTCTGAACCCTGGCAGACCAGATAAGTTTAAGCTGAACTGTGTAGTGCTGTTTCCAGTGAGGAACCGATGGGATGTATTTACAGTACTCCAAGTTCACTATTAATTTTTTTTTGTTGTTTGTTTGTTTTAGAAAATTACACCAACAGCTTCAGTATTCTACATCTGTATTTTTAAAACTTCAGAACATGCTGAACTTAAAAAGTTTTTTCCTTTCTTCCCCTCCCCACCTTTTATATTTAAAGCAAATGAGCTTAAAAAGACTAGAACATTCACATGTTAGAAGTGGGGTAGAAAGCACTACTAGAAATAAAGTTTACGTTTTAAATGCTGCATAGAAAAGAGCATCTATACATAGAAAACAGCATCTGATTTTGCAAATTTGAAGCCACCATTTACCACTAGCAACTAGAGTAGCTGACTCTAGATGAAACTGCATAACGGGGTTTGCCTCTGAGAGCAGAGGGCTGGACTTAGTGTGGGAAACCACATACTTCCAAACTGGAAGATGGAGATTCCCCTGTCTAATGTTACTAGGGCCTGAAAATGAATAAAACAGTAGAAGCAGAAAATAAAAAGATTATGTATGAATGAATGAACAGGATGAGTGTGTGAAGGGCAATATATATTCTGATGAAAACAAACCTTGAAATTAATCTTATTGATTTCTCCTCACTTTATTCACCAGTTATTATTGACAAGCATTAAAATAGAACTCTAAATCACCATATATTTGAGTTATTTCAGTTTCCATATTTGTTATCTAGTAATCTCCCGTTTAAAAATAGCATTTTTTCCAAGGACAATGCACAGAGAGAGCTGTCCTTAGTGAGCTGCCTTGCAATTAAAATTTTTTGAAAGAGGTTTATTAAAACTTGACTACATAAGAAAGGACATCCCAGGGAACCTGAGCTGCTTAATTCAATAAACAATAAGATGTGTACCAAAATTATTTAAGTAACTTAATCCTCTCACATGTAGTGTAACAGTAATTAAATAAGTTCTTTATAGAGGGCGTGAATTTTCTATGCAACAAAATGTAAAAATGGAAAGCTACTGTTTTACTGTTCTTTGTACTGCAACAAACATAAAAAGCACAATAGTTACAATAGTTTAAAATCAACTACAGTGATACTATCAATATCAACAGAATGGTTTCTAGAACTGCTTTTCTTCTTGTTCCTTTTGTGTATAGAATTCTATTTCCCTTGTAATTTCTTTGGCAAGTATCTTTCTAGTTAACTATAAGTACATAAATATTTATAATTATTTATAAGCCTATTTTTCACATCTAACTATTAATATTTTATTGATGTGCCATTTGTCTCTATTACTTTATGAAAAATTACGCAACTTCAATGTACTGTTTGTGCAAAAAGATTCCAGTCCTTTATAGAACAATGCAGCAGAACTTCAGAGGGGATTTTTGCTTGTGATTTTGTTAGGTCAGAATGTAATTTTACATGTACTCTCTGTATGGGATTTGCAGAAAAGCACTGTGTTCCCTTGAAGGTGTTTAAGAACATAATATAGTTTTGCTAACATTTTGATATATACTTCCATATGTTTGGGAAGGATAAAACGGTCTTTGCATTATTCAAAGCATATGGAATTATTTGTAATATACTTTCATGTCATGGAGAGGGGACAAAAATTAGAGCATGGAGGGAAATGAGGTGATTCTCAGGGAAATCTGTAGGTGCAGGATTTAATTCTGCTGAATCCACATAATTCTACTTGCAAAGTGGCAGTCAGTAATCTGTACATCTAGATTCTACCTAAACCAGTGATGTTATCCTGATTAAACAGAAGCTTCTTAAAAACAAATAAAGCATAATTTTTCACTGATGTTTTAGGCAAATTATATTATGATAAAGTACATATTGCCTGGGAAGAAAGCAGAGATTTAGTGCAAGAAGAAATGATTGTTAAAATGCAAAAGTGTAAATTTATGTTCTACTCAAACTCTGCTTGGAAGCAAAACAGTTGGAGCCTGTATATGTCTTTATAGGACATTCCAGCATAGCTTCCCTGAGAAAATCTTTTCAGAAGTACATTTGTGAGACGCCTTTCATGGTGCACTGCACGTCCATTGATTGTGCAATTTATGGTCTGATTTGACATAGAAACTTACTTATGTTCAGCAGCTTCTCCATAATGCAGGTAGCGAGGATACTTACCAGGTGACTAGCACAGCTCTAGGAGTCTGACAGACAGCTGTCTATGCAAACCTTAGCATGGTGAGGCCGGTTGTCTTTTTTGGTCTGCAAAATATGCAACATTACTTCTCAGGGTAGTTTACATGCCTCTCTGTCTCACATAAAGGAGGGAATGCAGCAGTGGAAGCATATAGACAGTGTTCAAAATAAGGTTTTGAAAGGTTTTGGCAGTATTTGGGGGTCTAGAGCAACTGTTTCCTGTGCATATCTACAGTACCGTATAAATTTTAAATAGCTTCAAAGTAATGCCTCAGGCAGGCCTAGAAATCAAATTTTAAAAACAGGCAGGATTTCAGCATCAGATTTTTACATCTGAAAGTTTAAACTGTGCCAAAGCATTCAAGTTTTCTGCCATCTGGTAGAATTTACCTCACCCACATATATACTAAACTGGCTTTTTAATTAAGCCCTTCCTTTATCCCACAGGCTACTTTCAGAGGTAACATTACAGATTGATGATATACTCTTATAGAAAGCTGTTTAATGTTAGTCTAGCCTCCAGTGAACCTACATTTTCAGCTTGCAGTGTGTGTTCATGGCATATATTTCCTATTACTATTTGTTTCTGAACACAAGGTGATAACGAGGAAATCAAACGAGAGGGTATTTTAGCAACATTAAAACTAGTGCCACTTGTGTTGGCTCATCATATTTGATATTAAGGGATATTCCTATATAAATGTACACTGCATTTCATGCCACTAGATGTTATCTTATCTTGAACTGTTTCAGTAGGTGGCATCTCAAAAGCTTTGTCTGCAGATATCTGATTTGTTGTTGGGTTTTTTTTAATTTAAGGTCACAGGATGAAGGGGTAATTCTCATATGTAGGTGTAGAGAATCTATGCACCATTTTAACAAGTAAACTCAAACAGAATTCTAATGTACAAACGCAAGAGGTCATCTACATTCAAAGATGTTACAGGGAAACTTCTGCAAAGTTTTGAGATGGTTCATGTACACCTCATTTATTGCTGGGTTTTCAGCCGTAGAGTGTAAAGCTTTTAAAGGATAAAAAAAGATTTTTTGTAAAAAAATCTTTTTTTTCCACTTCCCAGTAAAAAAAGAGTGTCATATCAGACATGAAAATCATAGTAAGTGACAGTCATGGAGATTTATAAGATTTTTAGTTGGTTAATGTAATTGCAGCTTTATAGTAATTCCCCAGATGTTAACCAGGACACATGAATAAATTCCTCCACTTAGCATCCAAATAAGGTTCAGAAAAGAAGAAAAAAAGAGGCCTGAATAATTAATTATGCATGCAAAGTTAGTTTCAGCAAAAGTAGCTTGTAAGGTAGTGCTAATGCAAGTGATGCTTGACCTAGAGATATTCTAATATATTTCAGTAAAACTGAAACCAATTTTCAAGCTTTTTTTTTTTTTTTTTTTTCCCTATTTCTTTTTAAGTTTATCAGAGCCTCCTCTGAAATACTTGGAGGGAAAAAAAAAGAACACAGCTTTGTACATGAAATGGAACTGTGGACTGTACTTTCAGTCTTACCGTTCAGCAAGTCAGAGGTTAGTTTTTCAGCCAACTGAAACATTGATTTTCATTTAAATCTTAATCTCAGCAGTGTTTTGCTATGTCATTGGCATTTGTGTTCTACATCAGGGGATTAATGACCACAGAATAAAAAAGGGAGTTAAGATATATTTTGTGTCAGAAAATGTTAAATAATGCAAAGCACCAGATTAGAATACAGATATTTTTGATAATTGATATATTGCCCTTGCCATCTTCCTGAGTGATAATTTTTTTGATTAAGTTTTCATCAGCATGCAGAACTGTAGCCTAGACACAGTATGGAATTTTCTTACTAGTTAAACATTACAAATTGCACCTAGTCACTTACTCCTGTTATTTAAATGTTCAGGATAAGAGATGAAAAGTATTCATTTTTAACTTAAATTTCATGAAAAGAAAAGCAAGTAGAAATTCTACTATATCTGCATAGTTAGACTTTTCATGAGTTTTGGGAGACAGAATTATTCAAATTTTTTTTCAACTACTATATCGGAAGCAATTCATGGTAATGTGTACTGTTTTACTAAATAGTATGAAGAGTCTGATTTGAATGTGTTTCTGTCTAACTGATATTAATATGTGACTTTCCTCAAACTGTCTTCCTTTCTAAAGAAACTATTTAGGGCGAGGTAGACTAAAGGGTTCTAGAAAACTGAAGAATTAAATTCTAAGTGAGGCAAAATGAAAGCATACTTAAAAAAAAAAAAAAAAAAAGGTTCCCCAGACAACAGCAACCAGAGGGAAACAGAACATTTGCATTGCTCATTTTTTGCACAAAGGTTACTTTTTATAGCATAGCATGTAGCTGTGAATGTCATTAGTTGAAATCTTAAGAAATTTTTGTGCATAGTCTTAATGCATGGTTTATAAGTGTACATATCTATATAAGACTATAATACTAAATGTAAGTAGGATGTTGACTAAGTATGTTTGTAATATATGTTAATGTTTTTAGCATATTGAAATAGACCATTTTATATTTAATTAAATGTTAGAATAGAGCTTTGATTTTTATGAGAAGAATTTTTCAGTTTAGAGGACAAAGTTAGGTTTCCCCAAACTCTAAAAGTCTAAGCTGCAAATTCCTGATAGTCATAATAAAAAGAAACTTGACCACATGGACAGGATTCTCTTTTTGTGTTGCCTGGGAATTAATTTCTGGTCACATTTAGAGATTTTGGCATTTATATATTCATGAATATTACTCTCTATGCTCATAGATCCAGTTCTGTATAACTGTGTCTGAAGTATCACTGTAGGTATTTGCAAGAGCTCATAACAGTTGGATAAGGTGTAAAATTTTGGTAGAGAATAAAACCCCCATTTTCAGAATTAGATCAACATGCAGCATATTTCTCTGCTCTGGCTAAACATCTGGGAGCTTATGAGTAGGATTTTTATTGGTTTGCCATTAAAAGACAAACAAAACAGACTGTAAAAGATAATAGCTTGTGCCCTGTGGCTGCTGCATCTCTTAATCAATGTACTTACAGCAACCTTCCCAGTTCCAACTTGTGCCACTTCCACAACTGCCTGCCTTTCTAGTCTTAGCCTAAGAAGTCTCAAGTTGTCTTTCACGCTGGCTAGCTTGGGATGAAATGTTTATTTTAAAGATTGTTTTTTTCTCTTTCTGGCAAAACCAGTGAAAGAATTGTGGTGTTTGTAAAACTGAAAAATATTGGCAACACAGTGTACCACAAGGAGCAAGGAAATAACAGAAACAAGGCTCATTTCATTCTTTCACTTCTGTTGCTGTTACTGGGGGTTTGTTTTAATTAAAATTTTTCTTCCTGTGATAAAAAGGTGTGGTGAAACCCTTCTCATGGAATCTGGAAACAAGATGAGCTCATAAATTGGGTTCATCTCTTCAAACATAACTACTCTCCCATGGTTCATAGGTTACTGATGCATAAAATTGGTCATTTATTTCTCCTGCGCACTTGGACTTGAACTACTGTCCACCTGTGTTTTATTCTTTTCTTAAAGTTTTTAAACTTTGTGGCCTTGATCTTTTTCATCTTTATGAAGATTTCAAATCTAGTGGGTATTTGGTTTAATTAAACCGTTGTAGCAGAGCTGTGTGGTGATATTATAGTCACTATGAGTTGAAGACTAATTACTTTAACTTAATACCTAAAGATGTAATGATGTGATATTGTTTTCATTTGCTTTCTTTTTGATAATCTTTATTTTCTGGGATTGTTATGTACTCAAATTCACTACAGAGTTTAAAAGGGTACCAGCCAATTTCATTTTTCCATTTAAGTTAAACCAGGACCCCCCCACTTATATCAGCAGGGCTTAATATTGAGATTGTGTCTATCTCCCTTCATTGTTTTATTCAGCTGTTGACATTGTAGAAGAAAAACAAAATTAAACAACAAGAGCCAGATCCACTGCTGACATTAAGGTCTTCAAACAATATCAATTGAAAGTCTGTTACAAAGGTTATAAAAGTTGCAGGCTGACAAACTGATATCTCCAGCTGTTTGGGGCTTAATACTTTCAGTAAGGTAAATGCTACTAGAAATAGTAATGTCTAATTATATCCAATCCTAAGTAGCAAAAGATCATCTTATGAGGTGTGTTTATTGAATATATAATTGGAGAAGGAGTACAGTCAGATGACTAGGAGCGTAAGAGAAATGCTCCTTCCTCTTATTTATAAGTACGCCAGCTACCAGACAGTTTAGGACTAGTAAAATTTTACAATTCAAAAGAGTATTAAGATTATTTGTTTCAAAGAAATAAAAGAAACAAATCACTATGTGTTTCTACAGAGGTTTAGTGATTCCCTCTAGCAGTCAGTGTTTATAGAGGGTGGGAAGATAATATGCGGTCATTGATATCCAGCTGATTTCATTCATCTTCTGCAGCCTAAGTAGGTGTAACTGAGGCCAAATAGGCTTGATATACCAGTGCTTGGTACTGTGATAGCAGTTATTACTTGTTTGCATTGCAAAGGTACCTACCTTTTCAGCCTGGAGATTACAGTACCACTGTGCTAAACAGTGTGCAAACTCTCCAAAAGATTGCCCTTGCTAAGAGAACCTGTGGCCTCTGAAAGTCAGACACAGACAAACACAAGGAAATAAGAGTATTTGTCCATATGGCCATCTGGAGCCACAGCTACTGCCTGTTTGGCCATTGCTAAGGTTTTTATAGGCTTGACATGAAGAAAAGTTTTCATCGGGAGATTTGAAGTAGGATTGAGAAGTGGCGTTATGGAAAAGTCTTTTGAAGGTGAGAGCACAGGTCAAGGTAGAAAATAGCATATTAAAACCATATATTAAAAATGTAGTGAATGGATGATGAAGGCTGTATTATTGGCTGATTAGAAATGGAAATCACCACTATGAGGCAATATCTAAGCACAGTTCTCAGAGGGACTAGCATGTTTTAGTACAATGCTGTTATTCATCTGTCCTATACTTTTACAGTTATATCATCAACTGGTAGGAATAAGGTGGGCTGTTAGATTATTCCTTCTCCCCCTCTTTCTATTTGACACTTACTACTTCTTTCGCTTTCTTTCTTTTGATATTCTGTCACTAAAGCTTCTTGGGCAATATTCCTTTGGGACCCTGAAAAGGATTAATCTCTGATATGAATAATATCTGCAATATTTCATATATTGTGGGGTGATGTCTGGTACCTGTCTATTTGTTCTCAGTTAGAGAATTGATTTCCTTTAAAAAAGGAGTGTCTGGGTCAGGTGAAACTCTGATGAGTGGGTGTCCTTTAAGAGCAGATGAGCCTCTGTGCAGAGTTTCAGCCTGAGAGGGTGCTGGTAAGAGGTGGGAAGAGTCACAGTGATGAACTCTAATCCTGCAACTTGATTAGGATTGTAGATTAGTTTGGGCTGGAAGGGACTTTTAAAGGTCATCTAGTCCACCCCCCCTGCAACAAGCAGTGACATCTTCAACTAGATCAGGTTGCTCAGAGCCCTGCCAAGCCTGACCTTGAATGTTTCCAGGAATGGGACATCTACCCCCTCCCTGGGCAATCTGTTCACCACCCTCATTGTAAAAAAATCTCTTCCTTATATCTAGTCTGAATTTAGCCTCTTTCTGTTTAAAAACATTACCCCTTGTCTTATTGCAACAGGCCCTACTAAAAATTCTGTCCCCATCTTTCTCTTAAGCCTCCTTTAAGTATTGAAAGGCTGAAATAAAGTAGTTGCCATAGAGCCTTTTCTTCTCCAGGATACTCTGGAGGCTACTTTCCAATTCTCTCAGCCTGCCCTTGCAGGAGAAGTGTTCCATCCCTCTGATCAATTTTTGTGGCCCTCTTCTGGACACCTTCTAACAGGTCCATGTCTGTCTTGTGTCACAGACTCCAGAGCTAGGCACAGGTGGGGTCTCACCAGAGCACAATAGAGGGGCAGAATCACCTCCCTGGACCTGTTGGCCATGCTTCTATTTATGCAGCCCAGGATACGGTTAGTGTTCTGGGCTGCAAGCACACATTGCCGGCTGATGTCCAGCTTTTCATCCGCCAGTACCCCCAAGTCCTTCTCCACAGGGCTGCTCTCAATCCTTTCATCCCCAGCCAGTACTGATACCGGGAGTTGCCCCAACCCAGGTGCAGGGCCTCACACTTGGCCTTGTTGAACTTCATGATGTTCCTTCCCACAAGCCCACTTCTTGAGCTTGATCAGGTCCCTCTGGATGGCAGTTCCATCCCTCCGGCATGTTAACTGCATCACTCAGCTTGGTCATCTGCAAATTTCCCAAGGGTGCACTCAATCACTCTGTTTTTGATTAAGATATAAGATAGTACTGGTCTCAATACAGACCCCTGAGGGACACCACTCATCACTAATCTCCATCTGGACATTGAGCCATTGACCACTACTCTCTGGATGTGACCATCCAACTAATTTCTTGTCCAGCCAATAGTGCTTCCATCAAATCCATATCTCTCTGATCTACAGAGAAGGGTATTGTGGGGGATAATTTCAGAGGCCTTACAGAAGTCCAGAAAGATGACACCTTTCCTAATACTCCAAAATAGTACTTTTGGACTCTATGATCTTAAACATCATTTCCAATCAAAATGATTGTATGATTCCCTTGTCACCTGATGCAGTCAGTCCATCATAGAAGGCTACTAGGTTGGTCAGGCAAGACTTGCCTTTGGTGAAGCCATGATGGCTGTCTTGAATCACCTCCTTGTCCTCCATGTGCCTTAGCATAGTTTCTAGGAGGATCTGTTCCATGATCTTCCCGGGCACAGAGGTGTAGCTGACAAGCTGGTAGTTCCCAGAGTCCTCCTTTCACCCTTTTTAGAACTAAGTGCAATGTTTCCGTTTTTCCAGTCACCAGGGTCTTCAGCTGGCTGCTGTGACTTTTCAAATATAATGGAGAGTGGCTTGGCAACTACACCAGCCAGTTCCCTCAGGACTTGGGATACAGGTTGTCAGGTTCCACTGACCATGTATGTTCAGGTTTCTCAGGTGGTCTAAAACCTGATCTTCTCTTACAGTGGGAGGGCCTTGCAGTCATCCACTCAAGAGATGTGGGATGAGAGGTTGTCAGTGAAAGCTGAGGCAAAAATGTTGAGTACCTCAGTACTTTGTCCATTGCTAACAGTTTACTGGTTATGTTCATCCAGGGTGAGGCAGAGCGGGGTATACTTTCTTTGACCTTCTTTTTGTGGCTGGCATACCTACGGAAGGCCCTATTATTCTTTGCATCCCTTGCCAAGTTCAATTCCAGATGTGCTTTGGCCTTCCTGACTCCATCCCTATACATATCACCATAAAGTGTCCCTATACTTTTCCAAGGATACCTGTCCCTGCTTCCACTGCCTGTGCATTTTCTTCTCACCCTTTAGATTGACTTGCAGGCCTTGACTCATCCATGCCAGACTCTTGTGTTCCTTTCCTGATTTCTTGCACCTGGGGATTGAGAGCTCTTGTGCTCTATGGAAAGTAACCTTAAAGATCTGCCTGCTCTGTTCTGCTCCCTTGTTCTTGAGGGCAGTTTCCCAGGAGTCCCATTGACTATCTCCTTGAACAGCTGGAAGGATGCTTTCCTAAAATTCAGGGTCCCGACTTTACTCCTCACCTGTCCCATGTCCCTCAGGATTGCAGACTATGCCAGTGCATGATCACTGCACCAAGGCTGTCTCCAATCCTGATGTCTCTGACTAACTCACTTGCACTGGTGGCAAACATGTCTAGTATTGCATCCTGTCTGGTAGGGCTGTCTGTTACCTTGCCTAAAAAGTTGTCCTCAATGCACACCAGGAGTCTCCTGGATTGCCCAGATTGCCTCAGAGATTGTAAAGGGAAACAGAGTTTCAGAGGGTTCTGAGAGAAAAAGTTACAAGAAAGCAGTAGGAACCGGGCCGAGTTTGCTGACAGCAAATGTACTGTGTTCTGCTGCAATGTCTTGAATCCTTTTGTAACTGTGTGTTTCAGTGACTTGTCCAAGGTAGCACACAAATACTTATAACAACGTTAGAAGCCAGACTGATGAACATTTACATTATGTAGTGGAAGGTGGTTAGAAATCTTCAAGGTAGCAGAGATCAGAGGCAGCATGTCCACACGATGCGATAGACTTTGTAGTTTTAATCCAAAGCAATATTAATGCAGGCAGAGTGCCATGTGTTGCAGCTAGGCTGTATGGGCTTTAGCTGGCTGGCTGGTAAGCAGCTAGCTCTGCTGTCTCTGCCTGTATTCTTCACTGATTCTTCTTTGACAGCATGGGTGGATGCAAGTAAGCCAAGCTTCTTTACATGTTTGCCTTTCTGGTCCTGGGTTCTAAATTAATTCCTTAACAATCACTGTAATCCTAGAATTTCCAAATATTTGGACTGTAGCCTGCTGCTGTCTCTAGATCCAATTTAGTCGAGTTCTCTTTCATTTTCCTTTGCTTTTAAAAGTTGGAAGGATTGCATGGTGCTGTGCCAAGAGCTGATGCAGTACTTGTTAATGAGTCAGAACACAGTATTATATAGAATGCATTAGAATATAGAAATTATTTTTCTTAAAAGTCATTCAAGTGAGAAAGTAATTAGAGGGTCATAAGAATGCTATGAAGAGGAATACTCTTACATAACCTTAACTGTTGCTAATTATGTGCCACATTATTAAAGCTGACCTACTAAGCCTGCCTCCTCAATATAGCACACTTCCTCAATGATTGTTAAAAATGTCTGAGTTCACTAGAGACTACTGGAGACACTATGTAGTAGAATGCCCTCCTGCCTATATATGCTCCATGTCCCAGTAACCAAGCCCCTTTTTGGCCCCAGTCCTTACTGGTAGCAGGAGAAGCTGGTTAATTTGACTACAAAGGAGAATATGTTGTAGTGTCTTTCTAAGCTTGTCAGCAAAGTGTTTAAGGAGGTTCTCAGAAAGGAGTTTGCCTGGGACTGACTGTGTTCTGGAGTAAATCTTGTGTTATTAACCACTTTAACCTTGGACTTTGCACCATCTGCCACAATCCATGAGGTGCTCCCATCTGGGAGGAGCAATGCCATCTCTCTTTGAAAGACAATAAGACATCTTCTCCTCCCTTTTCAAGATATCATGCTCAGTCTGACATTGTAGCTCTTTTTTTTCTGTGATGTGTTTATAAGTTCATTGGAATAAATGGAGTCTGAGTATTTTTGAGAATTTGAGCAAGCAGAAAGGGCTGGGAGGGAGGGAGAGCAATATACCTAAATGGTGGCAGCCTTTTCAAATATGTGATTGCAAGGGAGGGAGAAAAGGCAGAGCTTTAATGTTTGAAATGTGAAGTCTGTTGGAGTGAGATACTTTGAAAAGACTTCAAAATGAGCCCTGGATAAGTTTTGCTGCAAATGAGTAATGGTTTAAGATTTTCCTCTTGATCCTGGTGTGAAAGCCTCATGCCCGCAGATATGTCAGGAAGCTCTGAATGTTCCAAGCCTACAAAGCAAAAGATTCAAACATCCTCCCCGTTTCTATCTTATTTCAAATACTACATTTTCCTTCTAGGGGTCTGTATGTGCCGTGAGGTAGTGATCCTCCCCAAGAAATTTCCTAATGCTCTAGTCTCTGAAGCTCTGTACAGAGTGATCCACAGACCTGGGAGAGGCTGCTCAGGTGCTTGTAACTGAGCTGTAACCCTTAACTGTTAAGTAGAGGTAGAGGTTTTTTGTTTTTTTGGGTTTTTTTTTGTTTCTCCCCTGTCCCAATCATATTCTGTCAGTTTAATTTTTTTTCTGCTATCTTAAAGTTCTAAACCCTATGACTTTCTTCTATGGTCTTTCTTCCCCCCCCCCCCCCCCCCCCTCCCCTTTTCTGGTTTTACAATAATAAAATAGGCTGCTGTTGGCTTTTCAGTCATAGGAAATGATGTCTTATTACGAATGGAAGAAGGCATATGCAAGAAATTTTCAGTGGTGCCTTATATAATTCTAGGGGCTTAATACATTCCTTACTTCTTTACTGTTTGAAGGTATTCTCTAAGTGACCAGTAATTATTGCATGGCATTTTTCTGTTTCCTCTTGACTCTGCATGCTTTTCTCTCAATCTTAGAGCCTAAAACTTCTACTGCGCAGGGTCGTTTTTAAGACTGAGTGTATATATTTTAGGGAGATGTTGATATCGTCGGGTGGGAGTGAGGAACATAGCTTTGATGATCTCTCCTCCCATGTCACACTTTCCTTGCAGTTGAATACACCATCCATGACAGAAAACTTTGGTCTTTTCCATAAAAGCTTTAATGGTTAATGTTTGTGGCTTTGAATATTTTGAAGGGTTTTTTTTTTCTTTTTCTTGTCCTTTTTTGAAAAAGATGAGTGTCCTTTTGCTAGACAACCTTTTAATTGTGTTGCAGATTAGGAACTAAAATCATTAATCCCTGAGGACTGTTATTCTCATACATTTGTAGTGCATGTCTGGTGATCTTTAAATAGAGCAGTTTTCCCATTACTACTAGCAACAATGGTATTAGCATGGTAATATAATTGCTGTGGATTCTAGAAGAATGAATTGAGTTAAGAGTCAGGGGTTGGTTTCTTTTTGGTTTTTAACGTTCTCTATTTTGTTGCCATGTTTTTCCATTTTGCTCAGTAATCAGTGGGATATTTTTATTGTTGGAAATCCTCGCCCAAATATAGTGCAATGCAGTTTTGCAAATAAACACTTAAGACAGAAGAAAGAAACTGTTAAGGAAAAAAAAAAAAACCCAAACCAAAAAAACACCAAAATATTTCTACCCTTTAGCTTTCCCTCTTTTCCAATATGTTATGTTACTCTGTTTTGACTAGATTTTGATACAGCTAAGAATGCCATGGGGTAAATTGTGAAGAAACATATGCAGAAAGGATGTGCACTGCTTGCTCTGTAACAATTGCAAGGGTTGCTATTAGTGGGTTAGCACTTATTAGGACATGTGAATAAGCAGCATTGGACCCTGAGGGTATGTCTACACTATGCAGTAGAGCACAGCACAAACAGTCCCCAGCTCCAAGTAGGCTGGAGCATCAGCATGGCACAGTGCAGCAGCATATGAATGCCGACAGCAAAATCGCAAAATCGCTGTGCTGCCATTGCAGTTCTCAGCAGTACTAATGAGCACCAGTGACACAGACTATTTCTCTTGAAACTTTGTTTTACCATCTTTGTCCTTTTTTTGCTTTTTACATTGTAGACACAGCACTTGTGTAGGCCCATAAGAGGAGAACTGCCAGAAAGTTTATTTCATGTTGTAGGTTGATGAAACACTTGCATATATATATTCAATGCAGAATATATATTAAGATATTAAATATATAAATATGTATTTAATGCAGAATGATAAATATCAAGTGATGCCAACTTTATTCCCTGCAAAAGCTTATTTTGAAAGCAATGTGATGTATTAAAGAAGGAAAACAAAACAAAACAAAAAATGCCTTTGTTAATGCAGAACACATACATATGACTGCAAACAGCTGCAGTTTGGTTACATTTAGTGGTTTCTATTGCAACATATTATTTTTCTGGGATTATTATTTCATGTAAGACTTCAGTAGCCACTGGTGATATGAAGTTGTTAATTGATTTATATTTTGGGGGTTTGGACCCTTTGCAATATCAATGAATGATGAATTTTAGCTGATGTACATACAGCAAGGTCTCTGACACTCATGCTGTTAACCAGTAGTGGCTCCAGCTGCATGCTGTGCACATTACATCAGCCTGCTGAGCTGAGCACAGACATTCACCATCCCCTGTTTCTTAGCACTCTTGCATAGCAGGGGATGGAACTTAAGGATGTTTCTGGAAAACAAAAAGTTACCTGCATGATGCTCATCTCAGAGAAAAATGAAGGAAAAGAAACATCCAAGAAGGATGTTTGTATCAATGCAATGTTCACGAAAAAGTGTTCCACGAAGGAGCAAATGCAGTAATCAAGTATCCAAGCGACAAAAAGTGAGCAAAACATAGAAAAATACTGATGTGTAAACACTTATTCATACACATTTGGGGACATTTTTCATGTAGTTTTTACTTAATGCCTGTGGTGGGTGTACCTTAGCTGTCTGCCAGATGCCCACCCAGCTGCTGTTTCACTGCCCCCCTTCTCAACAGCACTAGAGGGGAAATAAGATGTGAAAGCTCATGGGTTAAGATAAATACAGGGAGATCCCTCACCAGTCACCATCACAGGAAAAAACACTTGACCTGGGGAAAATAATTCTGATTTGTTGCCATGTAAATGCAGTTGGATAGCGAAAAACAAATTTGAAAAGAACACACACCACACATGCACACACACCCCCTGCCCCAGCCCTCTCCTTTCCCCAGGCATACCTGGGAAGTATGTGCTATATTTATGTTGAAAAACTAAAATGCAAGACAAATAGTAAGATCAGGCCAGCATGTGGTGATAAGTAAGGACTTATGACCTGTATTTCACTTGCCTTACAAATTCCCTAAAACTTCTCATGACAAGGATCTACTGATGAGGAGGCAGAAGAGAAACTCAGGCAGGAGACAGAAAGTGCAGGGAGTCATGGCTGTGTTTCACGGGTGCTTTTTCTGCCACAGACCGACATTCCTGTTTGCTTGCCAAGGACATACCTGCATGGCCCAGCTGCTGGCATGCCACCTTTGCATCTGTACTTGACATTTTACCATGAACTAATCCCGTCTCTGGTGTTGCAGTTGGATACAGCACTACAGTGTGCAGTGCCAACTAGCAGTTAAAAGGAATAGTGGTGTGCAATGGCACATGACCATTTTCATATTCTGGTCAAAGTGGAGAAGGTTATTTGGAAGCGTGTTAATTGCCTGCTTTCAGGCAACTAGAGTTTTGTTATGCTCCCTTGTATCTGCCTGGTGTGGGAACATAGATTTAATCATGTCTGGGATTTTGCACAAAAGCAGATGATCACATCCCTGAAATGTTTCTTGGTAGTTCTCCTCAAGCTATTACACGTTATTACATGTCTTTAACTTAGCATTCTGGGTGCGATGCTAACTCCTCCATAATCAATTGCTAAATACCTTACCTGTTCCGGAGGGCTGGAATTGTAACAGTCGGTTTCTGTTAGTATTGATGGCTGCAGCCTCACTCTCTCTAAATAAGAGATCAAGAAAAGGAGATTGGATGGGGGAAAGGAGGTGATAAGGGGGACTGGAAACAAGATTATTAAAATTTCTGGTTAGGCGAATGTGAAAGGCTCATTTTGAGATTTTTCAAAATCAATCATTGCACAATGGTTATGTCGCTCTTTTCTCATTCATCATCTCTGTCCTTATTTCCCTCATGACAGTCATGTTGTTAAAATGTATTTAGGTAAAACTAAAAAGTGTCAGAGCATGTGTGTGTGTGTGCACATGCAGGCACAAACAAATGCACTAGGTATAAAACACCTAGCTAAAATATTGAAGTGTAAAATGATGCCTTACAGAGAAATATTAGTGGGTTTTGTACAGCTACTTTTAAATCATGACAATGACTTACATTTTAATTTTCTAAAATTACAGAAATACAGTGCAGTCTGCCAAATAATTTCAAAATTAAAGTATTAAGCAGAGATTCTAATATGACAGGTTATTATTGTTCTAAATTATTTGAGAAATCCAGAGTTCAAAAAAGCTATTTCTTCATCAGCAGCACCCTTTATTCACAGGTACTGAAATCATGACATCCTTTCTTCTGTCTTGTGACACAAACATTATCCGCCATTACATTTCCCTCACTGCACCCATTTTGGTTAAGCTTTGCATGCAACTCCATAAGACTCATTGCTCAAAAGAATGTTTCCCCAGAGAAGTTTCTGGTTTATAATCTACTGCCACTTGCTACTAGCTACCCACCACTGCTGTCAAAGTTAGTGTTGGAAAAATGCTGAAAAATTTTGCTGTTCCTCTGGTCCACAAACTTTTATGATGATGTGTTAAACCAAGAAGATAAGCTTTGTCAAATCATTTGCTTTAGGATCTAGCTTGTAACTTGCAAATGAGAAAAAATAAGTGTGCAGGCAGCCTGAATATTTAAAAATCCATACACAGTGGAGGGCAGAGGTTTTTTTGTTTCCTTTTTACATGGTAAAATTTGTCCCAGATATAGTCATAGCATACTGTTTCATTTCGACCCGGAAGCAGTCTCCTCACATTTTTCTTCATTTGTTTGCATTTCTTATGTACTCCTGCAGGCTTTTCCACCATTTTGTGTTTGTGCAAACTGCTATCTGTGTCTATAATGGGATAATTCACACTCTAGATGTATATCTTTCTAATAACTCTAACAAAAACTTTTTAAAAATATATGTATATGTGCGTACATTAGATATTTAAGTTTCTTTTTACTGCCTAATACTTTTGAATAAAAAGTTACAGAATTTCATGCAATTTTTATTTACTGATAGGTCAGCATAATTTTACCTTATGTTTTAAAAATGATCATAACTTAGATACTTGTTTTGTTGTCATAAATGGATTACTGGTACTTGATTATGAAGTAACAGGTTAGTTACTCTGTTGCAGAACTAATCTTCAAATAACATTAGTAGAACTTTGTCATCTTGGTATTATGTTATATCACTGTGTGCAGAACCAGATGGGAAGGGAAATGAGAAAACTCCCTTGGTACAAATGCCATCTGACAAGATGAAATAAAACCACCTGTTATGCTGTGTAAAGGCAGAGTTAAGGTTTCTTAAGACAGATGAAGGGAATTTTTTACTATTTTTCTTCTTTCTGCCCCATGTGGACCTATCATTTCTTTCTTACATTTTATTGGAATTGTTAATTGTATTCCTGAGGCCACAGCCCAAAACGCACAGTTTATCCAGTGGTAAATTCTTGCCTCTTTTTGTGTAATTAACAGTTATTGCACCTCTTTTGTGCTCTCCTTCCTTTCCTATACATACTCATTATCATAGTTTGTCAATTATCTTCCAAACTGTATTAAAAAAAGATAACTCTCTAACATTAGCAATTGCTCAGAAGTTGCTAATAGCTCTCATGAGAGCACTTGTCTCACCCCATATCTCCCACCTTATCAAAAGGTCACATTAATTACAGGACCCTTGCTGGGAATAAATCAATGTGTCAATCAGAGACCCACAATTGTGCTGCAGTTGGAAAGTATAAATTCCAGTACAAGGTTATATTTAGGGCCTGAAGTGTTTGGTTTTGGTTGGTTGTTTTTTGTTTGTTTCTTTTTTTTCAATACTATATTAGTGAGTTAACCTAAGCACAAAGAACAATGACAACATATTGAAGATCAAGTTTACATGTATTTTTAAATTAACATTTTTATTTGTACTTTTATTCTCAAATATTCATCTACTTCTTATAATTATAATCCACTATTCTTACATGTAAGTTCACCAAAATCATTGAATTCAGTTAAAAGTTAAAAAAGAAGGAAACATATTGAATTCAGGAGAAGTTCAGTTCCTCTGACAAACATTTCTGTATTTCTATATTTAGTCATTCATCTGAATATTCTAGTGTTGGATCATAAACCAATCACAACTGTAATAAAAAATTCCTTATTTAGTTTCTTTAGGTGGTGTGTTCACAGACTATAAGACTGTTTAGGGTATTCTTAACATTTTAGGACTGTTCTGTTGGGGTTTTTTGTGAAACAAAGCAGATAGTTTCTAACTAAATGGCAGTGGATGAGAAACTGCATAAACAAATAAGAAAGGAAAAATGTTCCATTTATCCAAGTGCCATTTTTGTTTTATTATACCAAGCTGGTTTCCAGTGGTGATAGACTTCATACAAACTCATTCACAGACTGCTTTTAAATCCCAAGACTTAGATCAGATTCTCATATATTGTTATTACCACCAGCCTAATTTTTCAAGATCTTAATTGTGTGCTAACTGCTCAAGCAGGTTAACGTAGAATTTAATTTGTGCTCATCAGCTTGAGGCTACAGAAGTGTGTAATAAACTTGATTCATAAACTTCTAATTTTGCTGGCCATTAAATAAAAAATAATTTATGTGTGCATATGTTAATATTACAGAGGAAACACTCTAATAACTTTCTAAATACAGTTGGATTGGTTATGTTACATCCATTTAATATGGTGTCTGAGTCATTGTTTTAAAACCAGACAACTTCAAATCTGATTCTGGTATTGCTGAGAGGCAAAAGTGGAAAGCTTCCAGCTTTAAATTATCAAGGTGGAGAACTCATGTAAGATTAAAAGTGAACAAAATACACAGGAGAATATCCTTAGGATGCCAAGCCAAATGGAGGAAATAGATGTCTTCTCTTCCCTCCTCCCTTTTTTAAGATTTTTTTTTTTTAAAAACAGAGTATAAGTTCCAGAGCAAGTCAGTTATTGCCATCTCCCCCTTATTGCTCAAATGGAAGAAAAAGTTAGCTTGTGAAGAAAACTGGAGTATGTGAAATGATCTTAGTAACACAGTACATCTCTAATTTAGGCTTATAAAAATACATGTTGTTGATATTAGGTAACTTACAGGAACCTGAGAGTTGATTAAAGAAAGAGATTTTTTTTTTTTGACCTGCCAAGACTTTCAATGCTACTGTTAAATCCCTAGGCAGAAAACAGAACATGAATAGATCGCAAAACTTTAAAACTGTCTGTGTTATGTGATCTGTTATGATAAGAGAGCCTGAATGGAAATTGAGAATTAAGCTGTAAGTACAGGGTGTTTTGGTCTTGACTCCAAACCCTGTGGAGGTTGCCCTTCTGGTCTGTGAAGAATATTGTATCATGCAAGTGTCCCCTTGAGTCTAAAAGCAGCTACTCTTGTTTTACTTGTCCACTTCTTACCTTGAACTGAAGCTGATGTGGGATGGGAAAAAAAAATCTTCCCTTTTACTTTTATTTCACATAGGAAAATTAGTATCAACTGAACAGTGGACATTGTGTAGCTGGCCATTACAGAGTGAAACATCCTTGCTAATCTTTCTGATGTTTGGTTTATGAGCTGAAGTAAGATTGTGTATGTATTTTCAAAACTGCTTAGAGTAAATAAAAGCCCCAAATTCCTCCATGCTATACTATGTGTATATAAGTACCGCCTCTTTTTATCTGCCAAGAAGAAATAAAGTTTCAGTGTCTCTGTGGAAAACACATTGTCAGAATCTCTAAATCCCATACAAACCTCTGAATCACCTAATTCCATTTTATTCTTTGTAAACTGGAGTGCTCAAACACACTTATTTTTGTGTGAAACCAAATAAGGATGAGAGTGCTAGGATGCTTCAGACAGACTTGTTGCAATCTTGTCTGTACTTAGAAGTCTTTGGACTTTTCTTTCAGTTTGAAAGTATGCAAAATACAATAATGAAGTGCTACATGTATATATGCCACAATGACTTACCACACAGAAAAAGAAAAAAAGTAAAAATAAAAAAAAAAAGTTGTTAGGAATGAACTTAAGTTTTGGATAAAATCAAACCAGTTTTGATTAAAATCCAACTGCTCTGGTTACTTGATGTTATTTCTGAAACTAAAAAGGAAAACCTGTGAAGGAAGTTTCAAATTTTCCTTCACAGGAACACAGCAGGAATTATTATTTTAATTTTGAAAATTGTGTGATGCTCTGTTCTAATCAAAGGTAAACCTGCAGAACAAATAGTATGTTCCAGAGGCTGATTAGTTTAGTAATGATGATACCTGTAGGCGCATAAGTAAACTTTAAATCTCAGTTTCTGGATTGTGTGTGACAAACTCTAAGAGGTAAGCTACTTCAGTAGAGAAGAATGAATCTGACTTGCAAGACTACACCTGATTATTTATTTATGTATTTATTTATCTATTAATTATTTTTAAATATTGGGATTCATTTGTGTCTGAAAATTTTTAAAACTAGCGTGCCTAATCAAGGTTCATCCATTTATGATCACAGTTGAACACCTTTGCTAGCTCCTTTTCACTTCTTGCATTTACTCCATTATTTCCAGTATCATTTAGATGAATAAAGAGAGTAATAAGTAATCAGAAGACAAAACCTGGGTGCTGCAGTTCATAAATAGTTGTGTCATTAGACTCATTCTCCTTCCATCCTTGGAAGTGCTTTGGAAGAAAGTGTGGCTGTAGCTGGTACTGGTAATTAGCAGTATGCAATTATAATTTCCAAAATACATGTTGTAATAGTTATAACCCAGATTACAGGGCATATCCAGTACCTTATGAAAGAAGAAGCAATTCCCATGAATAATTTCTAATAGAATGAATAATTTCTGACAGCAGAGTTCATATTAAGTGTACATATGTACCTTGGTTTCACTTAGGCAAGAAAAATGTTTGCTGGGATGTCTAAGAAATGCTCTCCTGAGTGTGTCCCATCATAGGTGGTAACTAGATTAGTGAGGCACAATTTGCCTTTGGTGAATCCATTTTGGCTGTTGATATATTACACCACATCTGGAGATACCTGTATTTACAGTTTCCCCCAAAATGTCTCCTTTCTTGCTTGAAAACTCTGCTCAGAAGTATTCAAGGAAATAATTGGATTTCTGCATAAACCACATAGCTGTACAGTGGATGTTAAACTGGGGGCATCCAGGATGCATTGAGCTTATCACTCATAATAAAAAAAAAATGTTAAGTACTGCAAACCATAAAGCCTATTTGAGGTACAGTGTGTTATTATGGCTTATGATTTGCCATAGAAAATAAAGCATTTCACTGATGCACTTTATTTATGCAGCATGCTTACTATTTCTGTTAGGCAAATCTTAGGTAGAAATATGAACTTTGTTCAGATCTGAGAAAAGTTTAGTGATTTGTTAATGCCTACCAAATAGTTACATGCAGTGAGCATAAGCTGAATATTAACAGAAAAGCTTTTGAATTTAAGCTGAATATTAACAGAAAAGCTTTTGAATTAACAGCATTGTGTTTATTCTGAGGCCACAAAGTGTTCCTTTTTAAATTAAATTAAATCAGCTTTTAAGAATCTGATAATGAAGGAGGTCAGATGCCCTTTGACATGCTGAAATATTATGCTAGATAAGGATCAGAAGTATTTTGATCTTATTTCTCTATTTTTTTAAATTCCTATTGTCACAGTCACATAAGCACAAAAAGAAGAGATTCAACTTATCTACATTCCAATTTGAAAACTATATTGACTATTCAGTCCTGCAAAGTACAAAGTATTCTGGTTTCTGTTCCCCAAAGCTCTCTAGCATCTCTTTGAGTCTGAGTACAGTACGCAACAAGCTTCTGATTCTAAATAGCATTACTTGCATGTTTAAAAAGAAAGATAGGTTTAAGTGGTTTGTTGATCATGAGCTTTACACCCAGCATCCTGCTGGTGAAACGTAACCTAAGGCTTCTAAAGCAGGGCTATAGCTGGGTGTGATTTGTAGAGGATGATGGGTTGTGTTCTGCTACAGTCCCATGAGTAGCCTCTCATATCTCTGACTGATTCCAGAAACAAAACAAAAGTCATTGTGCAGGGAGGGGCAAAAATGCAAAGCTGCAACTACATTTACTAAAGAACACATTCACTTGCTAAAGCTCTAAGTAAATTGTTCTAGTATGCAAATGATTGCAAATCTACTTAAAATACACATGCCTTAGGAAAATGGTATTAACCCTTATTATCAGAGGCATTATAATCACACATCAATTGAAAATTGGGCTACCTTGTAACACTTTTATATTACTGCTCAATTACAAATTCAATAGAAAAACAGCTACTCCCTCCTAACACATTTTTCAAACAATCTTCTCCATATCTACTTACCATTAAGGTGATCATGGAAACATTACTGTATGTTTCAGTGTAGTCCTCATTCTGTGCTCTTTTAGTATTTTAAGGTACAATGCTGTTATGTCATTCTACACAAAAATCTTATGGAATATTAATTTCAAGTAGTATTTAAAACACTCTCTGGCTGTGTTCCTCTGAATCTATTTACTTTTTAAATTTTTATAGTAATTGTTTAGAAAAGATAAACTTTTTGGCACTACCACATTAACAGCCATGCTTTTTCTACAATTAAGGAACAAAGGTCAGCCTAAAACCACCTTTCTTACAATTCTCAGCAGAGCTGATTGATTGACTGGCTTTATTCATTAACCATAAAACTTATTTACATATGAACAGTACATTCCTTTCTTAGGAAATTATAATCATTATTAAAGAATACCGCATTAGCTACATTGATTTTTTTTTTTTTTTTTTGCAATAATTAATCATGGATCAACTAAAATATAGGAAAATAATACCTTCATATTTTATAGAGTATACTAATTTTGCTTACCTCCCCTGATTGGTAATACTCTTTCAAATGCAAATCTCTAAACAATTCAAGTAGTTAAAGCTAAGTTCTCTATCTAGATACTTGAAAATGTTACCATTTTTAGGAAAAGCTTCTGGTTTACATTGATGGTTCCCATTCCTGTATCACTTTGAGTAGTCATCTGGCTAAAGGAGGCAGAGGCAAAAGCACAGACCCCTAAACTTTCTGCTCTTAGGAATTTGTAAACTGCTGCTTTTTCTTGTTTGTCTAACAAAAGGCTGTATTAGGATAGTGAACAGTGTTACTGGTCACTGGGAAAAGTGTGGTAGATCTTATTTCTAGACTTAACAGCTTTGGACATATGAACAAGTCATAATTTTCTATGTCGTTGATAATAACTTTTCAGTCAAAGAATGCAAAAAGGCAATTTTTAACCTTAATAGTTTTTAGATATTTATAAGGCTGCTTTCCATACATATTTTTAAAGATAAATAAATGCATTTAGGTCTTTTTCCCAAACAAAAGAGCAAACAGAACTTTTTCTGAATGCTTGCAGAAAATATGAGCTCTTAATTTTTGTTCCAGACTCTTTTCTGAGGCAAAAGATAGGAACCATTAAAGTAGTTTCATGTTCTGCCAAGGTATTTCCAATGCAAGTAAAAAGAAAAAAAGACTGTCATAAAATAGAAGTGCCCATCAAAGCTTCATGAGAATATTTGACAGGCAATTTAGCTGTCTAGCAGTATTTAATGCAGGCAGATAGTACACGTGTCTTTAAATTTTCTGGGTTCCTCTTGTATGGAGTTAGACACTATAATTAAATGTAACTGTGTTATTGTATTATAATGTAATTGTATGAAATGAGATATAACAGTAACTTAAAAACTTCCTCTATATGGTATTTAAATATATTTTGGTATTCCTGCAATAAAGTTAGCTTGGATCAGTAGTTTTAACATAGGTATATTAATCATATTTAATAAGACAAGAACTGAACTAATTTTACACATCTAATATCAAAGGGTTTGGGGATTTTTTGCTGGGTTTTTTTTTGTGGGTTTTGTTTTTTGTTTTTTAGTTGGGTTTTTTTTTCAAAAACCTGGAAAAATTATTTGTCATAGTGTTTCAGGATTTTATCTCTATCTTCCATGTTCTGGTCAGGAGACATCATGAAAGGCTACTGTTACTGTATTGCTGGCCCAACTCTGAAACAGGTAAAGTTTTCATGAAGAATGACTTTCTTGTAATTTTGTAATTTTTGACTGTTGGACATCCATGTTTCTTAGGCAGGGAAAGTTTTATTACTAAAATATCAGATCTATCAAAGGAAACCACTCTGGTAGTATTTTCTTGATATATCCTATTTTAAAATGTTTATTTTAAAAGTAAATAATAAAGCCATTCATTTATTAATAGTTAAACAAAACAGATGTTTAGGTAATTCATCTAAGAATACCTGCATATGCTCAGAATACTTTATACACCTCTTAAAATGACTTTAATGTACCATGGCAGAAAAGTTACTGTTTTTGCAGATTACCATGTTATTTCTACTGTATGTCCCTTCTAAAGATTATTTTTTTCCCCCAAAATTAAAACTTTAAAGGTCTGCTTCACTCTTGGGATCTAAGGCTGGTTGTAGTGACCTGCTCAAGAAAGTAGTTTGGCTTACTGTTCATTGGGAAATAAGCTAATAACTTCCTTCAATCATTCTTGAGAACATACCTGAAATTCCTCCTCTCCTGGATAATGACCCTCCTCTGTTATGGTTCAGTCAGTGAATCCAGATTTCTGAGTGAAACCAGCAGAGAGGTGAGCAGTGATGGGAGGCTGAGTGTGTCTTTGCTACACAAGGAAGCAGAGACACATAAACACTTCTACTGTCGGACAAGGAATTAGGATTCCAGGTAGGATATTGTAGCTACAGGAATGAGAATTGCAACCTGACTCTGGAAGATACTAATGCAAAAGATAACTGTCTTCAGAATCTTACAGTAAGCATTGCATATATTTTGTGTGCATTTGTAGAGCACACATACAGTGTCCATTTATAGAGTTCAATCCAAGGCTAACTTTAAAAACAGACAGACCTAAGGCATGGCTGTTAGATAGGGTTAAATTACATGAATTAATGCAACTTTTAGAATGTCTTCAATGACTTCCTACATGTGTATCTTTTTTTTTCAGT
This sequence comes from Falco peregrinus, assembly GCF_023634155.1. Taxonomy (NCBI): domain Eukaryota; kingdom Metazoa; phylum Chordata; class Aves; order Falconiformes; family Falconidae; genus Falco; species Falco peregrinus. Next base: position 88,986,674 of record NC_073723.1, read on the forward strand.
GTAATAGCCTACTGTAGATTGTCTATCTACAGCCGAAAAAAAGGAGGAAAAAAAAGTCAGTTTCCCCCATTCTGTTTTATAGCTTGTATACAGTGAAAAATGTTCAATTTGTAAAGCAGAGGGACATACACTAGTGCCAACAAAGAAAACACTGAAAAAAATTAATTTTTTGTTAAGACCTATAAACACCATATAGCACAGCTTACAATCAATGGTTGATTACAATTTATTATATTTACCATTAAATACATCACAATTTCATATTGTATTTACAAATGTTTTTCCTGTAATTTAATTTGTGGCTGCATGCAATGTCATATATTTTATAAACAAAGCAGGGATACACAACTGTGCTACATGAAAGTTCTTTAAAATATAGTTCATGCCAGGGTCAAAAGAATGTTTAATTCTCTTGGTTCTAGAAATGATTTTTCATCCAAAATGGGTAATTAAAAAATAATTAAATCCCTTTTAGATTGCCTGCAGGCGACTTTATAATTTAACTTTATTATTTTTGTAGCTGCATGGATTCTAAGCCAGCATGATAGATCTGTAATTGTTTTTATTTCTCTATTTGCCACGTTTAGTTTTTCCCTTCTCTCTCTGTACAGCAGGCATTGTCTTCATTTTGGTTTTTGCTCCAAGCATGCTGTTGGTACACAACAAACAATAAATACTAATCACAGTCATCATTCATATTCTGTGATTCTTAGGGCTTGATGTAAAACCTGCCAGAGTTGAGAGGTATCTTTCATGCATAGCATGATAGTTAGAAATCTGCAGTCAGAGTTAGGATGTGATTCTTACCATGGTCCTAGGATTGACCTGCATGAGTATGTGGAGATCTTTTTACATTTCTGTATCGCAGACAGGCAATATATAGAACATGTACAATTTTGTTTATTGAGATGGCAAGCTCTCCAAGGCAGGCACTGTCATTCTAAGTTTGTCCTGTCTAGAGCTCAACTGCAAGAGAGCTGTTTGGTGACTGTGTGTCTTAGAAGGATGTTATTGTGACATAGTGGAGAAATACCTTCTGTTCAATGACTATTCCTGAATCTACTGGTATTGAGTCAGAGAGACCCTGTTATGACAAAACCTTATGCAATTAGCATCAATAATGTATACACTCATACCAGCTACGTTATATGATCAGTACTAGAAGATTCAGAAATGTTTGCAGTTGTCTTTCCACAGAATGAATCTAGGCAAGCTGCAATATCATTCTATGACAATAATAAATCTAAATGTATAATTTTACTATATGAAAATTTTAATGTTTTTCTATAGGTAGTTTTCACTTGTTTTGATATTTTGACATAGTCCTGTTCAGGTTTACTGTTCTATCATTTCAAACATGTTTTTAACCAGAAATGCAATATTTTAGAAATATTTTATTAGACCATGTACCTTTATTTCAGTGAGATTTCTTTCTAATTACACTGGACTGACACCTGTTCTCTTGAAAAACCTCCTCCCTATTTTTCTTCAGCTGTTCTTTTATTAAAAATCTATGACCAGATTTTGGAAAGTCTGCCTATGAGTTCAAATCTCACAATGTCATTCCTCAGCTAGAGATTAAAAAATAATATGGAACAATCTGATGCAAGCCTCTTTCTGCCTCAGCTTTATAGCCTATTTTTTCCTGTTTCTCTCTGTGCCTAGGAAAAAAGAATAGTTTTTGTTCTAAAAGTCAGATGTCATCAGGAAGTGGGTATTAGAAAGAAGCCAAAGTTATTATAACTTTTCTTTCAGTGCACTTTGGTAACTTTGTTCCTTAAAAATGTATATTTATGATGATCATGGTGTAACACATCTTCAAGTAAGGGGACAACATGCCAACAAAAAATCTAGAATGGTTACTCACAGTATAAATATACATCCAGCTTTATTACTGGTTTAGAATGATATTACAACTTGTAACATTTGGGAGTATGACTGTCGGTGATGTTCTTTAGGTAAAGTCTTGCTCCAAACACTGTGTTGACTCAATACTTGAAATGGCAGTGGGGGGGAAGCAGCATTATTGTCACATTTGAAAGAGGCATCACATGATTTTGTTAGAAAGCAAAGTGCATGTAGCAAAGCCAACTTTTATTTGTCAGGAGGCATGGTACTGTTGTGGAAAATCGGGGAAATGTGTAGTGAGATTTCTGTAATTTGGAGACTTTAATTCAATTGTCAACATGTCTCTCAGAATACCCTAACTGAAACAGACTTCTCATCTTAGTTCAGAAATCACAGGTTACAGTGCCTGTATCATGTAAGGATCGGTACTGGATGCCAAAATACTGATTTGAAACTTTTTTCTCTTTCAAGTCCCAGAGAATTTTCCAGAGTGCTGGAGGCTGTCCCCCAGATGTCTCCCGCATTGCCTGGACCCGATGCTTCCAACTGTCAGCTCTGGAGCTGATGTAGCAGCCCTACATTTGAGCAGCTGCAGCACTAGGAACGTTGACTTACAGAGTGAAAGGACACTCAGGCTTCTGGCAGAACTGCCAGGTGGCCTCACAGGAGGTGGGCACAAGATTTCAGCTCTGTAACTCAGGAATAGTCTGTTTTGCCAGAGCAACAACTTTTCTGTTGCTGCAATCGCTTTGCTTTTAATGAAGGTTTGGTTCCTGTCAAAAGCCAGTATAGAAGCCCTGAGGACACAGCTGGATAGTTTTCTGGATAACACTCGTATGAAACTGAAATCAGCCTGTGATCTGAAATAGTGCAGGGTTCTTTCTAAACTTGTGCTTCCGTTGAAGGTAAAGTAGTAATATATGTTTAAACCAGAAACATGTATTTCACTTACCTTGTGTCTAAAAGGTTTCAAACTGCCTACATTAATGTAGGGTTAGAATGAAATATCAAACTTCTAGAAATTAGATATTTTGCATAGAACAAAATGAGAGTAGATAATATACTAGTTTGTTTGGCAGTCTGACAGGCAAATCAATCTACCGAGACTCAGGGAAGTGTCCTAACTGGCTTGGTTATGGAATTCAGTTTAGTTCTCTGAGGCATTTGAAATAGGAGAGGTATGTTATTTTACGGGAAAAGAAATAATTTTCAAGAATACAATTCTTGTTAATAAAAAGGAAGAAAATTGTTCAACAACCTGACATGTTCTTAACACCTTGTCTGTAGGTGTGTAACACAATGCAAACAGATGAAATGTCAAAGATGGCAGAAGCAGCTTGAAGCACAGTCTGCTTAGTTTCTTCTTACACCTGAACCACTAAACCAGGCTGCCTCCAACTGAGAGCAATCCAAGTAGCTTGTGGAGTCAAAATACCACACCTAAGGAGAAAAAAAAAAAAGAGAGCGCTATAATTCTGCAACAGGAAATTCCTTTGTATATGCAATGCATCACAAAAAAAGTGTTCCACGATCATCTTACTCTAAGTATTGTGAGGAAATTGGAAGGAAAAAAAAATAATACTGTGTCTGCAGTCATTAAAAAAAAAAATATTTTCTCTGAAAATTTTCAGCAGTATTGCAGTTTAACCTCAGCCAGTAACTAAGTCTACAATCATACTGTAGTTTGGAATATAGATTCTCCAAAAGCTGACAATGCCTAAGAAAGCCCGAGTTTCTTTCTTATTAGTTGATGGAGACATAGCTGTTACTTTGTTGATCACATCCATTGGCATCTCACAACGTCCACCTTGCCATTTTATTCCCAACAGTTGGATCTCTTGTGCAGGTCCCTAGACTTTGTGTTGTGACAAAACCAGCTGTCAGAAGGATTTGGATTATTTTCTTCTCTTTATCAAAAGCTTCTTCTGCTGTATTGCCCCATACGATGATGACATCAATGTACTGCAGGTGTTCTGGAGCTTCACCCTGTTCCAATGCAGCCTGGATCAGTCCATGGCAAACGGTAGGGCTGTGTTTCCACTCCTGGGGCTGTTCATTCCAGGTGTATTGGACGCCCCTCCAAGTGAAAGTGAACTGTGGTGTGCATTCAGCTGCCAAAGGGATTGAGAAAAAATCATTTGTGGTATCAGCAGTGGCATGCCCCTTGGTGACCTGTGATTCCAGTTCATATTGAAGCTCTAGCATGTCTGGTACAGCAGCACTCAAGGGCTGCCTGACTTCATTCAGGCCACGATAGTCTACTGCTGTGTCTCCATTCTCCACTCAACCTTCACACTGGCCTTATGGGGCTAGGAAAGGGGAACGGGTCCTGCTGATCACTCCTTGGCTCTCTACTTGGTGAATCAGCTATTGGGTGGGAATTGGAGAGTCTCGGTTGGTGCAGTATTGCCACCGGTACACTGTGGTAGTAGCAATTGGTACCTGCTGTTCTTTGACTTTCAGTAACCCCACCACAGACGGGTCTTCTGAAAGGCCAGGCAAGGTAGACAGATGTTAAATTTCCTCGGTTTCCAAGGCATCGATACCGAAAGGCCACTGATACCCTTTCAGGTGCTTGAAATTCCCTCTCCTAAGATAGTCTATGCCCAGGATGCACAGAACCTCTGGGCCCATCACCATGGGATGGTTTTGCCACTCCTTCCCAGCCAGGCTTATTTCAGCCTCCAATACAGTCAGCTGTTGGGATCCCCCTGTCACTCCAGAAATACTCACTGGTTCTTCCCCTTCACTGTTAACATTGTTCTCGCACCAAATCCAAAACACAGCACTGCACCAGCTATTAAGAAGAACATTAACTCTATCCCAGCTGAAACCAGGACAAGTACTTCTTCTCAAATTCTTTTTAGCATTTCCATTTTGAGAAATATTCATATTTCACCTTTATACACTGTTTTGAAATTATCACATAATACGCTTTTCTGTGGGACAATTGCACTACTTTTTCCCTCACTTATTGTTCTTAGAATGTTTTGCCTAACAAAGATTTCCATAATTTGCACATAAGCTTGGAGATTTTGACTGTGAGAAAATTTTATATAATAAATTTACCAAAGGATAGTGTCTTGTAATCATGTTCTGAACTGCTAGTTTAGTTGATTTATTTAATAATTGGGAGAACAAATATATGGAATCTGTTTCATTTTGCTGTGGCAAAATAGGTTTAGTGGTTAAATACTTGTTCCTTTTAAAAACAAATAATCTGTTGGCATTGAAAAAGAGTGGCATTTGAATGAAAATTTGGGAGCAAAACAATGGAACAGGAAAATTAAGGTTTAATTTCAGTGAAAGACTGGAGATTTAATTCTCTTAGCATGTGTACATGATAGGTTGTAGGCTTATTCAAGTATTAACAGATTCTAATGCTGCTACTTTTTATGTTTTTATAGGCCATGCCATATAGCAATATAATGGGAATGTTTGTTAACAGAATAAGGACATAAACAATAGCAGAAAAGGAATGATTAGGTCATTTTTGGCATGCCTGGTACATATTTTGTGTAAGTTCTGTGCTTTTCTGTTCATATGATAGCTGGGTCACCAGGGAATCTTGAAGTCGTCCCATGACACATTTTGTTCCCTTGGTTTCATTTGCCATGCAGGTGCTCCACTTGTTAAAATAGAAACAATAATCACTCTTCACTGCCCCCAAAATCCTGTTATAAGGTGCTTACAGGTTTTGGACAAAAATCAGAGAATATTTATTTGATAGGTCAAGGAGAAGTAGATTGGGTGGGGAGGAAGCAAAATGAAGTGTCCTGGGAGATTTTTACTTTGTATTTTAAAATTGAAAAATACTTATCCATGTGTACTAAAATTAACCAAAAGAGTGCCTGAAGTTTGAAAAAACTTTCACACCCCTTTGAAACCCTTTTTGTCTGTCCTTCTTTCACAAGATATTACTAGTTACACTGAAAAAGGAAAATCTTGCGGTCTTTCTTTGTAGACTATGGTGCAAAAAATTGTTTCCTAATTCTTGTTGATATCAGCACCTCTTTACATTTTTAAAGATATCCATACTTCAGTTCTCAGAAACACTGTTTCCACAAACCAGAATGCAACCAGTTTTATGTTCAGATTATCTTGAGAAAAAATATAAACAATTATTACATGTACAGGCTAGGCTTACTGAATTCAGTCCTGACATTTGGAACGGTTGCAAGAGAAATTCCTCCTTCCATATGGAAGGAGGAATTTATATCTCTGTATAATATATGTATATAAAAATATATATTTTAATGCAGCAAATTAAAATGTATCCTGTGTAATTAGCAGATTCAACATGAATGGCTTATTAATATATTATGTGTTTTCATAAATCATGGATGCTTTATTGATTTGGGTTATTTTGGTTGGTTGGTTATGGATTATTTGGGGGGGGGTTGAGCAGAAATTTAGATAAAGCCTGAAAAACATGTTTAGAGCCTTGGCAACCATAGTGAATCACATGATTCAGGATTATGAAAGTCATTGGGACTTATTCTTAGCATAAACTGTATATCTGTACTTAAATATAATACAGACTGATGTGATATGTAGGTATAAACTATCCATGTATGCTTAAGCCTTATATCTGGTGAAATACAGGAAATAAGGATATTAATTCTCTACCACTCCTTCCCTGTTTTCTGTGTTGAAGGAAGCTTCTTGATGTACCTGAAGTAGTGAAAGTGTTAAAAAATGAAATGAAAATTGAGAAAACGCAAACTATGTTTGTTTTGTTATACCTTTTTTTAGAGATAAGAGCAGATAGAAGCAGGTTTGCTCACACAAATCCACATTATTATTTAGAGGAATGAAAATGTAAATATATTATTTGCTTCAGAGAACAGCTGTAGGGAGGCACTTGAGTATTACACTATATACCCAAGAGAAACTTATATAAGGGGAAGCAAGAAGCTCCCCTGTAATGTGTCTGACAAAACCTACGGAGGAATATAAAGTACAAGATTCTTGAAGCTTATAATTTACACAACTCCTAACAAATTACATAAGTACCTTAGATTAATCTACTGTAGTTCACAAATGAATGCTTTAAAAGATAGAAAAATATTCAAGTTTCAAAACTGTTTAACGTCAAAAAAGTGAGGAAATTATGCAGATTTTCCTCATGGAATAGCACAAATCTTTGTAATTGTTTTGCTTTTGAGAAGAACCCAAGTCATCCCTTTAAACATTCAACTACAAATATGGGGCCAAATGGTTTTCCAAGTTCTCTTGGAATTTCAGCATAGATAAGATAGTAGCAGTTCCTTATACTTTCGGGAACACCGAGAAATTAGTTTTTTTTTATTTTAGACCATGCAAAATTACAAGATTCCGTCTCATGTTTTTTGGTTTTTTTTTGGTTTTTTGGGGTTTTTTTTCTTTTTCTTTTTTATTTCCTGTGGTCAAAGGTAGTTTTCAGTTGCATAGAGATGTAGCTTACAGTATAAAATAAGAAGTTTCTGAACTCAGCTTTGTGGGAACATTAATATTAAACAGAAGATAACATTACAGGGTTCTTGACTTTCCTTTTTACAGCTTCTGGATTCTTTGCTGGGAAATGCAACTACTTGTCTTTTTTCTGTATGCAGGTGAATTTTGGGATCTACATATCTGAGACAGATTTAAAGCCTCCAGCAACCAGTAGTGATGGTCTTTGCTATAAAGAATTTCAGCAGAAAATATTAATGCAAAGCAGTGTCCATAACTGTTCTGGGAAAGATGCTGCTGTATTTACTCATCTTGCTAAATCTATCTTGCCCACACCCCTTTTTGGAAGACCATAGGCAACAGTCCCCTCTTTCACTTAAAATTCCATGTAGTTTCTGTCAAAATAGGGTTGCACTGGGGGAATAGGACAAATTCAATTGTTTAATTGAAAAATATGAACACAATTAATTTTAGATTTTAACTATGGAAGTTTTTTTGGAAGACTTAAATTTGATTAAATTTGTTAAGTTGAACATTGGGGTAGTTCCACCACTTGCACTGTTTTTATGCTGTTGAGACTTACTTATTATAGGCTTCCAAATATAAAAAGACTGCTTGTTCATAGGTCTCGTAGTCATGGTTCGGTTTAAGAGTCCACTTGTATTGTGTATCCCTTCTTACATCCTACTCTCATATACTCCTGTATGTAAAACATGAAAGATTTCAATTTTACATGTTGGATGTTTTCTGTGTGTTGTTTTTTTTTCACAGTCAAGAGGACAGTTTCTTTTCTACATAAGAACTGTTTTCTATTTGAAGTCACTCCAAACCTCTTGCCTGAAGGCTCTGAATTGTTTTGTACAAATTATTTTCAGATAAATTCTCCTTAATCCTGACATTTGTTTGCTTGTTCAATTCTGCCATGGGTTATGTCTTCAAGAACAAGGATGCTTTCTTAAGTAAGTTTGTTAAAATGAGCTCTGACTTCACTGGAGCTTAAAAGCAGCCAGAATCCCTCACACACTATACTAATCTTTTTAAGGACATGTTGTAAAGCTGAACTTCCTGGTTACTTTAGGTGACAGAACCCTTCTATGAGATAATTAATACTTCACTGAACAGAAATAGGAGGAGTGCAAACCCCCCCCCCAAATCTGCATTTTTTTCTTCATGCCATCTTAATGTTGTACAGGCTTTTTATCAAAAGAAGAATGAGAAATACATGCAGAGGTCTATAATGGTTACTGATTTTAGTGAAGAAGGAGAGTAGGATTATAAAACTGAGAAGTAATTTTAAAGATTTCACTTCAGAATTTAAGAAGATAATATAAGAGGATATATGCTCCTCGTTGAGTACATGACTGCCTTGACTTGAAGGAGCAATTTACTTCTCATCTTCATCCTATCCATTTTACTTGCACCTGTGTTGGGGGGAAAAACACAGAACTGGTCTCCTGCTTGTGTTAAGACTGGTGGAGAGATTTAGTTTGTGCAGAGACTAAATGACTACACTTTCTTCCTTTTGCAGCAGCAACACCACTAATTCATGAAATTGACTCCCTGGACCTCTTTTTGAATGGCTGGCAAATCTGTATATTGGATTATGCATTATGCAATATGGATACCTAGAAAATGGGATAATGTGAGTGATGGCTTCCATTAAGATTCTACAGATTTTGTATTTCCTCTACTATACCCCTGTTTCATATTAAATTGTATTGGCTGAGGCATAACCACTCCTGAATATTTTCCTGTGTGATGGACAATAGTGTTTTGCACCAAAGCTATGTCTTCCTGACACTTAGTATTTTTTCTTCCAGAAAGAATTCTTGAGTAAAGCTTACTATCATTTCCATTTCATTGTGAAGTGAATTACAGCTGTATTCATAATTCCATGTAATAGTGACTATCCTTAGATATCAATCCAGAAGAAAGTTGAGGGTTTTTTTCTATTTTGTGGGGGTTTGCTTTTTCTGCTGTTTGTTTGTTGTTTTGTTTTCTCTCTCCTGATTTGTATTGTTTTTCATTAGAAATGCTTCTGAACAGTTATAAAGGTGTTTTTTTTTTTTTAGTGAGTGTCACTTACTTATATTCTGAATTATCACTGCCTATTTGTACTACATACTATTTTGTTTACCTGGTACAGTGACACTGAAAGATATTTTCCCTTTTCCCTTTTCCTTTTTCCCTTTCCCCTTTCCCCTTCTCTTCTCTTCTCTTCTCTTCTCTTCTCTTCTCTTCTCTTCTCTTCTCTTCTCTTCTCTTTTCTCTTCTCTTCTCTTCTCTTCTCTTCTCTTCTCCTCTTCTCTCTCCTTTCTCTTTAACAAAAGTATACTTTCTAGAATCAACTTCCAAACATATTAGTTGTGCTTTTATGATACAGCTTAATACTTTAAGAATACTTCAGTTGCTCTGCAGTATCAAAGAGTATCCAATTAAATTAAGTTGGCATCAAGAAATATGTTGTGCTCCTGCAAAAGGAAACACTCTTACAACTCATGGAGAAATCTTAATGTCAATGATCACTTTGCTTACGTATTTACCCTAATTATAAAACATTTTCTTTTTTTAAAATGAATCTTACGTAATATTCAAAGTGTCTATTTTACATATCAAACTGCAAGCTTCTCTTCAATGTGGTTCTCAAACTATAATGTGCAAAACCACAAAAAGATTCTACTTATGGAATTGTATAATTTTGCACGATATGTATGTTGAATTTCCTTTTGTTTCCTTTAAATATTTGACCTTACTATATATTAAGTCAGGTACTCTTGCCTCAGGGATGTATGTCTTAACTACTGGGTGCAACTCCTAATGTTCTGTCTTTATTGTTCTCTGTGTTCCTACTGTAGTTTACAAGGAGGCCGAAGCTTAGGACATCAGTGTAGGAAGAGTTTGGAGAGTTCACTTAATCAAGCTGTGATAATTGACAGGGTAGATAAACTAGTAAATAAGATTATTGAAAAATATGGATAAGATGAACTAGATGAGTAAACTGCATTTAATGAATGAAAAAACCCAGAAAAAAACTATCTTTTTTTCATTTGCTTAACTAGAAAAATTCAATTTTAAATGTAAAATAAAACCCAGTATTTATGAAATGATATTCCATCTCACTAGAATTATTCCCTATTCATTCGAATCTGTATTAAGAGTACGCCTTTCTTAATTTTGCTGCATTGTACAAGTTTCAGATTACATTTTCTGAATCCCACAAGAAAGCACTGATTCTGAAGTTCAAAAGATCACCCTAGTCTGAACCATTTCTTCTAATAATATGAAAGCCTGGTTAATTACAAAGCTCAAAGCAGTAGGCTTTGAAAAAAGCCAGTAACAGAACTCCTCTATAATCCACAAAGTTTGCAGTAGTTAATAGGAGTGAAGTTCATCCAGCTTTTTTAGAACAAAGACATACTTCATGTAAAGAAGAGCTTTCATCTTAACAACAGCTGTTTGAAAATGAGCCTTATAAAAGTATACCCTTTGGATCACAGAAAGAAACATTAGGGATGCCTATACATTTCATATCAGAAAGGTAGGGGGCAAGGCAAAGAATTTGAAGATCTAGCATCTGTAATATTTTATCTTCAGCAGCCTTTCTGTGGGGGAAAGCCTTTGTGCTCAGTTTGTCACGGTAAAGGCTGGTCTAACACTGGTTCCTTTCTGATGCCTCTAGTCCTAGGGTTCCAAAAGAGTATAGGGCATAATACACCCACAAAAACTCACAGACTTTTGCTTTATCAGCTTTAGATGTAGTGTTCAGCATCACAGCACTGGAAATTGTGTTTTGTCTAAGTACCACTGGGTTATATGAAGCATAAATTCATAGAAAATAAGTGTGAACAGGGCCCTAGGAAGTAATTTAATTCATTCTATTCCCTTAACTTTTCACAAAAGGAATAGAAGTCCACTTTTTTTTGGTCTGTTTGTTTTCTTTCTCAAAATGGTTACTAGTCAAACTATTGTAGACCTTTATATAGTTTTGGTTTTCTAAATGACTCTTTTCTCTATTTTGTCAGTTCCATAAGTAAAAACACTTTAAGGAAAAAAGATGGAAGAGCTACAAAGGATCACAAGGTAGATATCAGTTAATAACGCCATACCAATGCTTGCTTTATACCTAAAATACCGTACTTCCATCTATAAAAGAAATGCAGTAATCCTTTCACTTGACTCAACACTGGTCAGGCTAAGTGTGTTCTAGTAAATTAAATTTGTCAGAGGCTCTGTCATGAAAAACAGCTGGCAGAGAATGGCTCGTATCACACCATTTATACCACTTCCTACCCTTCAGAAGAGAATGTTTTGTTCTAGAGCACCTACTGGGAATAGTTCCTTTTGTTCTTGAGAATTGTTTTGGAAAATACTAACTTGTATGGGCTAAAATATGACAGCCACTCTAACAATTTAGCTGTATACAAAACTGAGTTTCACAGCCTGGAAGTGTTCTGTGGAAGCTTTTCTTTTCCTGATGCAAACATAGGCGTGAGTTGCTATTTACAGCCATCAGCAGCTCAAGAAAGTTATATAACATTGAAGAGTTCTGGCAGGACCAAAAGCATAATTTGTATCTAAAAAAAATGCCTTATAAAGAGAGATTTGAATAAATTAGAATTATTTACCCCAAAGAAGAGTTTATTGTCCTTCCGTCTCTCTCCCTTCCTTCTTCCATCCTGTTGCCCAAGTGTTTTTCACATAAGTAAATTGTACTGTATCAAAAAAATTGGAAGAATTTCTGCTGTGACCATGACAAATAGACAAAAGGTATAGAGTCTAAACTTTAGCAAGGAATGTTTGGATAAGGCATGCAGAAAGGATTCTATTATTAAAGAACAGAGTTTCAAGATAGATTGCTGAAAGTTATAGAGATCCAACCTTTGGAAGTCAGAATATCCTTGGAATAGTCATAGAAATATTCCTTTAAGAATGGCATTGGTACAGGTCTTGGGAATGAAGAAGGGAGATTGAATGAGCTTTCCTGCCCTGGTTTTCTATAATGGTCTTGAAACAATTGTACATTGCTGAATGTATTTATGAAAACATCATATCCTCTTACATTCATCTATGCTCTAGTATAAAGGGAAATCTTTTATTTGTGATTAAAATTTATTATCAATGCAGCCATGTCTGATTTTGCACATGCAGAAAAAGGAGTGCTACTCTAGTTTGTTATCTTCCCAGTTACTTGTTAACTGTTTATGCAGACATAATAATACAGCAAATTCTTATTTATTTTCACACACCATAGGTGTTCATCTTGTTTTCATACTTTGCTGCCAAGTAATATTTATCTGGGCTGTGTCCTCATATACAGCTGCTCTTTATTTAATACTAAAGCAATTGCATTGAAGGCAAGCTGCTGTGCCAAAATACCCAAATATGTGTGTAGTTTAGGTCTGCTGTCTTCCTGTTTGTTTTCTTTCAAATCTGGATGTGGGGAAAAAAAAAAAAAAAAAGAAAAAAAAAAAGAGTTGACTTCATATCTTCCACTATGCTCCTAATGAAACTACTGAATTATAAAAATAAGTCCCAGTACTGATCTCTGTGGTACTCCATTTGACGTTGTACTTTTCTCCACATGGAGGTCAAAATTACAATTATAACAGAGTTTAAACACATTTCTTATGAAATGGGACACAGCTAGGGTTGAAAAACAGCTGACTCAAGGCTTGCTCACAATATACTCACCTCCTTCACTGCAATGCTAGTCTAACATTCTGCATCTGCTGACAAGCCATTAATTTCAACAAGACATGACACAAATTATGTGAATTTCCACTTATCAAATGCTGTGGGAATCAGACTGTAGTCTGTGGTTTAAACTCTGACCAAGAACCTCAGATATTTCTCAGTTTTTCCTCCAACAGTTAGCATTTCAACAAATACTTACAGGGGTTATCAAACACTGATAATGCTCTTCCTTATTTTTCTCTTTCCCAAACCCTCTGTATCAGCTGTATATTCATGTGTGTACTAATATGTATACTTTGAATTTCCTATGTACGGAAATAGAAATTTTAGCAGTTTCCTGAATTTTGTTTATTACTTTGTTTCAAGTTTTCTTTTGTAAGGGTAGAAATTCATGCTCAATGTAGTTGGTGGAAGACCCAAGTTATTATTTTTAACTTTGTTTTCCAAGTCTCATTTGTATATTATATATATTTGTAAATATATAGATTTTATAAATGTATGTACATTTGTCTACTAAGTTTAGCATATAGGAGTATCTATACTTCTATTTTATAAGTGAAAGTATTGTATGTGCCTTCATCAATAACAATTTTTTAACTGTTTTCTGTCTTTCGATCCCTTTTAAAGTTCGATATATCTTTAATTTCTAGGCTTGTCAGTCTTGAGACTTACAGCTTCTGCTCTTCAAGAATTGCTCACAGGTGAATTTTACTTTCCAGGAAAGTTAATTCCCTTTTTGTTAAGTCAAGCAAAACTTCTTTAAGAAAATAGAGTTGAAAATATATCAGTTTCTATTATTAGTTCTATTGTTTTTCCCATTATTTTTAAAAGGACTTATTTGTCGCCTCTATAACTCACTATGACATAAATATTCTAGTGTCTTAAGATTGCCATTTATTATTTGTATATTGAAAGAAATGGGTTAAAAGTCAAAATTAATACCAAAAAATGGTATGTATATCCATTGGACATTCAAATAGCCATATTAATAACGTGGAAAAAACAGAACACACACACTGGTTTTACTTCAAGAAACACAAACCCCCCTCATATTATGTTTTATAATGGCATTATTCATGTTAATAAGGTGATGTTTTAGTTTTCATTTTATTTATTTAATTTCAGCCATTTTATAGTTCTCTGTCCGTCAGACTTTCAGTGTTTTAGTTTAGCTATTTTTTCCCAATTACTTATTAATCACAATGATCAGATATTTCCCTAAGATATATACTCAAATACTTTAAAAATGAAAGCTTTATAAGGCAAATATAATGCAGCAGAATGCCATATGATGACCCCACCTGAAAGCTCAGTACTGGTGGATCTTTGTATTACCTTTTCTGCTAAGCTCTCTATATTAGTGAAGCTGGAATTGAAGGAACCATGACTTGTTTGGAAAATATGGCAAAGCAGACAGGACTTTTGATGTGTTGGAAGGAAAAAAATACAAGCTACCATCTTTTAATCAATTAAATCTTTTCACTTGTAGAGAAGGAAATTTTGAAGAACTCTACAGATTGAGAAATTTTGTGTTTAACTGAGGGGACCAGCTGTAGCCTATTTTAACAATAGTGTTATGCATAATTTCGTATGAGTGCTGATTGAAATGCAATGAACTCTATATGCTTACATATAGCAGCAAACTTTTGGAGAGATTGAATGCCAAAAAAGTCATAAAGAAGTTTATTTTGTAACTTTGTTATTCACTTCTGACTGATTTCTCTAAATGTGAGATTTTTTTACTTTTTATGTATATTGTATGCCAGGGGCAAAAAAAAATCATCTGTGTAGGCAGGAAAGCAATGAACAGCTTTTTATATATGTGTGTGGTTTTGTGTGTAAACAATACTGTAAAAAAATATTTTGTATGGTAAAAATTTCATATGTTATGTTTTAAAGACACAACATTCTGCATGCAATGAAAACACCGATCAAATGGGAAGGAATGTTGATGGGAAACACCCAAGACACAGTTAATTAATTGAGAAGTGGTATTTAGCACCATGATTTTCTGTGGCCTTTTCATTTGGTTAAACAGCACTGCAGAATCCCTTCTACCCATTCAAGTGGATTGTGTGTTGGCTGTTGCAAGCATGAATAATAATTAACCTGGTGTGTTTGTGAAAGTGGATCCATCAGCACACGGTACAAAATTATGATGCAGAAGGAGGAAAACAAGCAAGTAAGACCTGTGAGCCAGAGTAAAATGTACCCTCTCTGAAGTGATTGTAAATAAAAAAAAACAACCCCAAAAAGATATGGTGCATGAGTGGGGGTCGGGGGAAATCTAAGAATTCTTAGTATAATTTCATGTCCAATTCAGAATGCAATAATGTTATCTTTTTAATTCCTGATAATACAAACTACACGTGCAAGGATTTCTGAAGCTCATGGAAAAGCATTGAGAGCCATGCAGGACAGAAAAGAATCTTCTCCAAAGGGAGCCAAACAAGAAAGATAAGTGTATTAAAATAAATTAGAAAAGTTCAAGAGGGGTTTTGAATTTGTTAATGTCCATGTAATCTTAATGCAGCCCCTGAGTGCCTCTATGCTGCAATCTCAGCGCAGTGGAGCTCTGTTTGTGAGAGCACAGGGGAAAGGAGTGAGTAAATGTATGTGTAAGTAGAAAGGTGGTGATGGTACAATGGGACTGTGCAGTTTAAGACTGTATCATCCATCATGATGACCTCACTAGGAGGTCAGGTTAATGATCAGTGGTAAAATGGCACCTGCTTACTTGCCTGTAATCTAAATAACAAACTGTGTTCTATAACTAACTATAGGACTATTTTTCTATTTTTACAATAAAAAGTATTCCTATGAAGCACTCCCTGTTGGCATTTCCCAGAAAAGTTTCTTTTCTCTCCTGAAGCATTTTTCCCTATCAAATTTTTAAGTCCCGCCATGAACTGTGGAAGTCTGAGTTTTAGTTACAGTGCAAACCAATTTAAATAATGATCCTATTACCGTTTTTTCCCTAAGTTACATGATAACACATGTGATTTTGAATTAAATAAAAGAAGTGTTTGAAAGCCCGTATCCATCAAATAACTTACTGCAGTTATGGCAGTACTAATCCTGTGGAATGGGCAGTCGCCAGGAGAAAAAGGTACCATGGAATACCAAGCTGTTCTCCAAATTATCATACAATTGTATTAAAAGGAGGAAATTGCAAAAGGCAAACCGGGAGTGGATCTTCTTGTGCTTTGAAATGAGGTTTGCTCTTATGTTGGCAGGTGTTACCAGGTCTAAGGTTCAGGCCATCAGCTTGGCTTTTTAGAGCTACATGTGAAAGGTCTTAATAGATGTTTCACAAGTTTTCAATTTTATTTTTTTTTTTTTTATGAAGAAACTTATTTTTCAATTCCACACAGAACTCATCCCAGGTTTTTTGGTAGTGCCAGATTCATTTCCTTATTTTAATAGAGGTGCATTTAGTTATTACTTACTGGTACTGTTACTATGTATAAATTTTCAAACATCCCTTCAGGAGACTCGTATGCACACACACACACATGCATGCACAGGCACATGGATGCACATGCCCACCCACCCTCCCCACCTTATCTATAAATAACAGGTTGCTGTTATGGTATTTCCTAATGCTGTCCTCACAGATGCAAAACTGTGTCAAGATTTAAATAATTCTCACTTCCTGGAAGTGATTAACATAAGTCAAGTGATTTACTTCCATCTGTCAGGTGGCAAAAGATTAACCAACAGTGCCAAGGCATGTAATTTGTGGTGGTTTACTGTCATGAGAAACAAACAAGTCTCCTAATTGGAAATTGACAGCTCTGGCACTCATCTGAGCTAAGCTTTTGCTTGCATTAGCTCTTGAGTCACTTTGCTCAATCTATAGCTAGTCATTAAAACACCATGAAAGTTCTCTCTGCAGGTACGTAAAGCCAGATCCTTGCCTGTGGCAGACTTAATTAAGGTAACAGCTGGATATTCAATCTTCACATAAAAAGAGGAAAATATAAGTGATGATAATGCTTCTCAAAGCACCATGAAAGGAAAGGATTGCATGAGCAGGGAATGATCTTGTCATGGTGGTATTATCATATAAATAGTAAAAAAGAAAATTTAAATCTTAGACGGGGAAAAAAACCCTATTTGTGTCAGACATCAACTCAAACAATGACTAAACTATAACAACATATGTAAACTGATCAGACTATATGAGCAAATGGCTTAATTTCAAAACTAAACATCTGCAGGCTTGAAGTGTTAGGATGTGGTTCTGAATTTAAATGAGCTAAAGATTTTTGTAATGGAATTTCATCCTAGGAAGTATTTATTATGGAGATTCTTCTCTGCAAACAGAAGTGCAAAGAACAAAATTACAGCTTGTGACAGACCCATTGTGTATGTATGATATATATCCTACAGTTTTTTACCATAATGTGTTTAGAAGACTTTGTGGATATGTAAACAGGATGTATCCCTTGAAGTGGAAGAAGGAGAAATGTATAGACAATTTCTGTTTATACTGTACTTATTGGTTCTTGTACAATGATTGATTATTACTATTTTTCTGTTCAAGTGGCCTTAAAACAATACTATTTGGGGCTTATACAGAGCAGTCTGCACTATGGAGATTGTTCTTGCAACAATGTCTCATAAACCTTTCTATTAAATGATCAGGTTCTGTTTCTGAAGTGGTGGGATAGTTGTGTATTCTACTTGCTGTTGGAAGGTTTTGGAAGAATCTTGTGCTTCCACCAGCTGGAAGCTTCCTTTTCCTTGCCAGCCTAAACAGAAGGATGGAATACAGAACAGAAAGTTTTCTACTTATGTTTCATTTACATTGCTCATTTTCAGACGTACAATTTCAGTTGAGTATTGTATTGAATTTTAGTAATCTTGTCACCAGTATTTTCTTTCATGAATTGTGGGGAGCCAGAAAAAGGCAAAAGAGTTTTTAGTGAAGTAATAGAAAGGTAAACTGTTTCATCTATTTACCTACTTAAACACAGCAGCAAAGTGGGTTCTTTGTGCCGCAATACCTGAGTCTCTGATGTAACTTCAGTGATGTTAATAAAGCTGCAGTAAAGATAAAGCTGTCCTAATCTCAATCAGTCTTAAATATACATTTTCCAAATACATGTTGTCATCTTTTCTCCAGTTTTTACTTTGGTGTTACGCGATGTAATCTTTTATTGCAACCCACTCAGTGCCATAAAGTAACCTTTTTTTCATCCTTATTAGGTTTACTCATTCAGGATTACTCACAGCAGCTCTTCTACTTGTATGAAAACAGTGGGAAAGATGTCAAAAAAACATACAGGTGGAAGTATGAGGAGTAAGGTAAATGAAGCGTGTTAGATTTTACAGTTATCCTTCAGTAAAGGAAATGGATAGGTGCTGTAAGGGTTATCACTTAAGTTAATGAGCAAGAAAAACACATAATGGGAAGGAAGTACTGAAAAGCTAACAGAAAATTCTATTGCCAGGTGTACAGCTTGGAAGAAGCAATATTGTGACTTCCACAGAAAACCATTGGCTCAGAGAGCGAGCTATAGAGTAACAAGACCAAAATTTCTCAGCTTTGGTTGACTGGAATTGCACAGCCTAAAGTTTTACTTTCTCTGCTTTCTTATTTCTTGTGCCAATATACAATAAAAACTGCAAGGAAAGAAAACATGAAATCTATGCCCATTTAATACTCTCCAAACCTTTTTTTTCATGAAATGCATTTCAATTTAGTTATGGTATTTGGCTAGTTAATATTTCAAATAGTTGAAGGTTCCTTTTTATCTTTTTCAGGGACTTTAAAAAATATTTAATGAAAATTAAAAAAAATATGTCCCTGAGATATTGGCTTCTACTGACAAACTTCTGAGACATCTGTATAAGCTGACAGATATGACAAAGAGCTTGCATCTTTCCGGAAGGACTGAAGGCCAGGCTGGTTATCCTGAAGAGGTGGTAGACATCTGTATTCAGGCAACTGAATTTCACACAATCCTATTCCATTTTTTGTTAAAAAAAAAAAAAAAAAAAGAAGAGATCTATGTTCTTGAAAACATAGTTCTTGTCAGTCCAATGGGAATAAGTTCATTTAATTCAGGGTACCTAAAAAGGCACTTGGGTAATAATGTTCAGGCATCTGAATCCCACCAATGTTACCTCAACATAGAATGTCACCTTCAGCAGGTGCTGAAAATGCTCTTACATTAATTGGGATGACCGTTGTTGTGGGGTTTTTTTTGGTGGTGTTTCTTCTTGTTCTTATAAGAATAAAAGCTCATACAAGTGGCCATAACAGACAGCATTAGTAGTGTACTTCTGTTTGTCAGGCTCTTGTCTCAAACTCCACAGTATATGAAGCCACAGAGAAGCAAGAAAGTTTACATAAGACAGTGCTGGAACTTGGATGTTGGCTCTTACATCGAAACATGAATAACATCTAATGTATTTTTGTAGTAAATTTTATTATAGTGGAAATTGCCTTTAATTTTCATGAGCAACAGGCCCTTCAAAAGAATAATACATTCACAAAATGGCTTAGTTTTGCAAGGATTATAAAGACTGTCATTACCAAAGCAGTTGTTGAAAAAACTTATGCATGACCTTTATTAAAGGACAATTTGTTCACTTCTTTTTGTTAATAAGTCTATAGTTCATTTTTATTAAAGCACAGCATATACCAATGGATGCTGCACTGCAAACAGAGAGAGGCTTGGGGAAGGAAGACAAACTACTTCAGAAGAAATGCACCTTTTTCTTGTTCTGATTGCAGGAGGAGTGTCTAACATATTTAAAATACCTTTAACTGAACATTATTCATTGTATTTGTAACAACTTTAGAATATATTAAGTCCCTGGAACTCCTTGGTCAAACTCCTTAAATATTTGCCAGATAGATTTGGTTCCAAATATTTAATATTATGTGAAATAACAGAGGGTTGATGGAAACTGTTGTTGAGATATAGTTTAGAATAACATCCAGAAAATTTATCTTATTTTTTAAACCATTTATACCTTATGAACAATGTCAGGTTACATTTTCTACTTTTTTGGTCTTTTCAGTATGTGCTGTATTTACACACAAACATTTGGAAAAATAAATTATGGAAAAAGAGGCCCTATTTGTGTGCATGTGTGTAATTGTTTCTTTACTTGCAACCTACTCAAGAAGCGTAAAATGAGAGTGAGTAGTATCAGTCTTGCAGATCCCTTCCTAATGTATGAGTTTTTTCATTAAACAGAGTAACATGAATATAACATGAGACAATCTTGTTTCTCATTATGTTAGTTGGGATTTTTAAAGTTTCAGCATTGTGTCTAGCTTCATCCATGTTAAATAAAGTCTAGAAACCATTCAGTTACCCAACCCTCTAGTGATTCAACCACCTCATTTATTAAAAGTGTTTTCTCCTGATCTTTTTAAGTATTTCTAAATTATGGGGTCATTTGCATTACTTCTCATGAACAGACTTTTTTTTTTATCTGCCCATGGTCAATAGCTGCGTGTATTTTGTATTTATAAAGACAGTGATTAAAGTAAATCAATGACTGATTCTGGTGAGCAAAAGCACAGTGAGAAAAAACATTCATTAGTATAAGATAATAATATTTTCTATGCTCAGTATTGCTGTTTGTGTGTAATGAAGTCTTGGTCAAAATATTGCTTCATGAATTTTCTTTAAGAAAAAAACCCTGAAACTTCAAAAATAAATAAATAGCACTTATATTGGTGATGGATGAAGTTAAAAGCATTGAAATCTCTATTTTATCATTCACTGAAAAATCAGGTACCTACTGGTATTTTGACATTGTGTTTTCTAATCTAATCCATATGCTCTGAGCATGATGAAATTGAAGAGGGGAAAATGGTGGACATTATTTTGGTTTGGAGTAGTAGAAAGGAAAAAGAAAAATTTTGCCAATAAATGGAAGCAAGGGAAAAAAAAAAAAGGAAAAAAAAAGCTTGCAACCTACTGGCCTGACTCTCTTACATTACAACACTGTGTTTGACACCTGAAATGATTGCCAGACACCAAAAATGACTACCAAACACTAGTACATCTGCTGTATGTGACCAGGGAGTACTGCTGAGCAGGTCCTTGGGAATACGCATTTGCAATTTACTTGTTCTTAAAGGCTGATGAAGATGAGTTCTGTCACAGGTTCTCAGGGTCATTACCTGACATCAGGATTTTCAGAGAAATGAAAAGACTCTACTGACTTTGTACAGAGCCCTTTTTGACAAGGTTTAATGAATATTCTGACAGTGTGATATATGTCACATCCTTCTGTTGTGTTGAATGCTACAGGTTTCTTTGTTTCCAGGATGTGGCCTCTTCATTAGTAATGATGTGTTATGTGCAGTTTAGTGTGCACAGATAATATCAATCAAGGCAGAGAAGGAAAAAAATTTTAAATGCAGTATGTCTGATACGAGACTTTAGAAGGAACTCTAGAAAGAAGAATTTGGTTTCATAATACATAATACATCACATCTTTATAAAAACTGAGAATACATTTACTATTAATAATTAAAAGAACAGTAATTTTCAACAAAATATGCAGTGATTAATTTTGTCCATGGAAGAAATGTAATTCTGGGTGTCTTATGCGTGTACAAGTAGTTTATTTCTTTCCCTTCCTTCCTTGCAACTTCTGGGCTGGAACTAAATTTTGTTGTTCTGCACCTGGACTTTTTTTGTCACAAAGGTAATTACCTTTTTCTTGAATTTCAGGTGACAAATTCAATGTGCACTGTACCACTATACAATGCTGTTTAATTGATCCTTCAAATAATACTGCTTTGCATGCAGTAGCTCACCAGATTTTTCAGGAAGCATCCAGGAATCTTCATGTAGATGTCAGTTTATCGGATACTATGAAGTAAGTAAGGTAACTTTCTGGTACTTATAGACCTTTAACTAGTGTAACAGTAGAATGACATTCATAAATTTTAATATGCCTGGAACAGGATGATAGAAGATGAGGGACAGCTGGGTTTAAGGCTACCTTTAGTTATTTCCAGACAACTTCCAGCAATCTCAAGTGAAGTTCCATGGGTGAACAAGGACAATATTCTTTATTTCTTTAATGACATGTTTTTTTTAAGTAGTCAATCCACCTACCAAATGATCAGTTAACTGGGATGGGTAGTAAACCTGGACTACAGGAGATACATTTAACTGTTACAATTTACTTTTACAATAAAACAGCACAAAGTGAACAAGTGTAACCATAACTTTCACAGATTAAAAGAGACAAATTAGTAATATTGTACATATAATAGTAATACACATGCAATATTAATACAGCATATATAAAACCCCTTACATTTAATATATGTACCACACAGATTTCATATTATGAGAGTTCAAAACTAGGAAATGCAACTCAAAAGTAAAATAATGGGTTTAAAAACAGTTTCCTTAAATTGACCTTGGTTAGAAACACAAGTGAAAATCAGAGTAATTTTTACATTCTTTACCCAGTGCTCTTATGAGCAGTGATTTGATTGTAATAGTGATTGGTTGCTAATTATTCTAATCTTTGATCAAAAATTATGATTCATAAAGCAGAAGATAAGTAGAAGATACAAAATTTAGGCAGTTAATGGTGTGCATTTTTTATGAAAGCTACCATGGTTATTATCTCTCCATCCAGGTTTCCTGTAATTGTATCCAAACTTCTTAAAAGACATGATTGTTTTGGAAGTGTTCTTATTGTTTTTGTCAGGTGATGAACTTCTGTCTCATTCTTACTGTGTATCTTTGCCCTGTAAGGAGTTCTGGACACAAAAGAGAAGGGAAAAGCATTTTCCACACAACTTGCTAACACAACACCTCCAAACAAGAGTTCCTGGAGGATCACAGGATGGCTAGACCCAGGGATCAACTGCATTTCTTCAGTGCATGCATTAAGAGCAGCAGAAGTGAGTCAGCACAAAAGTTTAATGTCACAGAGTATTTTTAGCTTGGGGGAGAATCAATCATTGATTTGATTATTATATTGAGATTACGAAGATGTATTAATGGGTTTTAAATGTGGTTTTTTTCAGCTGTATGGTATCTGGAAGTCCAGCAACAGAATTTATCACTGGGGGACAGCTGCTGGACCAGTAAATCATTTGATTGTGCTTTGGATTACCTTGTTTTCCTTTTCCTTTGTCCCTAATCTTTTTCACCTTCTGACCATGAAAAGCAATTTGAACAAGCTGCTTTTTTTTTTTTTTCCTTTTTTAATAGTGTGAATCCTTGTAACGTCACTGGCTGATCAAAGGCATTTTGGAGCTTGCTTCTGGCCAGCATCTTCTGCTGAGACACTTGCACTGAATACATGGGGACTATTTATTTTTAATTACAGAGAGAATTCCTCTCTACATGTCTTGACAGTCATAGCTGGCATTTCTTACTGAGTTTCAGTACTTGTTTTCTAGCCAAATGTTGGTTTCTGTCTCTGAATGTTCTCCAGCTCTGCATTTGCTTCTATGACATTGTGCTTTTTCCAGTATTCAAGTTATTACCCGAGGAAGGATAATGTCTGTGACTGAATGGAGACATAATATTTGAATTATTTCAAAAGTATAGCAAGACTGTTCCATCCTGATTTCTATATTTCTCAGTGGATTGGATGACTTCGAAAACAATTTCTTTAGAGACCTTTCCATGTCCCGTATTTTCTGCTTCCCGGCTGCAAGGTATTAAACATACAGCCTGGTATCCTAATTCTACATAAATAGCTTAGATGTGATGTGGTCTCCTTGGAAGGAATTTGTTCATGCTGACTGGAAATTAACACTCTGAATTTAAAATTAAACCTCGTTGTCTAAGGTTCTTAACTGCTAAAGCTTATTATGTTTTAAATCTGATAAAAATCAGATAAAATCTGATGGTTTAAGTTAAGAAAATCTTACTTTATAAGCACAGAACCATGATTATTATCAAAACTGTTCCCAAACTTCTGAATGTTTACCTGTTTTTAAGAAAGTAAAATATGGTACATCTTCAAGCATTATGCCTGCCATCCTGTTGCAAAAATCTGTTGTATATCACTTACCTGTACCTCCAATTGAGAAATGTTGCTTAAGAATTTTCTGATATATTAATATGTGGATTTCAAGAATATAATGGTATGTTTTTATGCTCATTTGCAATCTTTTGTTGCTCATTCTGGCTATTCTGGTTTTAAGGGAAGAAAAATTAAAATCTTGGTCTGAGAAACAAGGGGTGAGGGGCAAGGGGGTAAAAGGGGGTGATGGCTTACATTTAATGGTCAAACTGAGAATTAGATAGCTTATCAGAACTGAAGGACATCTAATGCTAATTTGCTTTTTACAGAAATCTCGACTGGAACAGGCTTTAAAAATTGGTACTTCATAGCACACAGCAAAAGTGTTGCCAAGCCACAGTGTTAAGCATTTGCTTTAATGCAACAGAGGTAGATAATTTCAGTGGGGTTTGGTTTTGGTTTTGTTTTGTTTTTTATTATTATAATGTTATTTTTAGCCTTTCTTTCCACCTACTTTAAAGGAGCTTTTTTTTTGTTTCTTTTTACTGTAATTTCTTTAGGATTTTGACCTACTGCAACAATGTCAGAAGAGAAGCAAAACAGTCAGCTGGGAAAGGTTGACTTGATTTGATCTACAGCTATTGCTTTGACTTAATCTTCTGTTGTGTATGGACCATAGGCTTCAGTATTAATAATATAGTACTTGTATAGTACTTCTGCTGTGTCACAACTTGCAATAGGAAAATATTCTCCCACCTATTGTTACTGTATTGTTACGAGGAAAATGTTTTCTATTATCCATGAAGATTGTTGATTTTTGATCAAATCCGCATGAACTTGCATCAAATATTTAATAGCTTGCAGGAATGGACCCCCAAAATACTTATCTCACTACAGGACAAGTGATGTGCTGAGACTGAGACATATTTGGTAATTTTTCTAAAGATAAGCTGCAAGAGTGTTCTCCTAATGGACGCTGAACATATGTGGGTTACCAGTTTGATAAATACACTGCAAATAATATCTAGTGGCTGTCAACGCTTTAATAAATGGGCTTTTTTAATATTTGCCATATTTTTAAATTACTTTTGTAATCTTCCATAAGCAAGAATACTGTTTATATAACTCAAGCATTTTTTTTCCTTTAGATTACAAAGGCAAGAAATGAAGAATGGTTTTGTGGGTTTATTTTTTACATTTTACTTTGGCAAACAGGAATATTCAGTGTCGTTTTTAACTGCTTTTCTTGTCTCTTGTCAGTTTAAGTCAGACCTTTAATCTTATTTATATTTCTGCTTTGTGCTGCCTGCATTTCTGGTCTGTAATAAAATTAATAGCTATGTCCCTATGTTGCTTGAGTAAGGAAAAAACATCAACATTTTTGAAGAATATAAGCCAATAATTTTTTCTCCATGGAAGAGACAGTGATTGATGACATTACTATGTGTACTTAAAGCAATTTCTGTATTATTGTAGGAAAATACATTTCTTCTCTGATTAACTGTTTCATTTTCTAATTAGGATGCTAACATCAGCATGTCCCTTGTGTGCTCTTCCTCTTTGAACTATGCAATCTAGGTCATACTTTCTGTACCTTTCTGCATGGCACAGTAAAAATTAGACAAGGTTAGAATTAGTGATAGGCTAAAATACCTCGAAATAATTGTAATAGTTATTGAGCTTAAAGCTATGAATATTCTGCAAGGATTTACATTTGGACTCTGATTTCAGGCTCAGTTCTACAGCACATTAACTCATTTGCAGCCCTCAGTAATTTGATGCAATATTTCTATCCTGAACTTGCTAACACTACGTTATATAATGTTTACATATATGAATGATTATGAGCTGTTGAGTTTTTTGTTGTTTGGGGTTTTTTTCCCACTTATTCCCAATCCTAAGCAATAAAAAGAATTGAAGATAAATTTGTGTATAGGTTATTTAAAAGGTCACAATTTTGAAACAAAACTCAGTTAATCTTTAATTAAAGTTTCCCTTTGTTTTGTTTCCCTATCATTACAAAAGTTCATGTTTATTTCAGAACCCAGAGCCTTCATAAAGCAGCTTTTACTACTTACATTATATGCAGATAAAACTAACAAGTAAATTCTGCAATATGAAAACATCCCTTTGCAAGGTTCTGACATCAAAGACAAAAGGGTGAGTTAACAAAAAAAATCCAATAATTGCATTGAACAATTACTGAATTTAGGGCAGACTTCCACAGTGGTACTTATGTGCTCAATTCTCAATTATTTCAATGAAGGGGTGTGGGGGTGTGAGGGGGGGTGGGAAGCACTAAGCACCAAGTCTTTTATGATATCTGTCTCCATAGAGAGAATTGTTAGCTTTTCTATCTTAAACTTCTAGGTCCAGCACCGATCAAGAAAGGCAGAATGAAAGGGTTGCTTAGCTTTAAGAAGAGACAGAGGGAGGGTATTATAAAATACATTCAGAACTGATTATAAAAAAGGAAAGAATAATTGTGCTTATAGTTGACTGGAAAAGAAGCAATAGGCTTAAGCGGCAGTGAGAAAGCTTTGTTAGGTGCAAGGAATATAAGTTTGTAAGGCATTGGTCTGTTGTAGCTCATGACATGTCCAAACCTCAGCGCAGCACCTGAGGGACCATCAGCACTCAGACTCTCATGGAGAGGAAGGCAAAATGGCAGTTTATTGAGAGACACAGGCACTTATATACTAGTAGCAGAGCCAGCCCCTTCGTGGGTGGTTTTCTACTTAGTTCCTACATTTCCGTCACAACACGTGACCTTCCGCATTGCCACATCCCTATGCTACTACAATTCCCCCCTTCCATGCTAAGAAAGAGACAACATTAAGTGCATTGGTGATGATGGTCAGTCATGTGGGCCAACAAAACATATTGTGCCTCTACTGTGTCTAAGCAAGACTTAATAAATGCTACTAGTCTATTAAAAATGCAAGGTCCAAAAGTTAAAAGCAACATCAGAATAAGAAGAGGACCAGCAAGACTAGATAATAAAGTGGTTAGCCAGGGTGATTGGTTAAACCAGGATTCATACCATGCTTGCTGTGCCTCACGTTCTCGTTTACGCTGTAACAAATCCTCACGCAATTTCGCTAGTGAATCTCTAACTATGCCCGTGTAGTCCGCATGAAACAGCACTCTTCCTGCAGGGCTGCACAGAGGCCTCCTTGTTGTAAGAAGAGAAGGTCTAGGCCCCGCCTATTCTGTAGGACCACCTCCGATAACAAGGATAGGGATTTCTCTAGGGCCGAGATAGATCGTTCAAGTCTTTCTAAATCCTCATCAACTGCTGCACGCAAGGAGGTCCAGCCTTTTCGTTGTTGAACTAGGGAGGTGATGCCAGTCGCCGTTCCGGTGATTCCAAGTGCCATGAGGGTTGCGATCGTTATGGCCGTTATCTGCTCCCTCTTCACCCGGACAGGTGGTGGTTGTTTTTCCCAGTGTGCTTATATGTCCTCCGAGGGATGATACAGAATCCTTGGCATAACTAAGACTTGGATACAAAAATCAGTGATGTTATTAAAAGGTTCAAGTGATACACATGGTACGAGGTCCTTCCTGGAACAAATCTACTGCTCTCCTTCTCCAGGAATAACCCATTTGACATTTCCACTAAAGGACCGTTGAGATGTTATAAGCACACGAGACCCAGCTTCTTTTCACCCAGCCCAGACAGGTTCCCTCCCCCCTGTTCGCAGACATCGTGAGGCCGATATTAGACTTCTCCCACTTACATGAACCGGGGTTTTCTGCCGTAGAGAAATTATAGTTGCCATTCCAAGAAATATCTTCATAAAACAGGGGTTTGATGTCATAGCAGAGCCAACAGGGGCTAGTGAGGTATGGATTAGATTCATTCAAGGTCAAATATATCGTCTGCATCATGGACCAAAGGGGATAAGGGTCAGGGCTTTCGGTATGAGCCCTTTGAGGGACACGAATTGTATCTTTAGTCACTTCCGGAGTTGTGTCAGGGGCACAGGTCTGTGGGGGTAGAAGCCCTGAGATTACTACGTTGGGGCCTAGGGGTTGAGGCTGAGGGGTGTACCGTGGGGGTTCTTTTGTGATTTTAATAAGGGTGCCCCTATCAGTACCTGATGTCCAAAGCATTACTCCCCAAGTTTTGCCAATAAACCAAGCTGGATCGGACAGGTTAGTGACGCTTATCCAGAGGTACCTACAAGTCCCACGGTGCCATACCGTCCCACCATCAGTTTTAGAAGGTGTCTTACAGCCAAAGGGACCCCACATTACCATAAGAAATCTATCAGGCTGACTCAGGGTCCACGCTGTGGCAACAGTTTCGCAGCCCCAATAGGCACAATAAAAATAACCAGGGCAATTATAATAACTCCTACCGGGATTTGAACTTGGGCATCGATATGTATTCCTACCCCCAGTGTCCCATCTGCATCAGTGTCCAGTTGTACGGGCGATCACCATTGACCAAGGACACCAAAACCAGTAGCAGTGTTAAAAACTTCGGATCCCTCCTTTTCCCTGTAAAAGAATCTAAAGTCATGCATTATTATCATGGTTAAGGTCAGGTTTGATACATTTTGCAGGGACCCACCTAACTTCTGGCTCATCAGGATGAGATACAGCTGCGTATCCCTGACCAAAAACTACAAGTGACCACCCAGGCAACCATGTATCTGTTCCCAGAAAACGTACTAACACTTTTGCTTTTACATCAGTCATGGGAAGATTATAGTGCTTTCTCATGGGTGTACAATCTGTGCCATGCCTATCAAATTGATTCCAGAGATACAGCGCTTTCATTAAGACAACATCTTGTTGATCTAAAGGGACATGTGTTTTCTTTTCTATGATGCGATTTAAAGATTCTTTCAATGTATGGTGAGCACGCTCTAAAATCACCTGACCTGTTGTGTTATAGGGGATACCATGTGTGATAGTGATATTCCAACAATTTGCCCATTCTTTTACAGATTGGGCCACAAAATTCGGTCCGTTGTCAGTTTTGATGTTATCTGGTTTTCCTAGCCACGTCATAGCTGTCTGCCAACGTGTTATCGTTTCTTTCCACGGGCTCTCCTTTTAGCTGTAACAACTAAGACACCACTATAGGTATCAATAGTTACAAACAGATTAGAATTAGGTTTAAGAGGTTCATAGACTGTAACATCTGTTTCCCAAACCGCTGATGGAGCCAATCCCTGTGGGTTGACTCCCATTTGCCAGAGCGGTGATGTTTGACAGTGTGGACACATTGCCACAATTTCTCAAGCTTTTGAAAATGATATGCCTGTAGTTTTTGCTAAGCTCTTTGAAGTCAACTAACTTGTCTGCAGACCCGCTGCAGACCCCAACAATTCCCCCTTTTTGTTTTTTGAACAGCTAGTACCAGGTTTGCCATGTTCTGCAGGGCCCTTGCAAACATGATGGCAACCAAGGCAATAGCAAACAAACAATACTGCCAATTGCGTGAATTGATGCCAAAATGGCTGACATTTTCTCAGATTTTGGTAACATGATGCTGCAATGGGGTGCCTAAAATCCATGCAGTACATACCATCAAAATCCTCACAGCCATGTTCTTGAGCCAACAACAAAAAGCCAATAGTTGCTCTGTTTTGTATATAATGGTGGCAAATTTGGATCACATTCTTAACTGCCTAACAAACAAGGAGATTTAATTCTTTAATGCTTTCCCTGCTGTTAGTTCGGATAAGAGAAGAACCACTGCAATACGTTCCCATCAGTTCCATAAATCAACTACATCATTACATACTTCATCCAAAGTTATATTGCATTTAAACGCATTATGCTTATCAACATGTTCACGTGTTGATTTATGCAGGTGTCATGGTCCCATCATAGCTTTTCACTACATTAGCATCTACATAAAGACAACTATTGACATTCAAAGTGCAAACAATATCAACTTCTTTTGGGTTAACATTATACAGAGGTAACCATCCCAAATATCAAAACTTTCAGTAAGATTCTTCATTCCCCACATATTTTCACTTTTTTTTTGCAACAAAAGTCAGTTTCAAGGAAGGGCACACCAAACAAGGACTGGTTCAGTAAGGAGGCCACACATTAGTTGTTGGGTTGACTGGCGGCAGCAGTGTTCCCACAATCCGGCACACTGAGCTCAGGCTGCACACAGCAAGCAGGTATCCATCGCGGACCTTCATCTGTAGAAACACAAGCATAACCTCTCCCTCAAGTTAACAATTCATGCGGTCCCAACCAATGCCCAGTACAAGGGTCTTTCATGCGTACTAAGACACGTTCATGCTTTTGCTGCTTGTCACCAATTGACAACATAACATGCTTTCTCTAATTGTGCCTCTGGGGTCATTCCCTTAATTCCCCTTCCCCCCCCACCCCCCCCACCCCCCCTTTTTTTTTTTTTTTAAGTTAATGCCACTTTATTAATAGACTCACACCAATTTATACCCCCAGCTAAAAATACACACGCTACGCTGGCTTTGTTATTTAAAAGGTGATAGGTTAAACCTACTCATTCACACACTTCCATCTCCCCTATGACTGGCCCTGGTGTGGTGCCCACACACTGCTCCCCCCTTGTGCAGGCATCCTGTTTTTTCTCATCTTTCTGTCCAACTCTCTTATCTCTCTGCGAATACAGTTTCTTTGTCTCCCTTGGCCTTGCATATGTCCTTCACAACACTTGCAGCTTGTTACAGTTTCGGTCTGCTCCGCCTGCTATTACAACAAAGTTACTTGGTCTGGATTGCTCATAATACGTCTGTTGTCTTCCAGCCATTCCACAAATCCCCATTTTTGTTTTTGAGTGATCCAGACCCCTTTTATTATTCTGTTCATAATTCTCATAAAGCAATTCCACACACAGATCAATATAATTAAAAAGATTACAGTGGCAATTAATACCGTTGTCCTGTGCAGAAACAAATCTTTTAACCATCCAGTAATTCCTAAACTCTGTAGTCAGTCTGTTAACCCGTTCTCAAACCTTATAGCCTGTACATTTTTTCTTAACTCAGCAAGCTGCTTCTGAATAGAGTTTGAGTGATCTGTCAAAATCATATGCTTTCTTTAGCGCTGTTCACTATAGGCCACTCTCTACTGTTCATGCTGTTTCCTTGTCTTCTAGGGGTGAGATCACATTCCTCCTTTGTTTCTGTCTCATCCTAGTTTCTTCTCATACTCCCCAAATTTATTTAACTCTTTGCTGCAGGATCTCAGCTGCACATCATCAAAGCAGGCCAAAACTGCACATTATCAATGTCAAAACAACCCACTGTCTCTGTGCCGTTGTTCCGTACAATTCTACAGTTCCCTAATTCTACAATTCCTATTTATTTTTTTTAACAGCAAAATACATTTTAACCGCTGTAATACAGTAGAGTATAGACAGCTTTTGTGCGTGACAGAACACAGTCACACCGTACTGTGAAACAGTTTTTTGCAAGTCCTGCACTACTTTCTAAGCAAATGGTGTATGAACGTGAGGATTACGAGCAGCCACATCTCCCAGTACAATAGAATATGC